>NC_092718.1:149542017-150202157 GCF_047496885.1 Scyliorhinus torazame | reverse complement strand
GGTGATGAGACGGGGGGGTGATGAGACGGGGGGGTGATGAGACGGGGGGGTGATGAGACGGGGGGGGTGATGAGACGGGGGGGTGATGAGACGGGGGGGTGATGAGACGGGGGGGTGATGAGACGGGGGGGGTGATGAGACGGGGGGGTGATGAGACGGGGGGGTGATGAGACGGGGGGGTGATGAGACGGGGGGGTGATGAGACGGGGGGGGGTGATGAGACGGGGGGGTGATGAGACGGGGGGGTGATGAGACGGGGGGGTGATGAGACGGGGGGGTGATGAGACGGGGGGGTGATGAGACGGGGGGGTGATGAGACGGGGGGGTGATGAGACGGGGGGCTGATGAGACGGGGGCTGATGAGACGGGGGCTGATGAGACGGGGGGGCTGATGAGACGGGGGCTGATGAGACGGGGGCTGATGAGACGGGGGGCTGATGAGACGGGGGGTGATGAGACGGGGGGGTGATGAGACGGGGGGGTGATGAGACGGGGGGGTGATGAGACGGGGGGGTGATGAGACGGGGGGGTGATGAGACGGGGGGTGATGAGACGGGGGGTGATGAGACGGGGGGTGATGAGACGGGGGGGTGATGAGACGGGGGGGTGATGAGACGGGGGGGTGATGAGACGGGGGGGTGATGAGACGGGGGGGGTGATGAGACGGGGGGGTGATGAGACGGGGGGGTGATGAGACGGGGGGGTGATGAGACGGGGGGGTGATGAGACGGGGGGTGATGAGACGGGGGGGTGATGAGACGGATGACGGGGGGTGATGAGACGGGGGGGTGATGAGACGGGGGGGTGATGAGACGGGGGGGTGATGAGACGGGGGGTGATGAGACGGGGGGGTGATGAGACGGGGGGGTGATGAGACGGGGGGGTGATGAGACGGGGGGTGATGAGACGGGGGGGTGATGAGACGGGGGGGTGATGAGACGGGGGGGTGATGAGACGGGGGGGTGATGAGACGGGGGGGTGATGAGACGGGGGGGTGATGAGACGGGGGGTGATGAGACGGGGGGGTGATGAGACGGGGGGGGTGATGAGACGGGGGGGTGATGAGACGGGGGGGTGATGAGACGGGGGGGTGATGAGACGGGGGGGTGATGAGACGGGGGGGTGATGAGACGGGGGGGTGATGAGACGGGGGGGTGATGAGACGGGGGGGGGATGAGACGGGGGGGTGATGAGACGGGGGGGTGATGAGACGGGGGGGTGATGAGACGGGGGGGTGATGAGACGGGGGGGTGATGAGACGGGGGGGTGATGAGACGGGGGGGTGATGAGACGGGGGGGTGATGAGACGGGGGGGTGATGAGACGGGGGGTGATGAGACGGGGGGGTGATGAGACGGGGGGGTGATGAGACGGGGGGGTGATGAGACGGGGGGGGTGATGAGACGGGGGGGTGGTGAGACGGGGGGGTGATGAGACGGGGGGGTGATGAGACGGGGGGGTGATGAGACGGGGGGGTGATGAGACGGGGGGGTGATGAGACGGGGGGGTGATGAGACGGGGGGGTGATGAGACGGGGGGGTGATGAGACGGGGGGGTGATGAGACGGGGGGGTGATGAGACGGGGGGGGGGTGATGAGAAGGGGGGGGGGGTGATGAGACGGGGGGGGGTGATGAGACGGGGGGGGTGATGAGACGGGGGGGGGTGATGAGACGGGGGGGGGGGTGATGAGACGGGGGGGGTGATGAGACGGGCGGGGATTGATGAGACGGTGGGGGGGGGGGGGGTGATGATGAGATGGGGGGGGGGTGATGAGACGGGGGGGTGATGAGACGGGGGGGGGGATTGATGAGACGGGGGGGGGATTGTTGAGACGGGGGGGATTGATGAGACGGGCGGGGATTGATGAGACGGTGGGGGGGGGGGGGGTTGATGAGATGGGGGGGGGGGTTGATGACGGGGGGTTGATGACGGGGGGGGATTGTTGAGACGGGGGGGGATTGATGAGACGGGGCGGGGATTGATGACGGGGGGGGGGTTGGGGGGGTTGGGTTGATGAGACGGGGGGGTTGATGAGACGGGGGAGGGATTGATGAGACGGGGGGGGATTGATGAGACGGGGGGGGGGGTTGTTGAGACGGGGGGGGATTGTTGAGACGGGGGGGATTGATGAGACGGGCGGGGATTGATGAGACGGTGGGGGGGGGGGGGGGGGTTGATGAGATGGGGGGGGGGTTGATGAGACGGGGGGGTTGATGAGACGGGGGGGGGATTGATGAGACGGGGGGGGATTGTTGAGACGGGGGGGATTGATGAGACGGGCGGGGATTGATGAGACGGTGGGGGGGGGGGGTTGATGAGATGGGGGGGGGGGTTGATGAGACGGGGGGGTTGATGAGACGGGGGGGGATTGATGAGACGGGGGGGGGGTTGTTGAGACGGGGGGGGGGGGGCGTGATGAGACGGGGTGGGTGTGATGAGACGGGGGGGGGGGTGATGAGACGGGGGGGGGGTGATGAGACGGGGGGGGGTGATGAGACGGGGGGGGGGTGATGAGACGGGGGGGGGGGTGATGAGACGGGGGGGGGGTGATGAGACGGGGGGGGGTGATGAGACGGGGGGGGGTGATGAGACGGGGGGGGGTGATGAGACGGGGGGGGGTGATGAGACGGGGGGGGTGATGAGACGGGGGGGGGTGATGAGACGGGGGGGGGGTGATGGGGGGGGGGGGGTGATGAGACGGGGGGGGTGATGAGACGGGGGGGGGGTGATGAGAAGGGGGGGGGGTGATGAGACGGGGGGGTGGGGGTGATGAGACGGGGGGGGTGATGAGACGGGGGGGGGGGTGATGAGACGGGGGGGGTGATGAGACGGGGGGGGTGATGAGACGGGGGGGGGTGATGAGACGGGGTGGGTGATGAGACGGGGGGGGGTGATGAGACGGGGGGGGGGTGATGAGACGGGGGGGGGGTGATGAGACGGGGGGGGGTGATGAGACGGGGGAGGGGGGTGATGAGACGGGGGGGGGGTGATGAGACGGGGGGGGTGATGAGACGGGGGGGGGGTGATGAGACGGGGGGGGGGTGATGAGACGGGGGGGGTGATGAGACGGGGGGGGGGGTGATGAGACGGGGGGGGGGGTGATGAGACGGGGGGGGGGTGATGAGGCGGGGGGGTGATGAGACGGGGGGTGTGATGAGACGGGGGGGGGGTTGATGAGACGGGGGGGGTGATGAGACGGTGGGGGGGGGGTGATGAGACGGTGGGGGGGGTGATGAGACAGTGGGGGGGGGTGATGAGACAGTGGGGGGGTGATGAGACGGTGGGGGGGGGGTGATGAGACGGTGGGGGGGGGGGTGATGAGACGGGGGGGTGATGAGACAGGGGGGGTGATGAGACAGGGGGGGTGATGAGACAGGGGGGGTGATGAGACAGGGGGGGTGATGAGACAGGGGGGGGGTGTTGAGACGGGGGGGGGGTGTTGAGACGGGGGGGGGTGTTGAGACGGGGGGGGGGGTGAGACGGGGGGGGGTGTTGAGACGGGGGGGGGTGTTGAGACGGGGGGGGGGGGGTGTTGAGACGGGGGGGGGGGGTGTTGAGACGGGGGGGGGGTGTTGAGACGGGGGGGGGGTGTTGAGACGGGGGGGGGGTGTTGAGACGGGGGGGGGGGGTGTTGAGACGGGGGGGGGGGTGTTGAGACGGGGGGGGGGGGTGTTGAGACGGGGGGGGGGGTGTTGAGACGGGGGGGGGGGGGGGGAGGTTGTTGAGACGGGGGGGGGGGGGGAGGTTGTTGAGACGGGGGGGGGGGGGGAGGTTGTTGAGACGGGGGGGGGAGGTTGTTGAGACGGGGGGGGGGGGGATGTTGTTGAGACGGGGGGGGGGTGATGAGACGGGGGGGGTGATGAGACGGGGGGGGAGTGATGAGACGGGGGGGGGTGATGAGATGGGGGGGTGATGAGACGGGGGGGCGGTTGTTGAGACGGGGGGGGTGTTGAGACGGGGGGGGTGTTGAGACGGGGGGGGGGGTGTTGAGACGGGGGGGGGGTGTTGAGACGGGGGGGGGGTGTTGAGACGGGGGGGGGGTGTTGAGACGGGGGGGGGGTGTTGAGACGGGGGGGGGGGTGTTGAGACGGGGGGGGGCTGTTGAGACGGGGGGGGGCTGTTGAGACGGGGGGGGGGGAGGTTGTTGAGACGGGGGGGGGGGGGGGAGGTTGTTGAGACGGGGGGGGGGGGGAGGTTGTTGAGACGGGGGGGGGGTGATGAGACGGGGGGACGGGGGGGGTGATGAGACGGGGGGGGGGGTGAGACGGGGGGGGGTGATGAGACGGGGGGGGGGTGATGAGACGGGGGGGGTGATGAGACGGGGGGGGTGATGAGACGGGGGGGGTGATGAGACGGGGGGGGTGATGAGACGGTGGGGTGATGAGACGGGGGGGGGTGATGAGACGGGGGGGGTGATGAGACGGGGGGGGGTGATGAGACGGGGGGGGGGGTGATGAGACGGGGGGGGTGATGAGACGGGGGGGGTGATGAGACGGGGGGGGGGTGATGAGACGGGGGGGCTGCTGAGACGGGGGGGGTGCTGAGACGGGGGGGGTGATGAGACGGGGGGGGTGATGAGACGGGGGGGGTGATGAGACGGGGGGGGTGATGAGACGGGGGGGGTGATGAGACGGGGGGGGTGATGAGACGGGGGGGGTGATGAGACGGGGGGGGTGATGAGACGGGGGGGGTGATGAGACGGGGGGGGTGATGAGACGGGGGGGGTGATGAGACGGGGGGGGTGATGAGACGGGGGGGGGTGATGAGACGGGGGGGGGTGATGAGACGGGGGGGGGTGATGAGACGGGGGGGGGGTGATGAGACGGGGGGGGTGATGAGACGGGGGGGTGATGAGACGGGGGGGTGATGAGACGGGGGGGGGGTGATGAGACGGGGGGGGGGTGATGAGACGGGGGGGGGGTGATGAGACGGGGGGGGGTGATGAGACGGGGGGGGGTGATGAGACGGGGGGGGGGTGATGAGACGGGGGGGGGTGATGAGACGGGGGGGGGTGATGAGACGGGGGGGGTGATGAGACGGGGGGGGTGATGAGACGGGGGGGGTGATGAGACGGGGGGGGTGATGAGACGGGGGGGGTGATGAGACGGGGGGGGTGATGAGACGGGGGGGGTGATGAGACGGGGGGGGTGATGAGACGGGGGGGGTGATGAGACGGGGGGGGTGATGAGACGGGGGGGGTGATGAGACGGGGGGGGTGATGAGACGGGGGGGGTGATGAGACGGGGGGGGTGATGAGACGGGGGGGGTGATGAGACGGGGGGGGGTGATGAGACGGGGGGGGTGATGAGACGGGGGGGGTGATGAGACGGGGGGGTGATGAGACGGGGGGTGATGAGACGGGGGGTGATGAGACGGGGGGTGATGAGACGGGGGGTGATGAGACGGGGGGTGATGAGACGGGGGGTGATGAGACGGGGGTGATGAGACGGGGGGTGATGAGACGGGGGGTGATGAGACGGGGGGTGATGAGACGGGGGGTGATGAGACGGGGGGTGATGAGACGGGGGGTGATGAGACGGGGGGGTGATGAGACGGGGGGGTGATGAGACGGGGGGGTGATGAGACGGGGGGTGATGAGACGGGGGGTGATGAGACGGGGGGTGATGAGACGGGGGTGATGAGACGGGGGGGGGTGATGAGACGGGGGGGGGGGTGATGAGACGGGGGGGGTGATGAGACGGGGGGGGTGATGAGACGGGGGGGTGATGAGACGGGGGGGTGATGAGACGGGGGGGTGATGAGACGGGGGGGGGGTGATGAGACGGGGGGGCTGCTGAGACGGGGGGGGTGCTGAGACGGGGGGGGTGCTGAGACGGGGGGGGTGATGAGACGGGGGGGGTGATGAGACGGGGGGGGTGATGAGACGGGGGGGGTGATGAGACGGGGGGGGTGATGAGACGGGGGGGGTGATGAGACGGGGGGGGTGATGAGACGGGGGGGGGGTGATGAGACGGGGGGGGTGATGAGACGGGGGGGTGATGAGACGGGGGGGTGATGAGACGGGGGGGGGGGGGTGATGAGACGGGGGGGGGGGTGATGAGACGGGGGGGGGTGATGAGACGGGGGGGGGTGATGAGACGGGGGGGGGGTGATGAGACGGGGGGGGTGATGAGACGGGGGGGGGTGATGAGACGGGGGGTGATGAGACGGGGGGTGATGAGACGGGGGTGATGAGACGGGGGTGATGAGACGGGGGGGGGGGGGTGATGAGACGGGGGGGGGGTGATGAGACGGGGGGTGGGGTGATGAGACGGGGTGGGGTGATGAGACGGGGGTGGGGTGATGAGACGGGGGGTGATGAGACGGGGGGGGTGATGAGACTGGGGGGGGGTGATGAGACGGGGGGGGGGGTGATGAGACGGGGGGGGGGTGATGAGACGGGGGGGGGTGATGAGACGGGGGAGGGGGTGATGAGACGGGGGGGGGGGGTGATGAGACGGGGGGGGGGGGTGTTGAGACGGGGGGGGTGATGAGACGGGGGGGGTGATGAGACGGGGGGGTGATGAGACGGGGGGGTGATGAGACGGGGGGGTGATGAGACGGGGGGGTGATGAGACGGGGGGGTGATGAGACGGGGGGGGGTGATGAGACGGGGGGGGTGATGAGACGGGGGGGGTGATGAGACGGGGGGGGTGATGAGACGGGGGGGGTGATGAGACGGGGGGGGGGTGTTGAGACGGGGGGGGGGTGTTGAGACGGGGGGGGTGTTGAGACGGGTGGGGGGGTATTGAGACGGGGGGGGGGGGTATTGAGACGGGGGGGGGGGTATTGAGACGGGGGGGGGTATTGAGACGGGGGGGGGTATTGAGTCGGGGGGGGGTGTTGAGACGGGGGGGGGGGTGTTGAGACGGGGGGGGGGGGGGTGTTGAGACGGGGGGGGGGTGTTGAGACGGGGGGGGGGGTGTTGAGACGGGGGGGGGTGTTGAGACGGGGGGGGTGTTGAGACGGGGGGGGTGTTGAGACGGGGGGGGGTGTTGAGACGGGGGGGGGGTGTTGAGACGGGGGGGGGTGTTGAGACGGGGGGGGGGTGTTGAGACGGGGGGGGGGTGTTGAGACGGGGGGGGGGTGTTGAGACGGGGGGGGGGTGTTGAGACGGGGGGGGGGGGAGGTAGTTGAGACGGGGGGGGGGGGGTTGGTGAGACGGGGGGGGGGTTGGTGAGACGGGGGGGCGGGGCGGGGTGATGAGACGGGGGGGGGATGAGACGGGGGGGGGATGAGACGGGGGGGGGATGAGACGGGGGGGGGATGAGACGGGGGGGGATGAGACGGGGGGGGGATGAGACAGGGGGGGGATGAGACGGGGGGGGGATGAGACGGGGGGGGGATGAGACGGGGGGGGGGGGGGGGGGAGGTAGTTGAGACGGGGGGGGTGGGGTTGGTGAGACGGGGGGGGGTTGGTGAGACGGGGGGGCGGGGCGGGGTGATGAGACGGGGGGGTGATGAGACGGGGGGGGGATGAGACGGGGGTGGATGAGACGGGGGGGGATGAGACGGGGGGGGGATGAGACGGGGGGGGGATGAGACGGGGGGGGGATGAGACGGGGGGGGGATGAGACGGGGGGGTGATGAGACGGGGGGGTGATGAGACGGGGGGGTGATGAGACGGGGGGGTGATGAGACGGGGGGGTGATGAGACGGGGGGGTGATGAGACGGGGGGGTGATGAGACGGGGGGGGTGATGAGACGGGGGGGTGATGAGACGGGGGGGTGATGAGACGGGGGGGTGATGAGACGGGGGGGTGATGAGACGGGGGGGTGATGAGACGGGGGGGTGATGAGACGGGGGGGTGATGAGACGGGGGGGTGATGAGACGGGGGGGGTGATGAGACGGGGGGGGTGATGAGACGGGGGGGGTGATGAGACGGGGGGGTGATGAGACGGGGGGGTGATGAGACGGGGGGGTGATGAGACGGGGGGGTGATGAGACGGGGGGGTGATGAGACGGGGGGGTGATGAGACGGGGGGGGTGATGAGACGGGGGGGTGATGAGACGGGGGGGTGATGAGACGGGGGGGTGATGAGACGGGGGGTGATGAGACGGGGGGGTGATGAGACGGGGGGGTGATGAGACGGGGGGGTGATGAGACGGGGGGGTGATGAGACGGGGGGGTGATGAGACGGGGGGGGATTGTTGAGACGGGGGGGGATTGTTGAGACGGGGGGGGATTGTTGAGACGGGGGGGGATTGTTGAGACGGGGGGGGATTGTTGAGACGGGGGGGGATTGTTGAGACGGGGGGGGATTGTTGAGACGGGGGGGGATTGTTGAGACGGGGGGGGATTGTTGAGACGGGGGGGGATTGTTGAGACGGGGGGGGATTGTTGAGACGGGGGGGGGATTGTTGAGACGGGGGGGGGATTGTTGAGACGGGGGGGGGATTGTTGAGACGGGGGGGGGATTGTTGAGACGGGGGGGGGATTGTTGAGACGGGGGGGGATTGTTGAGACGGGGGGGGATTGTTGAGACGGGGGGGGATTGTTGAGACGGGGGGGGATTGTTGAGACGGGGGGGGATTGTTGAGACGGGGGGGGATTGTTGAGACGGGGGGGGATTGTTGAGACGGGGGGGGATTGTTGAGACGGGGGGGGATTGTTGAGACGGGGGGGGGATTGATGAGACGGGCGGGGATTGATGAGACGGTGGGGGGGGGGGGGGGGGTTGATGAGATGGGGGGGGGGTTGATGAGACGGGGGGGGGGGTTGATGAGACGGGGGGGGATTGATGAGACGGGGGGGGGGGGTTGTTGAGACGGGGGGGGGGTTGTTGAGACGGGGGGGGGGGGGTGATGAGACGGGGTGGGTGTGATGAGACGGGGGGGGTGATGAGACGGGGGGGGGGTGATGAGACGGGGGGGGGGTGATGAGACGGGGGGGGGGTGATGAGACGGGGGGGGGGGTGATGAGACGGGGGGGGATTGTTGAGACGGGGGGGGATTGTTGAGACGGGGGGGGATTGTTGAGACGGGGGGGGGATTGATGAGACGGGCGGGGATTGATGAGACGGTGGGGGGGGGGGGGGGTGATGAGACGGGGGGGTGATGAGACGGGGGGGTGATGAGACGGGGGGGGGGGTGATGAGACGGGGGGGGGGTGATGAGACGGGGGGGGGGTGATGAGACGGGGGGGCGATGAGTCGGGGGGGCGATGAGTCGGGGGGGCGATGAGTCGGGGGGGCGATGAGTCGGGGGGGCGATGAGTCGGGGGGGCGATGAGTCGGGGGGGCGATGAGTCGGGGGGGCGATGAGTCGGGGGGGCGATGAGTCGGGGGGGCGATGAGTCGGGGGGGCGATGAGTCGGGGGGGCGATGAGTCGGGGGGGCGATGAGTCGGGGGGGCGATGAGTCGGGGGGGCGATGAGTCGGGGGGGCGATGAGTCGGGGGGGCGATGAGTCGGGGGGGGGGGGGGGGGGAGTGATGAGACGGGGGGGGTGATGAGACGGGGGGGGGATTGATGAGACGGGGGGGGATTGATGAGACGGGGGGGGATTGATGAGACGGGGGGGGATTGATGAGACGGGGGGGGATTGATGAGACGGGGGGGGATTGATGAGACGGGGGGGGATTGATGAGACGGGGGGGGATTGATGAGACGGGGGGGGATTGATGAGACGGGGGGGGATTGATGAGACGGGGGGGGATTGATGAGACGGGGGGGGATTGATGAGACGGGGGGGGATTGATGAGACGGGGGGGGATTGATGAGACGGGGGGGGATTGATGAGACGGGGGGGGATTGATGAGACGGGGGGGGATTGATGAGACGGGGGGGGATTGATGAGACGGGGGGGGATTGATGAGACGGGGGGGGATTGATGAGACGGGGGGGGATTGATGAGACGGGGGGGGATTGATGAGACGGGGGGGGATTGATGAGACGGGGGGGGATTGATGAGACGGGGGGGGATTGATGAGACGGGGGGGGATTGATGAGACGGGGGGGGATTGATGAGACGGGGGGGGATTGATGAGACGGGGGGGGATTGATGAGACGGGGGGGGATTGATGAGACGGGGGGGGATTGATGAGACGGGGGGGGATTGATGAGACGGGGGGGGATTGATGAGACGGGGGGGGATTGATGAGACGGGGGGGATTGATGAGACGGGGAGGATTGATGAGACGGGGGGGGATTGATGAGACGGGGGGGGATTGTTGAGACGGGGGGGGGGGGGGGTGATGAGACGGGACGGGGGGTGATGAGACGGGACGGGGGGTGACGAGACGGGACGGGGGGTGACGAGACGGGGGGTGACGAGACGGGACGGGGGGTGACGAGACGGGACGGGGGGTGACGAGACGGGACGGGGGGTGACGAGACGGGACGGGGGGTGACGAGACGGGACGGGGGGTGACGAGACGGGACGGGGGGTGACGAGACGGGACAGGGGGGTGACGAGACGGGACAGGGGTGACGAGACGGGACGGGGGGTGACGAGACGGGGGGGGGGGGGGGGGGGGGGGGACGAGACGGGGGGGGGGGGTGACGAGACGGGACGGGGGGTGACGAGAGGGGACGGGGGGTGACGAGACGGGACGGGGGGGTGACGAGACGGGACGGGGGGTGACGAGACGGGACGGGGGGTGACGAGACGGGACGGGGGGTGACGAGACGGGACGGGGGGTGACGAGACGGGACGGGGGTGACGAGACGGGACGGGGGGTGACGAGACGGGGGGGGGGGGACGAGACGGGGGGGGGGGGGATGAGACGGGGGGGGGGGGGGGATGAGACGGGGGGGGGGGGGGGGATGAGACGGGGGGGGGGGAGGATGAGACGGGGGGGGGGGGGAGGATGAGACGGGGGGGGGGCGAGGATGAGACGGGGGGGGGGGGGAGGATGAGACGGGGGGGGGGGGAGGATGAGACGGGGGGGGGGGGGAGGATGAGACGGGGGGGGGGGGGAGGATGAGACGGGGGGGGGGGAGGATGAGACGGGGGGGGGGGGAGGATGAGACGGGGGGGGGGGAGGATGAGACGGGGGGGGGAAGAGGATGAGACGGGGGGGGGAGAGGATGAGACGGGGGGGGGGAAGAGGATGAGACGGGGGGGGGAGGATGAGACGGGGGGGGGGGATGAGACGGGGGGTGAGGGTGACGAGACGGGACGGGGGGTGAGGGTGACGAGACGGGACGGGGGGTGAGGGTGACGAGACGGGACGGGGGTGAGGGTGACGAGACGGGACGGGGGGTGAGGATGACGAGACGGGGGGTGAGGGTGACGAGACGGGCCGGGGGGTGAGGGTGACGAGACGGGCCGGGGGGTGAGGGTGACGAGACGGGCCGGGGGGTGAGGGTGACGAGACGGGCCGGGGGGTGAGGGTGACGAGACGGGACGGGGGGTGAGGGTGACGAGACGGGACGGGGGGTGAGGGCGACGAGACGGGACGGGGGGTGAGGGCGACGAGACGGGACGGGGGGTGAGGGCGACGAGACGGGACGGGGGGTGAGGGTGACGAGACGGGACGGGGGGTGAGGGTGACGAGACGGGACGGGGGGTGAGGGTGACGAGACGGGACGGGGGGTGAGGGTGACGAGACGGGACGGGGGGTGAGGGTGACGAGACGGGACGGGGGGTGAGGGTGACGAGACGGGACGGGGGGTGAGGGTGACGAGACGGGACGGGGGGTGAGGGTGACGAGACGGGACGGGGGGTGAGGGTGACGAGACGGGACGGGGGGGTGAGGGTGACGAGACGGGACGGGGGGTGAGGGTGACGAGACGGGACGGGGGGTGAGGGTGACGAGACGGGACGGGGGGTGAGGGTGACGAGACGGGACGGGGGTGAGGGTGACGAGACGGGACGGGGGGGTGAGGGTGACGAGACGGGACGGGGGTGAGGGTGACGAGACGGGACGGGAGGTGAGGGTGACGAGACGGGACGGGGGGTGAGGGTGACGAGACGGGACGGGGGGTGAGGGTGACGAGACGGGACGGGGGGTGAGGGTGACGAGACGGGACGGGGGGTGAGGGTGACGAGACGGGACGGGGGGTGAGGGTGACGAGACGGGACGGCGGGTGACGAGACGGGACGGGGGGTGACGAGACGGGACGGCGACGAGACGGGACGGGGGGTGACGAGACGGGGGGGGGGGGTGACGAGACTGAGACAGGGGGGGGGGAGGATGAGACGGGGGGGGGGGGGGAGGATGAGACGGGGGGGGGGGGGGAGGATGAGACGGGGGGGGGGGGAGGATGAGACGGGGGGGGGGGGGAGGATGAGACGGGGGGGGGGGGGAGGATGAGACGGGGGGGGGGGGAGGATGAGACGGGGGGGGGGGGGAGGATGAGACGGGGGGGGGGGAGGATGAGACGGGGGGGGGAGAGGATGAGACGGGGGGGGGGAGAGGATGAGACGGGGGGGGGGAAAGAGGATGAGACGGGGGGGGAGGATGAGACGGGGGGGGGAGGATGAGAAGGGGGGGGGAGGGGGGAGGATGAGAAGGGGAGAGGGTGAGAAGGGGGGGGGGCGGGGGATGAGGCATGAGGTGAGAGACCGTTGGTGGGGTTGATACAGAAAGGTCTGGCTCCCTCAGGCGCTCTCTCCCCTGTTTTCCGGGCCCGGGTACCTACCCCCGGCCTCCCCCGAAGCTGCTGTATTGCTGCTGCCGCTCCTCATAACTGTCGAAATCCGCCATGGAGCCTGCTCGAGACAGGCAGCGGCCGCCAGGCCCCCGGGTACCATGGCAACGAGGGCTGCCCTACACAGTGCCTGCTGCGGTGTCCCTCGACCAAAACCTACCGCCTCGGGCACCGCATTCGCTGCCTGATTTATTTCTGTGCCAGCCGATACATTAATAATAAATAGCTTTTGATTAAAGGCCATCGGCCACCACAAATAATACCTCAGCAATTTGAACAGGAGGAAAACGGAAGCTGCAGTAATCAGGACCCCTGTGTGAGGGCCCGCAGACAGCATGGCCGCAGCGAGTGAGTCGCTGATCAGCATGGAGCCCGGGGCAGAGCCCGAGACCCGGACAGAGACTGGGGCAGAACCCGAGCCTCCGACAGATACTGGGGCAGAACCCGAGCCTCCGACAGATACTGGGGCAGAACCCGAGCCCCCGACAGAGACTGGGGCAGAGCCCGGCCCTGAGGGGACCGCGAGTCCGCAATGCGGCCCAGTGGTAACCACCAGCCCGGGGATAAAGACCAAACGGAACAGAAAACAGGGCCTGGAACCAAAAAGCCACCTCCTCCAGCAGAACCGCCAGTTCTTGGACTTCTTTTGGGATATCGCCAAACCCGAGCAGACTGTGCGGCTGAGGGGGATCAAGGGCCTGTTGGACTATCTGAAGAGGCCAGACAGCCAGGTGAGGGCGAACTGGGTGAGAAACGGGGCATTTGAGAGAGAGCTGGATGGGGGTGGTGCGGGAGGAAAGGGAGCTGGGGAGAGAGATAGGATGGCAGGAGTGTGGCTCAGAGAGAGTGGTACCACAGGTAGGGTGTGAGAGGAGGAGGACAGATCGGGTTGAAAGGAAGGCAGTGTTCAAGGTGCTGGTACAGAATGTGAGGTGATAAGGCTAGGTGGGAAAAGCAATTGTTACTGAAGGTTGTACCCATGGAGACAGTCCATTAGGTTCACACATCCAAACAGTAATATTTAATAACCATTGACTCTGTTTCCAGGAGGATGAGCTACGATATACAATCAAGCGACTAATTGATGGCCTAGCAGCAACCCGTGAAATAGCCCGACCAGGCTTCAGTTTGGCATTGGCACAGGTCAGTAACTGCATTTAATGGAGATTTTGCTAGCGGACAAGACAGTTGGGCTTTTGCAACTAACAGTCATGAGATACTATTGGTTGTTTAGTTGAATTCTGGTCCTGGAGTCACAAACATTGTTTCATCCAAGAGGAGTTGAGGCCTCCCACATGGTGACAGATGCCTGTCGCTGCTAGAAGCAGAGGACTATAGTTACTATTTTTGTGCACTGCAGTACATTTACTTACTTGGCCTCTGGTCTCCAAATCTAAATGTGTGTTTTATGTTACTAAGTACTTTCCTCCGCTGGCAACTGATCCAGAAGGTTGTAATCCAATTGCTTGTTTAAAGTCCCTTGGGGCCCTGAACCTTCTGATGCTTGTGTTGCATTGGGCTATTATTCTTCTATGAGCCTTATTAGCTGAGCCAACTCTTCACATGGTGCCCAGAGTCCCCTCTGCTCTTTCCTGGACAGATGCCAGTCTTCAGCCTGTTCAATTCGCTCCACATGATATCAAGAAATGACTGGAAGCTGTAAAGGCTATAGACCCTGACAATATCCCAGCAATAGTCTTGAAGACTGGTGCTCCAAAATGAGCCATGCCCTTAGTTAAGTTCTAGTGCAGCTACAATAGTGGCATCTATCCGTTAACGCAAAAAATTGCTCCGGTATGTCCTGACCGAAAAAAGGACAAATTCAATACAGCCAATGACTGCCCCATCAGTCTATCATCAAAAAAGTGCTAAGTCTTACAACACCAGGTTTATTTGGAATCACTAGCTTTTGGAGTGCAGCTCTTTCATCAGGTGAACCTCCAAATAAACCTGGTGTTACTGTGCCTAGCCCAGTCCAAAGCCGACATCTCCGCATCAAAAAAGTGATGGAAGGTGTCATCGGCAGTGCTATCAAGTTACATTTTTGATTTGATTTATTATTGTCACGTGTATTAGTATACAGTGAAAAGTATTGTTTCTTGCATGCTGTACAAACAATGCATACCGTACATAGGGAAGGAAGGAGAGACTGCAGAATATAATGTTACAGTTACAGCAATGTGTAGAGAAAAGATCAACTTAATACGAGGGAGGTCCATTCAAAAGTCTGATGGCAGTAGGGAAGAAGCTGTTCTTGAGTCGGTTGGTACGTGACCTCAAACTTTTGTATCTTTTTCCTGACGGAAGAAGGTGGAAGAGAGTATGTCCGGGGTGCGTGGGGCCCTTAATTATGCTGGCTGCCTTTCTGATGGGAGGTTGGTTTGCGTGATGGACTGGGCTACATTCACAACCTTTTGTAGTTTCCTGCGGTCTTGGGCAGAGCAGGCACCATACCAAGCTGTGATACAACCAGAAAGAATGCTTTCTATGGTGCATCTGTAGAAGTTGGTGAGGGTTGTAGCTGACATGCCAAATTTCCTTAGTCTTCTGAGAAAGTAGAGTCGTTGGTGGGCTTTCTTAATTATAGTGTCGGCATGGGGACCAGGACAGGCTGTTGGTGATCTGTACACCTAAAAACTTGAAGCTCTCGACCCTTTCTACTTCGTTCTCATTGATGTAGACAGGGGCATATACTCCACTACGCTTCCTGAAGTCGATGACAATCTCCTTCGTTTTGTTGACATTGAGGGAGAGATTATTGTCGTTGCACCAGTTCACCAAATTCTCTATCTCATTTAATTACCGTCTCACTGACACTCGGTTTGGGTCCTGCCAGGGTGACCGTTGACCAGAAACTGAACTCGACTAGCCATATATAAATAAATACTGTGGCTACACGAGCAGATCAGGGGCTGAGAATTCTGTGACGAGTAATTCAGATCCTGACTTTTCAACGCTTGTCCACCATCTTCACTATTGATTTGCCTGATTGAGTGCAGCTCCAACAACTCAAGAAGCAGTCCACTTGACTTGACACCCCGTCCACTACCTCCAACATCCAAGCCCTTTAGCACTGACGCACCATCGCAGCAGTCTTGTACCATCTACAAGATGCACTGCAGGAACTGACCACGATTCCTTCGATAGCACCATCCAAATCTCCAGCCTCCAGTACCCAGAAGGACAAGGGCAGCCGGTACATGGGAGCACCATCGTCTGTCAGTTCCCCTCCAAGCCCCACTCACCATCCTGACTTAGAAATATATCGCCGTCCCTTCATTGTCACTGGGTCAAAACGCTGGAACCCTCTTCCTAACAGCACTGTGGGTGTACTTAAACCAACGGGACTGCCACAGTTCCAAATGCCTCTTCGCTAGCATCTTGAGGGCAATTAGGGATGGGTAATAAATGATGGCCGAGCCAACAACCCCCACATCTCATGAAAGAATAAGGAGAATGGGTAGAAATGTCCTCCCAATGAAATGTCAGGAGACTGAAGCCCCGCCACCTTGCTCACCGTTGGACGCTGAACTGAACCATCCGTAACCTCGGTAATGTTTGACACCGAGATGACCTATTGATCACATCTACTCCATCATCAAGAACTCTTCCCCATTTTCTGATGGTGCCTGCCTCAGGTTATCAGCTGCTTAAATCCTCATCCATAGCTTTGTTTCTTCTGGGCTTGATTATTTAACTGCTCTC
Source organism: Scyliorhinus torazame (assembly GCF_047496885.1). NCBI lineage: Eukaryota > Metazoa > Chordata > Chondrichthyes > Carcharhiniformes > Scyliorhinidae > Scyliorhinus > Scyliorhinus torazame. Next base: position 150,185,855 of record NC_092718.1, on the reverse strand, counting down.
TTGGTTGGCCCCCACCGTCCATTAACCAACCAAAGCTCAGCTGCCCATGCCTCGACTGGCATCAAGTCCTGATCATCCAGCAGGACTCTCAATGTGGCAATGACGCAAATTTAAAATTCTCACCCATGTTTTCAATTTCCTGCACTGTGTTATCCACTTCCTATCTCTGTTTTCTCTTTTAACCTACAACCCTTTAAGTTCTCCACGCTCTTTCAATTCTTGCCCCTTGCAGATCCCCAATTTTAATCGCTCTGGCATTAGTGGCCGTGTCTTCGACTACTTCGGTCCTGAGTTCTGGAATTACTTTTCAACCTGTCTGATCCTTTATCTCCTCCTTCGAAGTGCTTCGTAAGACCTACCTCTTTGAACAAACTTTTGGCCACCTGTTCTTGTATCTCCTCTGACGTGGTGCAAATCTTTTTGCTAAGACTCCTGTGAAATGCTTGTGGACATTTTTGTACACTAAAGGCACTATATTAAATGCTCCTTGCTAGGGGTCATTGATTAATGACCAGAGTTAGAAATGCTGGTTCTCCCCATGGAGGTCATTCGCATGACTTGAAGAGAAATCTGCTTAAAGGCCAGGCTAATAATAATAATGATCTTTATTGTCACAAGTAGGCTTACATTAACACTGCAATGAAGTTACTGTTGCTAGTCGCCACATTCCGGTGCATATTCGGGTACATTGAGGGAGAATTCAGAATATCCAAATTACCTAACAGCACGTCTTTCTTGGAGGAAACTGGAGCATCTGGAAAAAACCCACGCAGACACTGGGAGAACGTGCAGACTCCACACAGACAGTGACCCAAGCTGGGAATCGAACCTGGGACCCTGGAGCTGTGAAGCAACAGTGCTACCCACTGTGCTACCGTGCTGCCAGAGTACCTAAACTCCAAGGCAGATCAGAGGCAGGGATTTGAATTTGGCATTTTTCTGGTTGAAGTGACACAATGAGTGTGGATGCACTTGAAGAAGCAATAGATGTGATTCGTTGCAGTGCACTAGAATGGGTTCTCCAGAGTCAGTGATCCAAATAATAGTTGCTCTCTGTCTGCGTTCTTCTGCTTTGAACTATCATGCAATCCCTGTGAGACATTTTGCTAATTTTGTTTCTGACAGCTCCTGCAATACAATGAAGACATCCCCCTGCAGACAGTTCTGGAACAGATTAAAATGAAGCACGATGTAACAAGAACAAAGAAGGTGAGTGGCTAATACCTGATTCCGAATGTTACTTGGCCTTAGAAGTAGCAACAGCACGTAGGACCAGCTGAGGGAAGAGCAACGAGCTACTTTGAACATGTGTGTTGTTTAGTGAGCCAGTAAACAATGTCCAGTGCAAACTATTGGTGAGGATTTTGGGACTAGCTGGAGGGATTAGAAACAGTTTTGAAAGTATTATGATTCAAAGTTAGAACAAAGATGGAACTAACCATGTTATGCTTGATTTCAGACATTAGAAGAGTCAAAGGCTTAAATGTTGTTGGATTATACAGCCCAGAAACAGGCCGTTCGGCCAATCCAGTCCATGATGGAATTTATGCTCAACTCTAACCTCTTTCATTCATCCCTCATCTAAATCTACCTTAATTGTATCAATTGAGGTTAAACCAACTGTAACCTTCTCCCTTCAATGCTTTTCTAGCTTTGCCTTAATTGCATTTGTTCTATTCACTCCACAGCTCCCTGTGGTAGTGAGTTCCACATTCTCACCATGCTTGGGTAAAGACGTTTCTTCTGGGTTTGCTCTGAATTTCTTAGTTTCTCTAGCTATGCGCTTCCCCTCAAGAACAACATGTGTTTATGTCACACCTGTAATGTAATGAAACACAAGCATTAGAAAACAGAGGATGACACCAAGGCACATAAGGAGATATTAAGTCAGGTGACCAAAAGCTTGGTCAAAGTGGTAGGTTTTAAGGAACATCTTAAAAGAAGAACCTGAGGTGGAGAGATGTAGCCTTGGGGTTAGCACTGCTGCCTCACAACGCCAGGGACCCGGATTCAATCCCAGCCTTCAGTGACTATGGAGTTTGCACGTTCTACCCGTATCTGCATGGGTTTCCTCCAGGTTCTCTGGTTTCCTCTAAGGCTCCTTCCTGTTTATTCCCCTTATTTCCCCTTTTGTTTATTTTGCAGTTGGATGATTAATGGGCATGTTTCTTTAAGGCAAGCAGACGTCTTTAATTCAAACAAAAGAATCCAGATGTTTGAGAGATCACTTGCTCGTTTAAACTGGAAATACAGACTTGCCGGCACTAGTGGAAGAAATATGCTGGGACTCACTTTGATTGATGGGGGGGGGGTGAATTAGCCCAAAAGACTGTACTTTGCCTGGTAATGGGTGGTGATTGGATCTTAGCCCAGTGTGATTGTTCAGAGACCTGAAGGTTTCAGTCTGACTCCTGGCAGCTTGGAGAGAAGATCCACTGTCTTTCCTCCATGTTTCTCTCCATAAAGCCTGTGAGTGTTGTATTCCTGAAACTACAGTAAGTTTGCAGATGACACCAAGATTGGTGGCACAGTGGATAGTGAAGAAGGTTATCTAGGATTGCAACGGGATCTTGATCAATTAGGCCAGTGGGCCGACGAATGGCAGATGGAGTTTAATTTAGATAAATGTGAGGTGATGCATTTTGGCAGATCGAATCAGGCCAGGACCTACTCCGTTAATGGTATGGCGTTGGGGAGAGTTATAGAACAAAGAGATCTAGGAGTACAGGTTCATAGCTCCTTGAAGGTGGAGTCGCAGGTGGACAGGGTGGTGAAGAAGGCATTCGGCATGCTTGGTTTCATTGGTCAGAACATTGAATACAGGAGTTGGGACGTCTTGTTGAAGTTGTACAAGACATTGGTATGGCCACACTTGGAATACTGTGTGCAGTTCTGGTCACCCGATTATAGAAAGGATATTATTAAACTAGAAAGAGTGCAGAAAAGATTTACTAGGATGTTGCCGGGACTTGATGGTTTGAGTTATAAGGAGAGGCTGGATAGACTGGGACTTTTTTCCCTGGAGCGTAGGAGGCTTAGGGGTGATCTTATAGAGGTCTATAAAATAATGAGGGGCATAGATAAGGTAGATAGTCAACATATTTTCCCAAAGGTAGGGGAGTCTAAAACTAGAGGGCATAGGTTTAAGGTGAGAGGGGAGAGATTCAGAAGGGCCCAGAGGGGCAATTTCTTCACTCAGAGGGTAGTGAGTGTCTGGAATGGGCTGCCAGAGGTAGTAGCAGAGGCGGGTACAATTGTGTCTTTTAAAAAGCATTTAGATAGTTACATGGATATAGAGGGTTATGGGCCAAGTGCGGGCAACTGGGACTAGCTTAATGGTAAAAACTGGGCGGCATGGACTGGTTGGGCCGAAGGGCCTGTTTCAATGCTGTAAACTTCTATGATTCTATACAGAGGCCTGAATATAAATCACGAACTGAAAGCAAAGGTTTGAAGAGCAGTAAAGTGCCTCTTCAGGAAAGTTGTGAGCACTGCATTTATAGGCCACAGAGATCCTGAATGAACAAAGCTACAGAGAAGATCATTACAGGCTACAAATCAATGACTTTAATCTGCAAGCTTACTGTGAAGAAAAGTATGCTAAACTCCACCATCTGAAGCAAATGCTCTGTTTGCTTTCGCTTATTTTTTTCTCCTTTCTACCCCTCTGTGTTTGTCTGAATTGCATGTGCATAGAGGGTGGGGGTAAGTTAAAGTGAAGGTTAGGTATCAGTTAATTGTTAACCAACTGTATCTGCTGCATAGTTTATTATAGTTCTTGTTATAAATACACAGTAATTGTGTTTAAATTTCCAAATCTGGTGACTGATTATTGAACAGCCAAGGGCCAAAGGTTTTGGATATTTTTCTAAGAATTATTGGTCAATTCACTTGTGTTGTGACTCCGGGGCACGTGGGGCTGGAATTGACGGCACACTAGCCCGGAGTGTTGTTACATATCCCACAGCCCAAAGATGTGCCGGTTCAGTGGATTGGCCATGCCAAAATTGTTCCTTAGTGTTATGTGAGATTATGGGGATAGGTCGGGGAGTGGGCCTTAGGAGGGTGCTCTTTCAGAGGGTTGGTGCAAACCCGATGGGCCAAATAGCCTCCTTCTGCACTGTATTGATTCTATGGACAACTAAAGGTACAGCTACCAATGGAGGAACAGTAATAATTGGGAAAGAACAAATGGCCAGAATTAGAGGAGCACGGATATCCGAGTTTTGTGAGGGTGAAGGAGACTACAGAGATGGGAAGAGGGCGAGGCTGTGGAGGATGAAAATGTTATCATCAAAATGATGCTTGACAGGGAGTCAATGTTAGGCGGTGAGCATATGGTAATGCTCCCTCAGTTTGCTTGATTTAGTTTAATTGGTTTTACACAAAATAGTGGCAAAGGGACTTGTGAATTAGGACACAAGCAGTTGAGTTTTGGATGACCTCAAGCTTACAGAGGTAGAATGTGGAAGAACAGTCAGGAGTGTGTTGGAATAGTCAACAGAGACAAAACTAGCTGATATTACGGAGGTGAAAATAGACAGTCTTATTGATGGGATGAATATGCAGTCAGAAGCTCATCTCGGGTCAGATGTGACACCAAGGTTGCAACAGACTGGCTTGATTTCATCAGTTGCCAGGAAGAGGGATGGAGTCAGTAGCTGGGAATCTGAGTTTGTAGCAGAGACCAAAAATGATGGCATCGATCTTCCCGGTATTTACTGGGTGGAGGAAATTTCTCTCATTCTCTACTGGGTTTTGGATAAGCAAGCTGATAGTCACAGTGGAAGAGGCGAGTGAGATGTTGGCAAGGGAGAGCAGATATGAGGAGTTCAGTGGTTGCCACCTACACTGTAAGATTGCAAGCTGTTTTATCATCTTCATTGCATTGATTTTAGTTTTCTGAGGTATCTTGTTTTAATGTTATTCTTCAACAAGCACATTGTACTTTTAATAATCCTCACTCCTCTGTTCAATAACAAGTAGATTTCATCCATGTACTGTACGTTCAAGATTAATTTAAACTGAGCATGGGGGAGATTCTGTATTTGCTCATGTTGGTTATGGCTGACACACTGCCTTTCGTAAGCTGATTGGCAGACTGCCTATGGCACTGGTGCATTGGAAGTGCTTTGCTGTGATGAAGTTGGATTGTATTTGATCCTCTTCCCTTGCGTTGATGCTGAGCAGTTGTCTCAGTGGAGTGATAAGCAAAGACAGATTGCCTGTGTGCTCTTCTGGCTGGTAAATCGTGGGCAAACTCTGGGGGAGTGACAAACTAATCACTAATCAGAAATTGTGGGTGGTATTACAGTCAATTAGAATCTTTTTATACTTGTGCTCACGATTTTATTGTGATTGTGCAGTTCTGTTTTCAAACATGCTGAGAACTTCACATAAATCAGAGACCTGGTATCCTATTGTTATACCATTGCAACCTCTCCAGTCTGGAATGTTTGGGACCCAGGTGTTTCTTAGATTTTGGAATTTTCTAGATTGGGGAGTAACATTATAATGCATATGTGCTTGAGACAAAACAGTGACAAAGTTTTTTAAAGAACCAACAAAAAAATGGTTATTTGCCCAAATACGGATTCTTCCATGTTTCCAAAGTACTGCACTGTATTAAAATGGCCGAACTGCTGTATGCCCTTGGTCTGCACAAAGACTAAGGACCCAGAGTCAGAATGACCAACAGGCCAGGCTGGAGAAAGTAGGCTAATGATAAACATTCTGTATCTATTCTCTTCTCTTCTGGTAACAGTTGTAACACTTGAGCATCTGGTATGGGTGGGCTATACTTGCTCTGACCAGTATTATTGCTGATGGTGTGTTCACTAAGTTCATGCGGAAAAGTAAATTTTGCCTGTGCTGTTTTCATCTGCATGTCGCAGGCACTGGAGCAAGTCTGGAACTAGACAGCAGAAACATGTAGTTGGCCTCAAATATTACCCACCCCCTGAGTAGCAAGGGACAGGCACAGGAAGAGAGAAGGAAGAACAAAAGAAACAAAATACAAGAGTGTCTTAGACAAACTATGTAACTGGGTAGTGCAACATTCGGATAACTCCATGTGTTTGTCATTCCAGCAACTCATCAGGAATGCTGCATTTGGAAATCTCTTTGGTGTCTTGGCACTTTCACAGTCAGGAAGACTCCTAAAGGTAAATTAGAACCCCTCGATACGCCTCTTAAAAATGAGTGACAGCTTGTATGCGTGAATGAGAGATCCATTTCTGTGCAAAACCTAGGTATTAAAATGTATGCGACGCATGTTTCAGAAAGCAACATATTCCGGGCCTACCAATTTTTACTATTTTGCTGAAGAAGTGAGGGAATTTAGTGTCAATGCTTTCAGAAGTGTGTGTGTCAGTGGCACCAGTTGTAGCCTGTGTGATAGAGTGGCTTGTGCTTCTTTTGTTTTGGGACTCTAACAATGTGTTGGACATTTCAATTTAGTTCAATAGTGCAAAAAATTTAAACATTTCAAAATTGCTTGTTGTTAGGAGCCAAATATATTACTACAGTCGATCCAACTGCTGCAGCAACTCAGTCATTTTAAGCAACACCTCTCGAATCTGCCAAGGAAAACTATTGTGGACATCCTGTCTGAGGTGAGGCTCTAGGTTATATCAGTTAAATGTGGGGTTTTTAAGCCCCCAAGTAGCTCAGTTTGTAAATGAATGTCTTTGTAAGAGCTGCTCAGAATCAGACTAATTGTGATGGATAGGTCACACCTTGACAATTGCTTGAATTGTTTGCAAAGAGAACGTCCACAGACATTGCCTCTACATACATCAAGGTTCCCCACAAGGGATTCTTCCCAAAAAGAAAAGCTAACATGTGTGGGATGGTAATTGATTAGGTCGGAGATGTGGAGCAGATATGGGATAGTGGGAATGCCCTCCTGTGGGATGAGACCAGCGGTGTTCTCGGCCATTTGCACTATGATCTCAGCTTTTCCCCATTGATATTAGTGATGTGGATGGAGAAATAGGGAGTGTATACCCAAGTTCACTGACGGCACCAAGTTAAGAGGCATAGTAAGATGTGTGGGTAGGATGTAAAGGTTAGAAACGAATGGACAGATGAAATGAGTTGGCAAAACTATTGTACATGGAGTTCAGTGTAGGTGAGCATGAATCCTATTTGAATCCAAGAAAGACAAATCAAAATATTCATGTTGGAGTCTTGGAGCTGTGGAAAAGTGGAGAGTTTTGAGTGTCCAAAAGTCACTTAAAGGTAACAAAAACAGCTCTTGGAATGTGGGCCTTTATCCTAAGGAGGCTGAAATACAATATTGATTAAGTGAAGCTTCAGTTGTACCCCACCTGGAACACTGTTTTCAGTCTTGGTCACTGTATTTCAGAGCGAACATGTTGACCTTGGAGGTGTTACAATGCAGATTCACCAAAATGAGAGCAGGGCTAAAGGGTTAAATTGAGAGGACAGATTGCTTCGACTTGACTTCTATTCCTTGCCGTTTAGATAGTTGAGCAGAAACCTAAGTGACGTTTTTAAAATGATGGAGGAGGTCTGAGGGGTTCCTTGAGTACATGGAGTAAAGGGGAGCAAATCACAACAGTGTGACGACAGTTAACCTAGTAATGAGATAAGGCATAATTTGACGACAGAGCAAATGGTATGAATGAGCATCCATGGCTCTAATCTGTATATTATTAATTGTTCTTTCAGCTCTATTGCACTGCCTAGTTCAGTAATTTATTCTAATCTGCTTTGCTTGCCACTTAATACAAAAATGGAAGTCCGAACAGCAAGACATCCTCTAGGCAGGCTGCATATTTGGAGGCATTGGCTTATTTTAGCATTTGTTTCTAGAAACAACTTGTGCATGCCCAACGTTCTAAGTTAGTCCAATGTTGTAGCTGAGGCCAACAGACTAGAAATAGTTAGGTTGTGTGCATAGTCCATATGGAGATAACTGATCACAGCCAGTAGTATTCGGAGTATTGTTATTGCTCTCCATTTCCCTAGGTTAGGAAGAGTCAAAAGCAGCCTAGAGTCCAGTGACTAGTTTCTCTCCAGTAAACCATTTTGGATAGTTGTTTGGTTGCAATGCTCTTTGTATTCAAATGGTTATTCCCATATGTGCTACACAAATAATGATCAGCGGCAGTGGAAAAGGTGCAAAAACATTTTCTAAAATGATAGCAGAACTATCAAGAATGCTGAACAGGGGCAGCACGGTGGAGCAGTGGTTAGCACTGCTGCCTCAAGGCGCCGAGGTCCCAGGTTCGGTCCCGGCTCTGGTTCGCTGTCCGTGTGGAGTTTGCACATTCTCCCTGTGTTTGCGTGGGTTTCGCCCCCACAACCCAAAGATGTGCAGGGTAGGTGGATTGGCCACGCTAAATTGCCCCTTAATTGGAAAAAACGAATTGGGTACTCTAAATTTTTGTTTTTAAAAGAATGCTGAACAGGCTGGTGTCAGTCTTCTCAAAGTGAAAAGACTGAGAGGTGGCCTAGAAGAGCTCGTTAAAATTTTAATGAAGTTGGTTGAGGTAAATATGGAGAGCTTTTCAGTCTAACATTCGAACGAGGACCTAGAGTATGCCACTCAGTCCTTCGAGCCTGCTGAGCCATTCAGTAAAGCTCACCTGACTAACCTCCTGCCTAACCACCCTTTGTTTAACAACAATCTATCCAGCTATGCCTTTAAAATATTCAAAGACTCTGCTTCCAGTGTCTTTTGAGGAACATAGAAAATAGAAGCAGCAATTGGCTATTCAGCCCTTCGAACCTGCTCCGCCATTCATTATGATCATGGTTGATCATCCAACATCTAACTTGTTCCCGATTTTCCCCCATATCCTTTGATCCCTTTAACCCCAAGAGCTATATTTAACTCCTTGAAAACATACAATGTTTTGGTCTCAATTCGCTCCTCTGGCAGCGAATTCCACAGGCTGGCCGCTCACTGGGAGAAGAAATTTCTGCTCATCTCAATCCTAAATGGTCTACCCCGTACCCTTAGACTGTGACCCCTGGCTCTGGACTCCCACGCCATTGGGAACGTCCTTCCTGCATCTACCCTGCCTAGTCATCTACCCTGTCTAGTCCTGTTAGAATTTTATAGGTTTCTGTGTGATCCCCCTTCATTCTTCTCAACTCCAGCGAATATAATCCTAACCGACTCAATCTCGTCAGTCCCTCCATCCCAGGAATCAGTCCGGTAAACATTCGCTGCACTCACTCTATTGTTAGGAATGGGTTAAGAGACGTTCCAATTACATATCAAACTGATGTTAAGTGTAATTGACATATATGTAAAGGAGTGCAGGTGGGACTTGGGGTGGAGTTTTGTATGGAGTGTGTTCAAGGAAAAATGAAGGTGTTTGGGAAAGAAGCAGAACTCTTTACTCAACAGCAGCCCTAAACTAACATCTATAACAAGAATATCCTTCCTCGGATAAGGAGACCAAAACTGCACACAATATTCAAGGTGTGGTCTCACCAAGGCCCTGTATAGTTGTAGCAAGACATCCCTGCTCCTGTGCTCGAATCCTCTCTATGAAGGCCAATATACCATTTGCTCTCTTTACCGCCTGCTGCACCTGCATGCTTACTTTCAGCGACTGGTGTATGAGGACACCCAGGTCTCGTTGCACATTCCCTCTCTCAACCTATAGCTGTTCAGATAATCTTGCACTCCTATTTCAAAGGCTTGCCACCTTCAGAGAAACGATTTCTCATCTCTGTCTTAAATGGATGACCCCTTATTTTTAAGCACTGATTCCCTCGTGCTAGATTCGCCGACAACATAGTGGTTAGTACTATGGCTTGACAGTGCCAGGGTCCGAGGTTCGATTCCTGGCTGGGTCACTGTCTGTGCGGAGTCTGCACGTTCTCCCCGTGTCTGCGTGGGTTTCCTCCGGGTGCTCCGGTTTCAAAGAACAAAGAAATGTACAGCACAGGAACAGGCCCTTCGGCCCTCCAAGCCCGTGCCGACCATGCTGCCCGATTAACTACAATCTTCTACACTTCCTGGGTCCGTATCCCTCTATTCCCATCCTATTCATGTATTTGTCAAGATGCCCCTTAAATGTCACTATCGTCCCTGCTTCCACCACCTCCTCCGGTAGCGAGTTCCAGGCACCCACTACCCTCTGCGTAAAAAAAACTTGCCTCGTACATCTACTCTAAACCTTGCCCCTCTCACCTTAAACCTATGCCCCCTAGTAATTGACCCCTCTACCCTGGGGAAAAGCCTCTGACTATCCACTCTGTCTATGCCCCTCATAATTTTGTATACCTCTATCAGGTCTCCCCTCAACCTCCTTCGTTCCAATGAGAACAAACCGAGTTTATTCAACCGCTCCTCATAGCTAATGCCCTCCATACCAGGCAACATTCTGGTAAATCTCTTCTGCACCCTCTCTAAAGCCTCCACATCCTTCTGGTAGTGTGGCGACCAGAATTGAACACTATACTCCAAGCCTAACTAAGGTTCTATACAGCTGCAACATGACTTGCCAATTCTTATACTCAATGCCCCGGCCAATGAAGGCAAGCATGCCGTATGCCTTCTTGACTACCTTCTCCACCTGTGTTGCCCCTTTCAATGACCTGTGGACCTGTACTCCTAGATCTCTTTGACTTTCAATACTCTTGAGGGTTCTACCATTCACTGTATATTCCCTACCTGCATTAGACCTTCCAAAATGCATTACCTCACATTTGTCCGGATTAAACTCCATCTGCCATCTCTCCGCCCAAGTCTCCAAACAATCTAAATCCTGCTGTATCCTCCGACAGTCCTCATCGCTATCCGCAATTCCACCAACCTTTGTGTCGTCTGCAAACTTACTAATCAGACCAGTTACATTTTCCTCCAAATCATTTATATATACTACAAAGAGCAAAGGTCCAGCACTGATCCCTGTGGAACACCACTGGTCACAGCCCTCCAATGAGAAAAGCATCCTTCCATTGCTACTCTCTGCCTTCTATGGCCTAGCCAGTTCTGTATCCACCTTGCCAGCTCACCCCTGATCCCGTGTGACTTCACCTTTTGTACTAGTCTACCATGAGGGACCTTGTCAAAGGCCTTACTGAAGTCCATATAGACAATATCCACTGCCCTACCTGCATCAATCATCTTAGTGACCCCCTCGAAAAACTCTATCAAGTTAGTGAGGCACGACCTCCCCTTCACAAAACCGTGCTGCCTCTCACTAATACGTCCATTTGCTTCCAAATGGGAGTAGATCCTGTCTCGAAGAATTCTCTCCAGTAATTTCCCTACCACTGAAGTAAGGCTCACCGGCCTGTAGTTCCCGGGATTATCCTTGCTACCCTTCTTAAACAGAGGAACAACATTGGCTATTCTCCAGTCCTCCGGGGCATCCCCTGAAGACAGCGAGGATCCAAAGATTTCTGTCAAGGCCTCAGCAATTTCCTCTCCAGCCTCCTTCAGTATTCTGGGGTAGATCCCATCAGGCCCTGGGGACTTATCTACCTTAATATTTTTTAAGCCACCCAACACATCGTCTTTTTGGATCTCAATGTGACCCAGGCTATCTACACACCCTTCTCCAGACTCAACATCTACCAATTTCTTCTCTTTGGTGAATACTGATGCAAAGTATTCATTTAGTACCTCGCCCATTTCCTCTGGCTCCACACATAGATTCCCTTGCCTATCCTTCAGTGGGCCAACCCTTTCCCTGGCTACCCTCTTGCTTTTTATGTACGTGTAAAAAGCCTTGGGATTTTCCTTAACCCTATTTGCCAATGACTTTTCGTGACCCCTTCTAGCCCTCCTGACTCCTTGCTTAAGTTCCTTCCTACTTTCCTTATATTCCACGCAGGCTTCGTCTGTTCCCAGCCTTTTAGCCCTGACAAATGCCTCCTTTTTCTTTTTGACGAGGCCTACAATATCTCTCGTCATCCAAGGTTCCTGAAAATTGCCGTATTTATCCTTCTTCCTCACAGGAACATGCCGGTCCTGAATTCCTTTCAACTGCCACTTGAAAGCCTCCCACATGTCAGATGTTGATTTGCCCTCAAACATCCGCCCCCAATCTATGTTCTTCAGTTCCCGCCTAATATTGTTATAATTAGCCTTCCCCCAATTTAGCACATTCATCCTAGGACCACTCTTATCCTTGTCCACCAGTACTTTAAAACTTACTGAATTGTGGTCACTGTTACCGAAATGCTCCCCGACTGAAACATCTACCACCTGGCCGGGCTCATTCCCCAATACCAGGTCCAGTACCGCCCCTTCCCTAGTTGGACTGTCTACATATTGTTTTAAGAAGCCCTCCTGGATGCTCCTTACAAACTCCGCCCCGTCTAAGCCCCTGGCACTAAGTGAGTCCCAGTCAATATTGGGGAAGTTGAAGTCTCCCATCACCACAACCCTGTTGTTTTTACTCTTTTCCAAAATCTGTCTACCTATCTGCTCCTCTATCTCCTGCTGGCTGTTGGGAGGCCTGTAGTAAACCCCCAACATTGTGACTGCACCCTTCTTATTCCTGATCTCTACCCATATAGCCTCACTGCCCTCTGAGGTGTCCTCTCGCAGTACAGCTGTGATATTCTCCCAAACCAGTAGCGCAACTCCGCCTCCCCTTTTACATCCCCCTCTATCCCGCCTGAAACATCTAAATCCTGGAACGTTTAGCTGCCAATCCTGCCCTTCCCTCAACCAGGTCTCTGTAATGGCAACAACATCATAGAGCTTGGATTAGTACTTGGAACTAAGTTCATCTGCCTTACCCGTAATACTTCTTGCATTAAAACATATGCACTTCAGGCCACCAGACCCGCTGTGTTCAGCAACTTCTCCCTGTCTGCACTGCCTCAGAGCCACACTGTCCCTATTCCCTAGTTCTCCCTCAATACTCTCACCTCCTGACCTATTGCTCCCGTGCCCACCCCCCTGCCATACTAGTTTAAACCCTCCCGTGTGACACTAGCAAACCTCGCGGCCAGGATATTTATGCCTCTCCGATTTAGATGCAACCCGTCCTTCTTATAGATAGATAAGGTCACACCTGCCCCGGAAGAGCTCCCAGTGGTCCAGATAATGGAAACCCTCCCTCCTACACCAGCTGTTTAGCCACGTGTTTAGCTGCTCTATCTTCCTACTTCTAGCCTCACTGGCACGTGGCACAGGGAGTAATCCCGAGATTACAACCCTCTAGGTCCTGTCTTTTAACTTTCTGCCTAGCTCCCTGAACTCCTGCTGCAGGACCTCATGCCCCTACCTGCCTATGTCGTTGTACCAATATGTACAACGACCTCTGCCTGTTTGCCCTCCCCCTTCAGGATGCCCTCTACCCGTTCGGAGACATCCTGGACCCTGGCACCATGGATGCAACATACCATTCTGGAGTCTCTTTCACGTCCACAGAAGCGCCTATCTGTGCCCCTGACTATAGAGTCCCCTATTACTATTACTCTTCTGCGCTTTGACCCGCCCTTCTGAACATCAGAGCCAGCCGTGGTGCCACTGCTCTGGCTGCTGCTGTTTTCTCCTGATAGGCTTTCCCCCCCGACAGTATCCAAAAGGGTATATCTGTTCGAGAGGGGGACAACCACAGGGGATTCCTGCACTGACTGCCTGCCCTTTCTGGTGGTCACCCATTTCTCTGCCTGCACCTTGGGTGTGACCACATTTACATAACTGCGATCTATGACGCTTTCCGCCACCTGCATGCTCCTAAGTGCATCCAATTGCTGCTCCAACCGAACCATGCGGTCTGTGAGGAGCTCCAGTTGCGTGCACTTTCTGCAGATGAAGCCATCCGGGCCGCTGGAAGCCTCCCGGACCTGCCACATCTCACAGTCAGAGCACAGCACCCCTCTAACTGACATTGCGCTAATTAATTAAAAATTTTATTTTTTTGAATTTGTTTTTAAAATTTCAAAGTTACTGTTAACTATCTGTTTCCTAGCACTAGATTTCTAATAGAAATGCGAAAGCTAAATATAATACTCTCCGATCTCTGGCTTAGATATCCCTCTAAATTATAATTAAGTAATTATGTTTAATTAGTTACCAATGCTCAATTTTTTTAAAATTTAGTGTAGAATCCCAACCAGCCACTCAGGCCACAGCTTTTCTGTGATGTCACTTCAGTTTCTCCCCGACACACACACAATTTGAAAAAGGTACAAAAGTAAAAATGAGTAAAAATCACTTAGTGTTAATAATAAAATATGGTACTTACCTCATACCAATGAGTTTTATTATTAGGTTAGAGGAGGAGGGCGCGTGGGAGACACTACACGTGTAGTGTCTCGGGTTTCCTCTCCACCAGAATTTATTGGTGAGGGTCTTCCCAGAAGTCCGTGGGTCGAACTTCCTGTTCCCGCCTTAAATACTAAAATATTTAAAAAAAACAGAAAAGAGGGACCGAAAACGGGACCAGGTAAGTGTTTTTAAAGGACAGACTTACCTCCCAGAAGGCCCCTGCGCACCGCTCCCGCCGAAATTCAAAGGGCTGCTCCTGCAAAGGTAAGGGTTTTTAAAGTAAATACTCACCACCTCCCAGAAGGCCCCTGCGCACCGCTCCCGCCGAAATTCAAAGTTTCCTCCCGAAAGATGTGCTGTTACGTAATTTGGACATTCTGAATTCTCCCTCTGTGTACCCGAACAGGCGCCGGAATGTGGCGACTAGGGGCGTTTCGCAGTAACTTTATTGCAGTGTTAATATAAGCCTACTTGTGACAATAAAGATTATTATTACATCCTCTCCACATCCACCCTGTCAGTACCCCTCAGAATCTTGTATATTTCAACCAAGTCGCCCCTTACCCTTCTAAACTCCAGTGGACACGAGGCTAATATGTCCAATCTTTCCTCAGTAGACAACCTGCCCAATCCTGTTAATATTTCAGTCAACCTTCGCTAATATTTTAATAATTTGCATCCTTCCTTAAATAAGGAGACCAAGAGTGCACATTGTACTCCAGATGTGGTCTCACCAAAAGTGGGTGTTACTGATTAAACCCAACAAGGATGCACAATTGCTTCACAGCTCCAGGGTCCCAGGTTCGATTCCGGCTTGGGTCACTGTCTGTGCGGAGTCTGCACATCCTCCCCGTGTGTGCGTGGGTTTCCTCCCGGGTGTTCCGGTTTCCTCCCACAGTCCAAAGATGTGCAGGTTAGGTGGATTGGCCATGATAAGTTGCCCTTAGTGTCCAAAATTGCCCTTAGTGTTGGGTGGGGTTACTGGGTTATGGGGATCGGGTGGAGGTGTTGACCTTGGGTAGGGTGCTCTTTCCAAGAGCCGGTGCAGTCTTGATGGGCCGAATGGCCTCCTGCACTGTAAATTCTATGTAAAAATGCAAGCTTGTATTTCAACTGCAGTTACAATATTTTTAAAACTTGGATTTTAACTATTTCCGTACATTCGGTTAAGTGAAGTGGTTGGGAGGAGGCCTGTACATCCTGATGTAGTTGGGTAGAATGGGCAGTTTCTGTATTATAAATTCTATGCCACATGGATGTTACTGGGGAGCAATTTTGCACTGTAAATTTTATGAACAGTTGGTCCCTGTATAACCATTTTCCAGAGAGTAATTGACATCGCGATAGAACATGTTACATTGGCAAAAATAGTAAGTTGAATTATAGTGCAGGATAGTACGCTGAATACCTTCTACGTGTTACTGCAGACTCCAGAGGCTGTCTTTGAGGAGATTCTATTTGAGGCCATGAAAGCAGATTTGTCCTCTGCCTTCAGCAACCCAGAGCAGTTACATTTGCTCCTGGTCGCGCTGCAACGCTTCCCAAACGTTCTGAAACCCAAGGCGCTGAAGAAACTGCTTGGATCCACGACCATCATGACACCAGAAAATATTCCCAAGTAAGTGCTTTGTAAATCTTAATGAATAATACAGAGCGGGCATGGAAGTGAAGATTGAAAAAAACAAGAGCCAACATAAGATAAATCAAATGTGATCAATTATAAAAAAAGTCACAGCACAGAACGAGACTATTCGGCCCATCCTATTCATGCTGGCTCTCTAGGAACAACTGTCCCACCGTATTCCTCTAGCCATGCAAATGTTTCTCTTAAGTCTTTTGAAAGCCACAATTGTGTGCTTGTGTGAACGCTTTGTGTGTACTCACAATCCGAACCACTAGTTGTGTAAAAACACTTTCCTTCGCGTTGCTGTCTACTTTAAATCGTTGTCCGCTGATTCTCGACCTTTCCACCAGTGGTACAATTTCTCCGTTTACTCTATCCAGGCGCCTTCGCGATCTGCCAAATTTCCTCTCAATCTTTTCTCCCAGAAGAACAGCCGATCTTCTCCAATCTGCCCGCAGAACTGGACTCCCGCACAGTAGCACAGTGGTTAGCACTGTTGCTTCAAGGCGCCGGGGACCTGGGTTTGATTCCCGGCTTGGGTCACTTGTCTGTGCGAAGTCTGCACGTTCTCCCCGTGTCTGCATGGATTTCCTCCGGATGCTCCGCTTTCCTCCCACAAAGCCCAAAGATTTGCAGGTTAAGTGGAATGGCCATGCTAAATTGCCCTTAGTGTCCAAAAAAAGTTGGGTGGGTTTACTGGGTTACGGGAATAGGGTGGAGGTATGGGCTTAAGTAGGATGCTCTTTACAAGGGCCGGTGCAGAATCGATTGGCTGAATAGCCTCCTTCTGCACTGTAAATTCTATGATCCTTGGACCTATTCTCGTGAATCTTTTCTGCACCCTCTATTGCCTCCACGGGCTTGATATCCATCCTAAAGTGTGGTGCCCAGAATTGGGCACACTATTCCAGCTGAGGCTTGGCTGTGTTGCATAGTGTGAGTAATTTTTTTTCCCC
The DNA here is from genome assembly GCF_047496885.1 of Scyliorhinus torazame. Classification (NCBI taxonomy): domain Eukaryota; kingdom Metazoa; phylum Chordata; class Chondrichthyes; order Carcharhiniformes; family Scyliorhinidae; genus Scyliorhinus; species Scyliorhinus torazame. The sequence goes on along the minus strand of NC_092718.1, from coordinate 150,169,054 downwards.
TCCACCTTTCCTTTCAATTCAGGTTAATTGAGGTGCTAAAGCTTGCTGCCAAGGCTGTGAAGAAAGATCAGATACTGCCACCCCTCGCCTTGAACCTGGTGGATATCGTCTTGAAGGAAGGCACATTCGAAAGATTCTGGAAGGAGCTGGTGGAAGATGGCTTGCTCAAACACCAAACCGGGCCCAGCTGGTATGTGATGGTGGCCGTTGTGTCATCGGTAAACAATTGAGACCTGCAGCCGTAACAAGTGACGTCACTGCAGCATTCATGGGAAGCAGATTAGGTAACTCTAGATGATTTAGTTAAGCAGCCTGTGCCAGGACGCTAGGCAGCAACTGTGCTCATGTTCATTTGAACCCTGACTATTTAAGAATAATGAAACATTTGCATTTATATTGTGCTTTCCCATGAACCTGAGACATCCTATAAACACACTGTACTGAAGAGCTAAGAAGTTAATTAGCCAAGTAGTTTACTAGGTTTAAACTGTTTTCCAGTTCAGTTTACTATAAAATCAGGTTTCTTTAGTGCAGCCTTGGCAAATGAGTGCATCTTTGGAGCTGGGTGCATACCTGGGAGTTTGGTGAGTGGGGTGGAGGAGGTGTTCCTTTTCCTTTTCTAAATTTTTCATTGTGTAGATATTAGTTCTTACTTTACTACAGGAAAAGAAGGTAGCTGTTTGGTGAGTGTTTATGTTTATTCCAGTTGTAAGGTTTAATAGATGATACAAACAGGTGGTAAAGTTAATAAAATACAAAAAATTGCAAATTAATAAGTAAATAATATAATTAAGTAGTTATTAAAAGTTATGAAGTAGTTAGCATGGAAACACCAATGACGTGTCGAGGTTGCAGCATGTAGCAGCTCCTGAATGCCAGTGTGACCCACGGTAACACATCTGCAGTAAATGCTTGCAGCTTGTGGAGCTTTGACTCTGGCAGCCAAGCTGTAGACGCTGCAGCACATCAGGGAGGGTAAGGTTACCTGGATGCTTTGTACCAGTTAGCAGTCACATCTCTCAGGACAGGGTCTTCTGATTTGGTCACTGGCCAAATACAAGAGGGTGTGATTGCAAGTGAGGTAGGTAAGGGGATCCAGAGTGCATGAGCCACAGCCTTTACAATTGTCCAATTGGTTTGAGGTTCTCTCAGCTTCTTTGGATTGTGGGTACTGCAAGATGACCATGGCACTGTGGTACAGAAAGCCATTCAAGTGGGGGGAGGAAAAAGGAATGTGGTGGAAATGGAAATTGATGGTGTTCTCTGCAGCAAAGAGCAAGAGTCCAGATGGCTGTGTTTTCTAGCTGGTGCCAGAGTTCGGGGCATTTGCTCAGGGCTGGAGACGGATTTGTATTAGGAGGGGGAGAATCCAGTTGTGCTCCATGTAGTCACCAACAACATAAGTAGAACTAAGAGCGAGGTTATGCTTGGAGATATGAGAAACTGGACACTAAATTAAAAAACAGAACCTCAAGGTAATAATCTTACCTGAACAGCGTGCAAATTGGCATATGGTCCATAAAACTAGAAAGATGAGCACATAGATCAATGACTGGTGTGAAAGAAGTGGATTCCAGTTCATGGTGCATGGGCAACAGTACTGGGGAAAGTGGGGGCTGTACCATTGGGACAGCATACCTGAACCATGCTGGGACTTGTGATCTAGCGAGCCACGTAACGATGGAACTAGAGAAGGCTTTGAACTAAACCGTGAGAACTGATAGCGCAAATAGAAATAAATAAGTATGCTCTGGTGACCATTTCAGAGACACCCTGGGGCCTTAAAATAAGTGGCCATTGAGGTAGTTGATCCATTGGTTTTAATTTTGCAAAATTGCTGAGATTCAGGGAAGGTTCCATTATATTAGAAAATAGTGAATGTAACTCCTTTATTCAAAAAGCGGAAGGTTGACAGTAAGCAGGAAACTATAAGCCAGTTAGCTTAACATCTGTCGTAGAGAAAATGTTAGCCATTATTAAAAATGTTATAACAGGACCATGGGAAAATTTCAGAGTAATCAGGCAGAGTAAACATGGCTTTGAAAGGGACGTCATGTTTAACCAATTATTGGAGTTTTTTGAAGAAGTAACATGCTGTGGATAATGGGGGACTGGTTAATGTACTGTATTTAGATTATTATACTGCATTTGATAAGGTGCACACCAAACGTTATTACAGAAACTACAAGGTCGAAGTGTAGGGTGTAGCATTGGCATGGATTGATGTTTTGCTAGCTAACAAGAAACAGAGTTGGCATAAATGGGTCTTTTTCTGTTTGGCAAGATCTAACAAGTGGTGTGTCACAGGGATCAGTGCTGGGGCCTCAAAAGGTTTACAATTTATATAAACGTCTTGGATGAAGCGACCGAAGGTATGATTGCTAAATTTGCTGATGCCACAAAGATAGGTAGGATCGTAAGTTGTGAAAAGGCTACAAAAAGATATAGGTAGTTTAACTGAGTGAGCCAAGATCAGGCAAATGGAGTATAATGTGTGAAAATGTGATATTGTCCCATTTTGGCAGGAAGAATAAAAGGGAAGCATTATATCTAAACGGTGAGAGGTTGCAGAGCTCTGAAGTACAGAAGGATCGGGGTGTGCCTAGTGCATGAATCTCAAAAGGCTAGTGTACCGGTGCAGTAAGTAAATAGGAAAGTCAATAGAATGCGTTAATTTATTGAGAGGGGAATTGAATACAAAAGTGGAGGGGTTATGCTTCATTTATACACTGCATTGGTGAAACCGTATCTGGACTACTGGGGGCCGGTTTAGTTCAGTTGGCTGGACAGGTCATTTGTAATGCAGAACAAGGCCAGCAACTGAGGTTATTCATGAAGGCCATGTCTTCTCAACCTTGATGTGGAGATGCCGGCGTTGGACTGGGGTGAGCACAGTAAGAAGTCTTACAACATCAGGTTAAAGTCCAACAGGTTTGTTTCAAATCGCTAGCTTTCGGAGGACTGCTCCTTCCTCAGGTGAATGAAGAGGTATGTTCCAGAAACATATATATAGACAAAGTCAAATTTGAAATTGGGGGAGTGCAAAGATCTTGGTTTGTTGTAGGTACGGACGAAGCTACAGAGGTAGGGAGGGAGGCCATGGATGGCTTTGAAAAGAAGGATGAGACTTTTAAAATCATAGCGTAGACAGCTCGGGAACCGGTGTAGGTCACCGAGCAGAGGTGTGATGGGTGAACATGACTTGGCTCGAGTTATAGTCTGGGCAGCTGATACTTGGGTGAGTTCATGTACTCCGATAGTAGAACACGGGAGGGCTGCCAGAATGTGTTGCAATAGCCAAGTCCAGAGGTAACAAAGTCATGGATGAGGGCTTCCGGCAGTGGATAGGCTGAGTTGAGGCAGAGGCTGGTAATGTCACACAGTAAGCTGTCTCAGTGAGAGGCGAGGCTTTATGTAGTTGGAAGGTCACCTCTGGGTCAAATGCAACCCTTCAGTTAATGAATAATTGAAGGTCACCCATCCTACCTGCAGCATGGAACAACTGGATTACAGTTAGAAGCAACATTTTCTCTTCCTGCTGTCCCCTCACTCTGCCACCTCCCTGACTCAGGGAGTCTGAGACTCGCTGTCCATGATTAGCTAGATTGCAGAGACTACAAGTTGAATCTGGATAAAAACAAATAACTGCGGATGCTGGAATCTGAAACCAAAGAGAAAATACTGGAAAATCTCAACAGGTCTGGCAGTATATGTAGGGAGAGAAAAGTGCTAACGCTTCGAGTCCAGGTGATCCTTTGTCAAGTGGGAAATATTTATACTGTGGAGTGAGAATGAAAGATTAGTTATAGCCACAGAAACCCAGGGAAACCGGGTGCTAATAGCCACAGAAACCATGGGGAAAGAGTTCTAATGGCAGTCCCCAGAGAGAACAAAAGGTGTGTAAGGCCAAACAGCAGAGAAACTAACATTAGGGGGCAAACTGTGACAGATGTAGATATGGGGGTAGGGAAAGGTGGAAGCAAAGGGGAGAAAGGGTAAGGAAAGGTGGTATCTACTAATATCCACTACAAGCCCACTGACTCCCACAGCTATCTGGACTACAGCTCTTTGCACCCTACACCCTGTAAAAACTCCATCCTTATCTCTCAGCTCCTTCGCCTCCGTCGTATTTGTTCCAATGATGCCACTTTCCAAAATGGTGCTTCGAAAATGTGTTCCTTCTTCCTCAACCGTGATTTCCCACCTACAGTTGTGGGCAGGGTCCTCCACAGTGTGCAGGCCATCTCCCGCGCCCCCTCCCAGAACAAGGATAGAGTCCCCCTCGTTCTCACATTTCTCCTTACCAGCCTCCGTATGCAAAGCAATCCTCCGCCATTTTCGTCAACTCCAGCGTGTTGCCACCACCAAACACCTCTTCCCTTCACTCCCTCTGTCAGCATTCTGCAGAGACCGTTACCTCTGAGATAATCTAGTCCACTCCTCCACCATACCCAACTCTTCTCCCAACACCCATGGCAACTTCCCATGCAATTGCAGAAGGTGTAACTCCTGCCCCTTTACCTCTTCTACGCTTAACATCCCAGGCCCAAAACACTAATTCCAAGATAAGCAGCGTTTCACTTGCACCTCTTTCAATCTGGTCTATTGCAATCCCTGCTCCCAATGTGGCCTCCTCTGTATCGGAGAGACCAACAGCAGACTGCGTGATCGCTTTGCTGAGCACCTTCGGTCTGTACGCATTCAGGACCCTGACCTTCCTGTTGCTTGCCATTTTAACACAAGACCCTGCTCCCATGCCCACATGTCTGTCTTTGGCCTGCTGCAATGTTCCAGTGAAGCTTAATGCAAACTGGAGGAGCAACATCTCATCTTCCGGTTAGGCACACTACAGCCTTCCGGTCTCAACATCGAATTCAACAACTTCAGATGATTAGCTCTATCCCACCTCACCCCATTTGTTTCAATTCCATTTCATTTTAACTGTCTTTTTACCATTTCTTTCTCTCTTGTCTTTCTCTATATATATTTAACCCCCCCCCCCCTTACCGTTTCTCCCCTTTGCTTCCCCCTTCCCCTCCTTCATCTACATCTGTCACAGTTTACCCTCTAATGTTAGTTTCTCTGCTGTTAGGCCTTTCACACCATTTGTTTTCTGGGGATTGCCATTAGCACTCTTACCTTGGTTTCTGTGGCTATTAGCACCCCGTTTCCCTGGGTTTCTGTGGCTATGACTCATCTTTCATTCTCACTCCACAGTATATATATTTCCCACTTTCTCTGTATTATAGCTTTGACAAAGAGTCATCTGGACTCGAAACATTAGCTCTTTTCTCTCCCTACAGATGCTGCCAGACCTGCTGAGATTTTCCAGCATTTTCTCTTTGGTTACAAGTGGAATCTGGTTCTCCCTGGCCTGTATGCCTTTTATGCACTGGCCGCCTGATCCTTAAAAGGCAGGGAAGACAGAGCTCTGGACGCATTCTGTTTGGTTCACTGAGAAACCAGTGGTTAAACCTAGAGCAAAAGCAATGCTGAAGTTGTGACTTCCTGTAGGCTTTGTGACCTACAAAGCAGTGTCTTTGCATCAATGCAGTCACTATTTGCTGTGCAGCATAAAATTCATCAAGACAACTTTGAAACTGATATCTCCAATAATCTCTTTATTCAAAACATGACAAAATAACAAAATATTACATTTCATAATACATACATAAATAAAAATAAAAAGAAGAGTAGGACAAAGTACAAACTTATGAATCCTACCCCTTTTCACAAATACAATTCAAGTATTTAATAATTTTCCACGTGTAATTTTCAACCACATTGAATGCTATGTTAGAAAACATGTGACTATTCATTCTGTGGCTGTAGGAACAATGTCTGTCGGCTGTCCAGAAAATAAACTAGCCTGGATTTTAAATAAGTTTGAGGACTCGAACACTGTGAAGTGCAACTTTTCCTGGTGAATTGTCACTTCTGTGCTGAGTTTCAAAATGCATTTTTTGCCTCAGTCTTTGAGAAGGAGACCAGAATGTCTGGTGTTTGTTGATCTCTTGACCAGGCAACTGTTAAATCTGTATTCAGCAGGAGGGCTATTAAACACAGTTCAAGCGGCTGTTTGGACTCCTCTTCTGCAGTTTGTATTGCAGCGCTGTTTGATGTATGTTAGTTAAAAATGGAACCGACTTGAGAATCTTTTCAGAACTTGTAGCATGCAGACCAGCTGTAGTCAGCAGATATGTTGCATGCATTAAATCGCTCACTTTGTTAAAGGTGAGACATTCACAAACACGGGACAGCGGTTCAGAAACTTTGAAATGAAAACAGAAAATGCTGGAAATAATCAGATCAGGTAGCTACTATTGAGAGTAAAAGGAGAGTTTAACATTTCAGGTCAAAGACCTTTTGTCACAGCCGAAGAAAGTTAACAGTAACAGCTTCTGAGCAATTTCAGGGACAGTTTCATTCCTGCCTTTCACCCTATCACAGACCTTGCCTTACACTTGCTTAAACCCTTCCATCTCACTTTCTTCCAGTTCTGACAAAAGATTATTGACCTGATAGGTTGATTTCTCCACAGGCCTACTCAACATCTGGAGTATTTTGTTTCCATCAGAAATTGAAATTAATCAGTGACATTCCAATCAAAGTCGCTTACGCTTGTCACAATATGATAGTCTGTGACTTCACGTCAATTGTCTTCAGAAGACATTATGTGTAGTGTTGGCGTTGGAGTATTTTGGTGTTCACCTTCAACGTTATATTGGCCAATTGCGCATTGTGGGTAAATCATGATCACGAGTGCCCTGACTGGAGGTGAAGGGGGCTACTTGACGCATGAATGGCAGAAACCAGGGATGGATTGTCTTTCAAGTCCCCACTGCAAAGTAAACGCATTTTATGTTGTTGTGAACTGTGAGGACTAATGCAGCTTTCATCTGTCACTGGGCAGCCCCTGTTCACAGTCGTGAATGTAGGCCCTTTAGCAAATGGGAATGGGCAGTTGGCACAGTCCCTGCCGACAGGAAGCTTAGCTTGTATGATTCATTCTTTAATTGCATCGTTTCTGCTGAGGCATTATTCCTTTTTTTTTTTTTTAATTTAAAATAAATTTAGAGTACCCAATTCATTTTTTCCAATTAAGGGGCAATTTAGTGTGGTCAATCCTGCACATCTTTGGGTTGTGGGGGCGAAACCCATGCAAACACGGAGAGAATGTGCAAACTCCACACAGACAGTGACCCAGAGCTGGGATCGAACCTGGGACCTCGGCGCAGTGAGGCAACAGGGCTAACCCATTGCACCACCGTGCTGCCCTGAGGCACTATTCCTATGCGAGTGAGTGATTGTTCTGCAGGTAAGTCCAAAGATGTGCAGGTTAGGTGGATTGGCCATGATAAATTGCCCTTCGTGTCCAAAATTGTCCTTAGCGTTGGGTGGGGTTATTGGGTTATGGGAATGGGGTGGAGGTGCTAACCTTGGGTGGGGTGCTCTTTCCAGCGGCCGGTGCAGACTCGTATTAAGAAATGCACACAGTAAAAATACTTTTTTTTTTTTTTAATTTAAAATAAATTTAGAGTACCCAATTCATTTTTTCCAATTAAGGGGCAATTTAGTGTGGTCAATCCTGCACATCTTTGGGTTGTGGGGGCGAAACCCATGCAAACACGGAGAGAATGTGCAAACTCCACACAGACAGTGACCCAGAGCTGGGATCGAACCTGGGACCTCGGCGCAGTGAGGCAACAGGGCTAACCCATTGCACCACCGTGCTGCCCTGAGGCACTATTCCTATGCGAGTGAGTGATTGTTCTGCAGGTAAGTCCAAAGATGTGCAGGTTAGGTGGATTGGCCATGATAAATTGCCCTTCGTGTCCAAAATTGTCCTTAGCGTTGGGTGGGGTTATTGGGTTATGGGAATGGGGTGGAGGTGCTAACCTTGGGTGGGGTGCTCTTTCCAGCGGCCGGTGCAGACTCGTATTAAGAAATGCACACAGTAAAAATACTTTTTCGTTTCACCAAAAAAAACCACACGCAAGCAGGCATAATAATAAAGTCCATCTTTCCCGTTCTTCTTCCTCCAACCGAAATCCTTCTCGATTGACAGTCTCTTTGAACAAAGTCTCTGCACGATCCATCCATTCCTCTACTCCTCGGCATTTCTCTTGAGAATCAGATACTTTAGTTCAATCTGACCACAGAGTCCCTTGCAATTCTCCAATACAGCTTTCAGGCAGTCAAATGCCTGTTGAAAGTCCGCTGTCCATTGAAATTTTTGACGTTTCTTTAGCAAGTCCATCAGTGGAGTAATCACGCCACAAAACCTTTGCACAAATGTTCGATCAAATCCACTCATGCTAAGAAATCGCATTATTTCCCTTCGTCTTGAGGAAATCGGATACTCCTCAAGGAAAGTGATTCGGGCTTCTCCAAATTCACTTTCGGCTAGGTTCATCACCAAACCCGCCGCCTGAAGTCAATCGAAGAACTCCATACGATGCTTTAAATGTTCTTCCCATGTCTGGAAGTTGGAAATAAAAGCCGATTGTCCCACTTTCTCAATGCAATCCTTCAAACGTGGGATAGGGTAAGAGTCCGTTCTTGTAACTGCATTCACCTTTCGATAGTCCACACACAACCGTTGGGTACCATCTGGTTTAGGTACCATCTCTATGGGTGAGCTCCATTGACTGTAACCCGCTTCAATTATGCCATTTTTAAGCACACTCTCAATCTCTTTGTTAACCTGTGCCAATTTTAAAGGGTTAAGTCTATATGGATGTTGTTTGATTGGAACAGCATTTCCCACATCTACATCATGTATAGCCATTTTAGTACTTCCAAATTTATCTCTACAAACTTGCCCATGTGATATCAATAACTCTTTTCAGGTAGTTTGTTTTTCCTCTGGAAGGTAACTTAACAATTCGTCCCAATTTTTAAGAACATCCTCATTTTCCAATTTAATTTGAGGTATGTCAAATTCACAGTCATCTGGATTTGGTTTGTCACTTTGAGTTAGAATCATTAAAATCTCCTTTTTCTCTCCCCTTTCAAAGTACCTTTAAAGCATATTCACATGACACACTCGGTGAGTCTTCCTTCTATCTGGTGTTTGTACCACATAATTCACCTCACTTAATTTCCTTTCAATCTGATACGGTCCACAAAACCTAGCTTTTAAAGGCTCACCTACCACTGGTAACAACACTAAAACGTTATCCCCACTGGCAAAACTACGAACTTTGGATTTCATCACATTTTGTGCAACTTTCAAATGTTATCTCGCCAATTCACCTGCTCTATTTAATCGTTCCCTAAAATTTGACACATAATCCAATAATGTAATTTCCGATTTCTCACCCACCAATTTTTCCTTAATCAATTTAAGTGGTCCACTTACCTCATGACCAAAAATTAGTTCAAAAGGACTAAATTTGGTAGACTCATTAGGTGCATCCCTAATTGCAAACAATACGACTGGAATTCCTTTATCCCAATCCTCTGGATAATCTTGACAATATGCCCTCAACATTGTCTTTAATGTCTGATGCCACCTTTCTAACGCTCTCTGCGATTCTGGATGGTACATAGTTGATTTAAATTGTTTTTTTCCTAAGCTATCCATAACTTCCTTGAATAACTTTGAGGTAAAATTTGAGCCTTGATCCGATTGAATTTCTGTGGGTAGTCCATATCTAGTAAAGAATTTAAGTAACTCCTCCACAATCCTTTTAGCTGTAATGTTACGTACTGGAATGACCTCTGGAAACCTAGTACACACAGTCATTATAGTCAAAAGATATTGATTCCCACTTTTTGTTTTAGGAAGCGGTCCTACACAATCAATTAGGACCCTCGTAAAAGGTTCCTCAAATGCTGGAATGGGTATTAAGGGCACTGGTTTTATCACTGCTTGAGGTTTCCCTATCACTTGACATGTGTGACATAAGAACATAAGAACTAGAAGCAGGAGTAGGCCACCTGGCCCCTCGAGCCTGCTCCACCATTCAATGAGATCATGGCTGATCTTTTGTGGACTCAGCTCCACTTTCCGGCCCGAACACCATAACCCTTAATCCCTTTATTCTTAAAAAAACTATATATCTTTATCTTAAAAACATTTAATGAAGGAGCCTCTACTGCTTCACTGGGCAAGGAATTCCATAGATTCACAACCCTTTGGGTGAAGAAGTTCCTCCTAAACTCAGTCCTAAATCTACTTCCCCTTATTTTGAGGCCTTGCCCCCTAGTTCTGCTTTCACCCACCAGTGGAAACAACCTGCCCGCATCTATCCTATCTATTCCCTTCATAAACTTGTATGTTTCTATAAGACCCCCCCCTCATCCTTCTAAATTCTAACGAGTACAGTTCCAGTCTACTCAACCTCTCCTCGTAATCCAACCCCTTCAGCTCTGGGATTAACCTAGTGAATCTCCTCTGCACACCCTCCAGTGCCAGTACGTCCTTTCTCAAGTAAGGAGACCAAAACTGAACACAATACTCCAGGTGTGGCCTCACTAACACCTTAAACAATTGCAGCATAACCTCCCTAGTCTTAAACTCCATCCCTCTAGCAATGAAGGACAAAATTCCATTTGCCTTTTTTTAAAAAATATATTCTATTGAACATTTTTCGATCACAATTTTTTCCCCTTACACATCAAACATAACAAAAAAGAAAATTTAACAGTGAACAAATGGCTAATCAACATGGTAAACTAATCATTTAACATAAACTAAAACTTTCCACCACCCCCCTCCCCCCTGGGTTGCTGCTGCTGGTCATCTGTCTTCCCTCTAACGTTCCCCTAGGTAGTCGAGGAATGGCTGCCACCGCCTGGTGAACCCTTGAGCCGATCCTCTCAGCGCAAACTTCATCTGCTCCAGTTTTATGAAACCCGCCATATCGTTTATCCAGGCCTCCATTCCGGGGGGTTTCGCTTCCTTCCACATGAGTAAAATCCTACTCCGGGCTACTAGGGACGCAAAGGCCACAACGTCGGCCTCTTTCGCCTCCTGCACTCCCGGCTCATCCGCAACTCCAAATAGAGCTAGCCCCCAGCCTGGTTTGACCCGGACCTTCACCACCTTCGAGATCACTCCCATCACTCCCTTCCAATACCCCTCCAGTGCCGGGCACGGCCAAAACATATGTGCGTGGTTTGCCGGGCTTCCGCCGCACCTCCCACACTTGTCCTCCACTCCAAAGAACCTGCTCAATCTTTCTCCCGTTATGTGTGCTCTATGTAGCACCTTGAATTGAATCAGGCTAAGCCTGGCGCACGAGGAAGAGGAATTTACCCTGCTTAGGGCATCAGCCCACATACCCTCCTCTATCTCCTCCCCTAGCTCTTCTTCCCACTTTCCTTTTAACTCGCCCACCAGCTCCTCCCCCTCTTCCCTCATCTCTCGGTATATCTCTGACACCTTGCCCTCCCCGACCCACACCCCCGAAAGCACCCTGTCCTGGATCCCCTGTGCCGGGAGCAGCGGAAATTCCCTCACCTGTTGTCTTGTGAACGCCCTCACCTGCATATATCTAAGGAAGTTTCCCCGGGGCAACTTATACTTTTCCTCCAATGCTCCCAAGCTCGCAAACGTCCCATCTATAAATAAATCTCCCACCCTCCTAATTCCCAACTGGTGCCAGCTCTGAAATCCTCCATCCATCCTTCCTGGGGCAAACCTGTGGTTGTTCCTGATTGGGGACCCCACCAGGGCTCCCCGCGCACCTCTCTGTCGCCTCCATTGTCCCCAAATATTCAATGTTGACGCCACCACTGGGTTCGTGGTAAACTTTTTTGGTGAGAGCGGTAGCGGCGCCGTCACCAGCGCCTCTAGGCTCGTCCCTTTACAGGACTTTCTCTCCAGTCTTTTCCACGCCGCTCCCTCTCCCTCCATCATCCATTTACGAATCATCGCCACATTGGCGGCCCAATAGTAGTCACCCAAATTCGGTAGCGCCAGTCCTCCTCTGTCTCTGCTACGTTGTAGGAACCCCCTCCTTACCCTCGGGACTTTCCCTGCCCACACGAAGCTCGTGATGCTCCTGTCTATTTTTAAAAAAAAGGTCTTAGTGATTAGTATAGGGAGACATTGAAATACAAATAAGAACCTCGGGAGGACCATCATCTTAATTGCCTGCACTCTGCCCGCCAACGACAGAGGCTGCATGTCCCACCTCTTGAAGTCCTCCTCCATTTGTTCTACCAATCGTGTCAGATTAAGTCTGTGTAAGGTTCCCCAGCTCCTAGCGATCTGAATCCCCAGGTATCGGAAGTTTCTTTCCACTTTCCTTCGAGGCAGGCCTTCTATCTCTCTACTCTGGTCCCCAGGGTGTATTACGAATAGTTCACTCTTCCCCATGTTAAGCCTATATCCCGAGAAATCTCCGAACTCCCTCAATATCCGCATGACCTCTGTCATTCCCCCCACTGGGTCCGTCACATACAACAGTAGGTCATCTGCGTATAGCGACACTCGGTGTTCTTCTCCCCCTCTAATCACCCCTCTCCATTTCCTGGAATCTCTCAACGCCATGGCCAGAGGTTCAATTGCCAACGCGAACAACAATGGAGATATCGGGCATCCCTGTCTTGTTCCCCTATATAGTCGGAAATACTCCGATCTTTGCCGACCCGTGACCACACTTGCCGTTGGGGCCCCATAAAGGAGTTTGACCCAGCTAATAAACCCATTCCCGAACCCAAACCTCCTTAGCACCTCCCATAAGTGCTCCCACTCCACCCTATCAAATGCCTTCTCTGCATCCATTGCCGCCACTATCTCTGCCTCCCCCTCCACTGGGGGCATCATTATCACCCCTAATAGTCGTCGCACGTTGACATTCAGTTGTCTCCCCTTTACGAACCCTGTCTGGTCTTCGTGCACCACCCCCGGGACACAGTCCTCTATCCTCGATGCCAGTACCTTTGCCAGCAATTTGGCGTACACATTCAATAATGAAATAGGTCTATAGGACCCGCACTGCAACGGGTCTTTATCCCGCTTCAGAATTAGCGATATCGTCGCCTCCGACATTGTCGGGGGTAAAGTCCCTCCTTCCCTGGCCTCATTAAATGTCCTCACCAACAGCGGGACCAACAAGTCCACGTACTTTCTATAAAATTCCACCGGGAACCCGTCTGGTCCCGGAGCCTTCCCTGCTTGCATATTCCCCAGCCCCTTAATAACCTCGTCCACCCCAATCGGTGCCCCCAGGCCTTCCACCTCCTGCTCCTCCACCCTCGGGAACCTCAATTGATCCAGGAACTGCCGCATCCCCTCCTCTCCCTCCGGGGGTTGGGACCTATACAGTCCTTCATAAAAGGTCTTGAACACCTCGTTTATCTTCCCTGCTCTCTGCACCGTAGCTCCATTTTCGTCTCTAATTCCCCCTATCTCCCTCGCCGCTGTCCTCTTTCGCAGCTGATGGGCCAGCAGGCGACTAGCCTTTTTCCCCATATTCATACCTCCTCCCCTGTGCCTTCCTCCACAGCACCTCCGCCCTTCTGGTGGTCAAAAGGTCGAACTCCGTCTGGAGTCGTCTTCTCTCCCTGAACAGTCCCTCTTCCGGGGTCTCCGCAAATTCCCTGTCCACCCTTAAAATCTCCCCCAGTAATCTTTAATTTTCCTTGGCCTCTGTTTTCCCTTTGTGGGCCCTAATGGAGATCAGCTCTCCTCTGACCACCGCTTTTAGTGCTTCCCATACCACTCCCACTCTGACCTCCCCGTCGTCATTGGCCTCCAGGTAGCTCTCAATACATCCCCGCACTCTTCCACACACTCCCTCATCCACCATCAATCCCACATCCAATCGCCAGAGTGCTCGCTGCTCCCTTTCCTCTCCTAGTTCCAGGTCCACCCAGTGTGGGGCATGGTCCGAAACCGCAATGGCTGAATACTCAGCTTCTTCCACCCTTGAGATCAACGACCTTCCCAGAACAAAAAAATCTATCCGGGAGTACACTTTATGGACATGGGAGAAGAAGGAGAACTCCCGGGCCCTCGGTCTAAGAAATCGCCATGGATCCACTCCCCCCATTTGGTCCATAAACCCCTTGAGCACCTTGGCCACTGCCGGCCTTCTTCCGGTCTTCGATCTGGATCTATCTAACCCTGGGTCCAGCACGGTGTTGAAGTCCCCTCCCAATATCAAGTTTCCTACCTCCAGGTCCGGTATACAACCCAACATCCGTCTCATAAATCCCGCATCGTCCCAATTCGGGGCATATACATTAACCAGCACGACCTCCATTCCCTCCAGCCTGCCACTCACCATTACGTATCTACCTCCGCTATCTGCTACGATGTTCTTTGCTTCAAATGCTACCCGTTTCCCCACCAATATGGCCACCCCTCTATTCTTTCTAGTCCTGAGTGGAACACCTGTCCCACCCATCCTTTCCTTAACCTAACTTGGTCCACCACCTTCAGATGCGTCTCCTGGAGCATAGCCACGTCTGCCCTTAGTCCTTTCAAGTGCGCGAGCACTCGGGACCCTTTTAATCGGTCCATTCAGGACTCTCACGTTCCACGTGATCAGCCTCACTAGGGGGCTACCTGCCCCCTTCCCGTGTCGACTAGCCATCACCTTCTCTAGGCCAGTCCCGTATCCCGCCTCCGCGCTCCCACTCGCTCCCCAGGCGTCGCATTCCATCCCCGTCCACCCACTCTTTAGCCATTTCCTCTTTGATTTCCGCAGCAGCAACCCAGTTACCCCCCCCCCCCCCCGCTAGATCCCCTTCTAGCGTGATTGCTCCCCCCATATTACTTCCGCAAGTCAGCTGACTTCAACTGACCCCGGCTACTCCTGCTCCCTCCTTGACCCCCCCCCCCCCCCCCCCCCCCGTGTGGGGAACTCCCATCTGCCTTGCTCCTGTCTTCCCGCCATTATCTTTCTGGCGTGGGAACATCCCTTTATCTGACCCGCCTCTTGTGGCGCAGCTCCCTTTCCCCTCCCACTCCCATTCCTCATTCTCCGCCTATATCCCTTCTTTCCCCCCTCACCGGTGCCCACATTTCTTAGTGTCTCCCCCCTTCCCAATTTACTTCTCTATTTACATCGACAATATCATTCCCTACAGTATCAGTCCCTCAGTTCCGATCCAATTTCTCCTCTTTAATAAAGGTCCATGCTTCTTCCGCCGTTTCGAAATAGTGATGTCTCTCCTGGTATGTGACCCATGGTCGTGCCGGCTGCAGCATCCCGAACTTCACCTTTTTGTGTAACACCTCCTTGGCTCGGTTAAAACTCGCCCTCCTTCTCGCCACCTCCGCACTCCAATCCTGGTACACCCGTACCACTGCATTCTCCCATCTGCTACTCCGTACTTTTTTAGCCCATCTCAGGACCTCTTCTCTATCTTTAAGGCGGTGAAATCGCACGATTGTCGCCCTAAGTGGTTCTCCCGCTTTTGGTCTTCTCGCCGGGATCCGATGTGCCCCCTCCACCTCTAAGGGGCCCGCAGGGGCCTCAGCTCCCATCAACAAGCTTAGCATCGTGCTTACATAAGCCCCGCAATCCGCTCCTTCCACTCCCTCAGGGCGACCCAGTATCCGAAGGTTCTTCCTTCGCGCTCTGTTTTCTAGGGCCTCAATCCTTTCAATGCACTTTTTGTGGAGCGCCTCGTGCGTCTGTGTTTTGACCGCCAGGCCCAGGATCTCGTCCTCATTATCCGTCACCTTCTGCTCCACCACGCCGAGCTCTGTCTCCTGGGTCCTTTGTGCCTCCTTGAGCCCCTCAATTGCTTGTAGCATCGGGGTCAGCACCTCCCTCTTTAGTAACTCCACACACCGTCTCAAGAATTCATCTTGCTCGGGCCCCCATGCCGCCTGGGCTTTCTCCGCCGCCATCTTCTCCCTTTCTGTCCCTATCGTCGAGGATTCCTCGCGCTGCAGCCGCCGCCGCCGATATTTTCCTCTTTCGTTGGGGGGGGGACTCCCTATTCACTCACCCCACACCGGGTTTCGTCGCACGAAAATTTCCCGTTGGGGCTCTTAAAAGAGCCCGAAGGTCCGTTGGAGCTGGAGCCGCCGAAACGTGAGGCTTAGCTAGTCATCGCCGCAACCAGAAGTCCCATTTGCCTTCTTAATCGCCTGTTGCACCTGTAAACCAACTTTTTGCGACTCATGCACTAGCACACCAAGGTCTCTCTGCACAGCAGCATGTTTTAATATTTTATCATTTAAATAATAATCCCTTTTGCTGTTATTCCTGCCAAAATGGATAATCTCACATTTGTCAACATTGTATTCCATCTGCCAGACCCTAGCCCATTCACTTAGCCTATCCAAATCCCTCTGCAGACTTCCAGATTTTTGACTATGGCTTCTCTGCCTTACACTTTCCCCCTTACTGCCTTTTGTTTCTGTCCCTGTTTTACTACCTTCCAACTTCCTGCATCGGTTCCCATCCCCTGCCACATTAGTTTAAACTCTCCCCAACAGCTCTAGCAAACATCGGTTCCAGTCCTGCCCAGGTGCAGACCGTCCGGTTTGTACTGGTCCCACCTCCCCCAGAACCGGTTCCAATGTCCCAGGAATTTGAATCCCTCCCTCTTGCACTATCTCTCGAGCCACACATTCATCCTATCTATCCTGACATTCCTACTCTGACTAGCTCGTGGCACTGGTAGCAATCCTGAGATTACTACCTTTGAGGTCCTACTTTTTAGTTTAACTCCTGACTCCCTAAATTCAGCTTGTAGGACCTCATCCCGTTTTTTTACCTATATCATTGGTGCCTATGTGCACCACGACAGCTGGCTGTTCACCCTCCCCCCCCCCCCCCCCCCCCCAGAATGTCCTGCAGCCGCTCCGAGACATCCTTGACCCTTGCACCAGGGAGGCAACATACCATCCTGGAGTCTCGATTGCGTCCGCAGAACCGCCTGTCTATTCCCCTTACAATTGAGTCCCCTATCACTATAGCCCTGCCATTCTTCTTCCTGCCCAGCTGCGCAGCAGAGCCAGCCATGGTGCCATGAACCTGGCTGCTGCTGCCTTCCCCTGATGAGCCATCTCCCTCAACAGTATCCAAAGCGGTATATCTGTTTTGCAGGGAGATGACCGCAGAGGACACCTGCACTGATTGACAAAATTTAACTGCATCTTTATGTAGTCCAGGCCAATAAAAATGTTTCTGGATTTTAGCTTGAGTTTTCCTTATTCCCAAATGACCTCCCACTGGTACCTCATGTGCAACTCGCAACACCTTCTTTCTATACCCTACCGGCAATGCTACTTGATGAACCTCTGCCCACTTTTCATCTGCCTGCATATGTACAGGTCTCCATTTTCTCATCAAGACATCACTTTTACGGTAATAACACTCTGGTATACTCTCAGATTCCTCTTCCGTATATGCTTTCTGATATATCCGATTTATTTCTACATCCTTCTGTTGTAACTCTGCCAATTTTGCTGAACTAAAAATATCCGCCTCATCCTCCACCTGTTCTTGTTCTTTTTCAACCATCTTTGATCAAAAATCGTTTCTGATAATTGCGCTTCAACTTCATCTTCACTCTTTGATTTCTCCTCATGTCTTAACCTGTGACTTTGCAACCGGGTTACTACACAATCCGGAACAATCTCAGGATATTTGTCCTTCAGTTGTCTGATTTTCCCCTGGCTTATCAACCACAGTAGGCATCACTCCCACCTGCGATCCAGCTATAGCATTACCCAAGATAAACTGTATTCCTGGACAAGATAGTTTATCTATTACTCCAACTACCACTTCACTCTTCACTGGACTTTCCAACCTTACCTTATATAATGGAACGCTATTCCTCTCCCCCTGAATTCCACATATCACCACCTTTTCTAGCAATATTCTTACCAAACTACATAATTCCTCATCTCTTACCATTAAAGATTGACTAGCCCCTGTATCTCTTAAAAATGTGACTTCTTTACCTGCTCCTCCTGATACACATGAGTAAACTTTACCCATACAAGTAAATTCTTTAAAGACATCTGGCACCTTCCTAACAATTACTTCTTGAACAGGCTGTACAGTCATTTGCACCTCCTTTGCTTCCCTTGGGCTTTCCTTTACCACTCTAACAAATCCCACTGTGTTATCCTGTTTTATCACATCAGCCTTCCCAGTGCTTTTCTTCAACCACCAACACTGTGACTTTACATGGCCTAGTTTATTACAGGGAAAACATTTGGAATTTTTCATCTCTTTTCCACCCTACTGGATTTATTTTTTAATCTGAGGTACACTCTCTTTATTGTCTCCCATCAGATCACCTTCCCCACTTGAGTATTTCTCATGTCACCAGTTTCTATCCCTCACTGGCTGAAACTGATGTCGGAAACCAATCTTTGATTTATGAACTAATTCATAATCTTTATTTCTGCTGCTAATCCCGCAGTTTTAACCCTCTGTTCTTCCACATGAGTTCTCACTACACCAGGAATTGAATTTTTAAACTCCTCCAAAAGTATAATTTCTCTTGAGAGCTTCATACGTTTGGTCTATTTTCAAAGCCCTTATCCACCTATCAAAATTACACTGTTTGAGCCTTTCAAACTCCACGTTTGACCAAATTCTTTCCTTAAATTTCTAAACCTTTGTAAGCTTCAGGCACTAGCTCATATGCACTTAAGATGGATTTCTTCACCACCTCATGCGTTCCAGATACCTCCTCCGGTAGTAATGCAAACACTTCACTGGCTCTACCTACCAGTTTGTTTGAATCAGTAATACCCACATGTCCTGTGGCCATTTCATTTGTTTAGCTACTTTCTCAAATGAAATGAAAAAGGCTTCCACTTCCTTCTCATCAAACCTTGGCAATGCTTGGGCATATTTGAATAGATTCCCACCAAGCCTTTGACTATGACGCTCTTTCTCACTATCCTCATCATTATCATCCAACTGTTCGTTTCCCTTTACGTCTGCCAATTTTAACAGATTGTCATGTTTCACGGCCATTTTCTGAAGTTCAAACTCCCTCCCTTTATCTTTTTCCCTGATCTGTATCTCCCTTTCTTTTTCTTTTTGTTCTGCTAGGGCTATTCTCACTTTTCTCCTTTCTTCTCTCCTTTTCTTTTTCCTCTCTCTCTCTTGCTCTTTTTCCGCTCTCTCTCATTTGTATTCAAGCCTCTTTAATTCTTTCTCATGTTCCATTTGTTTAATTTGCAACTGAATTTTTGCCATTTCCCATGAGTCAAACTCTATCTCAGGCAACTTTAAATGCTTAACCACTGGGTACCCTCACATGACAATTCTAAAAGGCATTAAGGTGGACAGGTCCCCAGGTCCAGATGGGATCTATCCCAGGTTACTGAGGGAAGTGAGAGAGTAAATAGCTGGGGCCTTAACAGATATCTTTGCAGCATCCTTGAACACGGATGAGGTACCGGAGGACTGGATAATTGCTAATGTTGTCCCCTTGTTTAAGAAGGGTAGCAGGTAATTATAGTCCGGTGAGCCTGACGTCAGTGGTAGGGAAGCTGCTGGAGAAGATACTGAGGGATAGGATCTATTCCCATTTGGAAGAAAATGGGCTTATCAGTGATAGGCAACATGGTTTTGTGCAGGGAAGGTCATGTCTTACCAACTTGATAGAATTCTTGGAGGAAGTAAAAGAAGTTCTGCACTGTAAATTCAATTCTAATCGATGATTAATCTAGGACAAAGGTTCGGCACAACATTGTGGGCCGAAGGGCCTGTTCTGTGCTGTATTTTCTATGTTCTATGTTCTATGAAGTGACAAAGTTGATTGATGAGGGAAGGGCTGTAGATGTCATATACATGGACTTCAGTAAGCCTTTGATAAGGTTCCCCATGGTAAGCGGATGGAGAAAGTGAAGTCTCATGGGGTCCAGATGGATAAAGAACTGGCTGGGCAACAGGAGACAGAGAGTAGTAGTGGAAGGGAATTTCTCAAAATGGAGAACTGTGACCAGTGGTGTTCCACAGGGATCCGTGCTGGGATCACTGTTGTTTGTGATATACATAAATGATCTGGAGGAAGGTATAGGTGGTCTGATTAGCAAGTTTGCAGATGACTCTAAGATTGGTGGAATAGCAGATGTGAAGGGGACTGTCAGAGAATACAGCAGAATATAATAGATTGGAAAGTTGGGCGGAGAAATGGCAGATGGAGTTCAATCCGGGCAAATGCGAGGTGATGCATTTTGGAAGATCCAATTCAAGAGCGAACTATACGGTCAATGGAAGAGTCCTGGGGAAAATTGATGTACAGAGAGATCTGGGTGTTCAGGTCCATTGTACCCTGAAGGTGGCTGCGCAGGCCGATAGAGTGGTCAAGAAGGCATACGGCATGCTTTCCTTCATCGGAAGGGATATTGAATACAAGAGTTGGCAGGTCATGTTACAGTTGTATAAGACTTTGGTTTGGCCACATTTGGAATACTGCGTACAGTTCTGGTCGCCACATTACCAAAAGGATGTGGATGCTTTGGAGAAGGTGCAGAGGAGGTTCACCAGGTTGTTGCCTGGTATGGAGGGTGCTAGCTATGAAGAGTGGTTGAGTAGATTAGGATTATTTTCATTAGAAAGACGGAGGTTGAGGGGACCTCATTGAGGTCTACAAAATCATGAGAGGTATAGACAGGGTGGATAGCAAGAAGCTTTTTCCCAGAGTGGGGGACTCAATTACTAGGGCTCACGAGTTGAAGGCGAGAGAGGAAAAGTTTTAAGGGAGATATGCGTGGAAAGTTCTTTACGCAGAAGGTGGTGGGTGCCTGGAATGCAATGCCGGCGGAGGTGGTAGAGGCGGGCACGATAACATCATTTAAGATGTATCTAGACAGATACATGAATGGGCAGGGAGCAGAGGGATACAAATCCTTAGAAAATAGGCCACAGTTTTAGATAGAGGATCTGGATCGGTGCAGGCTTGGAGGGCCGAAGGGCCTGTTCCTGTGCTGTAATTTTTCTTTGTTCTTTTCTTTGTTACAATGGGAGACCAGGGGGACTGGACAAACTTTCAGAGCTGGGTGGATAGCACTGCTGCCGAACCGCACCAGGGACCTGGGTTCGATTCCAGCCTTGGGTGACTGGAGTTTGCACGTTCTCCCGTGTCAGTGTGGGTTTCCTCCAGGTTCTCCGGTTTCCTCCAACAGTTCAGAAATTTGCAAGTTAGGCGGATTGGCCACGTTAAATTGCCCCTTATTGTCCAAAGATGTAAGTTATGTGGATTAGCGAAGATCAGCGGGGTTATGGGGCTAGGGTGGAGGAGTGGGCCTATGTAAGGTGCTCTTTCAGGGGGTCAGTGCAGTCTCGATGGGCTGAACGGCCTCCTTCACCGTAGGGATTCTGTGGATTCTTCTTTAAGCATTATTTCTCACGGCCAACATTCTGCCTGCATGGTTGAAGGTTCACTGTGGCAGGATCACTGTTCTCAGAGGTGTCAGCTGTGCTCCAATGCACGACCCAATTGATAATTCTCCCATTGTTAGCCAACGCAATGACTCAGCAAAATAAAAGCAAAATTCTGTGGATGCTGAAACTCTTGGAAATAAAAACAGAAAATGCTGGATAAATGTGGTTTGGCAGCAGTGATCCAGCAAGCTGTCAGACAGTGTAGGAAGTTGAATCCATGCCCCATCCTGTCTTCTCACCTGGCCTCTAAAGCAGGACATCATGACATGTCCAGCAACTTGGGCTATGCCCCCTGGTGCACTTACTAAGAAATCGCTCAAGTCTTGTGGGTATAGAGATCAGGTTGTAGTTTGGAGTCTCCTTGTACTGACTACAACAACTTTCATTTGTTATATTTCCCAATGTGCTTCACTGGGGTGCGAGGAATAAAAGAGTTCCAGTAAAATTCAGACAATGGCAGAATGAGTTTGAACAAAATTAGTCAATAAGCTGGTCAACAAATCCAGCCGTAACTCCTCTACATTCATCAACAAATGTTCAGATCTTTGAGAGGGCTAGATTTCTGAAATAAGTGAGTAACCAAGATTAAAATAGTTGACATTTGTGGACCTTTTAAGCAGTAAAATATATGTCACACGAAATATGACCGCCTACAGAACAGCACCTGAAGCAGGTGCTATTCGAGTATCAATTGTGTTCCAAAGGTAACTGGCAAAAAATTTCACTTACTGCAATGGGGTGAAAGTGAATGTGTCTTTTGTTTTTAACTATTTGTGTGGAAAATGTCAGCCACACAGCACAGGATCCTGAATTTCTCTCCCTATGACAAAAATGCTAGGGTGTTTTTTGACAGTGGTGCTGAGAGTTCTGGCCAACTAATAGGGAGATTTTAAGGACCTGATTTTGGTTCTCTCTTCAGATCACCGGATGATGATCTGTTGACCGGATGATGATCTGGTGGGACTGTTTAGCACAGGGCTAAATCGCTGGCTTTGAAAGCAGACCAAGGCAGGCCAGCAGCACGGTTCGATTCCCGTAACAGCCTCCCCGAACAGGCACCGGAATGTGGCAACTAGGGGCTTTTCACAGTAACTTCATTTGAAGCCTACTTGTGACAATAAGCGATTTTCATTTCATTTCATGATGGTAACCCTGAGGATCGAACATGACTGCCAATTTTATTTCTTAGTCCCTCTCTTCCAATATAACATTGACTTGGTTTTGTGTCTTAATTCTCTTTTTAAATAGAGAGGATATTCAGAACCTGAACTTTATAAACTGTTGAATTTATCCTTTATAAACAGCATTTAACAAGTGATTAGTTACTGTCTGACTGTGGCA
This sequence comes from Scyliorhinus torazame, assembly GCF_047496885.1. Taxonomy (NCBI): domain Eukaryota; kingdom Metazoa; phylum Chordata; class Chondrichthyes; order Carcharhiniformes; family Scyliorhinidae; genus Scyliorhinus; species Scyliorhinus torazame. The sequence continues at coordinate 150,146,378 of NC_092718.1, read as the reverse complement.
CTTTACTGACAGTTATGATGTCTCTGCAGAGCAGTAGGCATAAAGAGTTTGGCCGAGTGACGAACAAACAATTACACCCATGCTACAGATGTACCCTGAACGACATCGGAGGAAGGGCTAATCAAAAAGCAAAATACTGTCATTGCTGAAAATCTCTTCTTTTTTTAAAAAATGGACTGGATATGTTGGAAATACTCAGCGGACCCTGCAGCAGCTGTGGGCAGAGAAACAAAGACTTCAGGCTGTGACCTTCCATCAGGAGAAATAGTACATAACTATTTTTGGGCAGCACGGTAGCCTTGTGGATAGCACAATTGCTTCACAGCTCCAGGGTTCCAGGTTTAATTCCTGGCTTGGGTCACTGTCTGTGCGGAGCCTGCACATCCTCCCCGTGTGCGTGGGTTTCCTCCGGGTGCTCCGGTTTCCTCCCACAGTCCAAAGATGTGCAGGTTAGGTGGATTGGCCATGATAAACTGCCCTTAGTGTCCAAAATTGCCCTTAGTGTTGGGTGGGGTTACTGGGTTATGGGGATAGGGTGGCGGTGTTGACCTTGGGTAGGGTGCTCTTTCCAAGAGCCGGTGCAGACTCGATGGGCCGAATGGCCTCCTTCTGCACTGTAAACTCTATGAAATAACATGGAATCCCTTTACCCCCACAATAGCACTGAGAGCAGTTTTAGTCCCCTTATTTTATGAAAGATATTACCATGTAGGTGGTTCAGAGAAGGTTCACTGGGTATGGATGATCCCTGGTATGGAGGGATTGTCTTATGAGCAAAGCTTAAACAGGTTGGGACTCAAATTATTGAAATGTAGAAGAATGAGAGGTGATCTGATTGAAACATCTAGGATTTTTAAGGGGCTTGGCAGGGTAAATGCTGAGAGGAGGTTTTCCCTCATGGGAGAGTCTAGGACCAGAGGGCATGGTCTCAGAACAAAGGGGTGCCAATTTAAGACTGAGGAGGAATTTCTTCTCCTAGAGGGTTGTGATTCTTTGGAATTCCTTGCCACAGAGAGTTGTAGGGACAGAGTTCTTGAGTATATTTAAGGCTGAGATAGATAGATTCTTGATCGGTTATGGGGAAAGGGCAGAAAAGTGGATGTGAGGAATGTCGGATCAGCCATGATCTTATTGAATGGCAGAGCAAGCTCGAGGGGCCGAACAGCCTACTCCTGGGGCGAAATTCTCCGGAAACGGCGCAATGTCCGCTGACTGGCGCCCAAAACGGCGCCAATCAGACGGGCATCGCGCTGCCCCAAAGGTGCGGAATGCTCCGCATCTTTGGGGGCCGAGCCCCAACATTGAGGGGCTAGGCCGACGCCGGAGGAATTTCCGCCCCGCCAGCTGGCGGGAAAGGCCTTTGTTGCCCCGCCAGCTGGCGCGGAAATGACATCTCCGGGCGGCGCATGCGCGGGAGCGTCAGCGGCCGCTGACGGTTTCCCACGCATGCGCAGTGGAGGGAGTCTCTTCCACCTCCGCCATGAGTGCCCCCACAGCACAGGCCCGCCTGCGGATCGGTGGGCCCCGATCGCGGGCCAGGCCATCGTGGGGGCACCCCCCGGGGTCAGATCGCCCCGCGCCACCCCCCCCCCCCCCCCCCGGACCCCGGAGCCCGCCCGCGCTGCCTTGTCCCGCCGGTAAGGTAGGTGATTTAATTTACGCCGGCGGGACAGGCAATTTATCGGCGGGGCTTCGGCCCATCCGGGCCGGAGAATCGAGTGGGGGGGGCCGCCAACCGACGCGGCGCGATTCCCGCCCCCGTCGAATATCCGGTGCCGGAGACGTCGGCAACCGGCGGGGGCGGGATTCACGCCAGCCCCCGGCGATTCTCCGACCCGGTGGGGGGGTCGGAGAATGTCGCCCCTGTTCCTATTTCTTATGGTCTTAAACAGAACGTCATTGTTTCATGGAAAAAAACATTTCCTTTGTGTTTTGATCCCAGTTTGCTGCTGATGGATTGATTTGTTAGCCTTGACTATAACTAGGCCAAGTCCTCTTTTAATAACATGGCTGTTCTGTTCTTTTTCTCTTCTTTAGCTACCTGTGTTACCGGTTACTTGGTGCCACATTACCATTGCTCACGCTGCCCCAGCTTAACCTTGTTCTCACAGGAGAAGTGATGCGACATTTTGGGAACCATGTGCTTTCAGCCCAGGTATGACTCTTCCTTTCACTGAGTCGCGTCAGAATTGATTGCTTACAGAATGTCTTCTTTCTACTTTAAATGTGTTGAAGCATTGGCATCACTAAGAAGGAGCGTGTGAAAGAACTTACATTTATACAGCACCTTTCATTACCTCAGGATGATGCATGATGTGGACCGGGGGCTGGTTAAAAAGGGGGTATGGCTGATCGGCAGGGGAGTGGTACGGGAAGCCCCACCCCAACCAGGCTGGTCATGTGGAACGTGCAAGGGTTGACTGGGCCGGCTAAACGGTTGTGTGTGTTCACGCACTTGAGGTGCCTGAAGAAGGACATGGTAGTTTTGGAGGAGATGCCCCTGAAGTTGGGGGATCAGACAAGGCTGAGAACGGATGGGTGGGGTAGGTGTTCCATTCTGGGCTGGATATGAAGTTGAGGGGGTTAGTGATGTGGTCAATAAGAGACTGGTGTTTGAGGTGGAGGCATTGTGGCCAATCCAGGGATGTAGGTATGCGGTGGTTAGTGGGAAGCTGGAGGGGATGCCACTGGTCCTTGCTAATGATAATGCCCTAAATTGGGATGATGTGGAGTTTATGAGGCAGATGTTGGGAAGATTCCTGATTTAGATTCGCACCAGTTGATTATGGGCGGGGGGGGGGGGCGGATTTTAATACGGACCTGGACCCGAGACTGGATCGGTTGAGCCCAAAGTCGCTGAGGGGGTCGACAGTGGCTAGGGAGCTGAGGGGTTTCATGGAACACATGTTGGGTGGTTGATCCATGGAGGTTTGGGAGGGCGACGACAAAGAAGTTTTCATACTTCTCCGACCACACGCCCCAATGGGTGGTTCGGGGGGAGGCACAACGGCCGCAATGGAGGTTTGGGTGTGTGGTTGTTCGCGGATGAGGGTGTGTGTGAATGGGCGAGGGCTGCCAATCAGGGCTATGTGGAGGTGAACGACATGGGAGATCAGAGCCGCCAATTGAGGGAGGTGCAAAGGTGGTAGACAAAGGGGAGTTTATTTCGATCGGGCACCTAGTAGGAGAGAGGGAAGAGGGTCGATGAGATCTTTAGGGTGGATCGGAGGTAGTCGATGGCGCCAGAAGAGGGATTGTTGAAGGAGTGACAGAGTTTGGGTCAGATGGAGTTTGGGTTAGGGTCGACGGGGAAGGCGGTGGGGCAGTGACTTAGGGCCATGGAGGCAGTTTATGAGTTGCGGAGAGGGCAAGTAGGATGCTGGCTCAATTGAGGAAGCAGGCTGCGGCAAGGGAGATCGGTAGAGTCGGGGATAAAGGGGAAAGGTGGTGATGGATCTGGCGTGAGTGAATGGGGTATTTGAGGCCTTTAATAGGAGGCTCTATGAGTCGGAGCCCCCGGGGCGGTGGTGGGGAAAAGGGGACGAGATAGTTCCTGGATGGGTTGGAGTTTCTCACGGTGGCGGAGGGGCAGGATCAGGGCCTAGAGGCCCCGATTGGGCTGTTAGAGGTGATGGGTGGCATGGGGGCGATGCAGGCGGCGAAGGCCCTGAGTCTGGATGGGTTTCCAGTTCGTGGCAGAGCTGGGACCACTGCTGGTGAGGGTGTATAATAAGGCGAAGGAGAGGGGAGAATCCCCCCCACTATCTCCGGGGGTGGTGCAGGAGGTTGAGGTAGTGGTGCCAATGGACACGGAAAAGCTTTCGATCGGGTGGAATGGGCGTATTGGTTCGAGGTGCTGGGGAGGCTTGGGTTCAGGCAGGGGAGTGGGTCCGGTTGCTATTTAAGGCACCGGTGACGAGTGAATTCAGAGTACTTTGGGCTACACCATGTGACAAGACAGGGATGCCTGCTCTTGTTGCATTTTGCCTTGCAATAGAGCCATTTGCAACGGTGCTTAGGGAGTTAAGGGATTGAGCGGGGTTATGTTGAGCATAGGGTTTCGCAGTATGCAGATGATATATTATATATCTCGGATTCATTGGGCTGCATTGGGGGGAATTTGGCTGGTTTATGGTATAAATGTTTTTTTAAAATATTTTATTCGGACATTTTCATGAAAAAAAAACCCGAAGCAGAATTTTACAACATTATAAATAACCAACACCCCCTCACCCCCTTTTCCCATCCTGCCTTCTCTATTTTGAAACTCCACCTCCCCCCTTTTGCTGACCCCTCAATCCTCCTTAAAGAAGTCAAAGAAGGCTTCCACCTCCGAGCAAACCCATCAACTGACCCCCTCAGGACGAACTTGACCCCTTCCAGCCTCAGGAATTCTGCCAGATCACTCACCCAAATCCCGCTTTCGGCGGCTCCAAGTCCCTCCATCCAAGTAAGATCCATCTTCGGGCTGTCAGGGAGGCAAAGGCCAAGACATCAGCCTCTCTCGCCCCCTGCACTCCCGGATCTTCTGACACCCTGAATATTGCCAGCTCTGGGACTTGGGGCCACCTTCACCTCCTGGCAAGGAGTTGTTGACATTGCCAGAACCACTTTAGCTTCGGACATGCCCAGAACATGTGGATGTGATTCGCGGGCCTCCCCGCGCACCGCCCACACCTGTCCTCTATCCCCTCAAAAAACTTACTCATCCGTGTTACCGGCATATGTGCCCTATGAATTAGCTTAAACTGCATGAGGCTTCGCCTCGCACACAACGAGAACGCGTTCACCCTCCACAGGGCCTCAACCCACGTCCTGGCCTCCACCTCCCCTCCCAGCTCCTGCTTTATATCCCCCACCGGTGCCCCCTCCCAATCCATCAGCTCCTTATAAACTTTGGACACTTTGCCCTCCCCTACCTCCTCCTCTGACAGCACCTTATCCTGCAACCCCAAGGGCGGTAACCCAGGAAAAGACTGCACCTCTCTGTTCACAAAATCCCGAACCTGCAGGTACCTGAAACCATTCCCCCTGGGCACCTCATACTCTTCCTCAAGGTCCTCTAATTTTGCGAAACTGCCCCCTATAAACAGGTCTCCAAACTGCTCGAACCCTGCCGCCGCCACCCCCGAAACCTCTCATCCAGCCCCCCCCCCCCTTATCACAAGTCGGTGCCCACACCGAGGCAACCCCAGTCCCAAATTCTGCCCCCATACCCTCAAGGCCGACATCATCACTGGGTCATGGAATCTCTGGCCGGCGAGAACAGCAGAGGCACTGTTAACAATGGCCCCAAGCTCGTTCCCCTACTGGAAGCCACCTCCATCCGTCCCCAAGCAGACCCCTTCCCGACTACCCATTTTCTTTCTTTTTTTTAAATAATATTTTATTAAGGTATTTGAAAATTTTTATAACAGTAACAAAAACAATGACATCAACATGGTAAAATAAACATTTCCCCCCCCAGCCCAATCTTTACACACCTCAACCATACAACAACAATCTCCCCCCGCCCTTGGAATACTGCATCTGCTGACATTTTTAATTTTCCCTGAGAAAGTCGACGAATGGCTGCCACCTCCGGGAGAAGCCTAACATTGACCCTTTTAAGGCAAACTTTATTTTCGCAAGACTGAGAAACTCATGTCACTAACCCAGGTCTCTACACTCGGGGGCTTTGAGTCCCTCCACATTAATAAGATCCGCCTCTGAGCTACCAGGGAGGCAAAGGCCAGGATGTCGGCCTCTTTCACCCCCTGAAATCCCGGATCTTCCAACACTCCAAAGATCGCTACCTCTGGACTCGCACCACCCCCGTTTTTAGCACCGTGGACATTGCCTTAGCAAAACCCTGCCAAAACCCTCTCTGCTTCGGGCATGCCCAAAACATGTGGACATGATTTGCTGGGCTTCTTGCGCACATCGCACGCCTATCCTCTACCCCAAAAAACCTGCTCATCCTAGCCGCTGTCATGTGTGCCCGGTGGACTACCTTGAATTGTATCAGGCTAAGCCTGGCGCACGATGAGGCGGTTTTAACCCCGCTTAGGGCATCTGCTCATAGACCCACCTCTATCTCTCCTCCTAGCTCATCCTCCCACTTGCCCTTAAGCTCCTCCACCGGAGTTTCCTCTGCCTCCGAAAGCTCCTGGTGAATATCCGATACCTTCCCCTCTCCCACCCAGGTACTGGAAACTACTCTATCCCCCGTGGCGGCAGCAACGGAAAGGCCGGCACCTGTTTTCTCAGGAAGTCGCGCACCTGCAAATACCTAAAATCATTCCCTGCTGGCAATCTAAATTTATCCTCCAAAGCTTTCAAGCTGGGAAAGCTCCCGTCTATAAATAGATCCCCCATTCCTCTAATTCCTGCCCTCTGCCAACTCCGGAACCCGCCATCTAGCCTACCCGGTACAAACCTGTGGTTGTTATAAATCGGGGTCCAAATAGGTGCTCCCTCCACTCTCTTATATCTCCTCCACTGCCCCCAGATCCTCAGAGCCGCCACTACCACCGGACTTTATGGAGTATCGGGCCAGCGAGAACGGCAGAGGTGCCGTTACCAATGCTCCCAGACTGGTGTCTTTACATGACGTCGCCTCCATCCGCTCCCATGCCGACCCCTCCCCCACTTCCTGATCCTCCCCCACTTCCTGATCATGGCTATATTAGCCACCCAGTAGTAATTGCAGAAGTTCGGCAGTGCCAACCCCCCCCCCCAAAACTGTGCTCTAGCAACACTTTCTTCACTCGCAGGGTTTTACTCGCCCACACAAAGCCCAAAATAATCTTATTCACCCGCTTGAAAAAGGCCTTCGGGGTGAAGATGGGGAGACACTGAAAGACGAACAGAAATCTGGGGAGGACCGTAATTTTCACGGTCTGTACCCTCCCCGCCAGTGATAGCGAGAGCATGTCCCATCTCTTAAAGTCTCCTTCCATTTTACCAACCGGGATAGGTTTAACTTGTGTAGTACCTCCCATTTCCGGGCCACCTGGATTCCCAGATATCGAAAGCTCTTCCCAACCATTCTAAGCGGCAGCTCTCCCAGTCTCTTCACCTGCCCTCTTGCCTGGATTGCAAACATCTTGCTTTTCCCCATGTTCAATTTATACCCCGAAAAATTGCCAAATTCCCCCAAGATTCGCATTACTTCCCCCCCTCCCCTCCAACGGATCCGAAATGTACAAGAGCAGGTCATCTATGGCCAGAGCAAACAGTAACTGGGAGAGGGGGCACCCTTGCCTCGTCCCTCTGTGTAGTTCAAAATACCCCGACATCATCCGGTTCGTATGCACACTTGCTACTGGTGCCTGATGGAGCAACCGCACCCAGCACCAAACCCAAACCTTCCCAGCGCCTCCCACGGGTAATTCCACTCCACCCGATCAAAAGCCTTCTACCCATCCATCGCTACCACTACCTCCGCCTCCTCTCCTTTTGGGAACATCATAACATTTAGAAGTCTTCAAACATTGGCCTTGAGTTGCCTGCCCTGAACAAATCCCGTCTGGTCTTCCCCTATCACCCCCGGGACACAGTCCTCTATCCTTGTGGCCAGTATCTTAGCCAGCAGTTTGGCATCCTCATTTAGTAGAGAAATCGGCCTGTATGACCCGCATTGTTCCGGATCCTTCTCCCCTTTCAAGATCAATGAAATCGAGGCCTGCGGCATTGTTGGGGGAAGGACTCCCTTCTCTCTTGCTTCATTAAATGTCCTCACCAGCAGTGGGCTCAATATCTCTGAAAACCTCTTATAGAATTCCACCGGGTAGCTGTCAGGCCCCGGGGCCTTGCCCGACTGCATGCCCTCCAGCCCCTTGATTATTTCCTCAATCTCAATTGGGGCTCCCAGCCCCTCCACCAGGTCCTCCTCCACCATCGGGAACCTCAACTGATCCAGAAATTGCCTCATCCCCTCCACCCCAGCCGTGGTTCTGACTCATATAATTTACTATAAAAGTCCTTAAACACCTCATTCACCCCCGCTGGGTCCAGGACAGTATTACCGTCTCTACTCTACTTTATCTATCTCCCTGGCTGCCTCTCTTTTCCTGAACTGGTGTGCCAACATTCTGCTTGCCTTTTCCCCGTACTCCTAGATCCCCCCCCCCCCCCCCCCCCTTGCCTTCCTCAACTAATACTACCCATTTTCTGATCATGGTGATATTCGCCACCCAGTAGTAGTTCATTATATTTGACAATGACAGACCCCTCCCCCACCCCTCCTTGCCCCCCCACACCAAAAAAGCCCTCTGGACCCGCAGGGTCTTCCCCGCCCAAACAAGCCCAGAGATAGCTCGTTGATTCATATCATATAATTTACAGTGCAGAAGGAGGCCATTCGGCCCATCGAGTCTGCACCGGCTCTTGGAAAGAGCACCCGACCCAAGGTCAACACCTCCACCCTATCCCCATAACCCAGTAACCCCACCCAAAACTAAGGGCAATTTATCATGGCCAATCCACCTAACCTGCACATCTTTGGACTGTGGGAGGAAACCGGTGCACCCGGAGGAAACCCACGCACACACGGGGAGGATGTGCAGACTCCGCACAGACAGTGACCCAAGCCGGAATCGAACCTGGGACCCTGGAGCTATGAAGCAATTGTTCTATCCACAATGCTACCGTGCTGCCCCAAAGTGTGGGTGATCTTTATAAAGAATGACTTCGGGACAAAGATCAGGAGGTTCTGAAATACAAACCTTGGCAGCAACGTCACCTTTACTGTCTGCACCGTCTCGTCAGCTACAATGGCAGCATATTCCACGTTTGGAGGTCCCCTGTCATCTACTCCACCAGCTGAATCAAATTCAACTTGTGCAACTGCGCCCAACCCCACGTCACCTGAATACCCAGGTATCCAGCGCTCATCCCCACTACCTTAAATGGCAACCCTCCTGTCCTGCCCTCTGGTCTCAATCGGGAACACCTCGCTCTTGTCCCCAGAGAACCAACCAAAACCCCCATAATGCTCCCAATGCCACCCAATGGGTTTGAAATGTGTTACAGCAGGTCGTTCGCGTACAGCAAAACCCATTGCCAATGGCACTAATGCCAAGGTAAACAGCAAGGGAGAGAGCGGGCACTCTTGCCTCGTCCCCCGATGCAGCCCAAAATATCCCAAGCTCACCCGGTTCTTCCTCACACTTGCGACCGGTGCCTTTAACATCAACTGGCCCCAGTCCGCAACCCCCTGCCCGAACCGCCCCAGCACCTCCCACAGATATTCCCACTCCATGCGGGTGAATGCCTTCTCCCTGTCCATAGCCACTACCTTCCTGCCCCTCCAAGTGCATCATAATTATATTGAGCGTTTGATTCAATAGTGATATCGGGCAGCCCAATCCACACTGCTCCGGATCCTTGTCCTTTTTCAATATGGATGTCTGCGATAGTGTAGGGGGAGGTGTCGTCCCCCATCGAACACCACCTAGGCTCCGACACATAATCTCTGATAACTGGCCTCAAACACACCATTCACCCTCTCCAGATCTGACATTACCCTTTCCTTCTCGTCTATTACTCTGCCAATCATCGCCCTCGCCACCTCTTGCTTCCTCAACTAGTGGCCCAGCATCCTGCTCACCTTCCCACCGTATTCGTACACTGCCCCTCTGGCCATCTGTTGGTGCCCTACTGCTTTCCCCGTGGACATTAATCTGAACCCCATCTGGAGCCTCTGCCTCTCCTTCAACAGCCCTGCCCCTGGGGTCTCTGAGTACCTTCTGTCCATCCTTGGATTTCATCAACCAGCCTTGCCCCCTCTGCCCATTCCACCTTCTCCCTATGCCCCCGAATTGAGTTTAACTCCCCCCAACCACCGCCTTGAGTGCCTCCCACAGCGGGGGGACCTTGACCTCCCCACATACCCACGAATGTCAGCCCTCACCCGCTCGCATACCTCCTGACCACCCCACATCCAGCCTCCACTGTGGCCGCTGGGCTCCCTTCCGGTCCATTCGCAAATCCGCCCAGTGCAACGCGTGGTCTGAGATCACGATTGCCGAATACTCCAGCGCTCCATGAACTGTTTAGGCTCCTTTGCCACCTTCCCGATCTCTGGTTCGACAGGTCCTAGCTCAATTCTATGACTGTATTAAAATCCCCCCACATCCCATGATCAACCGTTGCGAGTTCAGGTCAGGAATCTTCCCGAGCACCCGCCTCATGAGGTCCACCTCAACCCAGTTTGGGCATAAACATTTAACAGGACCACCGACATCCCTCCAGCTTCCCATTCCCCATCACGGACCCCCCCCCCCCCCCCAAGCACATTCTCCCCGTATCTGCGTGGGTTTTGCCCCCACAACCCAAAGATGTGCAGGGTAGGTGGTTTGGCCACTCTAAATTGCCCCTTAATTGGGAAAAAAAGAATTGGGCACTTTAAATTTATTTTAAAAAAAGGAGAATAGGGGAGTTGTTGTTCAGGGTGCTGGGGACGAGCTTTAGATACCTTGGTATCCAGATGGTGCAGAGCTCGGCCCAGCTGCATAGGTTGAATTTGGCCAGATTGGTAGCAGAGATGAAGGTGGGTTTTAAGAGGTGGGATGTTTTGCCGTTGTCGCTGGCGGGGCAGATGCAGATGGTAAAAATGACAGTGCTGGTGCCGTATATGTTTCTGTTCGTTTTTCAGACCCTTCCTATCTTTGTCCCCAAGTCGGTTTTCAGGAAAGTCAATGGTGATCTCTGTGTTTGTGTGGGTGAGGAAGGCCCCGCGGGTGCGGCGGGCTTGTTTGGAGCAGCGGGGGGGGGGGGGGGGGGGGGGGGGGGGGTGCTGACATTGCCGAATTTGATAAATTATTATTGGGCAGCAAACATTGCGATGGTTAGGAAATGAGCCTTGGTGGAGAGGTCGGCTTGGGAACCGGTGAGGGTGGTATTATGTAGTAGACCGAGCTTGAGGGCTTTGTTATTGGCGCCTTTACCGTTCTCACCCGCCAGGTACTCTATTTGCCTTTTCCTACCTGATTGCCCAGAGAAGGGTGGGACTCCGAGCCACCAAAGGCAGGGGTGTGGGTGAATGACCTGGCAGGATTCCTGCGGTTGGAAAAGATCAAGTTCGCTCTGCGGGGGTCGGTGGAAGGGTTCACCCAGAGGTGGAAATTGTTCATTGACTATCTTCAAGGAGAGCTGAAGGGTCAGCAAAGTGTGGGGGGCGATATAAGGTTGTTAAAACGGGGAAGGCAGGACGTGGATGGAGTCAGCCTCGGAGGGGGGGGTGGTGGGGGGACTGTACGGTTTGTAGGGTTGATGTGATGTTCTGATATTTTTGGGTTCTTTAATATTTCATATATTTATATTTATGTTGCAAAGCCTTGAATAAAAACATTTTTTTAAAAAGAGGGTAGGGGTAGAGAGCATGTGAGCTGGAAATGATGAGAATTTCATTGTGCAGTGAATTATGATCTGGAATGCACTGCCCAAAAGGGTGATGGAAACAAATTCCGAGAGAAATAGGATAAATACTTGAAGCAGGCAACTTTGCAGGGTGCACAGAAAAAGCAGGGAAGTGGGAGTAATGGGACAGTTCTTTCAAAGAATCAGCACAGACAAGATGGGCCGAATGGCTGTACGATTCTCTGCTGCCCTCGGGCACAACTCAAATCTGGAAGGACAAAAACTATTGATTGTGCTGCTGAGTGCTCCTTATAGTTTACTGTGATGTAAAATTCCACTCCCCTCCCTAACCAATTATGATTTACTCAAATCGGGGTGACAGCCCTGGAGTAGGTTGTTTGGTGCTTACAAAATACAAATCAACTTGGGACTGATGGAAAAGCAACTTTGACTGAAGACCACAATAGTTGGGATTCCAGTTCTTAAGAAGAACCACAGCTGTTGCATGTCAGTGTGCACACCAGCGGTTTGTGCCATCTAGTGTGTGTTAATGAAAATTGCAGTTCATGGCCAAAGCTAGTGCTTCTGCGGGACCTTCAGTGGTTCTAGGGTTTTCGTTCAATAGTTGCAATGCATGAAATAGGCCTGGGCCACACTATCCCCGCACCAAAATCCTGGAACTTCCCACCTTAACAGCACTGGCTCCAGGCTCACCACTGCCTTTCCAGGGCAGCTTGAGATGGGCAATAGATGCCATCCTTGCCGGCAATGCCCAAATCCACAGAAGAACTGAAGAGAATCAGCTTAGGCTAACAAAGATTGGGAAATGTAGGGAAGACTAGATAAAAGCAAAAATAGTAATTAGCTGATGCTCTTATTTTTCTAAAGATCTGTGGAAGGATAGCTGAAATTAAATCTGAGGTAATGTGGGGAGTTGTGTTGTTTTGGACCTCTGAGAAAGGAAATACCGCTAGTCCCTACATTAATGAGGTTTCCAGGAATGGTTTATTTGGAGATTGAGAAACACTCAGAAAGTTCAGAGGGGAACTGACTTATAATTCAGAAAAATAGTTAAGAAAACGTGAAAAGAAGGGGTTGATGGAGGAGATGTGGGGTGTGGAGGATGATCCACCTGCTAGCACGTGTATTGTGGCATTACTGTTTTGATGCCGTGACTTTGTGAAGCTTTCCAATGACCTTTATGGAAATTAGCAGAGGCCAGTTGTCTTCTAATTTCCTTTTTGACCCTCTTGCTGAAATGTGGGTTTTTGCAATGTCTGCAAACTCTTGACTGCCTGCGATCTGCATTAACTGTTCATCCGCTGACCGCCTGTGGCCTGAGACCGAGTTATCAAGCCATCCGCAGATGGTAATCCAGTTGCTGTAATAGCAACCGTCTAACCAATGAGACCCCCTTGCTGAAGCTGCTGCTCAAGTGTGGTCAGAGACAGTGGTTTGAGGTGTAAAAATGTGAAGAGACAGTTGCCTCGACTGACGCACAGCAGAACTGTCGGAGGGCTTTGCTACTACCTTGTCTGAAAGGAAATGGCCTCCCCTTTCCTGATGGCCTGTAGTTTGACATGGCTTCCCCTTGCAGTAGGTAGCTGGCAAGAATTGGAGAGGACACAGAGGGGCTGTAAAACTGGTTTCCCTTTCTTAAAACACAATAAAGAAGTCCCAGGGGAGTGCCTTTTGTTCAGATTAGAATTTCTCTTCCTAACCCGTTGGCCCTCAGAAAAAATACATTAAAACTTCATGCAATCTTTCTCCTCTCGGAACCCAGATTAACTGCACTAATTTGTCTGTCAGCTCAAAATCCTTTACTGTCCTTTAATTGTCACTGCTTGTGCAACATCTGGTAGTAGGCGAGCAGAAATTAAATACTGGGGAGACCAACGCCCTTGTCTTCAGCCCCCATTACCGTTTCCAAGCCATTGTCTCCATCGCTCTCCCTGGCAGCTGTGTAAGGCTGAACCAGGCAACCTTGGGAGTCATATTTGAGCCTGAGGCAAGATTCTGACTACATATATGATCTTAGATTAGGAAAATGGTCGGCACAACATCGTGGGCCGAAGGGCCTGTACTGTGCTGTATTGTTCTATGTTCTCTATCCGCGCCATCGCTGAGACCATCCATTTCCACCTCGGTAACATAGCCTGACTCAGCTCCTGCCTTGGCTGCTCTGCTACTGAAGCTGTGCCTGTTGTAATCTGGATTTGATTATTCCAACACACTGCTGGCTAGCTTCCCACATTCCTCCTTCTCATAAACCTGAGATCACACAAAACTCTGCCTGTGTCCTTGAATCGCACCAAGTCTCAATCACCCATCAATCATCCTTGTGCTCATTTATTTGTTTGCTCCAGGTAACTAACTCCTCGATTTAAAAGCGACCTCTTTGACCAAGCTTTTGGTCACCTGTCCTAATATCTCATCATGTGGCTCAGTGTCATTTTTGTTTTATAATCACCCCTATGAAGTGGCCTGAGATGCTTTATTACAGTAAAGGCGCTGTAAAAATATATGTTGTTGTGTCGCAATTCTGTGCCTCCATTTCACATCCCATGAAACTGAAGTGGATTACAACTGAGCTGATAAGAAAGGAGCCAGTCAAAAAAAAGGCCTAAAAACAACAAATTAATGTTATCTTCTCATTCATTCATGGGATGTAGGCGTCGTCGGCAGGACATGTATCGCTAATCGCTACCTGACCTTGAACTGAGTGACTTGCTAGGCCATTTTATGGGGCGTTTAAGAGTCAACAACTGTGGAGTCAAATGTAGGCCAGACCAGGCGAGGACAGCAGATTTCTTTCCTTGAAAGACATTCGTGAATCTGATGGGTTTTTACGACAATCGACAGTGGTTTCATGGTCATCATTAGACTTTTAATTCTGGATTGCCACTGAATTCAAATTTCACCATCTGTCGTGGTGGGTTTGAACCCAGGTCACCAGAGAATGACCCTTGTTGTCTAGATTACTAGTCCAGTGACAATATCACACAGCCACCGCCTCCCCAGAAAACCACCTATAACAATTAATGGTATACAACTTTCTACCAATGAAACTATAGCAGTGTGAAGAATTAATCAGACAACATAGTTCATTTTCAGGCTTTGGTGACTCCCTTGTTTGGAATTTATATGTTGTCCCCATGTCTGCATGGATTTTCTCAGGGTGCGTCGGTTTCCTCCCACATGTCCAAAGATGTGCAAGTTAGGTGGATTGGTCATGATAAAATTGCCCTTTAGTGTCCAAAAGGTTAAGTGGGGTTCCTGGGTTATGGGGATAGGGTGGGGCTATGGGCCTGAGTGAGGTGGTCTTTTGGAGGGTCGGTGCAGACTCAATTGGCCGAATGGCCTCCTCTTGCACTGGAGGGATTCTATGATTCTGAAAATCCCTTGTCCACCATCTTGTTTGTTCGGTTACATCATAAGATGGCAATAAAAATAAGATTTATGATGAACACAAAATCAATCTATCTATCTATTTATACTCTGTACATTTGAACAGCATGGTGTCACAGTGGTTAGAAATGCTGCCTCACAGCACCAGGGACCCGGATTCAATTGAGGCCTCAGGTGACTGTGTGGAGTTTTCACGTTCTTCCTTTGTCTGCGTGGGTTTCCTCTGGAGGTTCTGGTTTCCTCCTACAGTCCAGAGGTGTGCAGGTTGGGTAAATTAGCCATGCTAAATTGCCCCTTAGTGTCCAAAGTTGTGAAGGTTATGTGGATTGGCCATGCTACAATTTTCCCATTAGTGTCCAAATATGTGCAGGTTATGTTACGGGGCAAGGGTGGGATGTGTGGGCCTGGGTAGAGTGTTCTTTCGGAGGGTCAGTGCTGACTCGATGAGCTGAATGGCCTCCTTCTGCACTGTAGGGATTCTATTATTCTAACTTGTTGTGAACATTTGACACTGAACCACACAAGCTATTGGGCCAAGTGTCCCAGAAACCTGGCCAAAGAAGAACATTTAACATAGGAGACTGCGGGGAGGGGGAATAATCCCAGAGCTTGGGCACTAACCAGTTGAAGGCACAGTCAGCCACCAAGGTACTGGTGAAGAACATTAGCGGATGCACAAATGACCAGAATTTGAGGAACAGAGGTTTCTCAGGGGGCTGTAGGACTAGAGGAAGTTACAGAGATAGAAATCGGCGTGGTCATGGAGTGATTTGAACTTGAGGAGCAGGAATTTTAAGTTTAAGGAATGGCTGGACTGGGAGCCAGTGTACGTCAGTGAACATAGTGTGATGGATGATTGACACTCGGTGTGAGTCATGAAGGAGGCGTGTGCGCATTAGAATAATTGGATGGAAAGGTAATGAAGGCATGGCTTTCAGTGCAACACAGCACTGGATAGGCACAATGAGGTTTACAAAGATTGAATGTCCAGCCAACCATTCAAAAAGCCGTTACTTTAAAGACTTGAATTTTCTGATTGGGGAAATGATAACGTTTGCCCAAATTCAGCTTTCTAATGGGAAGTTTCCACCTAGCTTGCCACAGTTGCAGCATTTTCAAACTTGTAAGCCTGACCTTCCCATGGTGCGGGCACTTACATTTCCACTGTAATGCCTACCAATGCAGGGTGGCCACTTTGTGCACGCGCACTGTGCCATGTATGGGCAGAAAGGCAATGACCATCATCCCTCTGAGCAGCGTGCCAGCACATGTATGTATAGTTTCTCCCTATCCCTTTAGCGCTGTTTTTTTTCAGGCTTTGTGACTGGGTGGTGAGGTAATTAAGGCATGGTTTTCAGTGCAGTTTATAGCTGTCAGGCAATGGCTTAGTGGGTTGAAGAGCTTATTTAGTAAATAGAAGTTGTGCTTGAATCCCAATGGCCCCTCCGCTTACATTGCAAACCTCAAAATTAATTTGTATTACATTTAATAACAGTTGTGAAACTTCCAATTTCTGCAATGATTTAATTCCCAGAATTTTATTTCAGCACATTAGTATCTATTCATCGGTGCCTTAATCTCTCAACATTGGAAAGAGTACATGCTGTAAGATAGCTGCTGGCTTTAACAAAGCTTATTTAATAACGCGATCAGATAGCCAGGCGATTCAGCCGAGGCTATTAGCTTGCTTTGTGTACGAGAGCCTTTAGCTATAGCTCCTGGAATTTCAGTTCCCAATTGGATTCCTCTACAAAATCTGGATTGTGTGAAATGAGAGCTAACACTGCTGTGATTATTTGAGCGATGCCATTTTTAGTCCTGGCCTTGCGGGCTGGCTCTGTCGCTCACTATAATGTAAGGTAGTGCCACAGTTGACTTTAATTTTCAAATTCTGTGCTTGCCTTCTGTGTACTGGTGGTGTATGTTTACCCAAAGCGTCTCAGCACCCTTATTCCTGCTGCCTGCATCACCTGCTCTCTGTATTGTTCCTCTCCTTCTCAAAGTGCCTCGCACTGTATTCTGTTTACTGTTCCTCTCAACAACTCCGCAAGTCCCACTGTACTCCCCCTCTGCACACTTTACCCTGATTCGATTGCCACATTTACAATTAACATGAGATGCGCCTTTCTTGCAAGGTTATACCTCTTGCATTTCTCTCGCTGTTCAGCATTCGAGTTGCTCCTTTGCTTGTTAGTGAGACTTGTGGGTACAGAGAGAAATTTGAGGGGAAAAAACTTGTTTAAAATGCCTTTCATGACCTCAGGATGTCCAAAAGCACACTGCAGTATTTTTGAAATATAGCCGCTGTTGTAATGTGGGAAACAGAGCAGCCACATTGTGCACAGTAAGCTCCCACAAACAGCAGTTTGATAATGTCCAGATCATCTTTTGTGATGTTGGTTGGGAGATCACGATTGGCCAGGGCACCCAGGAGAACTCTTTCAATAGCGATGTGGGATCATGAAAGCAGACAAGGCCTCAGTTTGACTTCCTGTCCAAAATACGGCTCCTTAGGCAGTGCAGTAGTCCCTCAGTGCTGTTCTGAAGTGTCAGTTTAGATAGATGTGTTTATGTTTCCAGATTGGGGTTACTGCTGAGCCAAGACTAAAATATCACCTAATGCATCAAGACAAACATAAATTTGTGGAGTAGTGATTAGAGCATAAAGGCAATGATTTAGTTTTCAATCAGGCCCCATTTAGCACTGGTGACTGAATGGACAATTCAGTAGGCTTTAAAATGTGTTTTGTTCTGGGCGGCACGTTGGCGCAGTGGTTAGCACTGTTGCCTACGGCACTGAGTACCCGGGTTTGATTCCGGCCCCGGGTCACTTGTCTGTGGAGTTTGCACACTCGCCCCGTGTCTGCGTGGGTTTCGCCCCCACAACCCAAAGATGTGCGGGTTAGTTGGATTGGCCATGCTATATTGCTCCTTAATTGGAAAAAATAATTGGATATTTATTTTTAAAGAATTTTGTTCTGAGAAGAATATGGATTCTTTGATCACTTATTGTTAATCCACCAATAACTGTTGCTTGCTGGATATTCATGAGAGAAACGTTAATCCTGGGGAGTTACTGTTGACCAGAAAGGCATATAAATACTGTGGCTACAAGAGCAGGCCAGAGGCTGGGAATTCTGCGACGAGTAACTCACCTCCTGACTCTCCAAAGCCTGTCCACCATCTACAAGGCACAAGTCAAGAGTGTGATGCAATACTCTCCACTTGCTTGGAGGAATGCAGCTCCAGCAACACTCAAGAAGCTCGAAGCCATCCAAGACACAAGCCTGCTTGATTGGCACCCCATCCACCAACTTAAACATTCACTGCCTCCACCACCGACACACACTGGCAACCGTGTGTACCATTTACAAGATGCATTGCAGCAACTCACCAAAGTTCCTTGGGCAGTACTTTCCAAACCTGCAATCACAACCATCTGGACAAACAAGGGCAGCTGATACATTGGAACGCCGCTCATTCCTGGCTTGGAAATATATCGCTGTACCTTCACTGTCCCTGGGTCAAAACCCAGGAACTTCCTCCCTAACAACACTTGTGAGTGTACCTGCACCCCAGGGACGACAGCAGTTTAAGATGGCAGCTCACCACCACCTCTCAAGGGCAATTAGGGATGGGCAAGAAGTGCTGGCCTAGCCAGCGACACCCACATCCTGTGAAAGAAAAGAAAACCTACCGAGGGAGGCTTCTACTGGTGTAGCAGTCGAAGCACCTTGGGCTAAACTGGCTGACCTTTTAATTAGATGAAAGCCAGGAAGCCATCTTCATTTTGTGGCTGTGTGTAGGCTTGTATTAACTGAACTTGTGGTTACTATTAACTGCTGTCTGTCTTGTCAGCTGCATTAACCTTTTCACTGCTGCTTTCTTTTTACTGCACTGAGGACTTTGAATATTTGTGCAAAAGTGTAAATGCAAAGTGAGGCCAGAATTCTGCTACTCCCTTGGGTTGAAGAGGTAAAAGTGCAGGACTCCAGAGTTGGAAAAGCTCCCTAGGTTGACGGTCTAAAGGCCTTTTAGATTTCTTCTGTAATCACCCAAACATTTAGCTTTGCAGCCTGGCGGAAAGCAAGGGTTTCAATGACTACTGTTGTCTGTAGATTGAACTGGATGACCAATTGCAGCTCTGCAGTAACACATCCCTTTCACCTTTTTCTCCCCCTCCCGGTTCTTTTAAAAACAATTCTTGAAGTAAGGTCGAACAATTGAAATGCAGGTTGGAGAGAAGGAAAGATAGGGAACATAGGAATGTGAGGAAATGAGGGCTGCACGTGGCGCAGTGGTTAGCACTGGGACTACGGCGCTGAGGACCCGGGTTCGAATCCCGGCCCTGGGTCACTGTCCGTGGAGTTTGCACATTCTCCCCGTGTCTGCGTGGGTTTCACCCCCACAACCCCAGAGGACTGGAGGATAGCAAATGCGGTCCCTTTGTTCAAGAAGGGGAGTAGAGACAACCCCGGCAACTATAGACCGGTGAGCCTCACGTCTGTAGTGGGTAAAGTCTTGGAGGGGATTATAAGAGACAAGATTTATAAATCATCTAGATAGGAATAATATGATTAGGGATAGTCAGCATGGCTTTGTGAAGGTTAGGTCATGCCTCACAAACCTTATCGAGTTCTTTGAGAAGGTGACTGAACAGGTAGACGAGGGTAGAGCAGTTGATGTGGTGTATATGGATTTCAGTAAAGCGTTTGATAAGGTCTCCCACGGTAGGCTATTGCAGAAAATACAGAGGCTGGGGATTGAGGGTGATTTAGAGATGTGGATCAGAAATTGGCTAGCTGAAAGAAGACAGAGGGTGGTGGTTGATGGGAAATGTTCAGAATGGAGTTCAGTTACAAGTGGCGTACCACAAGGATCTGTTCTTGGGCCGTTGCTGTTTGCCATTTTTATAAATGACCTAGAGGAGGGTGCAGAAGGGTGGGTGAGTAAATTTGCAGACGACACTAAAGTCGGTGGTGTTGTCGACAGTGCGGAAGGATGTAGCAGGTTACAGAGGGATATAGATAAGCTGCAGAGCTGGGCTGAGAGGTGGCAAATGGAGTTTAATGTAGAGAAGTGTGAGGTGATTCACTTTGGAAGGAATAACAGGAATGTGGAATATTTGGCTAATGGTAAAATTCTTGGAAGTGTGGATGAGCAGAGGGATCTCGGTGTCCATGTACATAGATCCCTGAAAGTTGCCACCCAGGTTGATAGGGTTGTGAAGAAGGCCTATGGTGTGTTGGCCTTTATTGGGAGAGGGATTGAGTTCCGGAGTCATGAGGTCATGTTGCAGCTGTACAAAATTCTGGTACGGCCACATTTGGAGTATTGCGTACAGTTCTGGTCACCTCATTATAGGAAGGACGTGGAAGCTTTGGAACGGGTGCAGAGGAGATTTACCAGGATGTTGCCTGGTATGGAGGGAAAATCTTAGAGGAAAGGCTGATGGACTTGAGGTTGTTTTCGCTAGAGAGAAGAAGGTTAAGAGGAGACTTAATAGAGGCATACAAAATGATCAGAGGGTTAGATAGGGTGGACAGTGAGAGCCTTCTCCTGCGGATGGAAATGGCTAGCACGAGGGGACATAGCCTTAAACTGAGGGGTAATAGATATAGGACAGAGGTCAGAGGTAGGTTCTTTACGCAAAGAGTGGTGAGGCCGTGGAATGCCCTACCTGCAATAGTAGTGAACTCGCCAACATTGAGGGTATTTAAAAGTTTATTGGATAAGCATATGGATGATAATGGCATAATGTAGGTTAGATGGCTTTTGTTTTTTGTCTTCCCATGTCGGTGCAACATCGTGGGCCGAAGGGCCTGTACTGCGCTGTATCGTTCTATGTTCTATAACCCAAAGATGTGCAGGTTAGGTGGATTGGCCACACTAAATTGCCCCTTAATTAGAAAAAAAATAATTGGGTACTCAAAATTTATTTTTAGAACAATTTAAAAAAAAAAAAAAGGAATGTGAGGAAATGGGTGAACATTTCAAGTGAGATTCTCCATCAGTTCAGGTGAAAGCAGATACTAAAATGTTGATGGTTCCTACTTCGAAACAGACGGTGAAAATGTGTGCACTCTTATTTTTGTTGCATACGTATCTTTCAAGATACTTCAAGATACATCCTTCAAGACCATTTTGTAGCTTTGACACCCTCTTCCGCCAGTTTCTCTCTTCCATTGTCCATTTGAATAAAATTTCCATGCCTGTTTCCACTATGCCCATCCAGTCAGAGCCACACGATTTCCTACAATAATATCTCTTCCCTCTCCTGCGCATTTAACTCTGGGTCTGTCTTCAGTCCCCTTCTTATTCTGATGTGCATGCTATCCATCAGCAACGATTTCAAAGCCATGACCTGTACGGCGATGGCACCTATTTCTACATCTCCACAACCTCTATTGACTTGACCACTGCTGTGGTGTTGTCAGATTGCATGTCTGACATTCGTCGTGGATAAGCTGAAATTTTCTCCAATTCAATGTTGGGAAACCTGAAGCCATTGTCTTCAACCCTCACCACCAACTCTCTTCCCTCACCACAGATTCCCTCTCTCCTCCTGGCCACTGTCTGAGGTTAACCCAGCCTGTTCCCAATCTCTTTGTTCGATTTGACCCTGAGCTGAGCTTTTTTTTTTAGAAAATATTTTATTGAGGCATTTATAATTTTAACATTTTTCAACAACAACATCCAACAGAGACAGAACCCACAACAAAATAACCATCATCCCCTTGGTTTTCCTTCCCTTATTCGTCAATTCTATGCGCCCCCCCCCCCCCAACAGTCTAATTTTTCTCAAAGAAGTCGATGAACGCCTGCCACCGACGAGAAAACCCCTGTAATGAACCCCTCAAGGCAAATGTAATTTTCTCAAGCCTGAGAAACCCCGCCATGTCGCTTACCCAAACCCCCGACTTTGGGCGCTCCGAGTCCCTCCATCCCAATAAAATCCGTCTCCGGACCACCAGGGAAGCAAAGGCCAAAACGTTGGCCTCTCTCCTCCCCCTAGGCTCCCGATTCTTCTGACACTCCAAAGATCGCCACCTCTGGACTCGGAGCCACCCTCCCTTGCAGGTCCTCTAACATGATGTCCGCAAATCCCTGCCAAAAGCCCCTCAGCCATGGACACGCCCAGAACATGTGTACATGATTCTCAGGACTTCCCCCACATCACCCAAACATGTCCTCCACCTCCTCAAAGAACTTACTCATCCGGGCCACAGTCATATGAGCCCTGTGGACCACCTTGAATTGAATCAGGCTGAGCCTGGCACACGAGGACGTGTTAACTCTCCGCAGGGCCGCCTCTCCTCATCATTCCCCCCCCACCCCCCCAACTCTTCTTCCCGAGATCTCCGAGACCTTCCACTCCCCAACTCCTGTTCTCGACATTACCTTATCCTGTAACCCCCTTTGCGGGTGGCGTGGAAAGCTCGGGACCTGCCTCACTTGCGGGTACGGAACCCGTTCCCACCTGGCAACTCATACTCCTCCTCCAGCTCCTCCAAACTCTGAAAACCCTCAACAAGAAAGAGATCCCCAAATCTCTTGAGCTGAGCATCTGAGCACACATTTCCCTCCATCATTAAGTCGACCTATATAGTATCGCCATCTCTGTCCTGCTTCAGCTAACTTGTTACTGAAATCCTTATCCATATCCGTGCTACCTCCAGACTCAACCATTCCAAATTCTCTTGTCTGACCTCCTATCTTACACTTTCCATAAACTTGAGCGCATCCAAAACTCTGCCCTTACCCTCACTTTGAACCAGTCCCATTCCCTAATTCTCCCTGTACTCATTGGCCTATATTGGTTGCCAGCCCAACAAAGCTTCAAATTTAAGATTCCTATCCTTGCATTGAAATCTCTCCATGGTCTCTCCCCTCCCGGTCTCTGTAAACTCTCCAGGGTTACAACTCACCCAGGTTTGATGTGTTTCTACTATCTCAGCCTCTTGTGTATCCGTCACTTTTCCACAACATTGGCGGCTGTGCTTTCAGCTGCCTAGACCCTCACCTCTGGAATTAACTCCCCAAACATCTCCAACTCTCCCCCTTGAGCACGTTCCCATTAAATTTCCATCTTGATCAAATCTTTAGGCACCTGTCCCAGTATCACCAGCCGTGGGTCACTGTTGATAGTTTCCTGGTCATACTGCTGTAAAACACCATGGGACCTTCTTCTACATTAAAAGTGGCTGTATTAATAAAAGTTATCTCAGCTGCTTGCATATTTTGTGCTCTGTAATGTAATGCGGTGTTGTGCTCAGCCAAGTAGTGACAGCTTTGTAAGGGGAACAGGGTTACCTCATTGCTAATCCTGCTGAAGATCATTAATTGAAACATTTATTTTTCAGCTCCCAGACAGGTTCAAGTTCGCACCAGAAATGGAGAAGTATATTGGTTCATTTCTTGAAAACGTCCAGGATGCTGAGAAACAACTCGCTGTGATAACAAAGTTCACGTGTCTCATTAACCAAGGTTACCCTGTGATCCCCAGCTATTGGAAAGTGGTCCGTCACCTGCAGCCCTCAGTCTTGTTGAATTATGTCAGTTGGCTAAAAAGCATGTTCATCAGCCCAAACCTTGGGGCCTGCATAGAATTCAATACCAAACGACAGAAGGAGTCCAAGAAACAAGCTGGCCTGTGAGTTGTGAAGTTCAATTAATCGTGCTGTTATACCACTGTGAAACAGGAGGTGGCACTTAGATCACCAGGGAACTGGGCCCACTGATGACCAGGAGGCTTATGACCTTAAAATACACTTTCTTCTCTAATCCTAGCCTCTTGTCCATCCCTGATTTTAATCGCTCCTCTATTGGTAGCTACACCTTTGAATGCCTAGGCCATAAGCTCTAGAATTCCTTCGCTAAACCTCTCTGCCTCTCCACCTCACTTTCTTCCTTTAAGACACTCCTCAAAACCGGCCTCTTTGACCAGACTTTTGATCATCTGACCAATCACCTTATGTGGCTCACTACCATATTTTGTTTTATAATGCTCCTGTAAGGGCAGCACAGTGGCGCAGTGGTTAGCACTGCTACCTCACAGCGCTGAGGGTTCGATCCTGGCCTTGGATCACTGTCCGTGTGGAGTTTGCACATTCTCCCCGTGTCTGCATGGGTCTCACCCCACAACCCAAAGATGAGCAGGGTAAGTGGGTTGGTCACGCTAAATTGCCCCTTAATTGGAAAAAAGAAGAATTGGGTACTCTTAATTGATTTTAAAAAATAATGCTCCTGTAAAGCACTTTCGGTCATTTCATTACTTTAAAGGTGCTCGGTGTTGTTGTACTTCCCTTAACTTGATTATTGTTAGGGCAGCATGGTAGCATTGTGGATGGCACAATTGTTTCACAGCTCCAGGGTCCCAGGTTTGATTCCGGCTTGGGTCACTGTCTGTGCGGAGTCTGCACATCCTCCCTGTGTGTGCGTGGGTTTCCTCCGGGTGCTCCGGTTTCCTCCCACATTCCAAAGATGTGCATGTTAGGTGGATTGGCCATGATAAATTGCCCTTAGTCTCCAAAATTGCCCTTAGTGTTGGGTGGAGGTGTTGACCTTGGGTAGGGTGCTCTTTCCAAGAGCTGGTGCAGACTCGATGGGCCGAATGGCCTCCTTCTGCACTGTAAATTCTATGATTAACGACAAGAAAAGGTTGAAACCCAATTGCAATTCTTTCTTTGAAAGGATTGTGTGTTTTAACTCTCTTTTTAAAAAAATATATTTTATTGAAAATTTTTTCCAAACAACAATTTTTTCCCTCTTACAAAGCAAACGTAACAGTAAAGAAATTTTTAAACAATACACAAATAACTAAACCCCATAATCTTTTGACATAAACTAAACTAACCCCCCCCCCCCCCCCTGGGTTGCTGCTGCTGGTCATCTGTCTTCCCTCTAACGTTCCCCTAGGTAGTCGAGAAATGGCTGCCACCGCCTGGTGAACCCTTGAGCCGATCCTCTCAGGGCAAACTTTATCTGCTCCAATTTAATGAACCCCGCCATATAATTTACCCAGGCCTCCAGTCCGGGGGGTTTCGCCTCCTTCCACATGAGTAGGATCCTGCGCCGGGCTACTAGGGACGCAAAGGCCACAACGTCGGCCTCTTTCGCCTCCTGCACTCCCGGCTCATCCGCAACTCCAAATAGAGCTAACCCCCAGCCTGGTTTGACCCGGGCCTTCACCACCTTCGAAGTCACTCCCTTCCAATACCCTTCCATTTGCCGGGCACACCCAAAACATATGTGCGTGGTTTGCCGGGCTCCCGCCACACCTCCCACATTTGTCCTCCACTCCAAAGAACCTGCTCAATCTTGCTCCCGTTATGTGTGCTCTATGTAGCACCTTAAATTGAATCAGGCTAAGCCTGGCGCATGAGGAAGAGGAATTTACCCTGCTTAGGGCATCAACCCACATACCCTCCTCTATCTCCTCCCCTAGTTCTTCTTCCCACTTTTAGTTCGCCCACCGACTCCTCCCCCTCTTCCCTCATCTCTCGGTATATCTCTGTCACCTTGCCCTCTCCGACCCACACCCCTGAAAGCACCCTGTCCTGTATCCCCTGTGTCGGGAGCAACGGAAATTCCCTCACCTGTTGTCTGGTAAACTCCCTCACCTGCATATATCTCAAAAAGCTTCCCCGGGGCAACTTATACTTTTCCTCCAATGGAAGCTCGCAAAAGTCCCATCTATAAATAAATCTCCCACCCTCCTAATTCCCAACTGGTGCCAGCTCTGAAATCCTCCATCCATTCTTCCTGGGGCGAACCTATGGTTGTTCCTAATTGGGGACCCCACCAGGGCACCCCGCACCCCTCTCTGTCGCCTCCATTGTCCCCAGATATTCAGTGTTGCCGCCACCGTGGTAAACTTTTTTGGCGAGAACGGTAGCAGCGCCGTCACCAGCGCCTCTAAACTCACCCCTTTACAGGACTTTCTCTCCAGTCTTTTCCACGCCGCTCCCTCACCCTCCATCATCCATTTACGTATCATTGCCACATTGGCGGCCCAATAGTAATCGCCCAAGTTTGGTAGTGCCAATCCTCCTCTGTCCCTACTACGCTGAAGGAACCCCCTCCTTACTCTCGGAACTTTCCCTGCCCACACGAAGCTCGTGATGCTCCTGTCTATTTTATTAAAAAAGGTCTTCGTGATTAGTATAGGGAGACATTGAAATACAAATAAGAACCTCGGGAGGACCATCATCTTAATTGCTTGCACCATGCCCGCCAGCGACAGAGGCTGCATGTCCCACCTCTTGAAGTCCTCCTCCATTTGTTCTACCATCCGTGTCAGATTAAGTCTGTGCAAGGTTCCCCAGCTCCTAGCGATCTGAATCCCCAGGTATCGGAAGTTTCTTTCCACTTTCCTTAGAGGCAGGCCTTCTATCTCTCTACTCTGGTCCCCTGGATGTATCACAAATAATTCACAATAAATTCGCATAACCTCTATCATCCCCCCCGCTGGGTCCGACACGTATAACAATAGATCATCTGCGTATAACGAGACTCTGTGTTCTTCTCCCCCTCTAATCACCCCTCTCCATTTTCCTGGAGTCTCTCAACGCCACGGCCAGAGGTTCAATTGCCAACGCGAACAACAATGGAGACAGCGGGCATCCCTGTCTTGTTCCCCTATATAGTCGGAAATACTCCGATCTTTGTCGACCCGTAACTACACTTGCCGTTGGAGCCCCATAAAGAAGTTTAACCCAGCTAATAAACCCGTTCCCGAACCCAAACCTCCTTAACACTTCCCATAAATACTCCCACTCCACCCTATCAAATGCCTTCTCTGCATCCATTGCCGCCACTATCTCTGCCTCCCCCTCCACTGGGGGCATCATTATCACCCCTAATAGTCGTCGCACGTTAACATTCAGTTGTCTCCCGTTTACGAACCCTGTCTGGTCTTCGTGCACCACCCCCGGGACACAGTCCTCTATCCTCGATGCCAGTATCTTTGCCAACAATTTGGCGTCCACGTTCAATAATGAAATAGGTCTATAGGACCCGCACTGCAATGGATCTTTATCCCTCTTCAAAATTCGCGATATCGTCGGGGGTAAAGTCCCTCCTTCCCTGGCCTCATTGAACG
Source organism: Scyliorhinus torazame (assembly GCF_047496885.1). Classification (NCBI taxonomy): domain Eukaryota; kingdom Metazoa; phylum Chordata; class Chondrichthyes; order Carcharhiniformes; family Scyliorhinidae; genus Scyliorhinus; species Scyliorhinus torazame. Next base: position 150,119,524 of record NC_092718.1, on the reverse strand, counting down.
TCCTCACCATCAACGGGGCCAACAAGTCCACATATTTTCTGTAATATTCCACCGGGAACCCGTCTGGTCCCGGAGCCTTCCCTCTTGCATGCTTCCCAGTCCCTTAATAACCTCGTCCACCCCAATCGGTGCCCCCAGGCCTACCACCTCCTGCTCCTCCATTTTCGGGAACCTCAATTGGTCCAGGAACTGCCGCATCCCCTCCTCTCCCTTTGGTGGTTGAGACCTATACAGTCCCTCATAGAAGGTCTTGAACACCTCATTTATCTTTCCTGCTCTTCGCACCGTGTCTCCCTTTTCGTCTCTAATTCCTCCTATCTCCCTCGCTGCTGTCCTCTTTCGCAATTGATGAGCCAACAGGCGACTAGCCTTTTCCCCATATTCATACCTCCTCCCCTGTGCCTTCCTCCACAGTACCTCCGCCTTACTGGTGGTCAGAAGGTCAAACTCCGTCTGGAGTCGTCTCCTCTCCCTGTACAGTCCCTCCTCCGGGGTCTCTGCAAATTCCCTATCCACCCTTAAAATCTCCCCCAGTAATCTTTCCCTTTCCTTGGCCTCTGTTTTCCTTTTGTGGGCCCCAATGGAGATCAGCTCTCCTCTGACCACCGATTTTAGTGCTTCCCATACCACTCCCACAGGGACCTTTCCGTCGTCATTGACCTCCAGGTATCTCTCAATACACCCCCGCACTCTTGCACACACTCCCTCATCCACCATCAATCCCACATCTAATCGCCAGAGTGCTCTCTGCTCCCTTTCCTCTCCTAATTCCAGGTCCACCCAATGTGGGGCATGGTCCGAAACCGCTATGGCTGAGTACTCAGCTTCTTCCACCCTAGAGATCAACGACCTTCCCAAAACAAAAAAATCTATCCGGGAGTACACTTTATGAACATGGGAGAAGAAGGAGAACTCCCTAGCCCTAGGTCTAAGAAATCGCCATGGATCCACTCCCCCCATTTGGTCCATAAACCCCTTAAGTACCTTGGCCGCTGCCGGCCTTCTTCCGGTCCTTGAGCTGGATCTATCTAGCCCCGGGTCCAGCACAGTATTAAAGTCCCCTCCTAAAATCAAGTTTCCTACCTCCAGGTCCGGAATACGCCCCAGCATCCGTCTCATAAATCCCGCATCGTCCCAGTTTGGGGCATACACATTAACCAACACGACCTCCATTCCCTCCAGCCTGCCACTCACCATTACATATCTACCTCCGCTATCTGCTACGATGTTCTTTGCTTCAAATGCTACCCGTTTCCCCACCAAAATGGCCACCCCTCTGTTCTTTGCGTCTAGTCCTGAGTGGAACACCTGTCCCACCCATCCTTTCCTTAACCTAACTTGGTCCGCCACCTTTAGGTGCGTCTCTTGGAGCATAACCATGTCTGCCCTTAGTCCTTTCAAATGCGCGAGCACTCGGGGCCCTTTTTATCGGTCCTTTCAGGCCTCTCACGTTCCACGTGATCAGCCTCACTAGGGGGCTACCTGCCCCCCTCCCGTGTCGACTAGCCATTACCTTCTCAAGGCCAGTCCCATATCCCGCCTCCGCGCTCCCACTTGCTCCCCCAGCGTCGCATACCATCCCCGTCCACCCACTCTTTAGCCATTTCCTTTTGGATTTCCGCAGCAGCAACCCAGTTGCCCCCCCCGGCTAGATCTCTTTCTAGCGTGATTGCTCCCCCCATATTACTTCCGTAAGTCAGCTGACCCCGGCTACTCCTGCTCACTCCTCGACCCCCCGTGTGGGGAACTCCCATCCGCCTTGCGCCTGTCTTCCCGCCATATTCTTTCTGGCGCGGGAACATCCCTTTACCTGACCCGCCTCTTATGGCGCAGCTCCCCTTCCCCTCCCCCTCCCCATCCCCATTCTCCAACTATGTCCCGTCTGTCCCCCCTCACCGGCGCCCACATTTCCCAATGTCTCCCCCCTTCCCAATTTACTTCTCAATTAACTTCAACCATAACATTAACAATAACATTTCCTACAGCATCAGTCCCTCAGTTCCGATCCAATTTCTCCTCTTTGATAAAGGTCCATGCTTCCTCCGCCGTCTCGAAATAATGGTGTCTCTCCTGATACGTGACCCATAGTCTTGCCGGCTGCAGCATCCCGAACTTCACCTTCCTTTTATGCAACGATGGTGGATCTGAGTTCGAGTTCAGTCTCGAGGGGTGGGAAGAGAAAATTAGTTCGACAGTTACGGAGTTGGGCACAGTCCTAAACATTGAACTGCCGTCCCTTTTGTGGATGCTGGCTGATCTTTTCCCCCACGTTCTATTTTTTGGCAGAGGATTGATAGGGTGGGTGTACCAAGGAAAGAAGAGCAGAGGGCGAGGTTGTGAAGTGTAACAGTCCCAACTACAATTTCAGGAAGAATTGCATCTTTAGATTAAATGGGGTGAATTTAATCCTGTGTTGCACAAAGAAGACCGTAGCAAATCGGCTGTCTGGTTTGCACCCCACCGATTATCTTTGTCATAATTTAAGTGGAGAAGTAAAATGCGGGGAGGTGGGTCTCCCATCACAGGTTGCCAGGATAAATATTACACAGATGAGGTGGTTGTGGGATTCAGCAAAGGGCATGGGTGGAATAATGAAGGACAGTGCAACAGGCAGGACAGGTTGAATAACTTTCTCTTGTCTCATCGTGTTCAGTGTGTCATGGGTGAGATCCCCCACACCACACACACACACACACACACGCTACCCCAATGAGCAGGGTCAACAGCGGGCACCATGGTTAGCTGCCTCACAGCGCCAAGGACCTGGGTGCAATTCCGGTCTTGGGTGACTATCTGTGTGGTGTTCACACTTTCTCCCAGTGCCTGTGTGGGTTTCCTCTGGGTGCTCTGGTTTCCTCCCACAGTACAAAGACGTGCAGGTTAGGTGTATTGACCATGCTAAATTGCCTCTTAGTGTCCAAAGGTTAGGTGGGTCTACAGAGATAGGGTGGGGAGAGATGGCCTGGGTTAAGATGCTCTTTCGGAGAGTTGATGTAGGCTCGATGGGCCGAAAGGCCTCCTTATGCACTGTGGCGATACTATGAACAAGTGGGTAATAAAATGTTGGTGAGTTTTGCTGAGACTGCTTGTATTAACTGTGTCTCTGATGTTCCACAGACCTCTATATGCGGTGATGCGGCTGCGAATGTGGATTGTTGCACGGCTGTCCTCAATTGTAGACAATAATCAAGTGAAGAAAGAGGAGGATTTGGTAATGGATATTGCCAGGTCAGTGGAGAATATTGAGGGTGAACCTGATGTTCTGTTTTCGGGGTTAATTTCAACACACCAGTCTTTATCTGGCCCTTTCCATGTGGGGGGATCATTGTGCCTGTAAATGTGGAGAACAGGGGCAAATCAAGTGTCGTGTCCATCTTTACATCCGCCCTGGGGCTTTTCCGTCTTCTATGTTCGGTGTGGAGAGGGCGAAATGGCCTTGTTGGGCTCCTGCATGTCCCAGTCGCTTTCCTATTGATGGAGTGAGACCCTCTCTTACTGGGATGGCAGCAGCCATCAAGGCCAGGAGGTAGAGGTAACTACATAACTAAGGGTGCACGGTAGCACAGTTGCTTCACAGCTCCAGGGTCCCAGGTTCGATTCCTGGCATGGGACACTGTGCGGAGTCTGCACATTCTCCTCGTGTCTGTGGGTTTCCTCCGGGTCCTCCGGTTTCCTCCCACAGTCCAAAGAGGTGCAGGTTATGTGGATTGTCCATAGTGTCCAAAAAGGTTAGGTTGGGTTACAGGGATATGATGGAGGTGTGGGCTTGGGTGGGGTGCTCTTTCAAAGGGCCATGCAGACTCAATGGGCCGAATGGCCTCCTTCTGCACTGTAAATTCTAGGATAATCTATGATTATCATAGATAATTAATCTATGATAATCCAAGAAGTCAAACATGTGGGATGTTCTCTGCCGCTTTGACAAAGAGTCATCCAGGCTCGAAATGTTAGCGCCGTTCTCACTCCGCAGATGCTGTCAGGCCTGTTGAGATTGTCCAGCATTTTCTGCTTTTGTTTCAGATGCCAGCATCCGCAGTAATTTGCTTTTATCCTGCTGGTGTAGGAGGGAAAGCCATACTGCTGACTTGTTCACTTGGCAGCAGTTGTAGACAGTTGTCTCCATTGATAGTACTGATATTGCTGGAAGTGACTGTATCCCTCCAGAGACATGCAGGAGCTGCCTCCCTCCATATCTGGGGCGTAGGCACTCTGCAGCAGCGCTGCTGCATGTTCACTCTACCACTGTGCATCTGAGTGGATGGTGGAGTATTTCTGTTCATTTGTGTTTTCTCCCACTCTTAACATTTCTGCATTTTTGTTCTCTCTCCCACTCCCTTGTGTGCACACTCTAGTTTGTAATCACTCACTCTCTCACACACACTTGTCCCCCTTCTGTCTCACTCTATTTGTGTTAACGCTCAGAACAAAATTAATACCTTTCTAATCTTTCTGGGTCCAGGTTTATTTTCTTCCACGCCTTCTTTGAAACTGAACACCAAGCGCCTGACATCCCAGAGACTGAGGCCACATTGTCCGTTCCCCTGGACCAAAGCACGCGGGACGCAATTGCAAATTCATTCTTTGGGTAAGGTTTGGGGACTTTGCCTTTTTAAGTTTATCAGAAGAGAAAATAAAAGCCGTATCTTATTTCACTTCTGTATTTCCTGCAACTTTAAAATTATCTTAAAATGTAGGGTTTGATTGCTTTCCACCCCCGGCTGCCATTGCTGATGATCAGTGGTGGTACATTGTTTAATATCCGTGGTGGCATATTCTTTAGTATCAATGTGTATTTGTTTTCGACGTCCCCAGTCTGTTGAACCATCTGAATTCCCTGCCTCCACTGGGCGACTCCACAGAATCAGCGGGCAGGAGCGAGAAGCGGATACTGGGATTTACGGTGGATGGAAACCTGTGGATTTTCTGTGTGGTTCGTTACGCCAATGCCCTGCTGTCAGCAAAGCAATCTGTGAGAGTTGTCAAACCCTTAACACAAGGACAGAGAGAAGCCTGGGACCGGTATGTAACCCAAATTTAATTAAGTTGAACTGTGGGGAGCCATTTATCCGGGCCCCTCCGTGTGCCTTTAGTGCAATTAATCCTGAACACTGTCTTGAGTGTCCGCACTGGATACGTTTCCTTTAATGCAATAAAACTTTGCCACTAAGCCAGCCTGGATTATTCATTTATTCAGATTGCGTTCTCCTTGCACAGTTAAAACAGATGATATGGTCGTTTAATTCTTTGCTGTTTGTCAGAACTTACTGTGTGAAAAATTGGCTGCGACATTGCCTACATTGCAGTGGTGACTACACTTAAGGAAAACTATTTAATCGTCTGTAAAGCGCTTAGGGAAGCCCTGAAGCTGTGAAAGTAATGGTGCTATATTAATGCAAGTCCTTTTCTATTTAATGTTTCCCTCCATCACAGAAGATAGTCAATATCTGCATGGTCCTCTGCAGTTTGTTACCAGATTAATAACATTTATTAGTGACGGTTCTTCATGTGCTGCATTCCCAATCTTAGCCAAGCCGAAACAAGTATAATAAATAAAATCATTGGGGTAGAGAGAGGGATTGGGAAGCTGGCCTTTACCAATGTGTTGAAAATTGGTGGCCAGAGTGAATTTTTTCAATTATCAGAAGTAAGATCTGAATCCATAGAATTTCTACAGTGCAGAAGTAGGCCAGTCAGCCCATCGAGTTTGCACTGACCCTCCGAAAGAGCACTCTATCTAGGCCCACTCACCTGCCCTATCCCCATAACCCCGTGCATTGAGCATGGCCTAACTTGCACATCTTTGGACTGTGGGAGGAAACTCCCACACCGGAGTACCCGGAGGAAACCCATGCAGACACGGGAGACTGTGCAACTCCACACATACAATCACCCATGGCCGGAATCAAACCCAGGTCCTTGGCGCTGTGAGGTACCAGTACTAACCACTGTGTCACCGGACTTGACTTGGTCTGGAGTTTATCTGAAGCCTTCAGAAAGTAATTGTCCACAGAAGTTACTAGTTTGTGTGAAAATTACATAAATAAATTAATTAGCACAGCAAGTAGACCATCTACTTGATGGTTGAGCACTTTTAAAATCTAATATTATTCCTGTTTTCTTTTCCTGTTTATTCTATTTGTGAATGAAAACCTGAGTCTCAATCTGATAATATGCTCTTCTACCTTTTGAAAGTTGAGGAGCAAGTGATGAAGCCAATGGGCCGATATAGGGTTCGGTGTTCAATCACTGGCACAATCGATAGCTGTGATATGAAAAGTACTCTGGAACATGGGGAGAAAAGACAATAGCAGTGATCTGAGGCAGTGGAGTCAGAATTCCATTCTCTTCCTCGCCAGTCCCCATGGCTGTAATTATATATATTTATGTAAAAAATATATATATGTATGTATGTTGCATACACTGCACTAAGTTTTTTTTTAATAAACAATTTTAATGAGGTATTTTTGGCATTACAAACAGCAACAGTATAAAAACAATGTGCAAAGAACAAAAAACCTAGTGCAATCACCGACTCCCACCCCACCAAGGCCAGCCTAATTGACCCCCTATAATTCTCCGTGAAGAAGTCGATGAATGGTTGCCACCTCCGGGCAAACCCTAACAGTGACCCTCTCAAGGCGAACTTAATCTTCTCTCGGCTGAGAAAGCTAGCCATGTCAGTCAGCCAGGCCTCCGACTTCGGAGGCTTTGAGTCCCTCCAAGCCAGCAGTATCCGTCTCCGGGCTACCAGGGAAGCAAAGGCCAAAACGTCTGCCTCTTTCTCCTCCTGGATTCACTGTACTAAGTTAACCTACATTCATGGCTAGACATTTGGAAATACTTGCTGTATGTACTCACGAGTCACTTGTTCATCCACAGAATGCTCAAGTCTGTCGAAGATCTACAGAAAAAGTCAAAGAAATCTCAGCTGTTGGAGACCTCAGCTTTCCAGTTGCTCTTCCTGCTCGTAGGCATTCATCTCTTCAAGGTACATTAAAGCCCACCCTCCCGAGTGTATTGGGGCTCAACCGTCCCCTCGTTTAGTTTTATACCGTATAAATTTCAGGCAGTTTGTCTCGGCCTGGTGTCTGTGGTGGGGTGGTCAAACTATTCAATTTGAATGCAAATATGTTATCGAAAGAGCCTTTAGTTTAATTTTTGAAAAAAAGTGTAACGGGATGGATGTCTCACTTTGGCCCGTTCAGTTAATCGCCTGTCTGAAGTATTCAGAAAGGGGTGAACCGCGCGGCCTGCCGTTTTCCTTCCTCCTTTCCTGAAAGCATCGACTGTCTGCTCCTCCCTAGAACCTCCCACCAGTTGCCATTTTTCATTGAATACTTTGTATCTGAGGACCGCTGGCAAGGCTGGCATTTATTGTCCTTCTCAAAATTTTCCCGAGAAGGCAACTGAGTGACAGAGAGGGCAAGTTGACAACTAACCACGGGAATCATCTGCAGGCCAGAACTTGTAAGGACGGCAGGTTTTCTTTCCAAGAAACATATCATCAAACCCCGTTGGTGCAAAGTAAGAATCTGAGAACCAAGAGCATCTCCTTCCTTTCCCTGAGTGGTTGCAAACGATTGACAGAGGTGCAAGTGCAGTTTTCTGCACTACACAGAACACAGCTATAGTAATCTTCTAGTAAACAGACACAACCAGCAGTTGTGTGAAACCATGCATATAATGAATAAATGGCTGGGATCGGTCTGTGTAGACTGTACATTATTGTTCCAGTGTATGGAAAGGCCTGATAATGTATCCATGCCTGCTGCGTGCCACAACTTCCACCTCGGAACCAGGTAACTCAATTGTGTTCTTCCGGAAAATGTGAGATTCCTGAATTGCCAGCAACATTCCAGGAACCATGGGCACGATTCTCCACTCCCACGCCAGTTGGGAGAATCGCCTGGGCCGCCAATATTTCCGGGGACGCCGGTCCGACGCTCTCCCGCGATTCTCCCAAGTGGCGGGAACGGCCTGGTCGAGCTTCGCGGGCTGCAGGCTGGAGACACCGGAAATGGCGATTCTCCGGCACCCCCGCTATTCTCAGGCCCGGATGGGCCGAGCGGCCAGTCCAAAACGGCGGGTTCCCCCCGGCGCCGTCCACACCTGGTCTCTGCAGTCGCGAGCAATGCGTGAACGCTGGGGGGGGGGCGGCCTGCGGGGGGGGCGAGGGGGGATCCTGCGGGCTTTGCCTGAAATGTGGGGTGGCCCGCGATCGGTGCCCACCGATCGCCGGGCCGTCCTCTCTGAAGGAGGACCTCCTTCCTTCCGCAGCCCCGCAAGATCCGTCCCCCATCTTCTTGCGGGGCGGACTTAGAGAGGGCGGCAACCACGCATGACGCCCGTTATGCGGCGCCGGCCGCGCCATCTATGCGGCGTCGCTTTTACGCGGGCGACAAGGCCTGGCGCGTGTAGATGACGCGGCCCCGATCCTGGCCCATTGTCAGGGCCTGAATCGGTCGGGACCGGGGCCGTTCCGTGCCGTCGTGAACCTCGACGGCGTTCACTTCGGCGCGGGAGTGGAGAATCGCGCCCCATGACTGGTAAATTTTCGCCCTAATGTGGATATTGTCTGATTCCTTTATTTTCTTGGCAGTGTGAAGCATTATGTCTTCATTTAGTTTTCCCTTCTCCACTCCCTACCAGGTTGTGTAGGCTGAACCTTGTGACTTGTCCCTATTCACAGCTGGCCACTTTTTTCTGCAGTGATTACATGCAGCAGTTAAAGTGTTCAACGGAGAATAGGATCAATTCCTGATTGAGTGGTGGGTGGGTACTAGTGGGGTTGGGGTTACTAGTGAATGTGAGCACTGATCTATTTAGATCATGACCGAGCAACTATTTTCTAATTGCTACTTTCTTGTTGCAATGCCGTTACTCATTAATCCTCTTATTAAACACTTCATCTGGTGAATTTAATGACGTGTAAGCCGCTTTAACAATCCCTGCATGAAGGGCAAGAAATAAGAAAACTATACAAATCTTGAGAGTTGTGAGTTAAGGTGGCATCTTGCCAAGCTGCTGCAGGGCCCTGCTGTCTCCAGCTGCCTTTATCGCTTCTGTTTTTTCTCTGCATTTAGAACGGCGATGATTCTATGGTGCTGCTGAGTGACCTCCACGAGTGTCTGCAAAAATCACTGCTGAAGAAAAGGAAGAAGCGCTCGAAGCCTGTAACAGGTCAGTACGTCTCCCCTCAACGTGAGTCGTTGTATGTGTTTTATTATCATAACCCTCCAAAACTGTCTGGTTATGTGTGTGTGTGTGTGGGGGGGGGCCCAACTGCAGGAGTGGCATGAAACCCAGCAGAAGCGAGCACAATCCGTCTGCACTTGCAATTTTTTTACACAAAAATGGCGCGAATGTGGAACTCGCTACCACATGGACAGGCATTGATGTTTTTAGTAGGAGCCTCGAGGCAGAATTGAAGGAGCAGGGAATCAAAATATATTGGGCTGGGTGAGGAAGAGGCACGTGTTGGGTAAGAAGCACTGACAATTGGGCTGAATGACCTTTTTCAGTGCTGTAGGTTCTATGTAATTCCAGGACAGAGCAGCATTCCTTGGTTCATTAGTGCCTATTAACCATCACCAGATACCACAGTGCTTTGAGGATCCTATTGGATTTTACTGAGCAAGTGAATTGGTGCTGTGTACAACTCTGTTGTAAAATCGTTTTTTAAAAATTATTTTTGGGATGTGGATGTTTGCTGGCTGGGCCAGCATTTGTTGCCCATCCCTAATTGCCCTTGAACTGAGTGGTTTGCTAGGCCATTTCAGTGGGGGCAGTTAAGAATCGACCTCATGACTATGACTATGTAACTAAAGCCAATTGCTGTTCAATGGTTTTTATTGCTGAGGCGATTTTTTTTTTTTTTTTCGACATGATCGTAATCACTGTGACAGAGCTAGTTTTAAATGCAGCTCTGCTCTTGTGTAACAACTGCACCATATTCCATTCTTTATCTTTGTATCGAGCTCTGTGTAGGAAGTTGAACCCAAAATCTTAACCTGGAGCCATTATCTGTTTAAAGTACTCCCTTCCTCGATTACAAACATACAAGACAAATCTTAGGAACATAAGTATTCAGTGCCTTGATGCTGTATCTCCATTCAGTTAAATCAGGACTCCGCCTACCTTGGTTCTACATTGCATAATACATCGCCCCCAAGAGCAGCCCAGCAATCTTTTTTTTGAAATTTTCAATTGACAGCTACCGTAACAGCTTTTGGGGAAGAGCGTTTCTGTTTTCCACGATGCTTTGTGTGAAGAAATGCTTTCTGTCACCACTTTTGAGTGGCCTAGCTTTAATTTGAAGATCATGCTCCCTTCTTCTGGACTCCCCCCCCCCCCCCCCCCCCCCCCCCATCAAAGGAAATTAGTTCCATCTCTCCAATCAAAACCTTCAATTACCTTAAAAAATAAACCCCAATTAGATCACTCAGATTCATGGTGCATGTCTAATTTATGCAACCGTTCCTCATAATTGAACCCTTTTAGCTCCGTTATAATTCTGGTGAACCTGCCTGCACTAAGGCCAGTAGATCCTTGCTAAGGTGTGGTAGCCCGGAACTAATGCCAAACTAAATACCGTATCCAATTATTTCAGGCCTCCTTCCTTCCCTAATCTTGTCACTGTTCATTTCCTGAGATTTGGAGGGTCCAATTAGTGGTGCTTTGATTTAGGAGAAGGCCGAATTTTGGAACGTTCTAGCAGCCTGGCCAATCAGGATAACTAGACTACCAACTGGACGAAGCGCAGAAAAGTTGCTAGGCGTCTTTAGGGACAGTCCCAGATCCGCTGTGTGGTGGTGTTGTACATTTTTTAAGAACAGGTTTGCTCTCCATGGCGCTGTAAAATTCTGTTAAGTTTCAAATACCTCTTGTAACAGTTGTGAGCGATAGCGGCATATTGGTTTCTGCATAAAATAAGAACAAGGGGCGTCATTCTCCGACCCCCCGCCGGGTCGGAGAATGGCCGTTGGCCGCCGTGAATCCCGCCCCCGCCCCTGTCGAAGTCTCCGCTCCCGGAGATTGGGCGGGGGCGGGAATCCGGCCGCGCCGGTTGGCGGGACCCCCCGCTGGATTCTCCGGCCCGGATGGGCCGAAGACCCGCCCAGGAATTGCCTGTCCCGCCGACGTAAATCAAACCTGGTATTTACCGGCGGGACCAGGCGGCGTGGGCGGGCTCCGGGGTCCTGGGGGGGGCGCGGGGTGATCTGACCCCGGGGGGTGCCCCCACGGTGGCCTGGCCCGCGATCGGGGCCCACCGATCCGCGGGCGGGCCTGTGCCGTGGGGGCACTCTTTCCCTTCCGCCTCTGCTACGGCCTCCACCATGGCGGAGGCGGAAGAGACTCTCCCCACTGCGCATGCGCGGGAAACTGTCGGCGGCCGCTGACGCTCCCGCGCATGCGCTGGGAAACTGACAGCGGCTGCTGACGCTCCCGCGCATGCGCCGCATTTCCGCGCCAGCTGGCGGGGAAACAAACGCCATTTCCGCCAGCTGGCGGGGCGGAAATCCCTCCGGCGTCGGCCTAGCCCCTCAATGTTGGGGCTAGGCCGCCAAAGATGCGGAGCCTTCCGCACCTTTGGGCCGGCGCGATGCCCGTCTGATTGGCGCCAGTCGGCGGACATCCCGCCGTTGGGGGAGAATTTCGCCCAAGGTGTCTAATGTTAAGCTGCTCTTCTCCTTTCAGATGAGGAGGAACCAGAGTGGGTGGAAGTGGTGGTTGAAATCTTGTTGTCCTTTCTCTCCCAACCGAGTCGTTTGATGCGGCAAGTCTCAAAAAGTGTTTTTGTGCGGATCTGCCCACACATGACCAAGGCAGCACTGCAGCTCATCCTAGATGTAAGTAATGATAATCTTTGTTAGTGTCACAAGTAGACATATTGCAATGAAGTACTGTGAAAATCCCCTAGTCGCCGCACTCCAGCTCCTGTTCGGGTACACTGAGAGGGAATTCAGAATGTTCAATTCACCTAACGTTTGAGAGAAAACCGGAGCACCCGGAGGAACCCATGCAGACACGGGGAGAACGTGCAGACTCTACACAGTGACCAAAGCTGGGAATCGTCCCCGGTGCTATGAAGCAACAGTGCTAACCACTGTGCTACCACGCAGCACTGTGTGACAGAGCCAGTGTTTACACATTTACAATTGTTATAGTTCCTTGGTTTCCTTCCCTCCCTCTACTCTTTTTCTTAATCTAGTTTATTTTGTAGGTAGCTTTATCCCCTCTGGAGTCAGGAGATGGCCCCACTTCAAAAACGTGACCTAATCCTGTTTTAACAATCCAGTGCAATACTGAGGGAGTGCTACTCTGTCAGAGGTGCTGTCTTTGGATAGAAGCAAATTGCTGTGGATGCTAGAATCTGAAACGAAAGAGAAAAAGCTGGAAAATCTCAGCGGGTCTGGCAGCATTTTGTAGGGAGAGAAAAGAGCTAATGTTTAAAGTCCAATGACTCTTTGTCATAGCTAACAGACAGCAATTCACTGCTCCCAATGTGGTCGTCTCTATATTGGAGAGACCAAATGCAAACTGGGTGATCGCTTTGCTGAGTATCTTCGGTCTGTGCGCATTCAGGACCCTGACCTTCCCGTTGCTTGCCATTTTAACAAAAGACCCTGCTCCCATACCCACATGTCTATCTTTGGCCTGCTGCGATGTTCCAGTGAAGCTCAACGCAAACTGGAGAAACAACATCTCATCTTCCGGTTAGGAACGCTACAGCCTTCCGGTCTCAACATCGAATTCAACAATTTCAGATGATTAGCTCTACCCCACCTTGACCCATTTATTTTCATCCCATTTCATTTTAACTGTCTTTTACCATTTCTTTCTTTCTTGTCTGTCTTAATATATATTAAATCTCGCTCCCCGATCTTATCAACCTTTCCTTACCCTTTCTCCTCTTTGCTTCCTCCTTCCCCTACCCCACCTCTTCAGCTATCATAGTTCACCCTCTGATAGTTTCTCTGCTGTTTGGCCTTTCACATCTTTTGTTCTCTCTGGGGACTGCCATTGGCACTCTTTTCCCTTGGTTTCTGTGGCCATTAGCACCCGGTTTCTCTGGGTTTCTGTGGCTATGACTCATCTTTCATTCTCACTCCGCAGTATAAATATTTCCCACTTTCGCTGCCTGTTAGCTTTGACAAAGTCATTGGACTCAAAACGTTAGCTCTTTTCTCTCCCTACAGATGCTGCCAGACCTGCTGAGATTTACCAGCATTTTCTCTGTCTTTGGATAGGATGTAAAACCCTCGGCCATGTTGTAAACTCTACAGCTTATTCCAAGAGCTGGGAGATCTTGAGGGAAAAAGATTCTCTCAACTCACTCCACCAAAGGCAGATTAATCGACCATCCACTTCAGTTATTGACTGTGATATCCTTTGAGCAGTGCCAGCCTCTCCGAACAGGTGCCGGAATGTGGCGACTAGGGGCTTTTCACAGTAACTTCATTTGAAGCCTATTTGTGACAATAAGCGATTTTCTATTCAGTGGTTGCATATAACGTTGGTTCATTCCCTGATAACCCTATCCAGAGGATGCCGGGTGGTAAGGGCATTTTCAGCTGGGAGATATGTCACTCTGTCGGGGTCCTGGGACTGATGTGTTGTTCACTTGGTGGAGGCCTGGACATGTTTTCTTTTGCAGCGTGAGGTGGTACTTGCTTCATTCTGAGCCCATTGTTTTGATGACATTCACCCTCCAAACCAGGGTAGATCTTTCACCAGCTACAGATCCATTAAAAACAAAATGCCAGTCCATAGTCAGGGTGCTGTGAATGAAACACTGGATAAATGGGGTGATGCAGTGAGTGGCCGGAATCATATAGTCGTGACAGCACAGATGGAGAACATTCAGCCCATCGAGTCCATGCCAGCTCCTTGGAAGGCTTTCCAGTCCGATTGATTCTCTTGCTGTATCCCCGTAGCTCCGCACGTTTATTTCTTTCAAGTGCCTATCCTTTTGAAATCATTGATCGTCTCCACTTCCACCATCCTCATAGGCACCAGGTTTCAGATCATTAGCACCCACTGTTCAAAAATCCCCCTGTGTTTCCTATGTGCAAACCTTTGCCCTGATCCAGCAATTTCTTATATCAAGGGGCTATGCCCCTTTATTTTTGCAAATGTGATTTTTCAACTTTCAATTGACTGGAAATTTTGCAGTTTGAACTGAGACGGAGCAAACTGCTTCAAAACGCAAGGCCACATTCCAAGATAAATGTGAGAATCAAACAAATTACCCCCGGGTGTGTGAAGAGGTAAACATGTCATTTAATCCAGCCACCCATTGATACTCATAACTGTCTAAGGAAGAGACATTAAAACCAGGAAGTACTGGATATTGAAACAATGCCTGCCACAGAGACCCACCCAAAACCTGTTGGAAATGCACAATGAGTGAAGTCTTTAACATAATGGGTTGTTTTATTTTTATTAATTTTTTACGGGATGTGGCTTCGCTGGCTAGGCCAGCAATTGTTGCCCATCTCTAATTGCCCTTGGGAAGGTGGTGGTGAGCTGCCTTCTTGAATTGCTGCAGTCCATGTGGTGAAGGTATACCTACTCTCATATTAAGGAGGGAGTTCCAGGATTTTGACCCAGCAACAGTGAAGAAACGGCGATATATTTTCAAGTCAGGTTGTGAGTAACTTGGAGGTGAGCGTCTAGGTGGTAGTTTTCCCATGTATCTGCTGCCCATGTCTTTCTAGATGGTCGTAGGTTTGGAAAGTGCTGCTAAGGAACCTTGGTGGGTTCTTGCAGTGCATCTTGTAGATGGTACACACGACTGCTTCTGTGCATCGGTGGTGGAGGAGCGAATGCTTCTGGAAGGGGTGCCAATCAAGCGGGCTGCTTTGTCCTGGATGGTGTCGAGCAACTTGTCTGTGGAACTGCACTCATCCGGGTAAGTGGGGAGCATTCTATCACACTCCTGACTTGTGCCTTGTAGATAGGCTTTTGGGAGTCAGGAGGTGAGTTACTCGCCAGAGGATTTCGCGCCTCTGACCAGCTCTTGTAGCCACAGTAGTTGTATAGCTAGTCCTGTTCAGTTTGTGGTCAATGGTAAACCCCCCTGCCCCCGAGATGTTGATAGTGGGGGATTCAATCATGGTAATGGCATTGAATATCATGGGACGATGGTTTGATTCTCTCCCATTGAAGATGGTCATTGCCTGGCACTTGTGTGGCACAAATGTTACTTGCCAACTTATGGTGGAAGGAAGGTCATTGATGTAGCAGCTGAAGATGGTTGAGCCTAGACACTACCCTGAGGAACTCCTGCAGTGATGTCAGGGGCTGAGATGACTGACTTCCAACCAGCTCAACCATCTTCCTTTGTGCTGGGAATGACTCCAACCAGCGGAGAATTTTCCCCGATTCCATTTGTCATAATATACACCAGTATATCATGGTGCAGACACGCACTGATGGACAGACAGGGCGACCAATCAACACACACAACACTGCAGCCAATCACCAGTTAGAGCACACTCACTATAAAGACAGGGGGCATCAGAGTTCCCGCTCATTCGAGCTGCAGCTAGCTAGGAGGACAGAGCTCACAGCCTGCAGCACAGACATTCACCATGTGCTGAGTGCATCAACTGGTTAGGACAAGGCAAAGGTCTTTAGTTAAAGCTAGTATCGTGTTAACCCACAGTGAGAGTATGTTAAACAGTTAATGATTCAATAAAATAATGTTGCACTATTTCAAGTGTTGGTGACCTGTATGTGTTCCATGGATCCAGAGCTCCCAACACAACACCGTTGACTCCAGTTTAGCTAGGGCCTCTTGATGCCGTACTCGATCAAATGCTGCCTTGCTGTCAAGGGCAATCACTCTCACCTCATCTTTGGCATTCAGCTCTTTTGTCCATGTTTGAACCAAGGCTGGAATGAGGTCAGGAGCTGAGTGACCCTGGTGGAACCCAAACTAAGCGTCAATGAGCAGGTTATTACTAAGTAAGTGCTGCTTAATAGCACTGTTGATGACCCCTTTCATCACTTTACTGATGATTGGGAGTAGACTGATAGGTCGGAATTTGCCAGGTTGGACTTACCTGCACAATTTTCCACGTTGCCGGGTAGATGCCAATGTTGCGGCTGTATTGGAACAGCTTAGCTAGGGGCGCAGCAAGTTTTGGAGCACAAGTCTTCAGTACTGTAACTGGAATATTGTCAGGGACCATAGCCTTTGCTGGGCTTCTCTATAATTGAAGATGGGGACATTTGTGGAGCAGCTTCCTCCAGTGAATTGTTTAATTGTCCATCACCATTCACAACTGGATGTGACAGGACTGCAGGGCTTCGATCTGACCCATTGGTTGTGGAATCGCTTAGTTCTGTCTATCACTTGCTGCTTATGTTTGACATGCAAGTAGTCCTGTGCTGTAGTTTCACTAGGTTGACTCATTTTTCGGTATGCCTGATGTTGTTCCTGCCATGCTCTCCTGCACTCTTCATTGAACCAGGGTTGATCTCCTCCCTGGCTTGGTGGTAATGGTAGAGTGGGGGGGATGCTGGACCATGAAGTTGCAGATTGTGGCTGAGTACAATTCTGCTGCTGTGATGGCCCACATAGTCTCATAGATGCCCAGTCTTGAGTTGCTAGATCTGTTCTGAATCTCCCATTTAGTCCCAGTCTAATAGTTATGCCCTTTACGGCTCGGTCAGTATTGGTGCTACCGAGCCACTCTTGATGATGGACATTGAAGACCCCTATCCAGAGTACATTCTGTGGCCTTGCTACCCTCAGTGCTTCCTCTAAATGATGCTCAACATGGAGGAGTACTGATTCATTAGTTGATGGTGGATGGTATGTGGTAATCAGCAGCAGGTTTCCTTATCCATATTTGATGTGAAGCCATGAGACTTCATGGGGCCTGGAACCGATTGTTGAGGACTCCTAGGGCAACCCCCTCCCGACTGTGCCGCCACCTCTGCCTGATCCGTTCTGCCAGTAGGACAACACATACCCAGGGATAGTGATAGTGTGTCTATCTGTTATCTGTAAGGTAAGATTCTGTGAGTATGACTATGCCAGGCTGTTTGTGAGACAGGTGTCCCAATTTGTAATATTTCGAAACAAGCCTGCCCAGTTATTTGAGAGAGATTGAAGCGACACAGGTAATGTCAAGAAGGTCTTCAGCAGAGGAGACTGGCTGAAGGCTACTGTCTCCCTCTCTCTTTTGGAGTAAGTGTGTCGCCCAGTTCGAGAAGCCAACTATCAGATATCTAGCAGCAAGTCGAGATCTGATAATAATTGTAACGTCTTCTATATTTCACCTATACCTCAAGGACAAGATACTTAACTGTATATTCTTTTATTGGTCTGTAACTCCCCTAACTGCTGATACCTGTGTGCATGGATGTGGGTGTGTCCCCGAATGACTGCATGAGGGCCAAGTGCTTGACGTTGCGTTTTCATTGCTTTTTTGGGGGGGTTAGTGACTCAAATTTATTAGCCAAGGCATAGAGTTTAAGAAAAGGGAGGTGATGCTTGAACTGTATAAAACGTTGGTTAGACCACAGCTAGAGTATTGTGTGCAGTTCTGGAATCACATTATAGGAGGGATGTGATGGCACTGGAAAGGGTGCAGAGGGGATTTACCAAGATGTTGCCTGGACTAGAGAGTGTTAGCTATGAAGAGAGATTGGATAGATTTGGATTGTTTTCCTTGGAGCAGAGGAGACTGAGGGGGGACATGATTGAGATGTATAAAATTATGAGGAGCATAGATAGAGTAGACAGGAAGAAACATTTCCCCTTTGTGGAGGGGTCAATGACCAGGGGGTACAGATTTACGGTAAGGGGCAGAAGGTTTAGAGGGGATGTGAGGGGAAACATTTTTACCCAGAGGATGGTGGGAGTTTGGAACTCTCAACCTGAAATGGTGGTGGAGGCAGAGACCCTCATAACATTTAAGAAGTATTTAGATGCGCTCTTGTGGCCCCAAAGGCAACTGCTGAAAAATGGAATTAGAATGGTTAGGTGGTTGTTTTTGATTGCTCCAGACGGGCCTTTTCTGTGTTGTATAATTCTATGACTAAAACCTGGTTTGATGGGCTCCTAATTGCTCACAGCTTAAATAGTTAAATAAATTCTGATTTGGAAAAGATATCCTCGTGAAAAAGAAATTTAAAAACTTTGTTGTTAATAGAGAGGAGCCAGCTCACCCTTTCTCACCTGGTCATAGCACTTATTCCGCTGGTGACATTCCCCAGCCTAAGTTAATAGAAACATCTTTGTAAATAAACTGTCAAAGGCAGCACGGTGGCACAGTGGTTAGCACTGCTGCCTCACGGCGCCGAGGTCCCAGGTTTGATCCTGGCACATTCTCCCCGTGTCTGCGTGGGTTTCGCCCCCACGACCCAAAGATGTGCAGGTTAGGTGGATTGGCCACGCTACATTGCCCCTTAATTGGAAAAAATGAATTGGGTACTCTAAATTTAATAAAGATAAAAAAGTGAATAAGCTGTCACTTTCCAGCATGGGGTGATTGTGTGTGGGATTGAGCGCTGTTGGTATGCCCTTGTTCTTAATGAGATTTGTGAGGCTAAAGCCTCACTCCCTTAAATCTCTGAAATGGCTCTAAAGTTGTCTTCTCTTGAATAGGTCTTCAAACCAGAATCTGAAGGCGGTGAAGAAAGTGCAGTGGTAGTGACTGAAGAGCTGAATGGAATGAACGTGGTCAAACGGCCACCTGGAGACGAGGTTAACCCTTCATCTTAAACTTTGCTTGTGGTATTGCTCGGGTTTTAAAAATGGTGATCTGCGCTGCATTTTTAAAACAAAAATTTGGACTCTTTTTTTTTAAGATTAGATTTTAATCTCAGTGCCACGTTGACCCCTTTCACTGCTGCTCACCGTTCCTTGCTGAGAATCATCTGCTGCAGATGGGCAGCCAGTGAATGCACACTAGTGAGCTCTAATGTTTCTTGGTGATGTATAGGTCTTCCTCAGGCAGTGGCTGTGACCAGAGTGGCACATTACTGCCTACGAGATCCACCTTCAATGACTTGAGCAGAAACGGAACAACTCACCAGCTCTTAAACCTTGCTTATTCGGATTCCCAGTTTTAATGCTGTCGGGCCTACCGCTGTGAGCTGTTCAAATTATTATTTTTGGTGTCTTCTCACTGTGCAGGTGCCTCGGATCCATCGTGGTTGTGACTTTCGGATACTTCACCCAAGTATTCCTATGTCAGCAAACTGTTCGCCTGTAGGGAGCAGTGCACCTAAGCCCAAACCTGTCCTATGCTGGCATTCACAGCAAATCATTTCTGTCATTGGGAACCTTGGCTGAAATTGTATCCCACCTGCTCTCCCTGCACCACCATTGTCGCTTAAACTGCAACACTCTTATTTTTCAGCCCAGGTTATCCAGTGCAGAACTGGAGCTGACTTCAATAGCTTAGGTGGGACATAGCACTCTGCAGCTCATTTACACAAGGCCATCGGTTGGAGCTTGTAATTTACATAGAAAAACAAGGGACAGGAAAAGAGCTTGTCGTCTATTTCTCCTGTTTGTTTAGTTGTGATGCCCTTTGTAGGAGGATATGAAATCCCCTATCCACTAGGTGCCATATAGCCTCCTGGGAGAGGTGGCATATTTTGCAAAATGTATTATTGCATTATTAAAGCGAGGACAAATACTGACTCTATGCATCTTGCGGTCTTTTTTGAACAGATTCTGACCCCATGTGTGTGTGCCTAATGTCCATGTTTAATCCTGATGTCCGTGAGGACTCACCGTGTATCTATTACTTTCCTAGATGGAGGGGGAGAGTGACAGTGATGAATCAGAGGAGGAGGGGGGGGATGATGCTGATGACGAAGAGGACGATGACGATGAAGACGATGACGATGAAATTGGTAGTGAGGAGGAAGTTGGAGAGGAGGAGGCTGTAGATGATGACTTCCGCATAGAACTCATGAAAGTTCTGCAGACAGGACATGCAATAGTAAGTTTTAATCTTGGCGAGAGGGTGAATCACAGATCAGGTTTTCGGTATATTTCTATATAGGTACAGTGAGAACCATTCTGACCTCTTAGAAAGCAAGTGCTTCATGTTTTAGTAATGGAAATTAAAAACACAAATCTGCTCAAAACTGTACAAATCCACACCTTTCCCCATTAAACAGTACATGGAAATATTTAGAGAAAGGAAAGGACTTGCATTTATATAGCGCCTTTCAATTCTTCAGAGTGCCCCAAAGTGCTTTCCAGCCAATGTCATATTGAAATGTAGTCACTATTATTTTGCTGCAACAAATGGTGCGAAGCAGGGTATCGCAAATAGCAATGTGATCTTGATTGAGAAATAAATACTTGTCAGCTCACCTTGGAAAGCTGTCCTGCTCTACAAATAGTGCCAGGGAATCTTTTACTACCATTTTTGACGCCAATGAAGCCTCAGTTAATGTTACATCTGAAAGACAGCACCTCCAACATTGCAACTGCGAATTGTCAGCTTGGGTTATGTGCTCCAACCCTAGAACGAGGTTTTGAGCTCATGACCGTGTGACACAGAGGGGTGAGTGTTTCCATTGAGTTAAGCTAACACTGGAGCTGTATATAATGGCCGATACCGGTGTCTTTTCTACTTTCAGCTGAGTGCTTGCACAATACATCTGATAGCAATGCGGCTGGTTTCATCGTGAGCTGGATCAAAATTGTTGTGGTCCTAATTGCTGAATCTGACCCAGAGGAAGCTTTTGAAATTGAAGCTACAGTTTTGGTTATTGTGCATGTCTCTGTGTTCCTCCGCAGTCCAAGGAAGGGGAGAGCAGCGATGAGGAAGAGGCGGATGATGAGGCGATGATGGCGTTGGACAAGAACATCTCTGCCCTCTTTGCTGAACGCAGGAAGCGTCTCCAAGCCAAGAAAGATCAGGCGGCAAAGCTAAGGAAAGAGAAGGCCCTGCGGACAGATTTTAAAATTAAGGTATGTGGGCACTTGCGGAGGGCAGTTGGCAAACAATGCGGTAGCAGCAAAATGAACCTGCTTTGGATTAAACATTGAAGAGGAGCAGGATTAAAAATAAAATAAAATAGCCATTTTCAGGATTTTCTCATTTTTTGGGGATCCCTGTGGATCTGAAAATATTTCTTAAGTCATAGAATAATAAAGCACAAGAGACCATTCAGCGCAATGTGCCTGTTCAGTTCCTTGCAAAAACTTTCCAATTAGCCGCACTGTTATAACCTGCCAGATTATTATTGGCTGGGGACTAATGGCAATCCCACAGTCCTTAGTGAGTATGAGCTCCCCCAATGAGGAGGGCGGAGAAATCATTAGCAGAGTCACCTGCATTCAAATAGAGCTGGCCAGTGTGGAACCAGCTAGAGGAGAGAGCAGTGGTGTGGAGTACTGCGTTGCATGTATGTAATTGCAAATACAGTTATTTATTTTCGATTCTACAAACTCTTCAGGGCGGCACGGTAGTACAGTGGTTAGCACTGTTGCTTCACAGCGCCAGTGTCCCAGATTCGATTGGCTTGGGTCACTGCCTGTGCATAGTCTGCACGTTCTCCCTGTGTCTGCGTGGGTTTCCTCCACAAGTCCGAAAGACGTGCTTGTTAGGTGACTTGGATATTCTGAATTCTCCTTCAGTGTACCCAAACAGGCTCTGTAGTGTGGCGAGTAGGGGATTTTTACAGTAACTTCATTGCAGTGTTAATGTAAGCTTACTTGTGACACTTAGAAAGATTATTATAACTCGTGCTGGATTCTTCGTGGCCCCCACAAAACACACTTTCCTCTTTCCCAAAGTCCTGCAAGTTATTCATTTTAAAGTATTTTTCCAATTTCCTTTTTGAAAATCCCTCAAATAGTACATTCCAGATCACAACAACTTGCTCTTCTCAATCCCCCCTCCTTTGTAGACCCACACATTGAGAATTTCAATGAAAATTTGGTTGACTTTAATTTGTCCTGGTTTGCTTTGACCTGTAGCCTAAAATTTTCAAGCAGCTTACTGACCCTTGTAGCTGTTGTAACTTCCTCGATCCAGTTATCATTTCTACAGTGCAGATCCTTCGAATGAGCACTCTACCCACTCCCCTATCCACCCCGTCCTATCCCTGTAACCCCATAACCTAACCACATCTCTGGACATTAAGGGACAATTTAGCATGGCCAATCCACCTAATCTGCACCTCTTTGGACTGTGGGAGGTAACTGGAGCACCCAGAGGAAACCGATGCAGACACTGGAGAACCTACAAACTCCACACAGGCGGTCACCCAAGGCTGGAATTGAACCCGGGTCCATGGCGCTGTGAGGCAGCAGTGCTAACCAACGTGCCACCGGTTATCTGGAATTTTTGCAAGGAGCCCTTTGAACCTGAAAGGGACAGGCCAGATTAATAACTATACTTGAGAAGTATACTCAGCTTCCTTGTGAGCAGTGCTTTAAAAAATCAAATGCCAGTTTACTGTAGATTCACAGTAAGCTAATGAAATACTTTGTTTTGAGTTTCTGATCTTGAAACATCTATCGTGATTCCTGTTTAGGGTGGCTGTCTTTAACCTTTTTTTTTAATGCTGAACCAACTTGGTAATAGTGTTTGATTGGCAGAGAGGCGCAATGCGTCATCCTATCAACTGGTGGTGCTGTTGTATTAAATCCCATTTTGCCTCACTTCAATAACATTGTCCCTTAGGGTGTAAAAGTCCCACGACTGACAACCATTCTGAAATTGCCTTAGTGATGCACTATCTTTGAACCTGTGCAGTTCTGATCCATAACTTCACAGGCCAAGCAATAGTGCTAAAGCAAATGCTTGTTATAACTGGGGCTTCTCGGCACTTTAAACTGAGCAGCTCTTTTAAAAGCAAGTCACATGCAGTCATCTAAATTTTCAAAAGGCAATTTAATTATTAAAATCCAGGAAAACAGCTATAGTTCAAAAAATAGACCTGCGAGATACAATCCTGGTGCGGTATACTTCTTAATGAACCCAGACTTTATTAACTTGAAGTAGCCCTGTTGTGGGTTCCGTGACTCTGTTTTTGTTTAACTCCAGCCCAAGAAACCTTTTGCTTTTACTCGTCATGCTGGCTGGCTGAGTCAATTTATTCTGGATCTTTGTTTGCGGTTCTGGAGTGTCACTAAATGTGGCAGTCACTGCTGCTTTTCCTCTTCCTCCTGACTGCCAGGTGACAGGCTACCAAATGCAACAGGAAAACCTCTGTCAGGGTGGTAAAACTGTGGGTCACTGGTCCTGGAATTTCTCTACTGTCCCACCCTTTGGAAATACCAAGTCCTCTGTGGGAGGCTGTAGTACAGTTCCATCACTCCAGCAGATCGAGCATTTGATAATGGGCATTGCATTTGCTGGAGATTGTAATGCATGATACAGTTCGTGAATAACACTACTGCAGGGCATTCCAGTCCCAGGACGAAGCTGGAGCGGCACGGTGACACAGTGGTTAACATCCTCACACCTGGGTTGGATTCTGACCTCGGGTGACTATGTGGAGTTTGCACATTCTCCCCATGTCTGCATGGGTTTCCTCTGACAGTCCAAAGATGTGCAGGTTAGGTGGAGTTATGGGGTTTGGGCCTAGGTAGGGTGCTCTACCTACCTCTAGAGACAGAATCTATCTCAACAGGGTGAGCTGAAAGTCTCTTTCCCATTTTTCATATCCTTTTTTTTTGTTGTATAGTGCGTTTGAATGATGCTTTTTATTGTGATAGGACTGTGCATTCTTGTCTGCGTTTCTAAGCTCATCTCCTTGTGGGTTCTGTTTGTGTGTTCTCACTGATTTCTCCTTCTGCTTTCCTTTAGGTTCTGGACTTCATTGAAGTGTTCCTTGCGAAGCAGCCTGAAAGTCCTTTCGTTTTTGACATTATTGAGCCCTTGATTGCAATAATTGAAGAAACCCTGAGTTCTCACTCAGACCAGCAGGCACAAGACTTCCTCCGCAAGACTGCAGACATTTTCAAGTCAGTGATTACATTCTCCTGATGACCTTGACAATCGTTTAGTTGTTATTTCTTTCTCCTCAATGCTGTTGTAGCAATTATGCTGTAGTAAGATCCTCTGGTGCTGTGATCTAAAAAGAGAGAAAGGAATTGGGATTGTAGGCTGGTGATTTAAGATTGAACTAAATGGGGGGCCAGTGACTGTCTGTGTTCTCTGAGAGCAACCTGGAATTTAACCCTAAATTTGTTTGGCTCTGTTACTTTGCCTGTATGGTCAAGGATGACTTGGCCATGAATAGAGTGGGAGTGTGGGGAGCAGGGATCCACTGCTGAAACACACCTCACAACTGCTGCTCCAATTAGTCTTGGGTGCGTCCCTACAGCATTTTGACAATGATTTTGTTTCAGTTTGTTGGGGGTTGCAGGTCCTGGTGACCTGCTCCCATATGACGATATCACTATTAACAAACTTGAGGCTTATTAACGTAGGAGGCCTGGCCACGAGTTTACCCCACTGTAATTCAGCGGTGCTTCTTATTGGAACAGGATTTCTATACACCATTCAGCTCATTGAGCCTGTTCCACACCTTAGCACTTCCTCTCTGCTGAAGCTTATAAGACCACCAGAGCTCTGCATACTTGTTTCAGACAGTAGATTTGATTAACATGCCTGCTTTTTGCGCTCCTCTACACCTTCGCAGTCAAGTAGATCTAGTCATCGCAGTGTCCTTCTATTATCTATAATTTCCTTTGACATCCACTTCTTTCCCCTCCAAATGAAATATCTAATCTCCTGCAGGAATCAGCTATGCAAAGCTAAGCGTTACTGCCGAGACATCTCTGAGATGAAGGAGGACCTGCACAAGTTGATGGAGCGATTGCTAAGTCGGGCCTGCAAGCAGTCAGACTCTACGGTGTCGCTTTACTGTTTCAGGTACAACAAGTGTTGGAGAAAAACTGCTCGAGTCAGGTTTTCAAAGCAGGGTATGGGGCGGATGGTTTGGGGGGTGGGATGAAGCTGTGATATGTTAGCACACAGTTTTACACATTACTAATAAAGTGGATTTGCTTTGCATGTCATGTCAATTTAAAAAAATAAAACTTACTTTAAATCTTTCCTATATATGGCTGCACAGCAAAGAAGATGTGCATTTATATAGCGACTTTCACTGTCTCTGGATGTTCCAAAGCACTTTGCAACTAATTAAATATAGTTACAGTTGTAATGTCGGAAAGGCAACATTAATTTGCGCACCGCAATGGGATGTATCACCAGATAATCTGTTTTGGTGATGTTGGGTGAGGGATAAATATTGGCCACGACAAGGGGTGAACTCCCTGCTGCTTTACACCCATATGAGAGGGCAGATCTCGGTTGGACAGTCTCACCTAGAAGGCGGCAACTCTGACAGTGCAGTGCACACTCCATGCAGCACAGACTTTGTGTACAAGCCTGCACTTGGATTTGAGTCCACGGCCTTCTGCCGCAGTGCTGCTCCTCTGAAATATGGCAAACCGAGTAGGAAAGATTGGTTTCCCGTTAGGTATGTGTTGGCTGTTTTCAGCAGGGTTGGTTATCGGACTGGCAATTGGCCTCAGTCCCTCTAGGTTAGGAATGGGGGCATTGGCTGGCGCACCAGGTCCTTCACTTGAATCAGTGATCCATCATCAGGGATGCCCCTGTGAACAGCCTGCTGTTATTCACAGTTGAAGCACCTATGTGGTTAACAGGTTTACAGCATGGAAATAGGCCCTTCGACCCAACTTGTCCATGTTGCCCAGATTTTAGCCCAATTGCCCGCATTTGGCCCATATCCCTCTAAAACTATCTTATCCATAAAACAGTCATATGCTTTTTAAACGACAAAATTGTACCCGCCTCTATGACCTCTGGCAGCTCGTTCCACACACTCACCACCCTCTGTGTGAAAAAACTGCCCCTCTGGACTCTTGTGTATCTCTCCCCTCTTACCTTAGATCTATGCTCTCTAGTTTTAGACTCCCCATCTTTTGGAAAAGATGTTGACTATACCTTATCTATGCCCCTCTTTATTTTATAGACCTCTATAAGTTCACCCCCTAAGCCTCCTACACTCCATTCATCGGCCCACTGGCCCAATTGGTCAAGATCCTGTTGCAATCCTAGAAAACCTTCATTGTCCACTATGTCACCAATCTTGGTGTCATCTGCAATCTTACTATGGAACTGTTTTCATGTAAATATGTCTACAGTAATAAAAAAGCAATAGAAATAATGTGTGATGTAGTTGGTCTCCTACACAGGGACGTACTCCATGTATTCAAGCCAAGTGGATGGAGGGTGGAGGTTAATGGGCCGTGTGTACCCTTCTGAAAGTCATATGTTCTGCGCTTATTTGTATATTTCCTTTATAAATGTACACATTTGCTGTTGTTGTCCCTCCTCTGAATGGTGGCACTCAAATCCCTCCTTTAGTCTGCTCTCCGTAACATAATCTGTTACCTTTACGAAGTAGGTAGCACTTTCACTTCTGAATCAGAATGTTGTAAGTTCGGGTCTCGCTCCAGGGCTGGAGTACAACATCAAAACTGACATTTGAGTACGATACTGAGCAAATGCTGCATTGTCATTGGGCGGATGTAAAAGATCCCATGGCACTCTGTTTAAGAGCAAGGCAGTTCTTCTTGGAACCCTGGTTAATATATATCCCTCAACAAGCATCACTCTTACAGCTCATCCATCTCCATAGTGTTTTTGGACTCTTGCTGTGCGCACTTTGGTTGCCGCATTTGCTTTCAAAGCAACAGGAATTACATTTTCAAAGTACCTTATTGGCTTTGAGGCATGACGAGACGTTCTGAGGATATGACAATTCTGGCTGGATGTGTTCCTGGAAATATCAGTGCATGACTTCCTTGCTCCTCCCCTACACTCTCATCCAACATGTCCATCATTTGAAGCTCCTCCATCCCACAACAAATTGGAATGTAAACTGTCCAGCTAAGCAAACAGCCTCTTCTTTTCCAATACCAATGTTTTTGTACATAATAAACAAAAATGTTCAAAGATAATTCTTCTTCTTAAATCCCCCTAAGATTTGTTCCCTTGGGATTGGTCCCAGCAGTGTACCGGAGATCGATCTTCAATTCCTGGAGACTCCTGGGCAATCCTGGAGGGTTGGCAATTCTAACAAGCTCGTTAGAAAGTCGTCTTTTCGTTTACCAAAGAGTTGATACCTTGAGTCCATATTGCTGTTTTGTTTGTTTTATTTTATGAAACTAAATGAGGGTAATCCAAAAGTAATTTCTGCTCTGTAGCATTGTCCAATTCAGTTATTCAGTTCAAAGCACTGAACGGTGTCTATATCTACAGAAAAGTCCCAGAGTTATGGTGGGTTGAGCTGAATTATACTTGGCAATGCGTGTGTTCTGCACACCTTGCCCTTAAAAAAGCCTGGCTGCTTTCAGCCATGTCCCAATATGTGACAAAGGCAAAATACTGGAAATCTGAAATCAAAACAGAAAATGCTGGAACAACGGGTTGGCAGCATCTGTGAAGAGAGAGAAACCATTAATGTTTCGAATCTGTACCACTTCAGAGCTCTGACGAAGAGTCATACAGGCTCGAGAAGTTAATTCTGTTTCTCTCTCCACAGATGCTGCCAGAGTTTTTCCAGCATTTTCTGTTTATATCCCAAAAATGTGAACCTGTGTGATCTCACCACTGATCTTGACTATTATTGCACTCTCTTCTCTCCTCCGCCTCCTCCTCCTCTCTCTCTCTCTCTCCTCCTCCTCCCTCTTTCCCCCCCCAATAAAAATGAAAGCCTAGAACTGGGTTTTCTGGATTTGGATTTCCAGGGTTGGCAGTGACATTTCATTTCTTGGTTTGTTCGTTGGCGATGAGAATGTTGAAATGAGGCGGTTTCAAGTGGCTGGCATTGTTCCTAATCTCTTTTTCTATGTTTGGCAGTGGCATGCTTTACCTCTTCAGAGTTCTGAAAGGAAGTCCGACTGAACCTGCAGCAGCTAGCACAGCCAAAGAGGAGGACGAGCAAGAGCTGAGTTTGCAAACTGTAACTGGGCAGGTATGTGGATCAGGCTGGGCAGTGATGAGATGGAGGACCAAGTTAGTAACCTGTGACATTGTAATGATGACTGCAGTGAGTGAGTGCCGTGACACTGGGCACAAACAATAGAAATCCATTGAGGATTCTACATGTGGTCGATCGTTTACTTGCTTTTTAAAAAATGATTTGCGCAGACGAAGCAAGCCTGTTTATTTAGTTTCAAAGAAATAACTCTACTCATTAAGATGAGGGGGTCAAGTGATGTTGAAAGAAAGTGTTTCCACTCTTGTGCCCAACATTGGCATATGAACGAGGAGCAGGATTAGGCAATTCAGCCCCTCGAGCCCCCGCCACCATTCAATAAGACATTTTGGCCTCAACTCCACTTTCCTACCGTTCTCCATAACCCTTCAACCCATTACTAATTAAAAATCTGTCTGTCTCCTTAAATTTACTCAATGTCATAGCATCCACCACACTCTGGGGTAGTGAATTCCACAGACTCTCAACTTTTGAGAGAAGTCATTTCTACTCATCTTTTAAATCTACTACCCCTTATCCTAAAAGTATGACTTTCGTTCTGGATTGCCCCACAAGAGGAAACCTCTGCTCTACATCTACTTTGACAATACCTTTTATTATTTTATATACCTCAATTAGCTCTCCTCTCATTCTTCTAAACTGGAGAGTATAGACCTAAACTGTTCATTCTCTCTTCATAAAACAAACCCCTCCTCTCTGGAATCAATCTAGTGAACCTCCTCAGAACTCCAATGCAGCTACATCCCTCCTCAAGTAAGGGGATCAAAACTGTACACAGTACTCCAGGTGCAGTCTCACCGATACCCTGTACAGTTGCAGCAACACTTCACTACTTTTATACTCTATTTCTTTAGCCATAAATGCCAAAATTCAATTTGTCTTATTAACTGCTGTACTTGCATTCTAGTTTTTTGCGATTCATGCACAAGGACATCCAGCTCCCTCTGTACCGAAGCACTCTGAGGCTTTGCTCCATTTAGATAATGTTGCCTTTCCATTTTTCTTACCAAAATGGATAACCTTACACTTATCCACATTAAACTCCCATCTGCCAAATTTTGGCCACTCACATAACTTATCCAGATCCATTTTTAAATTCCTTATTTCCTCATTGCAACTTACTACCCCGACTATTTTAGTGTCATCTGCAAATTTGGCTTCAGTATCTTCTATCCCTGTGTCAAAGTCATTAATATAGATTATAAATAGTTGGGACCTGAGTATTGAACTGTGTACACCCCACTAGTTACATCTTGCCAACCAGAAAAGGACCCATTTATCCTGAAGCTGCCTTCTGTCAATTAACCAGTCCTCTTAAATTACCCCAAGCCCCATGTGACATTACCGTGTGCATTAACCTTCTGTGCAGTACCTTATCAAATGTCTTCTGGAAGTCCAGATATCCTGGGCGGGATTCTCCACTCCTGCGCCGAAGTGGCCGCGCCGTCGAGGTTCACGGCGGCGCGAAACGGCCCCGGTCCCGACCGATTCAGGCCCTGCGAATGGGCCAGGGTCGGGGCTGCGTCATCTACACGGCAGGACTTGTCGCCCGCGTAAAGGCGGCGCTGCATAGATGACGCGGCCGGCGCCGCATAACGGGCGTCATCCGCGCATGCGCGGGTTGGCCGGCGCCAACCCGCGCATGCGTGGTTGCCGTCCTCTCTAAGTCCACCCCGCAAGAAGATGGCGGACGGATCTTGCGGGGCCGAGGAAGGAAGGAGGTCCTCCTTCAGAGAGGACGGCCCGACGATCGGTCGGCACCGATCGCGGGCCACCCCACATTTGAGGTACCCCCCCCCCCCGGTGCAGGATCCCCCCAGCGTTCACGCACCGCTCACGACTGCAGCGACCAGGTGTGGACGGCGCCGGGGGGAACCCATCGTTTTGGCCTGGCCGCTCGGCCCATCCGGGCCTGAGAATAGCGGGGGTGCCGGAGAATCGCCATTTTCGGTGTCTCCGGCGATTCTCCGGCCTGCGACCCGCGAAACTCAACAGGGCCGTTCCCGCCGCTTGGGAGAATCGCGGGAGGGCGTCGGACCGGCATCCCGGGAAATTTTGGCGGCCCAGGCAATTCTCCCAAGCGGCGCGGGAGTGGAGAATCGCGCCCCCTACATCTACAGGATCCCCATTATCCACTGGATTGGTTACATCTTCGAAGACCTCTAGCAAATTAGTCAAACACGATTTACCCTTCATAAAACCATGCTGACTCTGATGGATTGTTTTTTGACTTTCTAAATGACTTGTTGTTACTTCCTTAATAATAGATTCTAGGCAGCACGTGGTGCAGTGGTTAGCACAGCTGCCTCACGGCGCTAATGTCCCAGGTTCGATCCCGGCTCTGGGTCACTGTCTGTGGAGTTTGCACGACATTGTCCCCGTGTTTACGTGGGTTTCGCCCCCACAACCCAAAGAAGTGCAGGTTAGGTGAATTGTCCACGCTAAATTGCCCTTAATTGGAAAAAATTAATTGGATACTCTATAAAAAATTTTTTTAAATAATAGATTCTAACAGTTTCCCAGCGACAGATGTTAAACAAACTGGTTTATAGTTTCCTACTTTCTGTCTCGTTCTCCCTGTATCTGTGTGGGTTCCTCCGGGCTCTCCAATTTCCTTCCACAAGCCTCAAAAGACATGCTGCTAGGTAATTTGGATAGTCTGAATTCACCCTTCGTATACCCGAACAGGCGCCGGAATGTGGCGACTAGGGGCTTTTCACGTAACTTCATTGCAGTGTTAATGTAAGCCTACTTGTGGCAATAAAGATTATTTTATTGAATAAGAGCATTAGCAATCCACTAAAGAGCACTTCTTCCAATCCATTGGAACCTTTCCCGCATCAAGGGAATTTTGAAATATTATAACCAATGGATACAGTATCTCTGCTGCCACTTCCTTTAAGATCCAGGATGTAGGTCATCAGGCCCTTCAGACTTGTCAGCCTTCAATCCCAATAGTTTGTTTAGTATTTTTTCCTTTCTATTACCTCTGCGTGACCAGGTACCGCGTAACAGAAAGAGGATGCGCGTGTGTGTGTGTGTGTGTGTGTGTGACACTTAGGGGAACCTTAGCATGGGCACTTGCAATGCTCCTTCTCAATAAGGAACTGCTGACTGTTAGCGCCACGATACTCTCGAATTTGATGTTGTAGTTCAGCTTTTAATTCTCATCCTTTACTGCGAATATATCTAACTTATAATTTTTGCCGCAATATGAAAACAAATGTTTAATATAGCCTGTAATTTTCATTCCACAGCTGCCTGCCTGTACAAATGCCAGCTGTATGGTTTTCAAGTGTTGAAATGCTCCGTTCTATTTATTTTGGACAGGCTAGGGCTACACACCAGCGGTGTGAGATTGCCCTCAGTCCCGTGTCAGCCTGGATAGAGTCTGACAGCAGGCTGATTTAGTCATGGTGTCTGCTTTTTTTTTTTTGCCAAACGATTGTTGTGCATTTAATTTGGGGCCTGATTATGCAGTGACTGTTTAATTTTTTTTCTTCCCAAGCGGCCAATTGATGACTGACTGTCGATTCCAGCCTGGGGTGATGACACAGCCTCTTATCTCCCTCCAGCTCGGTGGGGGGGTTCAGTTAATACATTTGGTGGTGCTGAAGTGAATGCCATACCTCACCCACAGACTGCAGTAAATTTGTGACAGGTTCCTTCTGCAGTAAATGTGCAGCAGTCAGCCACTTTCGATATGCCGTAACGCACGCCCCTTAATATAGATCTAAACTTGTGGGACACATAAGAGATGGATGGGGACTAAATGTTCTGATCAACTTGGTGAATTTGGGCTCAAAAGGCCAGGTCACGTTAAAATGACTGTGCTTTGGTGCTTCTGGCTTTTTTTGCTAATGAGAGAGGTGTGTAAGCTCTGCTGAGCTGATATTTCCCGCACAAGCAAACATTGTGAAATTTGACCCATATCCTTTCGAAACGTTGCAGCTCTGGCATTGTCTGGCTCACACCTGCCGTTCTGAGCAGATTGCACACTGGGGAGTTCGGAATACCCAGTCTGTTCCACGCATGAGTGGCCAGGCCTTCCTCGTGCTCTGTATTTCACTGCACATCGTTATCTTTATATCGCAGAATGATTGATGGGTGAGCAATAAGCTCTACACACTTGCCACGCATCCAATTGGTTTTGAGCCAGTCATAAGTCTCCCACCGGATGGTTCTGGACATTGGGCTTGTCTCTAGTCCGCCCCTCACCATCTGCTTCATTATGGGGGAGGGAGAAGACACTGGGCTCTGCATGGGTGGGGGCGGGGTGGGGGGGGGAAACTATTACAGGGGAGGGGAAGTTGACTGCATCTCTGGGGGAGGGATGCGATGTAGTCAATTGACGATAATGGCAAATTGTCTACACTATTGTCAGTTAACTCAGCATCAGGCACAGGCACAATCGTGGGGGGAAGGGTAGAGATTATGCTGTGAATGTTATGGAGTGTTGGGGCAGAGAATAATACCACATGAAGTGAGCACAGTAGATGCATGACATAAAATGAGTTTTTTTAAAGATTAACTTGTATTTGCATCTTCCCTGTTTCCAGCAGTGACGAATAATGCAGCAATATGATTCTATAATAACAATTAAATATTTTTTGCAGGTTGATTCACTCGGTAGCCTGGATATCATCAGAGTGACTGAAATCTACAAGGAAGCGCTGTCTCGGTTTATGACCAAACGCAATTGTTCCCTCACCGGACCCATGTTCATCGATCTGTTCAATCGTTTCCCAGTAAGTATGCAAGGGAACTTGCCTAGCGCTTTAAAGCAGGTTTTAAACAAGTGGCATTTCAAAATGCGTCAAGAAGGAAATACCTGGGTATTATCTTCAGTGTGTCCTCCTGCTCTTCTGCTGAAAGCACCATGGGGTTCAGTTACACAGATGGAAATAGCCCACCAGCATCTCGTCTCACTACCCCTTGAGTTTGATGCGGGAGCGAGTGTCAGCATTGGCATCTCACCAAAGCACTTCAGAGCTCAGTACTGTGTCTGTATTTGTACTCACTGAAACTGAGGTGCCTGGATTGTGACCAGGAGCAGGATCTGTCACCAGTTGCAATGCCCCACAGTTGCAATGGCCTATTCACCTCACAGCAGCTGCTACATTTACCAGTTGGCTGGCCAGATTGCCTCGAAAGCTCACCTTTTTTTGAGAGTAAGCAGTCAGTAGTGACTGGCAATTTTACCATGGGAGACTTTGGAGCGGAGTCTGATCCTGTCCTGGCCCCAGTCCGACAACCCTTTAATATCTGGAGCAAGAATCCTGGCTCTAATCCCAGGATACTGCAATAACCTGTAGCCTGCCAACTGATTCAGGACTGATTACCGTCCCACTTCCCATTTTGTGGTGCAAGTAACCATTCGATTCCAGCTGTTGAGCTCACCCTTTCCCTGTATCAACACACTTTTGAATGCCAACGTGATAGTGTTTTGACTGTAAATGCTAAATGTGATGTGTGAAGTGCAGGCATATCCCACAGTGAAACAGCTTCACAGCATCTTGCCAGTCTGGGTGCTGAATTTATACTCCGACTGCCTGTGATCATACTGTGGAGCTGACAGCAACGTAGTCAATTTAAACTTGAGCATCTTGTGTAGGGAAATCCCGAGTGTTGAAAATGAACTTGCAGCGATTTCTGCAAAATGCACAGAGGATAGAGGGATAGGAATGTTGTCTACTGCAACAATACACCCCAGCTTCCCTCGCTACAAACTCTTTAGAACATCAATTGGAACAGTTAGATAATAGAAATGATGTGTAATGATAAAACCAGTTACTGACTGTAGGTTAGAGAAATCAGTGTCTGGGGTGTGGTATCTAAAAATGTGTAAACTCCACTTTTCACCTCTGACCTCAGACATTCATTGTTAGGTTACCCCATGACATCACATGCCTTTTATTAAGTGCTGGCTACTCTTCTTACTGCCCAAGCTGAGCTGTACCGTTACCTCACTCGTTACAACGTCAACCAGTTCCACTGCGTGGCTTGTGTATCCTTACAAGATAGCTTTTCAGAACAACGGATCTGATGTGCGCGAGACAGTGAAGTGCTCCTTTTTCCCAACGATACTCATTCCATTATCCTGTGATTTGGCCATGGCTGAGGTTATTAACGTGATTGATTTCTCATCTGCTTCAGGTCATGTGTTGTCAGCTCCTGCAGCCTGCTATCAAGTACATCACTGATGGAGTGCGGCAGCATCAGCAGGTAAGGAACCAACCACCCATATCCGCGTGCTTCTCCAAACATTTGAGGAAGGCACTCTGATGCCAGCTGCCTGGTTTCATCTTGGGAAAAGGGGAGAATGGGGGAATATTCCTCCGTGTGAGGATATTTTTATATAGAACCATAGAATCTTGAGGCACTTTGCCAGCCATTCAGCCCATCACGTCTATATT
This sequence comes from Scyliorhinus torazame, assembly GCF_047496885.1. Lineage (NCBI taxonomy): Eukaryota > Metazoa > Chordata > Chondrichthyes > Carcharhiniformes > Scyliorhinidae > Scyliorhinus > Scyliorhinus torazame. The sequence continues at coordinate 150,085,076 of NC_092718.1, read as the reverse complement.
GACCCTTTGAAAGGGTGATCAAACTAATCCCATTCACCTGCCTTTAGTCCGTAGCCCTGAAAATTTTTCCATTTAAAGTATATATACAATTTAAATTTTAGAAGTTAGTATTAAAAAAGTGGCTGGTTTAGCACAGTGGGCTAAATAGCTGGGCTTGTAATGGAAAACAAGGCAGTAGTGCGGGTTCAATTCACGTACCAGCCTCCCTGAACAGGTGGCGACTAGGGGCTTTTCACAGTAACTTCATTGAAGCCTACTTGTGACAATAAGTGATTATTATTATTTATTATTATTATTAAATCTGTTCCCACCAACCTTGGAGGCAGAGCATTCCAGATCATCATTCGCTGTGTAAAACAATTTATTCTAATCTTCTCCATTTATTCTTCTCCCATTTGTCTTAATTCTGTATCCTCTGGTTACTGCCCCTTCTGCATTCTCCTCCATTACTTCATCCAAACCTCATATAATTGTAACAACTCATTTAAAACTCCCCTCTACCGTCTCTCCTCTAAGGAAAGTAATCGCAGTGTCTCTAAGTCATCCTCATGTAATTCCTCATATATCATATAATTTACAGTGCAGAAGGAGGCCATTCAGCCCATCGAGTCTGCACCGGCCCTTGGAAAGAGCACCCTACCTAAACCCCATGCCCCACCCTATCCCCGTTATCCCAGTAACCCCAACCAATATTTTTGGATACTAAGGGCCAATCCACCTAACCTGCACATCTTTGGACTGTGGGAGGAAACCGGAGCACCCAGAGGAAACACATGCAGAATCCGCACAGACAGTGGCCCAAACTGGGAATCGAACCTGGGACCCTGGAGCTGTGAAGCAACTGTGCTGCCCAATCATCTCTGATACCATTTTGGTAGATCTGCTCTGCGCGACCTTCATGATTTCAATATCTTTTCTGAAGTGAGGTGATCAGAATTGGCAACAATACTACAGCTTACATCGAACCAGAGATGTATAAAGACTTGGCATTATTACTTTGCGTCTATCTACTCAATGCCTTCAGAAAACTCAGGATTCTGTACGTTTATGAATGAATCTGTTGGCTTAATATGATGAATATTCAGTTGAATGTTTCACAATGTTTTCTTTGCTGGCCTACTTTCTTTGGCCACCGCTGCATTTTGGCAGCTTTCCGCTGCTGACTTGGTGTCTCTCACACACGTGCTAGGGCTAGTCCTGCTGAGGGGTTTGATGGCTGCCAGCTGAGCCACAGGAAGCCTGTGCTTGTCATGATAGGGCATTTGGGCATGGAGCCACCTGGAATGCTAGTCTCGCCCAGCATGAAGCCTGTCCCCAAGAGAGCAGGATCTGGCATCCGTGGTGTTCAGGCTCTTGGCTCAGACTTATTTACACCTCCCTCCAGCCTGTGCTGCGCTGGTAAATTTGATTGTGCAAACTCTGTACCCCCAGTTTGTGAGGATTCTCTGACCTGACTAGCTTATTTACTCCAGTGCAGTATTAGGAGAATGCTGCATTGTCAGATGTGTCATCTTTCAGATGAGGCAATAAACCCCGTCTATTTGCTTGAGTGGATGTAAAAAATCCCAGGGCAACTAAGAGCAGGGAAGTTATCGCCAGTGTCCTGGCCAATCACCCAACATCACAAAATACAGATTATCTGGTCATTATCGCATTGCAGTTGTGAACATTTGCTTTGCACAAATTAACTTCTGCATTTCCTACTTTACGACAGTTAATGCACTTCAAAAGAACTTCATTGTTTGTGAGGTGCTTTTGAGATGTCTGGATTTCGTGAAAAATGCTATCGAAATGCAAATCTTTCTTTACAACCAGTGCTATAGTTCGAATAGAGGTCTTAATTAGTTCATGCTCCCATGTCCCAGAATGTAATCTGCACAATCATAAACAGCAATCATAGCTAGGAGTACAATCCCTTAAAATAGGGTGCCTCCCTATTAAAGCATTATAAGAATTCCTTTCATTTCTTCTCTGTCGTTTGTCTCCTGAAGGCATTCTGCTAATGGGGTATGATTCTGCAGGTACCCCTCTGCCACCTTATCCCTCAGCAGGTAGCTAGTCTTCACATGTGAGCCTGGTTTGCAAGTATCTGCAGACTCTTCTGCAGCAGAGGGCATCACAGCTGAGTCTAGGTTTTTTCTTGTGTACTTTCTGTCAGGAATTGGTGGGTAGTGATTAGGTTCAGAAACAGTCATTAGTATAGCTTTCTTTGAATTGGAATAGTAAATTGCCTAATGAAGGAAATATTCTGGGAGGGTTGTTAAAGGATGCTTTAAGAAACGTCTGCATTTTGCAAAAAAAAATGACGTCACCCTTCATGTGTGGAGACCTCAAAATGGGTTGCTCGTCCCCTGGTTGATACAACTTGTGTTTCTTTACCCCATATCCATTGACTGTGCTGTTGTATTCCAAGTGTGTGGCACGATTCAGTCAAGGTAATCATTTCTCTCTAATTAGCTCTTACTGAGTCTGCATGACCCAAGCCCATGCTGAGCACATGGAAAGAGAATGCAGTTTTATGCAACTCCATTGTCCTGACGTCTGACTATCAAGCCAGACTTTCCTGTGTTACTGGTGTTTTAAACTCGCTGGTGTCCTGTGGTTTGAAATAGCTCGAGTGCTGTGATCGTTCTGGATTAATGAACTCTCAGCAAGAATTCACACGTTTCGCTCTGTGCAGCTGCTGCAGTGGGCTTCAGAAGGACCGGCACTGACAAAAGGAAAATCTCAGGAGGTGGGAGTGGGGGGTAGCCTGCGTGTATTCAGCCACATTGTGACAAGGCTGCGTCTCATCAGCTGACGGACGCTTCCCATTACTCGACCCCTCTGTCATAACTCATGTAGGAAGGTTAAACCTCAAACCATTGCTTTGCAGGCGAGCCACCTTTTATTGTGCCTGACTGGTGTTAGTTAACCAAATGCATTTCTGATGATGACAAGGAGGGTGGGCTATTTAACTGCATCCTTCACTCCGCGCAGTCGATGCTAAAGTGGCTTCCCACAAGATCCAGGGCTGCTTTCCCAGGAGAAGATCAGAGGCTGAAGCTCCACGACTAATGGCCGGTGCCCTGACACAACTGAGTAGCAGAGAGAGGGGCATTGTTCCGATCTTTGCCAAATCCCACCTGGCTGTCATCACTATGATCCACCCCCAGAACCGATGACCATTCTATCTCTCTTGTATAATGTGTTGGATAAGGACCTTAAAGCTTATTCTGTTGCTGGCACCACAGGCTCATTGAATACATAGTATTTTAGAATTAACCATCCCTGGTAATTACTGGGCGACATCAAAGCTTTGATTTGTGAGCTTGCCTTGCTGCCCGTGTACTGAAAACAGTTATTACCTTGCTGCAATTGTACCTTGTCTCTCCATCTGGAAGGAAGCCAGGTGTCCTTAGCCTCACACCTTGCTGTCTATTCAAATAATTTTGTTGATCCAGTCACTAAATTCAAGTTGCCTTTCCCCCTGTTGGTTTGCGTCTTTAGAAAAGAAATAGGAACCGGAGTAGGCCAGACAGCCCATCTACTCTGCTCAATCATATCTGATCTGATCTTGCCCTCAACTCTGCTTTCCTGCCAAATTCCTCTTATCATTCAAGCAGCCTTTGCCCTCTCTCTGAGTCAATCGCTTCCAAATCAGTTTGAGTCAGGTGACAGGTACTGGGGGCAAAAAGATGAGGACTACCTGCGTACATATGTGCGTGTGAGTTTTGTGCCCAAACTCTGATAACTACAAATCATCAGTGTTCGCTTATTTACCTAGATAATCATTAGCGTGATGTTGTGTGGAGTGAGAGAGGCTGTGACTCAAATTCGCTAATTGTACACTTGGTTTTTCTGGGTGCAGGAAGCTGTCCAGTCACGCTAAAAAATACCTATCTTTGTACCTGTGTGTGTGGTAGTAAGGAATGTACAGAGAACATGTGCAGTCATCATGTGTTGTGTGAAAGAGCTGTGTGAGAAAAATATGACGACTAAATCGGAAAACATTCCAGAGATATATCCAGGCTGAGCTCACAGTCAGTGTAATGTTTTAACCTAGCTGTAACTTCTTTGCAGAACAAAGACTCTGGTTCCTTGTATCTTTTTTTTTTAAATAATATTTTATTGAAAATTTTTGGTCAACCAACACAGTACATTGTGCATCCTTTACACAACATTATAACAATACAGATAATAATGACCTTTTTTATTTAAACAAGAACAAAAGAAAACAACAACAAATAAATAAATATTAAATAACAAAAAATAAAAACTAGCCCTAATTGGCAACTGCCTTGTCTCAGGCCACCCCCCCCCCCACACCCCACACCCCAAGTCCTGGGCTGCTGCTGCTGCCTTCTTTGTTCTCCCCTATCTATCTTTCCGCAAGATATTCGACGAACGGTTGCCACCGCCTAGTAAACCCTTGAGCCGACCCCCTTAGGACGAACTTAATCCGCTCTAACTTTATGAACCCCGCCATATCATTTATCCAGGTCTCCACCCCCGGGGGCTTGGCTTCTTTCCACATTAGCAATATTCTGCGCCGGGCTACTAGGGACGCAAAGGCCAAAACATCGGCCTCTTTCGCCTCCTGCACTCCCGGCTCTTGTGCAACCCCAAATATAGCCAACCCCCAGCTTGGTTCGACCCGGACTCCTACTACTTTCGAAAGCACCTTTGTCACCCCCATCCAAAACCCCTGTAGTGCCGGGCATGACCAAAACATATGGGTATGATTCGCTGGGCTTCTCGAGCACCTCGCACACCTATCCTCCACCCCAAAAAATTTACTGAGCCGTGTTCCAGTCATATGTGCCCTGTGTAATACCTTAAACTGAATCAGGCTTAGCCTGGCGCACGAGGACGACGAGTTTACCCTGTTTAGGGCATCTGCCCACATCCCCTCCTCAATCTCCTCCCCTAGCTCTTCTTCCCATTTCCCCTTTAGTTCGTCCGTCATAGTCTCCCCTTCGTCTCTCATTTCCCTATATATATCCGACACCTTACCGTCCCCCACCCATTTCTTTGAGATGACTCTGTCCTGCACCTCTTGTGTCGGGAGCTGCGGGAATTCCCTCACCTGCTGCCTCGCAAAAGCCCTCAATTGCATGTACCTGAATGCATTCCCTTGGGGCAACCCATATTTCTCGGTCAGCGCTCCCAGACTCGCAAACTTCCCATCCACAAATAGATCTTTCAATTGCGTTATACCTGCTCTTTGCCACATTCCATATCCCCCATCCATTCCCCCCGGGGCAAACCTATGGTTGTTTCTTATCGGGGACCCCCCCAGTGCTCCGGTCTTTCCCCTATGTCGTCTCCACTGTCCCCAAATCTTCAGTGTAGCTACCACCACCGGACTCGTGGTATAGTTCCTTGGTGAGAACGGCATTGGGGCTGTCACCATAGCCTGCAGGCTGGTCCCCCTACAGGACGCCCTCTCTAATCTCTTCCACGCCGCTCCTTCCTCCTCTCCCATCCACTTACTCACCATTGAAATATTAGCGGCCCAATAATACACACTTAGGCTCGGTAGTGCCAGCCCCCCCCTATCCCTACTACGCTGTAAGAATCCCTTCCTCACTCTCGGAGTCTTCCCGGCCCAAACAAAACCCATAATACTCTTTTCTATCCTTTTGAAAAAAGCCTTCGTGATCACCACCGGGAGACACTGAAACACAAAAAGGAATCTCGGGAGGACCACCATCTTAACTGCCTGCACCCTCCCTGCCATTGACAATGCTACCATGTCCCATCTCTTGAAATCTTCCTCCGTCTGTTCCACCAACCGCGTCAAATTTAGCCTGTGCAATGTGCCCCAATTCTTAGCTATCTGGATCCCCAGGTAACGAAAGTCTCTTGTTACCTTCCTCAACGGTAGGTCTTCTATTTCTCTACTCTGCTCCCCTGGATGCACCACAAACAGCTCACTCTTTCCCATGTTCAATTTATACCCTGAAAAATCCCCAAACTCCCCAAGTATCCGCATTATTTCTGGCATCCCCTCCGCTGGATCCGCCACATATAGTAGCAGATCATCCGCATATAAAGATACCCGGTGTTCTTCTCCTCCCCTAAGTATTCCCCTCCATCCCTTGGAACCTCTCAGCGCTATCGCCAGGGGCTCAATCGCCAGTGCAAACAGTAATGGGGACAGAGGACATCCCTGCCTTGTCCCTCTATGGAGCCGAAAATATGCCGATCCCCGTCCATTCGTGACCACGCTCGCCATCGGGGCCCTATACAGCAGCTGCACCCATCTAACATACCCCTCTCCGAACCCAAATCTCCTCAACACCTCCCACAGATAATCCCACTCCACTCTATCAAATGCTTTCTCGGCATCCATCGCCACTACTATCTCCGTTTCACCCTCTGGTGGGGCCATCATCATTACCCCTAACAACCTCCGTATGTTCGTGTTCAGCTGTCTCCCCTTCACAAACCCAGTTTGGTCCTCATGAACCACCCCCGGGACACATTCCTCTATTCTCATTGCCATTACCTTGGCCAAGACCTTGGCATCTACATTGAGGAGGGAGATTGGTCTGTAGGACCCGCATTGTAGCGGATCCTTTTCCTTCTTTAAAAGAAGCGATATCGTTGCTTCTGACATAGTCGGGGGGCAGTTGTCCCCTTTCCTTTGCCTCGTTGAAGGTCCTCGTCAGTAGCGGGGCGAGCAAGTCCAAATATTTTCTGAAAAATTCAACTGGGAATCCGTCCGGTCCCGGGGCCTTTCCCGTCTGCATGTTCCTAATTCCTTTCACCACTTCTTCTACCGTGATCTGTGCTCCCAATCCCATCCTTTCCTGCTCTTCCACCGTGGGAATTTCCAGCCGATCCAAAAACTCCATCATTCTCTCCCTCCCATCCGGGGGTTGAGCTTCATACAATTTTTTATAAAATGTCTTAAACACTTCATTCACTCTCTCCGCTCCCCGCTCCGTCTCTCCATCTTCGTCTCTCACCCCCCCCTATTTCCCTCGCTGTTCCCCTTTTCCTCAATTGGTGTGCCAGCAATCTGCTCGCCTTCTCTCCATATTCATACTGTACACCCTGCGCCTTCCTCCATTGTGCCTCTGCAGTGCCTGTGGTCAGCAAGTCAAATTCCACATGCAGCCTTTGCCTTTCCCTATACAGTCCCTCCTCCGGTGCTTCCGCATACTGTCTGTCCACCCTCAAAAGTTCTTGCAACAACCGCTCCCGTTCCTTACTCTCCTGCTTCCCTTTATGTGTCCTTATTGATATCAGCTCCCCCCTAACCACCGCCTTCAACGCCTCCCAGACCACTCCCACCTGAACCTCCCCATTGCCATTGAGTTCCAAGTACTTTTCAATGCATCCCCTCACCCTTAAGCACACCCCCTCATCCGCCATTAGTCCCATATCCATTCTCCAGGGTGGACGCCCTCTTGTTTCCTCCCCTATCTCCAAGTCTACCCAGTGTGGGGCATGATCCGAAATGGCTATAGCCGTATATTCCGTTCCCCTCACCCTCGGGATCAATGCCCTACCCAACACAAAAAAGTCTATGCGTGAATAGACTTTATGGACATAGGAGAAAAACGAGAACTCCTTACTCCTAGGTCTACTGAATCTCCACGGGTCCACCCCTCCCATCTGCTCCATAAAATCCTTAAGCACCTTGGCTGCTGCCGGCCTCCTACCAGTCCTGGACTTCGACCTATCCAGCCTTGGTTCCAACACCGTGTTAAAGTCTCCCCCCATTATCAGCTTTCCGGTCTCTAGGTCTGGGATGCGTCCTAGCATTCGCCTCATAAAATTGGCATCGTCCCAATTCGGGGCATACACGTTTACCAACACCACCATCTCTCCCTGTAATTTGCCACTCACCATCACGTATCTGCCCCCGTTATCCGCCACTATAGTCTTTGCCTCGAACATTACCCGCTTCCCCACTAATATAGCCACCCCCCTGTTTTTCGCATCCAGCCCCGAATGGAACACCTGCCCTACCCATCCTTTGCACAACCTAACCTGATCTATCAGTTTCAGGTGCGTTTCCTGTAACATGACCACATCTGCTTTAAGTTTCTTAAGGTGTGCGAGTACTCGTGCCCTCTTTATCGGCCCGTTAAGCCCCCTCACGTTCCACGTGATCAGCCGAGTTGGGGGGCTTCCCACCCCCCCCCCCCCCTTGCCGGTTAGCCATCATCTTTTTCCAGCTTCTCGCCCAGTTCCCACGCGGCTGTATTTCTCCCAGACGGTGCCCCCCCCGCCCATCCTTTCCCGCACCCACTCCCCCCTTTCCCCAGCAGCAGCAACCCAGTAATTCCCCCCTCCCCCCCCCCCCCCCCCCCCCCCCCCCGCTAGACCCCCCGCTAGCGTAATTACTCCCCCCATGTTGCTCCTAGAAGGCAGCAAACTCTGGCTGACCTCTGCTTCCCCCCGTGATCACGGCTCGCCCCGTGCGGCGCCCCCTCCTTCCTGCTTCTCTATTCCCGCCATAATTATCATAGCGCGGGAACCAAGCCCGCGCCTCTCCCTCGGCCCCGCCTCCCATGGCCAGCGCCCCATCTCCTCTCCCTCCCCACCTCCCCCCATCACCACCTGTGGGAGAAAGAAAAGTTGCCATACCGCAGGATTAATCATACAATCCCTCTTCGGCCCCCCCCCCCCCCCCCCCCCCCCCCCCCCCCCCCACTCGTCCCACCACTTTGTCCAAACGTTCATTTTCGTAGTCCAATCATTCCAATTTTTCTTCTACAATAAAAGTCCACGCTTGGCAAGTCATGTTGCAGCTGTATAGAACCTTAGTTAGGCCACACTTGGAGTATAGTGTTCAATTCTGGTCGCCACACTACCAGAAGGATGTGGAGGCTTTAGAGAGGGTGCAGAAGAGATTTACCAGAATGTTGCCTGGTATGGAGGGCATAAGCTATGAGGAGCGATTGAATAAACTCGGTTTGTTCTCACTGGAACGAAGGAGGTTGAGGGGCGACCTGATAGAGGTATACAAAATTATGAGGGGCATAGACAGAGTGGATAGTCAGAGGCTTTTCCCCAGGGTAGAGGGGTCAATTACTAGGGGGCATAGGTTTAAGGTGAGAGGGGCAAAGTTTAGAGTAGATGTACGAGGCAAGTTTTTTACGCAGAGGGTAGTGGGTGCCTGGAACTCACTACCGGAGGAGGTAGTGGAGGCAGGGACGATAGGGACATTTAAGGGGCATCTTGACAAATTTATGAATAGGATGGGAATAGAAGGATACGGACCCAGGAAGTGTAGAAGATTGTAGCTTAGTCGGGCAGTCTGGTCGGCACGGGCTTGGAGGGCCGAAGGGCCTGTTCCTGTGCTGTACATTTCTTTGTTCTTTGTTCTTTGTTCATCCGCCGTCTCAAAGTAGTGGTGCCTCCCTTGATATGTGACCCACAGTCTTGCCGGTTGCAGCATTCCAAACTTTATCTTTTTTTTGTGAAGTACCGCTTTGGCCCGATTAAAGCTCGCCCTCCTTCTCGCCACCTCCGCACTCCAATCTTGATAGACGCGGATCACCGCGTTCTCCCATTTACTACACCGAGTTTTCTTCGCCCATCTAAGGACCATTTCTCTATCCTTAAAACGAAGAAATCTCACCACTATGGCTCTGGGAGCTTCTCCTGCTCTCGGTCCTCGCACCATAACTCGGTATGCTCCCTCCACCTCCAACGGACCCGTCGGGGCCTCCACTCGCATTAACGAGTGCAGCATCGTGCTCACATATGCCCCGACGTCCGCCCCCTCCACACCTTCAGGAAGGCCAAGAATCCTCAAGTTGTTCCTCCTTGCGTTATTTTCCAGTGCCTCCAACCTCTCCACAGATCGTTTCTGGTGTGCCTCCTGTATCTCCGACTTCACCACCAGGCCCTGTATGTCGTTTTCATTCTCTGCTGCTTTCGCCTTCACGACCCGAAGCTCCTGCTCCTGGGTCTTTTGTTCCTCTTTCAGCCCTTCAATCGCCTGTAATATCGGGGCCAACAACTCTTTCTTCATTTCCTTTTTTATCTCCTCCACGCAGCGTTTCAAAAACTCTTGTTGTTCAGGGCCCCATATGAAACTGCCACCTTCCGACGCCATCTTGGTTTCTGCTTGCCTTCCTTGCCGTTGTTCCAAAGGATCCGCTGCAATCCGGCCACTTTCCTCTCCTTTTTCCATCCGTGTCCAGGGGGAACACCCTTCTGGTTTACCGCACGGTGTTTTCAGCCGTTAAAATTGCCGTTGGGGCTCCTATCAAGAGCCCAAAAGTCCGTTTCACAGGGAGCTGCCGAAACGTGCGACTCAGCTGGTCATCGCCGCACCCGGAACCCGGTTCCTTGTATCTTAACTCTTCAATGTCCCGTATTACTTTGCTGACCTGAGTCCATAATCTAATCTGACACTTCAGTGACTGATCAGAGGCAAATAAAATTCAATCTGGATAATTGTGAGGTGATGCACTTGGGCAGGACAAGCAAGGTGAAGGATTACATGATGAATGGCAGGATCCTGGAAGCACCGAGGATCAGGGAGACTTTGCTGTGCATGTACACCGGTCTCTTAAGGCTACAGGGCAGGTGGACACAGTGGTTAAGAAGGCATATGGTATATTTGCCATTATTAGCCGAGGCATAGAATTTAAGAGCAGGGAGATTATGCTGGAACCGCATAAAATGTTGGTTAGGCCACAGCAAGAGTATTGTGTGCAGTTATGTAATCCACACTAAAGGAGAGATGTGATAGCACTGGAAAAGGTTCAGAAGAAATTTACCAGGATGTTGCCTGGGCTGGAGAGTTTTAGCTATGAAGAGAGATTGGATCGACTGGGGTTTTCCTTGGAGCAGAGGAGAATGAGGGCGGGACGTGATTTAGATGTATAAAATTGTGAGGGGCATAGGTAGAGTAGACCGGAAGAAACATTTCCCCTTGGTGGAGGGATCAATGACCATGGGGGATAGATTTAAAGTAGGGGTTGGAGGTTTAGAGGGGATGTGAAGAAAAATGTTTTCACCCAGATGGTGGGAGTCTGGAACTCACTGCCTGAAAGGGTGGTGGAGGCAGAGACCCTCATAACATTTAAGAAGTATTTAGATGTGCACGTGCGATGCCAAGGCATAGAAGGCTATGGGCCAAGTGCTGGAAAATGGGATTAGAATACTTCAGTGGTTGTTTTTCACCGTCGCAGACGTGATTGGCTGAAGGGCCTTCACTGTGCTGGTGACGTCTATGACTCCAGTGCATTACTGAAGGAATTCTGCGCTGTTGGATGTACCCAGTTAAGACTTAAACCAAAGGCCGTCCAGCCCACCTTTGCTTAAAGGATCCCATGACTATGAAAAAGTGCAGAAAAGTCTCCCAATGTCCTGAGCAGCATTTATCTCTGGACCTACTCAACAAAAAGTAAATGATCTTACCCTATTTACCTCATTGCTGTTTATGGGAACAGGCCATGTACAAATGTGCTCCCATGTTTCTGACAGTAACTAATTGGATAATAAATGCTAACCTTGCCAGCTGGGCTCATATCCCATGAACGAATGACTTAAAAAACTGAGCACAGTAAGAAGTCTTACAACACCAGAGGAGCAGTGCTCCGAAAGCCAGTGATTTGAAACAAACGTGTTAGACTTTAACCTGGTGTTGTAAGACTTCTTACTGTGCTCACCCCAGTCCAACACCGGCATCTCCACATCTTTAAAAACTGAGAGCGGGGTTGGTATTGGGATGAGAATGTACAAGAATTGGTGTTCTTTTTGGATGTTCGACTCACTCCGGATATATGGCACAGGAACAGACCATTCAGTCAAACCAGTTCATGCCAGAATGTACCAGTTCTGAAATTCAGATCAAAACTATGGGGCGTTAAGCAATCGTCAAATAAAAACTGAAAATGCTGAAAACGCTCAACCGATCAAGCAGCATCTGTCTGGAGAGAAACAGGGGTAACATTTGATGTTAGTGACCTTTTGTCAGAACTCTGTAAAGTCACAGACCTGAAACATTAACCCTTATTTCTCCACAGATGCTGCCTGATCTGCTGCGTATTTCCATTGTTTTCTATTTTTATTTCAGATTTCCAGCATCTGCAGATATTATACTTTTGTGTTTCAAAAGTAAGTCACCTTTACGTCTGTGGTCCATGTATGAGCGAAATGAACATTCTCCTCATCACCACCATCACTTTCCAAAATGGGCTGTTTGTTGTGGTTTGACATTATCCTGTTGTACTTAACCCAAAGTTTTTAATAAGAAACTTTGGGAGCTGGCAAGCCTGGCGTTGCCGATCCCTAGCGACCCTTGAGAAAGGTGGCGGTGGAGTACCTTGAACCACTGAACCTTGTGAATCATAAAATTTACAGTGCAGAAAGAGGCCATTCGGCCCATCAAGTCTGCACCAGCCCTTGGAAAGAGCACTCTACTTAAACCCACACCTCCACCCTATCCCCATAACCCCACCTAACCTTTTCTTTGGACACTAAGGGTAATTTAGCATGGCCAATCCACCGAACCTGCATATCTTTGGACTATGGGAGGAAACCGGGGCACCCGGAGGAAAAACACAGACACGAGGAGAATGTGCAGACTCTACACAGACAGTGACCCAAGCCAGGAATCAAATCTTGGAGCTGTGAAGCAACAGTGCTGCCCACTGTGCTACCGTGCTGTCCTCTCTTAATGGTGTATGGCAGGATGTTCCAGAATATGGCTGTAGCACCAGTGAAGGCAGTTACTAACAATGCAAGCAAAATACTGCGGATGGTGGAAATCTGAAATAAGAACAGAAAATGCTAGACAAACTCAGCAGGTCTGGCAGCATCTGTGGAGAGAGAAACAGAGTTAACGTTTTGAGTCCAAATGTCCCTTCTACAGAACTGAAGAAAGGGAGAAATATGATTTATACAGTATGGTTGCATAATGGTTAGCACTGCTGCCTCACAGCGCCCAGGGACATGGGTTCAATTCCAGTCTTGGGTGAGTGAAATTTGCATGTTCATAGAAGAATCATAGAATTCCTACAGGAGGCCATTCCCACCTAACTGTTGGACATTAAGGGCAATTTAGCATGGCTAATCCACCTATCCTGCACATCTTTGACACTGTGGGGGGGAAACTGGAGCATCCGGGGGAAACCCATGCAACACAGTGAGAAAGAACAAACTCTACGGGGAGAATGTGGAGTTTGTACTTCTTTGCATGGGTATCCTCCGGGTGCTCCAATTTTCTCCCACACTCCAAAGATGTTCCGGTTAAGGGGGGGGGTTTCGGAGGTTACTGGGATAAGGCGGGGGAGTGGGCTTAGGTAGGGTGCTCTTTCAGAGGGTCAGTACAGACTCGATGGGCTAAATAGCCTTCTCCTGCACTGCAGAGATTCTATCGAGGAAGTGGGGCAGAAGAACAGGGATAGGTCGGGGCAAAGAAGAAATTGACAAATATTGCCGCCCTTCTGCCCAGGTTCTAATTCCATTCAACCCACAGGCGCTTATCCACATATACAGTCTCACCTGGAAAATGTAAGAGAGAGAAACTTTACAGGAGTTGAGTAGATAGTCTGGAGTCATGTTCGAAACCATAGTCAAGGGCCAGACTTAAATTAATTGTTGAGAAAATATTAATTATCATTAGTGTTGAATTAAACAGCAATAAATGAAAAGCTGTTTCATTAAGGAATGCCAAGTTTAGAATATGCTTCCTGTTCAAAGGGACTAAATCTGATTAAATTAAATTGGGTGTGGGAGAAGATTACAGTTTTGCTTTGATCGTCAAAGGGTGAATTCCAATGATCTTATGAAAATGTCCTGTTTGATCGTAGTGGCGTACAGACATGAAACTGCCCGTTATACCGGTCTGGAAGTGATATGCAACATGGGATTTATTAAACTGTACATTTCCCATTCCTCTTCAAGGGCCTGAAATGCAATCAGTTATATCTTGCATGTGGTCCCAGTGGGCATGAGTTCATTGCACAACATTCCTGCTCATGCTACTTGTCCTTGAATTTGCTGTCAAATTGTTATAGTCTATGGCATTCTTTACTCCAAGTGGATATTGGAGGTTAGACAAAGTGAAGATGGATGATATGGTGGGGCCTTAGAGGTTTACGGTAAAGTACGCTTGCATTGTATTGGCCTTTTCATTTAGCATGCACTGCACCTAGTGTTGAACAGTTTCAATCCTTCAGAATACATGTTCCTAATTTTAATAGACAATTCACATAGATGTGTATATTCTCTATCCATAAAGAGAACGGACAGGTTTGGGCTGTTGTGCTGGAAAGAAATTCTGTTTAAATTAATGTAAAACTCAGGAAGCAATTTATAGCTTTACTTACCAAATAGTGCTGTTCACACACCTGAACAAATGTTGCCACCTAGTATGAAACAGCTATGAGCTGTGCATTCATTAAAATAGTTGACCATATTTGGTTTGTTTTATATTTTGCCTTTTCAAAAAACTTAATTGGTGGATATCTGATACAATTAACTTAAGGAAGCATTCAAAACACCACGAGTGGTTGATTAATCCTTGTCATCTTGCTGAGTATTGATGAGAGTTGACGATTCTCATGCCAGTGACGTCGGTCTCTGAATTGGTCTGATCATGAATAAATACTGCAGGGGCAGCTGGTCAGAGGCCTGGGGCTAATGCAGGACTGATTGAGCCTTTGGAGGTCAGTTTTAGGCTGCTTTCTAGTCAGACTTAACCCCTAAATGAGTAGGTAAGTTTGCATAAACATCCTATTAATAGGGGGATTTATACAGTTGCGATACCTGGGAGAATCTGAGAGGAGGTTGTGCATAGTTAGTTGGCGTGTTACTGGTTGGGAATTTAATTTTAATATAATTGTGCTTATAATCTCTTAAATGTACTCCGGATATAAAGTGTATCCATTTATTACTTTCCCACCCTTCTCTAAGGGTAAAGTGCTTTGAGAAGTTCATTGGTTCTGAAACGTGCTATCTAAATGCAAGTCCTGCGTTACAATTCTCCCACACAGAATTCATGGTATTTTCCCACGTTAGGAGGATTTTCTGCTTGAAGCTAGTATATAAAAACAGAAACTGCACACCCAGTAAAGTGATGTTCTGAATAATAGCCTCTCACTGACGGCTTGAAGAGCATTTGTTAATCCTGAATGCATCTTTACTGAAAAACATGTTCTCTTTCTTCACTGTATTTTGAGGAGAGAGACTGAATTGGAGGGAAAGGTAGCACAACCAGACGCGCACTAACTAGACATCAAACAAAACAAATTCCAAATTTTTCAAGGCTATTTTTTAATATTAAACTGTAGCTCATCAATTGTTGTCTACAGGTCTGTTAATGGAAGGGATCAATTCCTTGGTCCTTAATAACTAAAATAACTGAGAACCAATGGTTTCTTTTTTTATTCAGTTCTGGATGTAAATGACTTAAGGGGCTGGTTTAGCACAGTGGGCTAAACAACTGGCTTGTAATGCAGAACAAGGCCAACAGCGTGGGTTCAATTCCCGTACCAGCCTCCCCGAACAGGCACTAGAATGTGGTGACTAGGGGCTTTTCACAGTAACTTCATTGAAGCCCACTTGTGACAAGTGATTATTATGTGAGCATCGCCGGTTAGGCCAGCAATTACTACCCATCCCTAGTTGCTCTTCAGAAGGTGGTGGTGAGCTGCAGTCCTTTAGGTGTAGGTACACCCACTGTGCTGTTAGGGAGGGAGTTCCAAGATGTTGCCCCAGCGACAGTGAAGGAACGGTGATCTTTTTGCAAGTCAGGGCGGTGAGTGACTTGGAGGGGAATTCCAGGTGGTGGGGGGTTCCCGAGTGTCTTCTGCTCTGGTCCTTCTAGATGGCAGTGATCGTGGGTTTGGAAGGTGCTGTCTGAGGAACCTTGGTGAGTTACTGCAGCGCATCTTGTAGATGGTACACAGCTGCCACTGTTAGTCATTGGTGGACGACCATCATAACACAAGTTCTGCCAAGGAAGGTAGCTCATTGAGGTGGATAATGTGGCAATTTCACGCCAACAGCTACAGCTGTCATCTCATTCTTCTCCCTCCCTCCCTCATCTTGTGATCTTTTGTGTTCTACAATTGCATGAGCACAGGTATAAGTGTTAACGATGTGATGGGGAGTGCAAAAGACAGGACGCTAACTCATTTTGCATGTGTCATTGGCAGGATTGGTCTCTGGTGGCTGCTTCTGGGATGCAATCCGTGCCTCTTCGTTAAAGTCCACCATGTCACAGTTCCGGATCAATGTGAAATTCTTCGCTTCTGACAATCGTTGGCAGCAGACTTTCGAATCCTGTCGAACCCTGAAACTCATCCATTTGTGGCAACTGTTAAAATGGGTGGAACCTAATTGGAAGCATTGTTGAAATAGTTTGCTATATTGCTTGGTGGTTGATGAGCAATTAATGGTTTCGACCAGACAAGTTGGGAAGCATGCCAAAAGTTTGTGTTTATATTTAGTTTTCTTTCACTGGCACACCTTGACTTTACAAAAGAGCTTGAGTTAAGTCCATTTGAATTAGGGACTTTGATGTTTCAACTAGAAAAAAACACTTAATACCATGTGTTTAGTGATTCATTAATACTGGAATGTGCCCTGTCAATACAGTCTTAACATCAGTCAATAACATCCGACAAATCTTTCTGTCTGGTTGCTACCTTGCATGAGTTTCGTTATCTTGCTCTTAAGCTTTCTCATCTACAGATGTATTTCCCTGGTCCTTTCTCTTCCTGGCCAGTCTCTTTTCTTTCTCTCTCTGTCTTTGAGAATCCCTTATCATTGAATGAAAAATAGACTCGCATTGATTTTAGCACCTTTCATGACTTTGGAGTGTTATAAAGTGCCTTATAGTCAATTAAGTTCTTTTGAAGTGCGGTTACTCTTGTAATATAAGAAACATAACAGCCAATTTGCACACAGCAAGCTCTTGCAAACAGCAGCGTGGTAATCTGGAGGACTTTTTGTACTGGTTGAAGGGTCAATATTGACTTGGACCTCTCTGTTTCTCTTCCAAATAGTGCCATGGGATCTTTAACATTCATCTGAAAGGGTATGTGGGGTCTCAGTGCAGAGTCTCGTTCAAAAAACAGTTGGTGGGGTTCTCCAATAATGGGGATATATC
Source organism: Scyliorhinus torazame (assembly GCF_047496885.1). Classification (NCBI taxonomy): domain Eukaryota; kingdom Metazoa; phylum Chordata; class Chondrichthyes; order Carcharhiniformes; family Scyliorhinidae; genus Scyliorhinus; species Scyliorhinus torazame. The sequence continues at coordinate 150,067,999 of NC_092718.1, read as the reverse complement.
CCCATGCCTGCCAGAAAACGGGTGCGAATCACTCCGGACATTTTTCTAGAACCCCCCACCGGGACAGCCACTGAGCCGCGACACCGAGTTCCCGCCGGGACCATACGTGAACCATGTCGGCGGGAACTCGGCCGGTCGTCCGCAGACAATCGCCCCCGTCCAGCGTCGCGTCGACCGTGACTGGCTGCAATTCTCTGAGACTGTCTCTGATAGTGGTCTTCCCTCAGTATTGCACTGGAGTGTCAACCTGGATTTTTACTGCAGTCTCTGGACATTTATGTAGCCCAAAACTGCCACTGGGTACCTGGTATGATCTTGTGTGTCTCCTACCACTATTCTTGGGGAAAGATATTTGTATCCCTAACCAGACCAGTGTCCAAACTGGAACTAGCACTGTTGTGCGAGACATGAACGAAAGAGCCTAACAGTTGATACAGGTTTGGGACTAGGTGTCCTTGTCAATGGTTCACTTCAAGGGGCAGTAATAACATAGCCCAATTATTCTGTTCAAGCAAAACAAAAATGTGGTTGCAAGCAGGCTATTCAGGGGAGACGATGGCGCAATGATAATGTCACTGGACTAGTAATCCAGCAGCCCACGTTAATGCTCTGGGGACACGCGTTCAAATCCCACCATGGCAGCTGATGGAATTTAAATTAATGTAAATTCAGTTAATTAATCTGAAATCAAAATGTAGTCGCAATAAATCTGCCATCCTTACCTGGTGGTTACCAGCACCATGGTTTTACCAGAACTGCTGTCTGAAATAGCCCAGCAAAGCCACTCAGTTGTACTGAACCGTTACCATGTGGAATGCATCAGTTCGAGAAGGCAGTTCAACACTACACTCTCAAGGTCACTTTGGGCTAGGCACCAAATTCTGGCCTTGCCCACAACACCCATATCCCATGAGAGAATTTTAAGAATCAAGATACGTAAAGCAGGAATTTTAATTGTGCATAAGCCTGAGAAAACAAAGATTTAGTCAGTTCACAAGAATTTAAATAACTTTCTCCAGAATGTGTTTCTTCACACCAACCACGCTGCCTTCCCTTAGATTACAGAAAGGCTGGTGTATTTCAGTGGGTTACTGAATGGCTAAACTGTTAATTAAACGTCATCAAAAGTGCAACGAAGCAGAGGGTAACATGGCGCAATTCTTGTCGCACCTCATCTGGACTGTATAGACTTCATTTATGCTATGACCAGGTTTAATCTGTCAACTTTAGGATGGAACACTACCATCTGGAGGATCCCCTCTAAGTCATCCCCCCCGGAAATATATCGGCCGTTCCATCACTGTTTCTGAGTCAAAATCCTGAATCTCCCTCCCCAATAGTGCAGTATGCCACATGGACTGCCGCGGTTCAAGAAGGCAGCTCACCACCACTTTCTCAAGGACAATTAGGGATGGGCAACAAATTCTGGCCTAGCCAGTAAATCCACATCCTGCAAAAAATAAATGAAATGAAAAAAAGAACATCGACATCCCGCCTGCGCGGTATTCTATGTGTGGTCTTACCAATGTCTTGTACAACTTCAACAAGACGTATCAACTCCTGTATTCAATATTCTGACCAATAAAAGCTAGCTGCTGAATGCCTTCTTCACCACCCTGTCCACCTGCGACTCCACTTTCAAGGAGCTATGAACCTGTACTCCTAAATCTCTTTGTTCTGTAACTCACCCCAACACCATACCACTGACTGAGTAGGTCCTGTCCTGATTTGATCTACCAAAATGCATCACCTCACATTTATCCAAATTAAACTCCATCTGCCATTCATTGGTCCACTGACCCAATTGGTCAAGATCCTGTTACAATCTTATATAACCTTCCCTATCCGCCATGCAGACTTTCTCTAATTAGCCCTTGACTGTCTAAATGCCTGTAGATCCTGTTTCTCAGAATACCTTTTTTGTGAGGGACACGAAGAATCCAGCACGAGTTGAAGGATAGAAAGAAATAACATTTATTTACAATAACATATATATATATATAATATATATATATATACACAACAGCAGCAGCAACTCCTTGCTGCTCATTCTCCTCTAGCCGGTTCCAAACTGGCCAGCTTTATTTATGTAGGGAATCTGCTAATGATTTCTCCGCCCCCCTCATTGGGGAAACTCCTACTCCCAAAGGATTGTGGGATTGCCATTAGTCCCCAGCCAGTGGTAAGCAGGCAGGTTATAACAACCTTTTAACAACTTACCCACTACAGAGGTAAGGCTCACCGACCGGCCTGTAGTTCCCATGCTTATCCCTACAGCCCTTCTTAAACAACATTTGCTACCCTCCAATCTTCAGGCACCTCTCCTGTGGCTGTCAATGATTTAAATATCTCGGCTAGGGGGCCGGCAATTTCCTCCCTAGCCTCCTACTACATCCTGGGATACTTTTCATCAGGCCCCGGAGATGTATCTATCTTGATGCGCTTTAATACCTCCAGCACCCACTTCTCTGTAATATGTACACTCCTCAAGACACCACTTTTTATTTTCCCAATTTCCCCAACATTCGTGCCTCTCCCAACAGTAAATACTGACGAGAAATATTCATTTAGGACCTCTCCCATCCCTTGTGGTTCCGCATATAGATAACCTTGTTTATCCTTGAGAGGCCCTACCTTTTCCCTAGTCACTCTTTTGCTCTTTATGTATCTGTAAATCTTTGGATTTTCCTTTGCCTTATTTGCCAAGACAATCTCATGTCCCCTTTTTGCCCTCCTGATTTCTCTCTTAACTCTACTCCGACAAGCCCTATACTCGTCAAGGGATCCACTTGATCTCAGTTGCCTATGCGTGTCATATGCCTCCTTCTGCCTTCTGACCATGGCCTCAATATTCTTGTCATCCAGGGTTCCCTACTTTTCCCAGCCTTAGCCTTCACTCTAACAGGCTCACCCTGAACCCTAGTTAACACCCTTTTGAAAGACTCCCACTTACCAACTGTAACTCTATGCATCTGTACAAGAAAATATAGGACCCAAATGTTCCTGTCCGAAGCATGACTGCTTACAGCATGTGAATGCATTCATGAACTGGCCCCTCCATCCCACTGCTCGAGCTCTGTTTGAAATATTTTAAACCTAATATGTGGTTTAGGGACAAAGTAATTGTGCAAACATGCTTACCCTTTCAGATTTATTGTTGTGACAGGTTTCAGTTCTTATAAGTCACAAGATCCTATCCTGAGCTCCGTGTGTATGTAGTGCAAATGTAGATGCAAGTCATTGGTGATACTGTATTGAAGAGTAATTGTGCTTATTTTGGCCAGTGTCACAAAGAAAAAACCTTGTTCTGTAAATGTGAACCCTGATCATTAAGATTTCGGCTCATTTGTCACTAAATGTCTTTGCCTTTTGCGGAGGGATTGGGGAAACTGGGCCTGTATTCTCCAGAGTTTCGCAGAATAAGAGGAGATCTCGCTGAACTTGCAGAATTCTCACAGTGACGTGACAGAGTAGATGTAGGTGGAATGTTTCCTCAAGCTGGTGAGTCAAGAATCAAAGGACACAGTCTCAGAATAAGGACAGGCCATTTAGGACTGAGATGAGGAGGACTTTCTTAACTCGGAAGCTTTGGAATTCTCTACCCCCAAAGGGCTGTGGAAGCTCAGTCATTGAGCAGGTTCAGGACAAAAGTCAATAGATTCCTGGATACTGATGACATTGAGGGATGGTGGGATAGTGGGAGAAGATAGTCTAGAAGTAGATAATCAGCCGTGATCTGTTTGAATGGCGGAGCAAGTTCGATGGGCGAATTGCCTACTCCTCCTATGTTCCCATGTAAAATCCACCTTGTGCAGGTTGGAGAAATGACTCCTGGAGAATTGCCCATTTGTCTTTAGCAAGTGGTTGCTATTTAAATTGATAAGTGGGGGTGAACGTCTGTTGTCACTGCACAATTCATGTAAGTATATAGATCCCAATTAGTTTCATTTTCCATTTAAGAATAATCTTTATTGTCACAAGTAGGATATATTTACACTGCAATGAAGTTACTGTGAAAAGTTCCGAGTCGCCACATTCGGCGCCTGTTTGGGAATACAGAGGGAGAATTCAGAATGTTCATTTCACCTAACAGCACGTCTTTCAGGACTTGTGGGAGGAAACGCACGCAGACACGGGGCAAATGTGCAGATTCCGTACAGACAGTGACCCAAGTGGGAATCGAACCTGGGACCAAGGAGCTGTAAAGCAACAGTGCTACCATGTATGATGATCCACTATTTGAACTCTGCATTAGTTTCTACCTTTTCAGTCCAAATTTGTAATTTTGGGGATTTATTTGATTCTGTTGTTTGAAACATTGGGTAATGTGTTGCTATTGGCCTCATCTTGCGCACTCCGTGTGTTGAAGGTGCAAAAGAGAGACCATGAATAGTGAAATTCCCTTTCTGGTAGCAACACTCATCTCTTGCCAACACTGTGTTTTGCTAGCTGATGTAAAGACTCGCATTCTGGGCGGCATGTGGCGCAGTGGTTAGCACAGGGACTGCGGCGCTGAGGACCCGGGTTCAAATCCCGGTCCTGGGTCACTGTCTGTGTGGAGTTTGCACATTCTCCCCATGTCTGCGTGGGTTTCACCCCCACAACCCAAAGATGAGCTGGTTAGGTGGATTGGCCATATCTTTTTATTAAAACGGTACAAACACTCATTTTGTGTTGGAGAAACAGGGTACCCTCCCCTCAGTATCAATGTACAGGGAGGAGAGGTGGATACTCTGATTATTAAAACTGTTCACAGCACGTTTCTACAAAAAACAAATGATACAAGCACTAAACTTTGCGCTGGAGAGATCAGATACCCTCGCCTCTGTACCAACAGAAGGGAAAGGAAGGGGGTGGTGGGGGGAGAGGGGAAAGGAGGGTGGTGGGGAGGGAGGGAGTCAGAGTGTTGGTGAAGGGGGGGGGCAAATAGGGCACTGCCTGAACTATCAACAGATTGGCCATGCTAAATTGCCCCTTAATTGGAAAAAGAAAAATAATTGGCTACTCTAAATTTAAAAAAAAAAGACTCATTCAAAGTATCGTCTTGCATCTTTGACTTTGTCTATATATATGTTTCTGGAACCTGCCTCTTCATTCACCTGAGGAAGGAGCTGTGCTCCGAAAGCCAGTGATTCGAAACAAACCTGTTGGACTTTAACCTGGTGTTGTAAGACTTCTTACTGTGCTCACCCCAGTCCAACGCCGGCATCTCCACATCATGATGTAAAGTCTGAAATTCAGTGAGTTTATTCAAGACACAGATGCAGGTAATTGGTGGGAAGGCACCATTGATGAAAGGTTTTGGATTGGTCACTACTTTGTGTTGGAATAACCATTTTCATTTTGCTATTTTATAGGGTCAGGCTTGCTCCCTCGTGCTGAAGGCTCTGCAGACCCGGGAGGTGAGAGAGACTTGGACAGACACCAAGGGGAAAAAGATCATCAATCAAGTCATCAACCAGATTAAACAGGTAATTGACTTACTCAAATAACCAGCAAGTTCAAATGGAGACCCATTCAAGACAATGGAGCAGAATTTAAAATCAATGGTGCTCATTGTTAATACACAAATCCAACAGCAGCAACTTTGGGGGGGGGCGCACAGATGCGCAGTTAAAAGTAGATATCTGATCTTGCTGGTCAAGATGTGCTACATCACAATCCATACGAGGAAAGAATCTCACTGTTCGGCTTCCCATTCAAATGGGTTAAAACATCATGAAGTTTGTTGTCTTGTAGGTATGGACTAAACTCGCCATTTCTTCAATCTGATTTGTTTTGGAGATACAGTCATTTAGTCAGTCACATAAGTCTTCCATGTCCTGCAGAGGGCACTGCACCATGGTGATCTCCCACTTGCAGCATTTTGCCTCGATGGGGTTTTAACAGGCAATGGCAATGGCAAGTCGAGTAAAAGGCAGGTGTACTTCCACTCACTGGTTGCAGCAAATTCTAACCTTTTTGTTCCAACTCAAAATCTTATTGAGCCTCATCTGTGTCTCATTGAAGTTGAAGCTATGCTCTCGCCGATTGGAGAAGTTAGAAAGTTGACTGTCACGACCAATAGTATGACCTCTTTGCCGCACAAGGAAGTAAATGGGCCATCAAGCCTGTTCTCCTCTAGACTGTGTATTTTGCCTTCTCACAGATTCAACCTAGCTTATTCTGTCTCCTACAAAAATACAAGATTTCTTGCTTCCCTTCGGGGTAATTCAGGAAAGCTGCAAAATATTTATCTAGAGCTGTTTTCTTCCCACATATTTATCAGAAGCTGGTTCTCTAGCATCAAGCAGGCTTTCAGTCCTTGTAAGCTGCGTTGTTAAAGCATGTTTGTAACAGTAAGATGAAAAGTAACGGCACTGAATGCTATAAACCGCTTAAAACTCTGCCAGTTCTGGCCTGATCTTTGCCAATGTGCAGCTCTGGTATGTTCAGATATTCATAAGAACTAGGAGCAGGAGTAGGCCATCTGGCCCCTCGAGCCTGCTCCACCATTCAATGAGATCATGGCTGATCTTTTGTGGACTCAGCTCCGCTTTCCGGCCCGAACACCATAACCCTTAATCCCTTTATTCTTCAAAAAACTATCTATCTTTATCTTAAAAACATTTAATGAAAGAGCCTCAACTGCTTCACTGGGCAAGGAATTCCATAGACTCACAACCCTTTGGGTGAAGAAGTTCCTCCTAAGATCAGTCCTAAATCTACTTCCCCTTATTTTGAGGCTGTGCCCCCTAGTTCTGCTTTCACCCGCCAGTGGAAGCAACCTGTCCGCATCTATCCTATCCCCTTCATAATTTTATATGTTTCTATAAGATCCCCCCCGCATCCTTCTAAATTCCAATGAGTACAGTCCCAGTCTACTCAACCTCTCCTCGTAATCCAAACCCTTCAGCTCTGGGATTAACCTAGTGAATCTCCTCTGCACACCCTCCAGTGCCAGTACGTCCTTTCTCAAGTAAGGAGACCAAAACTGAACACAATACTCCAGATGTGGCCTCACTAACACCGTATACAATTGCAGCATAACCTCCCTAGTCTTAAACTCCATCCCTCTAGCAATGAAGGACAAAATTCCATTTGCCTTCTTAATCACCTGTTGCACCTTTTTGCGACTCATGCACTAGCACACCCAGGTCTCTCTGCACAGCGGCATGTTTAATAATCCCTTTTGCTGTTATTCCTACCAAAATGGATAACCTCACATTTGTCAACATTGTATTCCATCTGCCAGACCCTAGCCCATTCACTTAACCTATCCAAATCCCTCTGCAGACTTCCGGTATCCTCTGCACTTTTTGCTTTACCACTCATCTTAATGTTGTCTGCAAACTTGGACACATTGCACTTGGACCCCAATTCCAAATCATCTATGTAAATTGTGAACAATTGTGGGCCCAACCTGAACCCTGAGGGACACCACTAGCTACTGATTGCCAACCAGAGAAACACACATTAATCCCCACTCTTTGCTTTCTATTAATTAACAATCCTCTATCCATGCTACTACTTTCCCCTTAATGCCATGCATCTTTATCTTATGCAGCAATCTTCTGAATGGCATCTTGTCAAAAGCTTTCTGGAAATCCAGATATACCACATCCATTGGCTCCCCGTTATCTACCGCACTGGTAATGCCCTCAAAAAATTCCACTAAATTAGTTAGGCATGACCTGCCCTTTATGAACCCATGCTGCGTCTGCCCAATGGGACAATTTCCATCCAAATGCCTCGCTATTTCTTCCTTGATGATAGATTCCAGCATCTTCCCTACTACCGAAGTCAAGCTAACTGGCCTATAATTACCCGCTTTCTGCCTACCTCCTTTTTTAAACAGTGGTGTCACGTTTGCTAATTTCCAATCTGCCGGGACCACCCCAGAGTCTAGTGAATTTTGCTAAATTATCACTAGTGCATTGCCAATTTCCCTAGCCATCTCTTTTAGCACTCTAGGATGCATTCCATCAGGGCCAGGAGACTTGTCTACCGTTAGCCCGATTAACTTGCCCATCACTACTTCCTTAGTGATATCAATCATCTCAAGGTCCTCAGCTGTCATAGCCTCATTTCCATCAGTCACTGGCATGTTATTTGTGTCTCCCACAGTGAAGACCGACCCAAAAAAACTGTTCAGTTCCTCAGCCATTTCCTCATCTCCCATTATTAAATCTCCCTTCTCATCCTCTAAATGACCAACATTTACCTTAGCCACTCTTTTTTTTTATATAATTGTGGAAACTAGCCACTCTTTTTTTGTTTTATATATTTGTAGAAACGAGCCACTCTTTTTTGTTTTATATATTTGTAGAAACTTCTTCCCATGAATGCCCTTTGAACTTCAAAGTGTAGTACCTATCAGACTGCCTGTTCTATATTGTCTTTACGGCTGAAATGTCATTTGGCGGCAGAACCCAGTGATAGTTTTGCTTCACGGTGTGATTATAAAACTAGGGGAAGAGAGACTGGGGAAGGAGCAATCGGAAGTAAAAATGTATTTTAAATTACTCCTGATAACCTCTTTCCTCCTAAGCTTCAGCACATAGTCGATGTCATGATAGGAAAACGAGTAATGAGCCAGGATTCCGAAGATTTATTTACTAACTGGAGATCCCTGCTGAAAATAAATGTTTGGCAATGTGACCAAACTCTGCTGCACTGCCCCCCACAGTCGATAGCCTGCTGCTGGGCATTGTCGAGATTTGTGTGGCCAGTTGTCTAAAATACCAGATAGCAGCCAGTGCTCATCAAGGAGTACTGCAGCACAGGGCGGCGCTCCGGCAGTGTTAATGGGTTAGCGGTGTACATGAAAGCAACAGGACCGTAAGGCGGCTACAGCTCTAACAACTTGTATTTACAGAAAATCTTTAATTTAGTAAGACATTCTCACAGCGTCGAGGTCCCAGGTTCGAATCCCGGCTCTGGGTCACTGTCCGTGTGGAGTTTGCACATTCTCCCCGTGTTTGCGTGGGTTTTGCCCCCACAACCCAAAGATGTGCAGGGTAGGTGGATTGGCCACGCTAAATTGCCCCTTAATTGGAAAAAATGAATTGGGTACTCTAAATTTATTTTTAAAAATTTAGTAAGACATTCCACAATACTGTACAAGATCAAGCTGCAAGTCAGATAAGGAGATATTGAGATAGATTCCCAAACCCATGGTCAACGAGCTAAGTTCTGAGGGATGTTATTTAGGATGAGAGGGAGACAGGCATAGGTGCAAGAGATTTAGCGAGGGAATCGCAGAACTCTAGGCCGGTGGCTGATAGCTCGGACACCAATGGTGGGTTGAAGGAAGTCGAGGGTGCACAAGAAGTCAGAATGGCTGAACTGTGCTTGAGGGAGAGATTGGAACTATAAAGAAAATATAAAAATCAATGCATGAAGCATTGCTGTCAGTGGTGGTATGAGCAGATGAACGTCCTTGGCCACTAAACAGGAGACTCCTTCAATAACAATGGGAGGTGAGGTACCAGAGAACAGCTGATCCCTGTAGAACCATAACCTGGCCATGGATGGGAGGAAATGTATTTAGTTTATAAGATGGAACGTGTTTCAGTGAATGGGTTACAAAAGTTCTATATTGTTTCTTTTTTTAATTCTCTTCCACAGTATTTGCAAAGTGTGACAAAGATTAAACTGAAGGTGGACCAGGAGAAAGTGATGAAATGCTTGGAGCTGATTGCCGGTCTCATTAAGATTGTAGATCAACAGGTAAAAGAGGGCAAAAGTGCATACCGAAAGCAGATGATTGAGTTAAATGTTGTGGTGGAGGAGGGCAATATGCCCCTGGAGTTCATGAATTATTGGACATTTGGGCCATGTGACATGGTGTCAAAAGGCCATTGAAGTAGCATTCCACAATGGGAGAGCCCAGACCTGATTATTCCTCCAGGTTTCTCCAATAAATCACCAACTCCCATTGTCTGGCATAAAAGCTCAACTAACTCCATCATTCTTTGCTTCATACAAGTAAATGACAACAAGTATTCAGCAAGGACTGGGAAAGCAAGGATTCACTAAATGGGTCATAATATTGGTGGTCATGTGACTATCAGGAGCTATCCAATTCTATATGTGTCCCCCGCTCACCACATCCCCCACCAGCAGCTGCTACTCTGCTCAGCTATAGGAGGACGAGAATAAGACATAACGTCTCAACACATGGGAATGTGGCATGATTCAAAGAATAGTAGGCTTCCTGCCCAACATTTATCCCTCAACCCTGAAACAGATGATCTAGTCATCATCACATTGCTGTTTGTGTGACCTTGCAATGTGCAAATTGGCTGCTGCAAATCCTACATTACAAATGTGACCACACTACAACAAAACAAATTCACAGGCTGTAAAGCGCTTTTTGAAGTCTCGGGGTCGTGAGTTCTTTTTCAGAGATACCAAAGCCCCAACTCACTGAGTGGGTCCCTGGGGTGGCACTGCCAGTGTACCTGGGTAGTGCCAGGATACCTCCCTGCCCAAAGGGCATACGCCTGGGGGCCTTCGATCCCCTGAGAGAACCCCACGAGTGTCGTTCCGTCTGGTTCCTGTTTGTGGAGACTAGCATTGAACGCTGCTCGCCCGAGATTACCGAGGCGAAAGGCATTGATCCCAACGCCTCCAGTGCCTCAGGAAACTGCATATTAGAATGTCAAAAAGTGATGCCGCCCACAAAGGGCAGGATTTGCATCGCATCATCTCACGAGATCGCGTTAGATCTTGCAACCCGGATAGATTCCGAGAACGGGGTCACCCGATTTCTATCAGTCAAGTTGCGGCACGCTGCTGTTTGGGCGCAACATGGCTGTTCGGTCGTGCCCACCGTTTCATAAGCATATTGCTACTGTAGCACGGTGTAGCATAGTTTAGATAAGAAGAGGTGGGGTGCTTGCTGTTTTTCCTTTCAAATTGGGCAGCACTTAAGCTAGGGTGGAAGGATGATTTTTGTTTTTAGAAACTCTCAAAGAATTTTACCTGTAACTAGGTACTTTTCACACAGAGAAAATACAAGTGATAATTATCTCTGAATTCACAATTTGATAAAGAGGCTGTAAAGGATTAGCTGTCCTTAGGGTTAGATGTGAGGCCTGAAAAGAAGTTTGTTTGTTTTTATAAGATGGGGAGTTGGTAGCAAAATGTCACTGGACCAGTAATCTTAGGGGTCAGACAAGTGCACTGGGAGTATGGGTTCAAATCCTACCATGGCAGCGAATGGAATTTGAATTGAATTACTCAATCTGGAATATAAAGCTAGTCTCAGTAATGATGAACATTAAATAATTGTCGTGAAAAAACTATCTGGTGATTTAATGTCCTTTTGGGAAGGAAATCTGCCGTCCTGGCCTACATGTGATTCCAGGCCCTTGCAATGTGGTTGACTCTTACATGCCCTCTGAAATGGCTGAGCAAGCTACTCAGTTCAAGGCAATTAGGGATGGGCAACAAATTCTGGTCCTGCCAGTGGCTTTCGTGTCCCGTGAAAGAAGAAAGAGAAAAAGAGATTTACACTTGAGATTTGAAAGCTTTTCTTGATTGGGAGCTTTTTCACTCTCCGGTGTGTATGAATGAGAGCTGTATTAGGTTGTTTGTATATCCCCAAGTGGCTCCTGAGGTGTGCCAATGGAAAAGAGGTGAGTACCATGGAGAGGCCATAGGGTGGGTATGAGGAAGCATGAGGGTTGATGGGGGAATGGGGAGTGGGTGGGCTAAAAGTTCCTAACCCAGCTGTCCCAGAGAACTGAGGTGGGCTTTCTAACCAGCCCACCTCAGCACTCTCTTGCTCTAGTGGTCGCCTAGGATCTGCTGCTGTGGTTGGTGAGCCTGACTATATCCCTTCCCCGGAAACGGAAATTGGGCCTCATAGGACTCTTTAAACACATTTCCCAACTGGGGCTACCTGTCATGGTGAAAATCCAGCCCTTAGCTTCTCAACTTTTGGTAGGTCACTAAGATAAAGTCCTATATTTAATTGGTTGGGTTTCCCTCCCAGGCTCCCACTTGTCGAGTGAAAGACTGTTGTTATATGTCGGCGTCTGATTTGTGCATTATTGTCTTACAGAAGCTCAATGTCTCGGTAAGCCAGCTGGCACCCAGCCTGCAGAAACTGGGGCAGCTGGAAGAGTTTGGCAAGGCTTCGCACGTGGACGACGTGTACTGGCATGTGATGAAACGGCTCGGATTCAAGTAAGCACCTCTCCTCTTTCACTGCCTATTCGGTTTCTGAAAAGGGCGCTATTATCTGGTCCGAAATGGCGCTGAACTGGACTGCTGTCAGTAGACTGGCAGCATGCCTGCCAGCCTGCCCTGGATCCTCATTCCTGCCCTGGGCTAGGCAGAGGTGTCAGCTCTTGGATTCTCTACTCTTGTGTTTAGCGGGGAGTGTCGGCCGGTCTAACATGTTTGCTGGTTTAACATGTTCTTCGTTCTCGCATTGTGTTGACAGGCGACCAAAGAAGGAGAAGGTAGAAGCACAGGTACAAAGCCCAGTGGCCGAAGAGGGGGTCCTGAAGAAGAAGAAGAAAGGATTTCTCCCAGAAACCAAGAAGCGGAAGAAGAATAAAGACCCAGCTCAGGAGAATGTGCAGGAAGGGAAAGAAAATTCCGTGGGGAAGTCTGAAACCATTCCGAAGGCCGCAAAGATTGGTCAGGAGAAGAAGAGAAATAGGAGGAAAAGGAAGAGGAATCGGGAGAGATTGGCAACAGGAAAGCCAGGGCCAGAGTCAGGTGGCCCGGTTAAAAAGGCCAAAACAAACGCAGCAGAGATGGGCCATGGCGTTAAGGCTGGCAAACGGGTGACTGTGAAACATGAAAAATCAAGAGATGGAGCGGCAGAGTAATCACAGCGCTATGAGCAAATGCCATGGGGTCTTTGCTGGTTTAAAATCCAGATTTTCCAGATGATCTCTGACTCCAGAGTGCTCAAGAACCTGGATTACAGTAGCTGGGCCACGAGTGAACTTGAGTGAACTGAAAGATGTGACATGTTTGCATCTCGCATATGGAGTACACCTAATCGTTAGACTGTTAGCGCACAAGTGACCCAGTTATTTGGGTTGAATGGTTTGAGCTCCACAGTCCAGGAGGTGCAGTCTAACCCTTAACTGTGCTGCGTAAAACCACAGGTTTTACATGAATCTTACCCCTTTGATTAAAAAGAATTGTTTCTTAAAATGTATCTTTTTTGATATCCTGTATCATCACCACAATGGGACTCATCGCCATTGGTGATCAAGTCAGATACATGATGTGTCTGTACCAAAGTGTGAGGGCATGAACTCTTATATTTCCTCCCCATGCAAAAAAAATATTTTGTTCATATTCGACTTTTAAATTAAAGCAGTTATCTGTACCTTATTTATTGGCTGCCTGTTTTCAGTAAAACTATCGGCAGTTGGCGTTGAGGTACAAATCAGACACAATCAGAGTTGCCTCAATGCTGAATGGTTGTCTGTTGTTCCTATGCAATGGGCTTGAGGCACTGAATGGTTTCCTTCTGTTCATGTGTATTTTCAGCTACCCTGAGGCCAAAGCATTTTTGCTACACAAGTGTTGGGCAGTGATCACCTCAATAAGTGAAAATATCATTATTTCCGCATGACATTCAATGCCATTATCATCACTGAATCCCCAATTATGAACATCCTGGGGCTGGGTTACCATTAACTAGAAACTGAGTTGGACTAGTCACGTTCTCCCCGTGTCTGCATAGGTTTCCTCGGGGTGCTCCAGTTTCCTCCCACAAGTCCCGAAAGACGTGCTGTTAGGTAATTTGGATATTCTGAATTCTCCTTCCGTGTACCCGAACAGGCGCCGTAATATGGCGACTAGAGGCTTTTCATGGTAACTTCATTGCAGTGTTAATGTAAGCCTACTTGTGATAATAAAAATTGTTATTAAATACTGTGACTACAAGAGCAGGCTAGAGGCTGGGAATTCTGTGGCAACTCACTTCCTAACTCCCCAAAGCTTGTCCATCATTTATAAGACACAATTAAGTCAGTATTGTGATTGAATACTCTTAAAATGCCTGGATGAGTGCAGCATCACCAACACTAAAGAAGCTTGACACCATCCAGGAAAAAGCAGCCGGCTTGATGGCACCCCTTCCACCACCTTAAATATTCAGTCCCTCTACCACCAGCACACAGTGGCAGCAGTATGTACCATCTGTAAGATGCACTGCAGAAACCCTCAAAGGCTCCTTCAATAGCACCTTCCAAACCCATGGCCGTTGCCACCTAGAAGAGTAAGGGCAGCAGATGCCCATGAGGACACCTGCAAGTTCCCCACCATGCCGCGCACACTATTCTGACTTTGAACTGTGGCGCCGATTCTTCATTGTCACTGGGTCATAATCCTGGACCTCCTTCCCTAACAGTACTGTGAATGCACCTACACAACATGGACTGCTGCTGTTTAAGGTGGCCCGCCACCATCTTTTCAAGTGCCATAATGCTGACTTGGTTAAGGATGTCCACAAATTTTAAAAGTCTGCCGTTCTGTGTCCACATTGAATGATATCACCAGCTTTGAATATATTCTCTGCTCAGTCCTGGGAGCTGTGTATAAACTGCTGAGAGCATGCCACCCAACCTGAATCTGTACTGAGAGCCATTTACCTGTGGTTTCTGAATAAGACACACCCACATTCTTTTGACTCCTATATGATGTTGAGGACACTTCAGGAAACAAAAAAGGCCTTTGTTCCTGATATAACTCCTGTTGATTTAGAAATTATCCGATTGAGGTTTGAATGGAGAAACGTATCTGAATCAGGCTGTGAATAACATGCTCCATATATATTACTGTATCTAGCCCTGGTGGCTAATAATGAACAGATTACCTGATCCAATTGCAACCGCGCTGACCTTTCACACCCTGTCAGAAACAGTATTTGTGCTGCCAGTGGCTTACTGGCTGGACCCTGGAGGATACAAGTCCCCCTAGCCTTATTGACGCAAAATGGTGATGGATTTAATCAACACTCAGTTTTAGGAGAATGCAGCCACAATTGAAACATTCTTTCACAACAACAAAAATAAAAATCTGAAGAATGTGAAGTCTAATTGTATCATTAACTCTGGTAAAGGGACCAGGTTCTGAATTGCAGGCTGCAGTGCCAGCGTGCAGTGATGTGGGCCAGTAATGTCAGTTTGCTTTTTGCAGCATCTGGAACAGCTGCATTGCCTGCCTGAGTGTTGAGCAGGCAGTTGGCATCGCGCAGCATATGTGCACTTGTCTCCTGCTAAAATCATAAAGGGGCACCGTCTTTGTGGAAGCGTTTGGCTCTTGACTCCTGATTATGAAACCCTGTGACAGCACGGAGTAAAAATGACAGGTCCCCCCCCCCCCCCCCCCCCCCCCACCACCACCTGTGTCCAGGTGACAGGAACTGTGACAAGTGCTCAACTGCAATATAGTCTGCTTAAATCATTGCTGTCTCTTGCACAGCTGGAGTGTTAGAATTGTTCTCCGTACAGAGAAAACAACACCTGTTTCTGGCTGGAGTGCAGATCACCTCTGCACGGGTAACATTGACCGAGGCCAGAGTGATCACCTGGACTGAGCTTTGATTACTTGAAGAGATCAGTGTGAAAATTTCAGAATTTATTCATTGACTGGCCTTTATTTATTTTTGCACCTCAGGGTATTACGAAGTTCCATGGTGAGTACGTAAGGCAGCAACACAACAGTATGCGATAGATTGGATGAACCATCCTGCCGGAGATTTATCATCTGTTCCTTATATGGCAGACTCAAAATGTCTTTTAAATGGGTCCATACTTTGAGAGGACCAAGTATTGTTTGTGTGGCTGTCCAAATAATGGACTCATCAGTAAATCTTGGTGCCAGTGCCCTTGGCAAATGGCACTCGGTGAAATGCTCATCCTGAGCTGCTGCTGCAGACATGATGGGCAGAATGGCCTGTTTCGCAGCGATGAAAAGGAACTGGGGGTACACTGCATTCTTTTTTTTCCCCCATTGGAGTTACTTGGTGTGTACAAGAAGCTGGCCCGCTTTGTCTTCCATCTTGTTAGTAAGAGCATTGAGCACAACTCGCCATGCGATAACACGGGATGGCACTCTGACTGGATGTCGGACTAACCATGGTCGGAGCATGATAGCCTATCCATAGATCAGTCCTGCCAGGGGAGAGGGAGGGGAATGACACAACAATGTAATGGTAGATAGAAAAATTAGAGCTTATGGTAAAATCTCTGCAGGTTAGTCAGCATCTGAAAGTGATGGGTAGATCACGTTAAAGGTTGGACTGCTCAGAACTACTGACGCACTTTGGAGACCTCACTGTCTAAAAATGCAACTAAGGGGGTATACATCATATTTGTGCACATTCATAGGGATGATGGGGGAAGAAGAGATTGAAATTTGTTTGTGGCTTGGGAGAGATCTCCCAGTAAGTCTCACCATTGCCTGGGATCTCCCATTCGCATGTTGTGGATCATATGATCATTCCAAACTACAGCACAGTGTAAACGGTTAATCTGATCTGGCTGTGATCCAGTTCTATTTATGGAAAACAATTCATCCTGTCTGTGTACAGTCCCTGGTGCCCCTCTGCTGTGCGCTAAGTTGCCCAGAACTACAAAGGGATTGAGGACGGGCTTTTTAAAAATGTGAGGTCAGCTTTTTGCAGGCATTGTTATGACAAAAGGTGAACCGCTAAAATGGAATTTTAACCAAAAGGTGGAGGGTGAGAGTGAGCGTTCCAATGCTCAAGACTGCCAAATGCTGTTTAAAATAAACACGACAAGCTTACTGAGATTATTTTTTTATTGAAGGCTTTTTATCTATAAACACAAAATATCAGAAGAACAACACATCAAACAAACAATCACAGATCCCCAGCTTCCCCGATACCAACACCCCACCACATCCCACCCTCCCCATTTTTATACCCTTAAACCCCCCCCCCCCCCCCCCCCCCCCCCCGGCTGACCCTTCGATCCCTGAAGAAGTCAATGAACGGTTTCTACCGCCGAGTAAACCACTTTATCGACCCCCGCAAAGCAAACTTGATTTTCTCCAACTTCAGGAATTCCACCACGTCGCTCACCCAGTCCCTTGCCTTCAGCGACCCAGAGGTTTACCAACACATCAAAATCCGTTTCCAAGCTAGCGGGGAGGCAAAGGTCTACACATCGATCCCACCTCTTCCCGGATCTTCCAACACCAAATATCGCTACCTCCAGATTCAGGGCCACACCCAGGACCTCGGACATAACATCCGAGAACCCCCTCAGTCTTGGACACACCCAGAACATGGGATGTGATTCGCGCCCACACCTGTCTTCCACCCCTGCAAAGAATGTGCCCATCCTCGCCACCATCATGTGGGCCCTATGCACCACTTTAAACTGAACGAGGCTTAACCTCGCACACAACGAGGATGCGTTTAGCCTCCGCAAGGCCTCTGTTCACGTCCCAGCCCCCACCTCCTCTCCCAGCTCCTCCTTGCACTTGATCTCCACTGGAGCGCCCTCACTCTCCATCAATTCCTTCTATATATCTGACACCCTCCTTTCCTACTGATATTATATCATTTTGTGTATGTCTTTGGGAATTTACAGACCTTCAGTATACCTTATTGTTAAAACAATATTATTTGGGTAATGTAGCTTTACATTGGAAATGAGGTCGTCTGCCTACATACTCTTGCACCACATAAATTGTGCCCCCAATCTCTTGTCTTTATCTGGAGCTTAGCTCCAAAGAATTTTTGTTCACCTCTACAGAAGTTTCCAGTACAGAGGAAAGCCGTTCAACCCATCGTGCCTCCTCCAACTCTTTGCTTCCCAATTTAGTCCCATTCCCTTGCTCCTTCTCCATTTCACTTTTGTTTTCCGTCAGGTATCCAAATTCCTTTTGAAAGTTACTGTTGAATCTGCTGCCAGCATACTTCCAGGCATTGAATTCCAGATCAGAACTTGCTCTGTTTTTAAGAAAATTAGGATTTGGAACAGCTCGAACAAAACTTTCCTTGATTTTCTCTCCTCTCCAGGAACCGGCTTCCAGCCGCTCTAGTTGCTGCACTCACTACATGAGTTTGAGTGAATGGAAACATTTCCATATTATCACTCTGACACAGCAAGGGGTAGCACAGGGCAGACTGTGGTGTAGCAGTAATGTCACTGGACCAAATGCTCTGGGGACAGCAGTTCGAATCCCACCATGGCAGCTGGTGGGATTTGAACTCAATAAAAATATGAAATTGAAAGATAGTCCAAGTCATGGTGACCATGATATTGTCGATTTATTATAAAAACCCATCTGGTTCACTAATGTCCTTTAGGGAAGGAAATCTGCCATCCTTACCTGGTCGAGCCTACATGTTACTCCAGAACTACAGCATTGCGTTAACTGCCTCCCTGAAATGGTCTAGGAAGCCAGTTGAAGGGTAATTATGGATGGGCAACAAATGCTGGCCTTGCCAGTGATGTCCACTAATCATGATAGAATATATAAAGCAGGCTCTCCATTGCAAACAGGTATTTTTTTTAAAGCAGCGGATGTGCAGTTTTAAGTAAAGCTTCAAAATACAAATGTGAGGTCGGCTTGAAGTCGCCTCTAATTTAAACACCGGTGCCTGTTCAGACAATTGTCAGTTCTGTTTTGCAAGGAGATGAAAAAAGCTTCCCTCAAAGAAGCTTATTAAAGAAATCTGCGTGCCTGCAGTAATCCTGCTTTTATATTGTTTAAAACTTGTGTCTGTATCCTATTTCCTACAATTGTAACAAGACTACCTGCTTGACTGTTAACTGTTGAATGCAGGATTACGGAGACTGACTCAGTAATTGATGTTCCACATACTGCACTTGTGAGAGATGAATCATACAAGGCTACAGTAACTTAATTATATGATTGAAGACCAGAAGCACACCAAATGGCACTTGTTTGGGTTTCTGACCAGTGCTTGAGAGTGGCATCGTGACCTTATCCAGCATAATAGCATTGTTGATGTCTTTCCTGAGTGCAGAGCAGCAGCTCCTGACCTCATCATTATTGGGGGCAATTGGTGTTTGTAGAAGTTAGCTTCCTGAGACACCTGAATAATCAACGTGACAGCTGGAGCTGGTCTAGACTCTGATCAGAGGGGCTGGAGAAGTGGCTTCCCAGAGTAGAGCAGTGAAGCTTTCACTATATATACAATGAACGATAAGCACAATTTCTCTTGTGTCGAATTGGCAGTGTATGGTGTAGCTGCAATTATAATTCCTTATTAACTGCCGTTGAATGATTGTGAATTAGTTTACATTTCTTCTTCCTCTAAATCATCAGCTGTGATGCAGTTGCAGCACTCTCCTCTTGAGTCAGAAGTTTGGGGGTCACCTCCCATACTTCAGGACGTGAGTATTAAAAACCAGTACCCCAGCTGAGTGATCTCTGCACTGTCAGAGATGTCACATTTCAGATGAGTTGTTAAACCGAGGCCCCATCTAACCCCTAAAATATTTGTAAAACATTCCAAAGCACTGGTCATTATCACATTTGCTGTTTGTGTGTGCTTTAGAACAGTGATGACACTTTAACATAAGAAATAGCAGTAGACTACACAGTCTTGCTATGCAGTGAGATCTTGACTGATCTTGGGCCTCAGCTCCATTTTTCCACCTTTACCCCATATCCCTTATAGTTCCCAGAGACAAAAATCTGCCAATCCCAGCCTTCAATACATTCTTTCTTTTAAATAAATTTAAAGTACCTAATTTTCTTTTCCCAATTAAGGGGCAATTTAGCTTGGTCAATCCACCTACCCCACATATCTTCGAGTTGTGGGGGTGAGACCTATGCAGACACGGTGAGAATGTGCAAACTCCACATGGACAGTGACCCGGGGCCAGGATCAAACCCGGGCAGCGGTGCTAACCACTGTGCCACCCCACTTTCAATATTTTCAACAATGGAGCATTCACAACCCTTGGGTAGAGAATTCTAAAGATTCAAAAAGTACTTTGTTGGCTATAAAGCACTTTGGGATGTCATGAAAGGCGCTATATTATTGCAAGACCTTCTTTCTTTTAAAATGCTGACTCACCAGGCTCTTCCCTCTCATTGTGCTGAAGATGGCCACAGATTTATTAGAGCATTTCAGATGGGCACATCCACAATCCCAATGTGTAATCAAACTTTTAATTGGATAATTGGTTTGTTTTGGGGTGGGAGTTGGGCTTGGAATAGATAGTTGAGGAATGAGCGGTGATTGGATGGTTGGTTTGTTTAGACAATGAGATGACAAGGTGCCACACAAAAGGTTGCTGCATAAACTAAAGATGCATGGCATTGAGGGTAAAGTGTCGCATGGGTAGAGGATTGGTTAACTAACAGAAAGCAGAGAGTGGGGATAAATGGGTGTTTCTCAGGTTGGCAACCTGTAACTAGTGGGGTCCCTCAAAGATCAGTGTTGGGCCCGCAGTTGTTCACAATTTACATAGACGATTTGGAGTTGGGGACCAAGTGCAATGTGTCAAAGTTTGCAGACAACACTAAGATGAGTGGTAAAGCAAAAAGTGCAGAGGATACCGGAAGTCTGCAGAAGGATTTGGATAGGTTAGGTGAATGGGCTAGGGTCTGGCAGATGGAATTCAATGTTGCCAAGTGTGAGGCTATCCATTTTGGAAGGAATAACAGCAGAATGGATTATTATTTAAACGGTAAGATGTTAAAACATGCTGCTGTGCAGAGGGAACTGGGTGTGCTGGTGCACGAGTCGCAAAAAGTTGGTGTGCAGGTGCAACAGGTGATTAAGAAGGCTAATCGAGTTTTGTCTTTCATTGCTAGAGGAATGGAGTTCAGGACTAGGGAGGTTGTGCTGCAATTGTATACGGTGTTGGTGAGGCCGCATCTGGAGTATTGTGTTCAGTTTTGGTCTCCTTACATGAGAAAGGACACATTGGCACTGGAGGGAGTGCAGAGGAGATTCACTAGGTTAATCCCAGAGTTGAGGGGATTAGATTATAATGAGAGGTTGAGTAGACTGGGACTGTACTCATTGGAGTTTAGAAGGATGCGGGGGAATCTTATTGAAACATATAAAATTATGAAGGGAATAGATAGGATAGATGCGGGCAGGTTGTTTCCACTGGTCGGGGAAAGCAGAACTAGGGGGCATAGCCTCAAAATAAGGGGAAGTAGATTTAGGACGGAGTGTAGGAGGAACTTCTTCACACAAAGGGTTGTGAATCTCTGGAATTCCTTGCCCAGTGAAGCAGTTGAGGCATCTTCTTTAAACGTTTTTAAGAAAAAGATAGATACCTTTCTAAAGAATAAAGGGATTCGGGGATATGGTGCACGGGCCGGAGAGTGGAGCTGAGTCCACAAAGATCAGCCCGGGGGGAGCCTCCGATGTGGCTTGGCCCGCGATCGGGACCCACCGATTGGCGGGCCGGCCTCTGTGGCTGGGGGCCTCCTTTCCTACATGCCGGCCCCTGTAGCCCTGCACCATGTTGCGTCGGGGCTGGTGCGTTGAATGAGAATCTCATTTAATGAGATCGCCGGCGCCACAGCACATGTCCTCGTTGGCACCAGTGCAACTGCGCATGCGCGGATCCCGCGGCGCCCAGTTCGCGCCAGGATCTGCAGCTGGAGCGGCGCGAACGCTCCAGCGCCGTGCTGGCCCCCTGTAGGGGCCAGAATTAGACGTGGAAGCGGCCCGTTCACGACGGCGTTTACGACAGTGTGGACACTCTGCCGCGGGATTGGAGAATTCCGCGCCCTATGTTTCAATCAAGTCACTTCTTGCTCTTCTAAACTCCAGTGGATACAAACCCAGCCTGTCCAACCTTTCCCCTTTACCTGCCCATTTGGTATTAGCTTAATAAACCTTCTCTGAACTACTTCTGATGCATTTACATCTTTCTTTAAATAAGGAATCCAATATTGTACACAATACTCCAGATGTTGATTCATCAATGTCCTGTACAATTGAAGCAAAACCTCCCTGCTTTTGTATTCAATTCCCCTCATAATAAACTATAATTGCAATTTAAAAAAAATAAATTTAGGAGTATCCAATTATTTATTTTTTTCCAATTAAGGGGCAATTTAGCGTGGCCAATCCACCTAACCTGCACATCTTTTTGGGTTGTGTGGGTGAAACCCACACAGACACTGGGAGAATGTGCAAACTTCACATGGACAGTGACCCAGGGCCAGGATTCGAACCCTCTGCGCCACAGTACCAGTGCTAATCACTGCGCCACCATGCTATTCTTATAATTGCAATTTTAAACAGTAATATTAGCTTTCCTCATTACTTGCTGCACTTGCTCGCTAATCTTTTGCAATTTACAAAGGTGATTGGACAGTTGGCTTGTTGAGGGACTGTGCTGTGATTGGATAGATAATTGGGGAGTGAGCTGTGATTGGAGAGTCTGTTTAAGGCATGAACTGTGATTGTGCAGTTGGTTTATTGGGGAAATGAGTTTCAGCAGGACCAGATGAGTTTTGAAGGTAGTTATATAAAATAACATGAAATAACTCAACACTGCATTCAAATAGTTTTATTAACTTATATTGAGTATAGATACATTTGAGCTATATTCTGGTGTATAATTTATATACTTTGGCTTTAAACAATAAAATATACCTGAAATAATCAGATAAAATAGAATTTCTTTTAGAAAAAAGTTCTTGTCTGACAAGAAATCTCAAACACTTGAAAAGTGCAGATGGAATTTATACAGAAACAAATGCATATTACACAGAAAATAAAATTCAACATAGCCTACCATTGTATAAGGTTGAGTTACTGAGAAAATCAGGCAGCAGCAATTGGGAATCTTGCAGTAGGTGGTAAAGGATGTGATACTCTAAACGAGAAAACCACTTTTGGCATCAGATAGTATGTCTAATTTACAATTTGGCAAACTCTGAATCATAGAATTTACATAACTACTTCCGTGGAAGCTATGAGTAATGAGTGCATTACAGGATAGCAGTCCCGTTTGAGGAATGCCTTGTCGATAACTTCAAACATTCACATCTCACCAGATACATCATAACCCACAACGGAGACATTGTACTTTTGATCTGATGCTTGCATTCACGGTACTGGATGTTTGATTGGATGGTTTAGCTCGGTGTTGTCCATTGCATTAGCCACCAACAACATGTGGCTAATTAAGAAGCTAGCTGAAGCTAATTGCAATTTTAATTAGTAATTAAAATACAGTCATTGGTTATATGATCTCAGTAAGAGTATTGAGCATGGTGTCTGCATGTGAACCTTTGGCCTTTTTTTGTGTATTTGTTAAGAAACTTGTCAGTGTTTTTGGTACTTCTACTTCCTGGATTACTGATCGTAACTGTAAGCAAATATCCTCGCGTGAAGTGCCTTTATCTGCGGAGTGTAAAGTGTTTTCTACTAAAATTGAAGCATGCGGCTAAAACACTAGGCGTAGCAACACCTGTGGTTTGCAGTTTCTACTGGACAACACCAATTTTGATAACAGCACCTAATCTCGGATCTTCCTGAATCATTATCAGTTGCTGGGCCACTGTGATTATGTGGTAGGACATGAATTTTTGGATAGATTCTGAAGTTTTTGATTTGCAAGTGAGGAGTGTCAGAACCCTTAAACCATCAGCGTCCCCATTCTGTTAAGTATTCCTCAGCATCGTGGACCTCCAGTTTCCTGTTTGTAAATCGCATAGTGTAATAAAAAAAAGTTGCACATTCTCTTGAAAGCCTAAAGCTAAAGTCACTGAAAGGTGCACATCCTCCTATTTATGTTTAAATATAATCACTTTTAACTCTGGAGTGCAAGCGATGGATTCACCGGTGCCACTAGCCATAGTCACACAGTGGCACCAAGTTTCACAGTCACAAGTGATCATAATAATGTAGAATGGTGGAATTTTTCCATACATTTTGAAAAATAGTTAAACTTAGAACATAAAAATGTGTTGTGCAAGCTTTGGTCAATGTTAACCGCAGAGACAATGTACTTTAATTTAAGCTCTTAGCGTTGATAACCAAGACAGTGGACATAGATTTATCCCTACAGTGCACAAAGAGGCCATCAAGTCTGCACTGATCCTCTGAAACCCCCCTGTGCTATCCCTGTAACTCCATAAACCCACCCAATCTGCACATCGTTAGACACTAAGGGACAATTTAACATGGCCAATCCACCTAACCTGCACATCTTTGGACAGAGTGATGGGGCCTAATCAGTTGGCTTCTCAGTTGAGCAGGTAGGCTGAGTTTCAAGGATATCCAGGGTAACTATTGCCCAGAGGGCTCTTTCACAAATCCTGCTGGATTCTCATTTTCTGCCATCTTGGTTCATTTTACTGAGTGGATGTCATTGCTATGGTAACAGCCTGAGGTGACTTGACGTGCAAAAGTACAGGAAGAGACTTTTGGCAGTTGTACTCTCTCAGCAGGATTACCTGCTAAGCATCCAACGAATGAGAAAGAGCAGCAATTCATGTAACTATCACATTCCAGAGAGGCCAGTTTTTCCAGTCAATTATTTGGTTGATCCATTATTGTTTGCATGCAAATAATTTGGCTTAATTTGAGATTACAATTGAAAATCAGATTCTTATGGTGTGCGTCAGTACAGGCCTGACAGCAACATCAAAACCATAAGGACGATGGGACACAGTTAACACAAAACTCTGAGGCAAATGGGAACATTTTTTTAAAGCAGCTGTTAGGTTTTTTTTATAAGGAAATTAGTTGATTTAAATATGTGTCAGAAAGTTAACACAACACAGCAAACACTTTTGCAATTTTTAAAATCACAGCTGCTAAATCAGTTAGTTACTATAGGGTAAACAAATATTGCCTTTGAATTGTTTAAATTGCTCTTTTATCTGTAACAGAACTAATTCTGTCCATTTACAGATTTGCACCAATACTGTTACTCCATTACAGTGAAACCGGAGATGGTGCAATACTCAGGAAGATACCAGGTTCCAGGGCCGAGGGAGGGTGCTCCTTCAGTAAGTCGGTGCAGACTAGATAAGTTGAATGGCCTCCTTCTGCACTGTACATAGAACATACAGCACAGAACAGGCCCTTCGGCCCACGATGTTGTGCCGAACCTTTGTCCTAGATTAATCATAGATTATCATTGAATCTACAGTGCAGAAGGAGGCCATTCGGCCCCACTGAGTCTGCACCAGCTCTTGAAAAGAGCACCCTACCCAAACTCAACACCTCCACCCAACACCAAGGGCAATTTGGACATTAAGGGCAATTTATCATTGGCCAATTCACCTAACCCGCACATCTTTGGACTGTGGGAGGAAACCGGAGCACCCGGAGGAAACCCACGCAGACACGGGGAGGACGTGCAGACTCCGCACAGACAATGACCCAAGCCGAAATCGAACCTGGGACCATGGATCTGTGAAGCAATTGTGATATCCACAATGCTACCGTGCTGCCCTTAAGAACAAATAAATCTACACTATATCATTTTCCCGTAATCCATGTACCTATCCAACAGCTGCTTGAAGGTCACTAATGTTTCCGACTCAACTACTTCCACAGGCAGTGCATTCCATGCCCCCACTACTCTCTGGGTAAAGAACCTACCTCTGATATCCCTCCTATATCTTCCACCTTTCACCTTAAATTTATGTCCCCTTGTAATGGTGTGTTCCACCTGGGGAAAAAGTCTCTGACTGTCTACTCTATCTATTCCCCTGATCATCTTATAAACCTCTATCAAGTCGCCCCTCATCCTTCTCCGCTCTAATGAGAAAAGGCCTAGCACCCTCAACCTTTCCTCGTAAGACCTACTCTCCATTCCAGGCAACATCCTGGTAAATCTTCTTTGCACCTTTTCCAGAGCTTCCACATCCTTCCTAAAATGAGGCGACCAGAACTGTACACAGTACTCCAAATGTGGCCTTACCAAAGTTTTGTACAGCTGCATCATCACCTCACGGCTCTTAAATTCAATCCCTCTGTTAATGAAGTGCTTCTATGATTCAACTGGTGCCTTTGCAAAGCTCAGATCGAGTGGGACACGGCCTGTTACAAGTGTTCTCGGTCCCCCTAGGCTAGGGAACAGGAAAATTACTCCGAATACACATTACAGGCGGAGGACATTGTTGGTGGAAGAGATTGTTGATGGGAACATGATGGATAGCTACTTGGACAAAGATGCCTTTGAGAGAAAAATGGAGAGGAAGTAGTGGGGAGATGCACAATCCAGTTTCTGCCAGATGATTCATCGCTTGCACCTTGAAGGAGGAATGAGGAATGGTTAGAAGGGCCGACTGGAACCCGTCTTCAATAAAACAACAAGTAGTAGACCAGTTGCTGCATTTAAAAGGAATTTAGATCTTGCATACTAAATTGCAGAGATTTAGTATCTTCTTTTCCTGACCTGTTCATTGGCCTCAATGATACAACTTTAGAAAGTAGGTGAGTGGAAGGAAAGATTTGAAGATCGCTTAGTGCATCTCGATTCACTCAAGGGATATTTAGTGCATATTCATAAGCCAGTGGTTACAATGCTATCACTGGCGTTAGTACAAAAATCACAGAATCTAATACACCTTACAGCTGAAACTTAATTCACTGGTTCGTATTTTCCCATTAGGGTAGCACTAATGCAGAGTCAGTTGTATAAGTAACAGTTGTGTTGGCATCCCAGTGTAGTGCAGCTCAAAGTGCTCTCTCGTTTAAGGGTAATATGTACACTGTTGGGTGCTTGTGTAGTTACCAGCGGGGTGGAGATTTCAGCTGCTCCCCCACTGTGCATCTCCCAGTGAAAACTCTAAATTCCAGCATTAAATGGAAGGAATAATATTTTGCATCTCAGACACTGGTCGGAGCACTTGCCTTATTTTCATCACACGTAGCCCCACATTGCTGAAGCAGAGATTGACAGCACTCTCTTGTTCTTTCGAGTTAAAACATGGCTTCAAACCCGGAGGTCAGATCTTGACACACAAGTGCATTTCCCCGTGGGCGGAGGGAGTGGATTGGGGGGGGAATGGAACCAGAGACAAACGCAAATGTTTCAGACTTTGCTCCTCCACAGAGATTTCCATAATAAAAAGAGAATGCAAAGTCGCGTCCCTATAGAGGAGAGGTTCCTTATTATTGAGTCCCGTTTGGAAGTTGTGCCGTTCCCAACTCTCTTTGGGCGGTTCACCGCTTCCCCGGCAGTCGGAGGGCCCTGTGACGTGGTGAGGATAAACTGCGCTGCTGTTTGAAGGTGAAAGTTGATGACTTGCGCCTTTTTCACCTGCTTCAACCTCAGCCCTGGAACAGAGAAAGGAAAAGGGTGGGGTTGTTAGGTGGATACACAAGGGAGAAAGGTCATGCTGATAGGGTGAGATGAAGTAAGATGGAAGGAGGCTCAATGTGCAGCAGACATGCAAACACAGGCAAGGCATGTTTGGCACTGTAAATAGTACATTAGTGGTTTATTTGCTCAGAAACACAAACATGTACAATTCTGGGCAACTCTGGAGGGCGTTTGTAGCTCCACACCATTCCTCGGGTAATGGTGCCAAAACTGACTGTCTGCAAATTCCCAGGAATTGATGTTTTCAAAATGCCAGAGCAACCAATTATATCGCTCATCCCAGGGCCGTTTTTTAAATAACCCACCCCTGATGTTTTAGCATTCACTGGTTGCCTAGCTGCATCATGGCAATTCCGTCAACAGCTGGGATATCAAGGCAATTCTGTCAACAGCTGGGATCAATCTATACTTTCAAGGACTCCAGCCAACACATTTCATCTCCTCTAGCTGCTCACCTCTCGTGGCGGAGTTCTGTGCAAATACTGCCTGACATCCAAAGACTTTCAGTAAAATACTGCAATATTTATTCCTCTTTGCCGAAGGAGGTGATTCAGCCCATTTCCTCTGTGCTGGCTCTTTGAAAGAAGCTTTCCAATTAGTTCCACTCCCCTGCTCCACTCTTAGAGCACTGCAAATTCTTCAAGCATTTATCAAATTTGTTTTTGAAAGTTACCATTGAATCTGCTCCCACCATTCTTCCAATATTTTTAGAATATTTGAACCTCTTTGTAATCAGATATTTATCCTCTTTCTTTCTGAAGTGATTGATGCAGCATTTCAGCTCGACCACACCTAACGGATGGAATAGACTCCATCTGGCTGCTTCTAATCCTAACGGCCCTCAATCATTTGCTCCACCAACTATCTATCTTATTCTCCCTTAATGTTTCTCCCACTGACTGTCTCCCTAACCACCATCTGGTTCATGCCTTTGTCCTGTCTCTGGGAGCAGGTATTAACTTGAGTCTCACACATAGGGCGGCACGGTGGTGCAGGGGTTAGCACTGCTGCCTCACGGCTCCGAGGTCTCAGGTTCGATCCCGGCCCCAGGTCACTGTCCGTGTGGAGTTTGCACATTCTCCCCGAGCCTGCCTGGTTCTTACCCCCACAACCCAAAGATGTGCAGGATAGGTGGATTGGCCATGCTAAATTGGCCCTTAATTGGAAAAAAAAAATTGGGTTCTCTAAATTTATTATTTAAAGTTTCACACGTGACATTCCTAAGCCTCTTGCAGCAGGATCGACAGGCTGAGGTGATTTCTCGTTATCATCCTTGTGCTTTTTAAATGACGGAGTACTTATGTTGACCTGCAGGCAGGGCTAAGGAAACCCATCTATCCTTTAAAATGTGACGGGCGAGAAGAGTACCCTTACTGGACATCAACTGAGCATTCAGGGCTGTCACATTGGTCTCTGCGAACTGAATCTGTGTGTGTGCCCGGACTCCAACAATATGACCTGGGCCAGCCGTCACTCAGTCTACCTGTGATTACTGGTTTAGCACAGTGGGCTAAATAGCTGGCTTGAAATGCAGAACAAGGCCAGCACCGCAGGTTCAATTCCCGTACCGGCCTCCCCGAATGTGGTGACTAGGGGCTTTTCACAGTAACTTCATTGAAGCCTACTTGTGACAATAAGTGATTATTATTATTATTATTACTATTACATGTCTGAATGTAAGCCAAACATTTAGGGACCACTTTCTAGCCTCCACTCACCCTTCTTCTTTGACTCTACTAGCTACCACTAAACCAAAAGCTCGTTCCCGACCACTAACAAGTGCTGAGAACTTTTTGCTGCCCCACTTGTTGATTAAGGAACCGGTGTCTTTCCACTTGACATTAACAATGTGAAGCTGAGTAGTCTTGCACTCGCGTGCCCAATGAGCTCCAATGTTTTCAGACAAGACGTGACCTGTATTTGACAGGCATTGCTTGACGGTGTTGTGGGTGTACTGTGGGGGGGGCGGGGGGGGGAGTTTCTTCATCTCTGCACTGCACTTGAATTCAGGTTTTTCTTTCAAATTTGTCCAAATTGGAATCAGATCAACTTTTCTCTCATTAATCAGTCCAAACACAGGAAAACCACACTAGCCCTGATTATTCAGATAGAATGAGCGAGCTGGTGTTAAATGTACCACTGCTGGGGAGGGGGGCCCTTGCCCGTTCCAGACCTGCACTTTCACTGACCCCACCTGCCTCTAAGCGAGTGGCTGAGTCTGAGAAGAAGCCAGCGCTCCATACGAGGTTGGCATGGGCCCAGCAATGGAACTACTGCCACCTCCAAAAGTCTGCCCACAAAACAGGCCTGGAACTGCGGGCACTGGCTGTAAACAACTCATTTCTCGTGTGTGTCAAGTGACCCTCTGTTGGAGTCAATTGTCCTCATTAGGTTCAGAGGGGAACAGGCAAAGGGAAAACCATGGTGAATCTTGGGATTGTCATCTCCCCGACCATTACTCACATTCTATCACACTTTAACATCTTTACTGTAAGGCAGGCCACAGTGACACTGAACTACAGCAGCAAAACAACATCACAGCAAAGTATTTCTCAGATCTGAAGGACACGACTCCCGCACATCTCTCTGTTGCACTCCCTCTGTTCTAACCCCAGTGATAAATCTCAGTCCTGGTCACTCGCCTTGGAAACTAGTTTCCTGTGAAGCAAACTCCGTGACCTCTTCATCAAAGAAAGTTATTAACTAAAAGGAAATCAACACAAATCACATTGCAGGCAGCCCTCCAAAGCCCTGTTGTTTTTAACAACTTCACATTTCATTGAAATGCCCTGTTCGACAATAATGTGGATACGACTATTAGTTTTATTTTCTTTCTTACCTTCTCAAACTTTCACAGAAACCAGCTTCATCTCTTCCACTCTGCAGAGAAAGGAAACACATTCAAAAAAGGTCAAGTTGCAGAAGCAACAAATGTGTAATGTCTGAGGGGGTGGGGGAGGGTAGGATGGCATCTGTAGGCATCACTACCTCCACCAGAGTACTACCGCTCCATGTGCCACCTTCTCAGATACTATCCGACCTTCCCCGACTCTATACCCCAGCTTGGTGCCCCCTTGAGCACTGCACCTCCCTCACCACCCAGCAGGACATGGCCTTATCCCCTGATCATTGCCCCGCACCAATAATTTATTTATTTTCTTTCATGGGAATGTTTGTGAGGCTGGCAAGGTCATGGTTTGTTGCCCATCCCTAACTGCTCTTGAGCTGAGTGTCTTGCTG
Organism: Scyliorhinus torazame; assembly: GCF_047496885.1. Classification (NCBI taxonomy): domain Eukaryota; kingdom Metazoa; phylum Chordata; class Chondrichthyes; order Carcharhiniformes; family Scyliorhinidae; genus Scyliorhinus; species Scyliorhinus torazame. Next base: position 150,037,469 of record NC_092718.1, on the reverse strand, counting down.
AGCCATTTCAGAGGGGCAGTTAAGAGTCAACCACATTGCTGTGGGTCTAGAGTCACATGTAGACCAGACCAGGTAAGGATAGTTGTTCAAGGTTAATTCTTGCTTTTGTAATCTATGCCTCTACAGGGCCCGAATGCCTTTCCTAACCTGCCCTGTCACTGCAGCAGGCCTGAGGGGATTAATGGCCTACTCTTGCTCCTTGTTTGTATGTTCCTGTGTGTGTTCAATGATTCCTGCTAATATACCATCAGGCCTATTTCTTAGAATTTTACCCTTTAGTTTGTCTCTCTTCAATCTTCCTTTCAAAATGTATCACTTCACATTTCTCCACATTAAATTTTATCTGCCACAGATCCACCAGGCTATCTATGTCTTTCTGAAGTTTATCGTCCTCTTCACAATTCACAACACTTCCAAGTTTTGCATCATTTATCTGCAAGCTTTGAAGTTGCTGTACTGCCAGTTCTCATTCATTACTATAGTTCAAGATAAGTAGCGATACTAGTACCAACCACTGGGGAACACCTCCATCCAGTCTGAAAAACAACCAATCCCCACCACTAGATTTTCTGTCACTCCGTCAGTTTTGTTTCCATGTTTCCGCTTTCTCTTCCATTCCAAGGGCTTCAACCATGCCAGTAAGTCCATCGTGGGATACTTTTATTAAATGCCTTTTGGAAGTCCACATCCACCACATAAAACCTCATCACCTTCTGTTAGCTCAACAAAACACTAACTGTGCCACGAACAAACATTCTCATATCCCTTCCGACTCATTTGCCAATTGTTTTCAACCTCTGTCTTCTTGTTGCCAGTGAGACAATAATAATATTGATGACATCAAAAAATGATATTCCTGAAAATTGGCATTTGTACACAATGACCGGTCAGTGGGATTGTCAAGTTAGTACCAATCTGTTTCAAATAATGGACGTGGGTCCAGACCCCCAGATAAAGCTGGTTCAAAGGCCTTGCTTGCATGGAAGATGTCAGAAGCTATCGGAATCAGAGGAGTTGATTACACTTGATCCTGACAAGTCCTCAAAGTGGCAGAGTGCGCTGACTGAAAGTGTAGTAATTTTTTATTAAAAAGGGAACTGAACAACTATTTGAAAAGGAAGATTTTTTAGAACTACAGTAGATCAACAATTTTCTAATGCCCTGGCCTGGGGGCCTTCCATATGATCTCCTAGGCAAACGAGCAAATTTGCCGAAATAACAGGAAACAGGGGTAAAGATAGAGTTTTAAAAAAGGCCAAAAGAGCATTGACTTCCTTGATTGCTGGAGAAGACAGTTTTAGCATGGTCTTATGACTCTCTTACTCGCAATTCTAATGTGCTAAGTTTGGACAAATAACCCAAAAAGACAGCATTTTCCATTGTGATGAAGTGAGGATTGTACATAGAACATACAGTGCAGAAGGAGGCCATTCGGCCCATCGAGTCTGCACTGACCCACTTAAGCCCTCACTTCCACCCTATCCCCGTAACCCCTCCTGAGCTTAATGGACACTAAGGGCAATTTATCATGGCCAATCCACCTAACCTGCACATCTTTGGACTGTGGGAGGAAACCGGAGCACCCGGAGGAAACCCATGCAGACACGGGGAGAACGTGCAGACTCCGCCCAGACAGTGACCCAAGCCAGGAATCGAACCTGGGATCCTGGCGCTGTGAAGCCACAGTGCTATCCACTTGTGCTACAGTGCTGCCCAAGTCTTGTAGAAGTCAACTATTTCCTAACACAAACAGTAGGTAAAAAATAACTATTTAGGATAAATATTAAGCCCCAGTTTTACCCATTTTAAATTAAGGATTTCAACACTCTCATAACCTCAGGTCATCTCAAAACATACACCTTACAAAACAGCATAACACACCATAAATCTCTTTACTACACAAAATAACCTGATACATGCAAAGGCAGTAGAGATTAAAACAAACACTTTAACTGAACTAATGAATACATTTTTCAAGACCGCGTCCAAGGACAGGACAGGATCTATAGCAACAGCATGGCAACGACAAAGTAACATGAAGGCTCTATTGTTATAACAGCTAAGTCAACAAAAGAACCGTTCAAACTGGCCTTGATAACAGCTAAATATCGCATTCTTTAACATACACATGCAGATATGAAACAATTAGAACTAATGTTCCATATTAAAGATGGACGGCTTGCCGTCAAATCAGATGTGTTTGAGTCTAACCCAAACCAATTAGGATTATATTAGGGTATGGAGAAAGACAGATATGAAACAGTATAGCTGTGAAGTTTTGTTCGGCCATTTTTAGCTGGAGCTGGAGCTGGGTCATTAGCTGGATTACTCTCTTTTTCATGAATCATCTATACTTTGATCTGAACTATTCACTGTCTCCCTGCCCTCATATTTCATTTTCAGACTTTGACTTCTAAAGTTATTGCGAGCTGTTTGCCTAAACAAGAAGATCATTTTTGTGATTCTTTGAAAGCTTCAAATTGCCTACGAATTGCCTTTTAAATGGCTTTCAATTGTAATCAATAGAAGACAAATAAACAATTCTTATTTGCACCTGAGAAGTTTTAACTTAAATTTCTACTGAGTACCAGTAATCGCAAAGTGCTGCTGAAACCGCATGGTAGATCTATCAAGGATCTTCATTCTTCTCCCCTCAAATCACCCATTGGGAAAAGAGGCACCTGCAAACTGATTGTTGGCACCCACATTGACAAACTTTGGGTCACTATAAGGCCCTATACAACCAGGGGCGGGCATCAGTTTAGCTCACCTCCTCGTCACTGGGGGCTCATGCCATGAGCCAAGCTGGGGTGTCACTCCAGTGTGACACCAAGGGAGTGCACAACTGACGTGGTGCTAATCTTCGGATGTGCTGGGCGGCACGGTGGAGCAGTGGTTAGCACTGCTGCCTCATGGCGCCGAGGACCCAGGTTCAATGCCGGCCCCAGTTCACGGTCCGTGTGGAGTTTGCACATTCTCCCAGTGTCTGCATGGGTCTCATCCCCACAAACCAAAGATGTGCAGGGTGGGTGGATTGGCCACGCTAAATTGCCTTTAATTGGAATTTTGTTTTTAAACTTTAACGTGCAATTAAACACCCCAGGTCTGACACCCCCAGGTCGATGTGAAAGATCTGTGATCTCTGAAGAAGAGCAGATGGGTTTTTCCTGGGGACCATATTTCAACCGGATTATCAAATCTTTACCCCAGTGCTGCTTGTGGGATCTTGCTGTGTGCAAACTGGATAAGACGTTTTGTATATTACCACAGTGCTCACACTGCACAGCATTTTGGGATATCCGGATTGCAATAGAAACATAAATCTTGCTGCCAAATAGGGAAACAAGGTGCGAGTCCTGGATCTACAATGCTAAAACTGGCTCCTTTATCCCAGAAATTCCCAAATGAAAATGATTAATTCATACACCCATGGAAGTGAATAAACAATTAACTTAATCACAACTTAAATAGTTATTGTAATATCTTAGTTACATTGCAGTTTCTCCAACACTGTAATTAAATGTCTATTACTGTGTAATTACATCATGATCCACGGAATTTAAATGGAATGTTTCCAAGTAATTACAATTAACCGGAGCACATGAGCGAGAAAGTATTGTATCCGCATAGGATGGCCAGGCTAGTGATGGAATGGTTCGAGACCCTTTCTGCCAGGGTCAACACAGCCTGTAATTACATGCTAAGTGATCTTTGTTTCACAGAGTTCCAAAACAAGGGTTTAAAAGAATAAAATACAATTTGACACAGGCTTCTGAATTTGTTTTATTATTTTCTTTAAATTTAGAGTACCCAATTCATTTTTTCCAATTAAGGGGCAATTTAGCGTCCTACCTACCCTGCACATCTTTGGGTTGTGGGGGCGAAACTTTCGCAAACACAGGGAGAATGTGCAAATTCCACACGGACTGTGACCCAGAGCCGGGATCGAACCTGGGACCTCGGTGCCGTGAATCAGCAGTGTTAACCACTGCACCACCGTGCCGCCCGGCTTCAGAAATTATGAGCAGAGGTGGCAGGCTCCAGGAGATCAAGGATGAGGACCTCACTCGAAAGCAAGGAAATTAAAAAGCATACAGGCTTGTGAGGCTTTGGAAAACAGTACTGGAGGTCGAAGCCAAGATTATTAAGAATATTTCCCCCCCCCCCCCCAATTAAGGGGTAATTTAGCTTGTCCAATCCACCTACCCTGCACATCATTTGGGTTGTGGGGGTGAGACCCATACAGCGACGGGGAACGATCATTTCAGTGGAGCAAAATAAAAATGGAGAGAAAGGTCATTTAGCATTAGGACTGCAGCATGTGTGGAGGATAAATACCAGGACTGGTTGGGCTGAACGGTCTGTTTTCCAAATGTAATTTCCACTGAGTTTTGTCAACTTCTGTCACAGTAAATTGTGAGTATTTAATCCAGGGGTCCTAATGTAGCTCCATTTAGAGCTAGCTACCTTACTGTCTACTATTTATTAAAAGGTGCATTCACACTGTGACCAGTAAAAATAGGTTTTCTTCACGTCACCATTACAGATAGAGGGTAAATGAGACTGGAAACCAGGCTTGGAACCAGACCTAACCCAGAGTGATGAGGAAGCATCACCTCGTTCAACGGCCTCCAGCCCTCCATCCTCAGTTGACTTCCTGCAGGTTTTGTGTTGGTAACACTAACTGGGCTATGACTGTAGCATAAAAAGGCAGCTAGCAAGTTGTCAACTATTAAGTGACTTGCTCCAATCCTCATTCAGTCAGCACTCACGTAATTTACCCCCCCACTCTGTTATAAGTACAGAGCAAAGGTAGTGATCCATTTCACAGTATACACGTGGTATTATATTTGTATGTTAATAATATGGCATTTAGTTATTACAGCCACGTTCAATCTGGTTCGCGGGCACTTTCGCACAATGCAGTCATTACATGGCAATCCATATCAGAAGCCTGGTTTCATTCAACCCCTCCTCGGAGGATTTATGACAATTGCTACTCCCACACTGCCATTCAGGCTAAGGGCTGACTAGAGGATTGAACCTGGAGCCTGATTAAGTGTGGCTGGAACTAGTGCCTGTGTATGTCGCCCTGGCATTGATAGCTTGGCACAGCGTGAATCAGTGCATGCAATTGGAAATCGATGGATGATCAGGGGTTATGGGGAGAAGGCAGGAGAATGGGGATGAGAAAATATCAGCCATGATTGAATGGCGGAGCAGACTCGATGGGCCGAGTGCCTAATTCTGCTCCTATGTCTTATGAGTGCTTGGCATTTATCGGGAGGGGGGTAGTGCTGTAGCGAGAAACACCACAGTTGTTGCTCTAAAGCTTCCAGACTATAATTCATTCTGTTGACAAGAAACCCCCTTTTCTGAAGAACCTACTCAGAGCCACAATCCTGGAGGTGTCTGGCCACACACAAACATGCACTTCCTAAACAGCCATTGTTGCTCCCTTATCTGGCGCTGCCTTCACAATAACCCATTCGCCTCATTGTGTCAGCCCTTCCTGTCATTTCAAAATGCAAATTATGTTTTTGGGAAACGTTAACATTCCAGAGATTTCTTAAGGTCTCGCCTGACCAAATGGTTTGTCATCCAGACCTCGGAACAATAAAAATACCATTGCTCTTTGTCAGGAAGTTTCATTTAATTTGTTTTTTCAAACTGGGTCTTTTCATCAACTTGCCAAGAATAATATTCAATTTTTGTCAGGTGAAAACAGCCTCTCAAGTGTTATTTATCATCTTGGCTGGAGACTTGTCCCTGCTTTCTCGGATCCTGGTGTCAAACTTTTGAGACACTACACACCATGTTTTATTCTTTCCACAAGAATATAAGAAGCAGGAGTGGGCCATTCAGCCCTTCAAACCCGTTCCAACATGCCAATGAGATCATTGCTGATCTTCTACTTCAACCCAATTTTCCTGCACTCTCCCTTCATGTTTTTAATATGTCAAAATCTATCAATCTCAGTGATGAACATACACAATGACCGAGCTTCATGTTTTGAGGAAAATGTGTTGAGATATGGGCGATGCTGGCAAAGGAATCGCTTAATGCCAATCTGTGGTTGCCCTCTCCATGAAGGACAAGCAACTGCAGAGAGCACTCACAGTGTGCGACTGCAATCACACATAAGCCCAATCAGCCAGGAGCAGCAGGCTCCTTCCCTAAAGGACATTAGTGCACCAATTTAATTTGAATAAATATTTAACAGTTTCACGGCTGGTGCAAACACATTGGGCTGAATGGCCTCCTTTGTTAGCCTTCAAATTACTGGATTTACTGGAGTTAATGTCACCACTCTCTCTAGGTGACATTTGAACATGTGACTTCACACACATACACGGTCATGACAATGGGAAATTGTGACTGAGTGAGACTTACCTATCACTTCACCAGCTGACCAAAGACACATTGAACGGTTTAAAGAGGACCCGTTTTAAAAGAAAATACAAAGGACACCAACCAAAGATGGCTACCACCAGTCTCCTGATGTCTGGAATTGTACATTGACCTTTTCTGGAACGTTACTATATGGATTGCATGGTTGACATGCTGCTCATGGAATTTAACACCTGGGGATTTCAAGGTCCACTTCAAAAAAATAAATTTTGAATGGGAGGCATTAAAAATCCAAAGTGCTGTACTTTAATTATGTAACTCTGGAGACAAAGGGAATTCCTAACTAACCAGATAACAAACAGACATTAAAAAACCCTTACTATCTTGAAATGTGTCAAAAGTTTCAGCGATGAAAGGTCAGAAAAAGTGATTACCTGTTTGACAATAATGACTGCAAGACATGTTAATCAAATTCCTTCTTTGAACATACGGTCAGGAAGTTTAAGAATTAGCTTTGCTAAGCCAGAAACAGAGAAAAGTAAAAGTAACCTGGAAACATTGCTGAAGGCAGCAGTAAGGAATTTCTCTCCCTAAAGCTAGATTAATTCCTGCAAAGAACTAACTCAAGCAGAGTGCAGTTGCCTAAACTTCAATTCAACTCCAGGATTTTAAAGGAAACTGGTCAACTTCAAATGGCCACAACGTTCAACAACCTATGTCTCAAGGACAAATAAGGAAATTAATCATATATTCTTTTCACTTTTCTTTGGACTCTTAATTTTGTTTACTTCGGAGATGCGCGTGTTGTCACAGCTTTTGCTATTTTTTTCTCAGCAACTCAAACTTATTTGTTCTTCAACACAGAAAACCTGCTTTGATTGGCTCCTTATAAGAGCGTAAATGCATTTGGTTTTGGAGACGGCAACTATGGGGAAAATGTGGGGCCGCACGGTGGTGTAGTGGTTAGCATTGCTGCCTCACAGCGCCGAGGTCCCAGGTTCGATCCCCGCTCTGGGTCACTGTCCATGTGGAGTTTGCACATTTTCCCCGTGTTTGCGGGGGTTTTGCCCCCATAACCCAAAGATGTACAGGGTAGGTGGATTGGACACGTTAAATTGCCCCTTAATTGGGAAAAAAATGAATTGGGTACTCTAAATTTATTTTAAAAAACTACGGGGAAGGAAAATGCATTTTTCAAAAACAACCAAAGGGGTTGAATGAATGGAGTTCACTCCTCCTCACATACACAATACCACCCACATTCACCCCCACACTCTTGGACGCACACATGCGTGCACGCACCCACACAAAACTGGAAAAGTGCAAGAGTGGGGCTCCACGCTATCATGAAGCAGAGAACTAACTCCAACAGACTGTGGAAATGATCTGTGAATATCACCTGGACTGCTCCGATTCAATTACAGCCTGCAGCTCACGGCAACTCAAACACAAACCCATTTTATCTCTTTCAAATAATGTCACTTTCTAATGTAGTGAGGGACTGAGTGAGCAGATCTGGGTTTGAGGGATGTAATGCAGTGTAGTTCAGGTGATTGTGATCTCACAGAGTGCAGAGTGTCAGTGCAAATATATCAAATGGAGGGATTGGGTGCATTGTATGTTCTCTCTCTTATCGGTGACTCATTGCTTTCTGTTGATTATCCTCATTGGCTTCTCCAATCTTGTACTCCCTTGGAGATGCCGAGTTAGCCCAGGTGCGGAATCATAGAATCCCTACAGTGCAGAAAGGAGGCCATTCAGCCCATCGAGTCTGCACCGAACATCTGAAAAAGCACCCCCACCACGCCCACTGCCCAGCCCCATCCCCGTAACCCGCAAATCTTTGGACTATGGGAGGAAACTGGAGCACCCGGAGGAAACCCACGCAGACACAAGAAGAACCAGTTCCGGTCTCAATGCCCTGGCCCAGTGTGGGTAAGGCATGGGTTACACATATTATCATTACCTCCTCGGACTAATGGGATTAATCAAATTCAATTATTTTTTTAAAATCTGGAATATAAAGTTATTCTCAGTAATGGTGACCATGAAACTGCCATCAATTGTTGTTTATAAAAAAATCTGGTTAACTAGTGTCTTTTAGGGTAGGAAATCTGCCATCCTTAGACCCTAAGACATAGGAGCAGAATTAGGCCACTTGGCCCATCGAGTCTGCTCCGCCATTCAATCATTCCCATTCTCCTGCCTTCTCCGCATAACTCCTGATCCCCTTATTAATAAAGAACCTATCTATCTCTGTCTTAAAGACACTCAGTGATTTGGCCTCCACAGCCTTCTGCGGCAAAGAGTTCCACAGATTCACCACCCTCTGGCTGAACAAATTCCTCCTCGTCTCTGTTTTAAAGGATGGTCCCTTTAGTCTGAGATGGTGTCCTCTGGTTCTAGTTTTTCCTACACCTTACCTGGTCTGGCCTACATATGACTCCAGACCACTCCAATGTGGTTGACTCTAAACTGCTCTCAAGGGCAATTAGGGAGGGGTAACAAATGCTGGCCTTGCCAGCAATCCCATGAATGAAAAAGAATATGAAGTGGCCGATGATATTCTGTGATTCTCATGGGTGATATATTCATAGAAATATATAGGGTTGCAACACAGAAACATCCTTCATTCGAGCAAATAAATTCCAGTCTTTTCATTATTAACCTGTGAATATCTCAAGCTGCCAATATTTGAATTTAAAGTTAAAATTGAGACTGTACCTACGAGTGGAGTAGGTAGGATTTGAATCCATGCTCCCAGAGCATTAATCTGGATCGCTCATCGAGCAACATTACCATTACTCTGCCATCTCCTCTTCTATTCATAAATATTGTCAGGACAATAGAGGCAAGCCTCCTGGCTGTCCTCAAAATAGTGCTGTGGGATCTTTCCCGTGCTCCTGAGAAAGGCAGACAGGGCCTCAGTTTAAAGTCCCTCTGACAGTGCCGCACTCATTCAGCCCTCACTACACTCAGCCCAGGCCATGTACTCAATCCTCTGAATGAGAACATGGATTTAAATTTCACACCTGGTCCCGGGGTTTGGGAGAGGGTCATGTCAACATGTTTGACACAACCCTTTACCCACACTGGCCAGCCCCTGGACCAGGCCACTGAAACCCTTGCCAGGACATGGTGTTAATTCAGCATCTCCAGGGGAGTACAGGTTTCGGAGAAGCCATTCAGAACAACTGACAGAAAGCAGCAAGCCAACAGCTAGGAGAGGGAGTCATGTTGAGATCCTAAACCATGGGAGTACAGTTTCTGGACATCATCATCACAATGTCGTGACAGAGTTACCACTGACCTCACTGTCAGGCACATCTGACCTTTAACCTTTTGTACACTCAGAAATGTTGGGGAGCACTTGGACTAGTGAGAGGGAAGCACTGAAGGAAATCAATATTAGTAGGCAAATGGTATTGGGCAAATTGGTGGGATTGAAGGACGACAAGTCCTCCCCAGGGTCTGGTAATCTACATCCCAGAGTGTTTAAGGAAGTGTCACTATAAATAGTGGAAGTGTTGGTGGGCATCTTCCAAGATTCTGTAGACTCTGAAATAGTTCCTACAGATTGGAGGGTAGCTAATATAACCGCGTTACATCAGGCTATTGAGTTGGATGATCAGCCATGATCATAATGAATGGTGGAGCAGACTCGAAGGGCCGAATGGCTTCCTCCTGCTCCTGTTTTCTATGTTTCTATTTTTTTTGCTGCTTTTGATGGCCTAAAATTATTTTTTTAATTTGAAGGAAAAAAAATCACATCTGCAATGTTAGTGTCTAAACATTGAATACACTAATAATAGATTCCTTTCTCTGCTATTTTACAGAGGCATTAACTTGTTTGTTCTGAATTACAGAGGGTGTGGTATTGGTTTATTAAACTATTTTATTCTTTCGCCTCCGGCTAGTATAAGGGTGATGGTGGAAGGTGGGAAATGTAGTTTAAAGGTTCAGGAAGAAGATCCAAGTCAAACTGGCTCAAAAAGCTCATTGGCAAAAGTGCACTATGTGACAGGGTAATGAACCTGCGGCCTAGCTGGTGCTGGGTTCAGTTACGGTCTTGTGTAGATTTGATTGACCTCAGCTTAAGCTCCAGGCATCCGAGGGACTCCCCACGGCAGGCAGAGGAAGCGAAAACAACAGTCGCTTGACCCCCTGCTATTAAACACACAGGAGCATAACAGGTTAGGGCAGTGAGGTTCCACCTCGCCTCCCAATCCCAATTGTCTGGGCTGTTAGCTGATGGCTGTAGGTTCAGGGGGATAGAAAAGTGGCAGTCACCAAGTGTCGTGTTGGGTGTTCTGATGCACAAATGATCCAACACGGCTGTAGATGGTACAACTCTGTTTTATTGTCTAAACAACGGTAACAACTAACTACTGGCTTGGGTACGTGCTTCACTAGCTAACCTGTGGACCCAGCCCTATCACTATCTTGGTGAGGCACTCAGCACATGGTGCATGTCTGAGTGGCACGCTGTGAGCTCTGTGCTCTGAGCTATCTCCTGGTAGAATGAGCGGGAACTGTGGTGTTCCCTGTTTTATAGTGCGTGTGCTCTCACTGGTGACTGGCTGCGATGTTATGTGTGTGCTGGTTGGTCCAACTGCCTGTCCATCAGTGTGTGTGTGATTGCACCATGATATGCTGATGTGGATATCATGACACCAAGCACAACACCAGTAAGGGCCTTCAAGCCTAAAGATGTGGAGATTGTTGTGTTATGCTGCTTCGGAAAACACCGGCTGCTACTTGATGCAGTCTTAACTAAAGGATGCTCCTGACTCTGAAATGAGTTCAACGTCTTTATTGAACTATTAACACAGTTCTCAAATGAGTTTGACTCTCTGCTAATCTAACTGTAGTAACTAAGTCTAACTGTACCAGCTTGCTCTAAGCCACGTGCTGGGGTGTGATGCTGCTGATCAACCCTGTCTAACTCTCTAGATGTGTGTCTGTGGAAAGGGGCAGGGTGTGAGTGCCTCATCCCTTTTATAGTGTTTATCTCATGTCCCCTTGTGGTGATGCCACATCGGAGTGTCCTGACTGCTCATTGGTTGTGTCCTATTCTGAGTGTTCATTGGTTGCATGTTTACAAATCATGTCAGAGATAAAGGTGGACAAAATGCAAAACATTTAGTTCCAGTGTCACGATGGTCCGCAATCATGGATTGGACACAGGGCAATCCATCGTTCAACGATAAAGGCTTAAATTGCTGTAATGTCTATAACATAGAATGAGCTCTTTAACAAATGTGGGTTCAGGCAAGATGAACGCTGGGGCAAAAGAGGAGATATTAGGCAGGGTCAGAAGGTTGAGCTTTCAGAAGGAGAAGGAGGTCGAGAGGCTTCAGGGAAGGAATCCTGAAGCATGTGCTAGACAACTGGAGATAAAGAATGATGAAGGCGCGATATGGAAGTTATTCAAAATGCCAAAGCCAGCAAAATGAAATGAAACAAAAAGTAGAATATTGTGAATGCTGGAGATCTGAAATAAAAACAGAAAGTGGTGGAAAGGTCAGCAGGTCTGGCAGCATCTGTGGAGAGAGAAACAGATTTAACGTTTTGAGTTGAATATGACGACTTCAGCGCTGAAAGAGGTGGTCAGGAAAGGGTTAGAGAGTGGAGGAGATTAAATAACAAAGTTGTCATTGAACAAATGGCTAAGGGAATGGTAATGGTTGTAGTAAAGGAACAAAGCATTGTCCCAGAGTAGGTGTTAATAATAGAATAAAATTCAGTGCTACCTGAAAGCAAAGACACAAAAACAGGATACAGACTGGCAAAACATAGAACATAGAACATAGAACAATACAGCGCAGTACAGGCCCTTCGGCCCACGATGTTGCACCGAAACAAAAGCCATCTAACCTACACTATACCATTATCATCCATATGTTTATCCAACAAACTTTTAAATGCCCTTAATGTTGGCGAGTTCACTACTGTAGCAGGTAGGGCATTCCACGGCCTCACTACTCTTTGCGTAAAGAACCTACCCCTGACCTCTGTCCTATATCTATTACCCCTCAGTTTAAGGCTATGTCCCCTCGTGCTAGCCATTTCCATCCGCGGGAGAAGGCTCTCACTGTCCACCCTATCTAACCCTCTGATCATTTTGTATGCCTCTATTAAGTCTCCTCTTAACCTTCTTCTCTCTAACGAAAACAACCTCAAGTCCATCAGCCTTTCCTCATAAGATTTTCCCTCCATACCAGGCAACATCCTGGTAAATCTCCTCTGCACCCGTTCCAAAGCCTCCACGTCCTTCCTATAATGCGGTGACCAGAACTGTACGCAATACTCCAAATGCGGCCGTACCAGAGTTCTGTACAGCTGCAACATGACCTCCTGACTCCGGAACTCAATCCCTCTACCAATAAAGGCCAACACTCCATAGGCCTTCTTCACCACCCTGTCAACCTGGGTGGCAACTTTCAGGGATCTATGTACATGGACACCTAGATCCCTCTGCTCATCCACACTTTCAAGAACTTTTCCATTAGCCACATATTCCACATTCCTGTTTTTCCTTCCAAAGTGAATCACCTCACACTTCTCTACATTAAACTCCATTTGCCACCTCTCAGCCCAGCACTGCAGCTTATCTATATCCCTCTGTAACCTGCTACTTCCTTCCTCACTATCGACAACACCACCGACTTTAGTATCGTCTGCAAATTTACTCACCCACCCTTCTGCGCCTTCCTCTAGGTCATTGATAAAAATGACAAACAGCAACGGCCCCAGAACAGATCCTTGTGGTACTCCACTTGTGACAGAACTCCATTCTGAACATTTCCCATCAACCACCACCCTCTGTCTTCTTTCAGCTAGCCAATTTCTGATCCACGTCTCTAAATCACCCTCAATCCCCAACGGAGGACAGTTGAGGGGAAGATGTGTTTGGTGGTAGCCTCATGCTGGAGTTGGGGGAAAATGGTGGAGGATGATCCTTTGAATGCAGAAGCTGGTGGGGTGGAAAGTGGGGCAAGGGGAATCCTGTTGTGGCTCTGGAAGGGAGGGGAAGGGGTGTGAGCAAAAGTGCGGGAAATGGGTCAGACTCGGTTGAGGGCCCTGTTAACCACAATGGGAGGAATTCTCAGCTGAAGGAAAAAGGAGGACATGTCAGAAGTGCCATGGTGGAATGTAACATCAGCAGGACAGGTATGACAGAGACGGAGAAACTGGGAGATTGAGGGAGAAATGGAAAGTTGGGAGAGGTGAGAGGGTTGGGGGGTTTGAAGAGTCCCAGAGAAAGAAAGGGGCATAACCATGACGAATTTAACCATGAGAATGTGAATTTTCGATCAGAGGAATGTGCAATTGAGGTAGGAGTAGCTTTTTATGGTTCACTGGCAACTCTGAAATAATACAAATGCTTTTAGAATGCGAGGATCAGTCTGTTAAGGATTAAGTGAATCATCTATCCAGGCTTGGTGCTTTCAGTGATACAAGGGCAGCACTAACAATGAGACTGCCTCTGTGTTGACAAGCGCTTGTGTAACTCCTATTCATCATTAATGGAATACGCCACAAAAGACACCTCCATAAATACTTTGTCAATCCAAATGGTTGAGAATAGGGTTAGCCCAGCCCCTGACACACTGCTATTGTGGTTCACACACACCCACTTGTGGGACACCTCAAACCAGCTCCAACCACAGGCAAACTTTGGGGTGGGAATGAAAATTGGTGATGGTTTTAAAGTTGAGATGCTTCAGAACCTTTGAATGTTTCTGCACTCTCTAGAAACCTGATGATGACATTGCCTTCAACTTAAGAATCGTTAAATAATAAAAGACCCACAGGCCATCTAATTTATCTGCCATTCCTGAGGTCACATGATATAACAATAATTAATTTTACATTAATTTTTAATTAATTAATTAACAATGATTAATCACAATAATCACCCTCATCCAGCAGTCTATAGCAGATTGTCCGGTAGGATGATGCAAGGCCCAGTGGTTGGGAATTATGGGAACCATAGATCGAAAGTCACCATTTCCCCCAGTCCACGTTACATTTAGTTATGGCTGAGTTGATAACACTCTCATCCCCCAGTCAAAAGATTATAGATTCATATCCCATCAAGAACCTGGGGCATAAAAGAACATCTAGGCTCAAACCTCTGGAATGGGACTTGAACCCACGACCTTCTGACTGAGAAATTAGAGTATTGCCAACTGAGGGAAGTGCTGTACAGTTGGAGACGCCATCTTTCAGATGTTTAACTGAGGTACCTTCTGCCACCCCCAAGTGGATGTAAAAGATCCCATGAAACTATTTAGCAGAGCAAGGGAGCTCTCCCCATTTGTCTGGGCAAATATTCATCCCTCAATCAACATTATTGAAAAACAAGTTATCTGGTTATTATCACAGGGCTGCGTATGGGATCTTGCTGTGTACAAATTGGCTACCGTCAGTGGTATAAAACAAGCGATATCAATTCTTCCATACGTTATACACCCCTTCTGGATTCTAATTCCCACTGCCTTCAAATCAGGGAAGAAGAGATCGCACAGTGTCCATCTTCCACTCTTACCCAAAGTCAAACTGACCCCCTCGGTGTGCGAGTATTAGACAAGAGTCGGTTCAGGCTCGGCTGCAATGCCCAAATAGTCTCCTGATTCTCACCGTCTAAACTTGCATCTGAACAGTGACTGCTCTGGTGAAGCACGAGAAAGCAGCCAGTCACCGGGACTGTGGCAGTTCAAGAAGGCAGCTCACCACCACCTTCTCAGGGACAATTAGGGATGGGCAATAAATGCTTGCCAAGCCAGCGACACCCATGTCCCATTTTATGAACAATAAAAAACATGGTGCCACCATTTTTCAGGAGAGGAGGTAAAGGAAGGGGGAACAAAATAGCCGACTCCGCACAGAGCGAGGTTCATTGAGAAATCGGATTAATTTTTCTATCAAGTCACAGATCGAGAGTCAAATCTTTCACACTCACTGCTGATGAGCTCTGTTTCGGTCCTGGACAATGAAATGGGCTGTAGCCAAGAAGAAGGTCCCTCCTAGGACAATGATAAACGGGCACAGCATGAGAGCGTAACCCAGACTGAGGAATACCCACAGATCCAAATCAGGCTTACTCTGTCTGATCACATCCGAGATCTGGGGAAGACAAGAGAAAGCAAACATACTTCAAGGCTTTTCAAACGTGTTTAAGGAAAAAAACTAGCTAAAAAGAGGCTTATTGACAAATAAATGATTCCATTAAAAGAATGAGATAGCACAGTAAAAAGGCTATGAGGTTGATAAAGGGAGGGGATAAGTCAGGAAAACAGCAGAATTTGAAGTGGTTGTTTCAATGGAGCACGAGGTTGGTGTACAAGCACAAACCTATCTCAGTGTGGCACATGTGTCAACACTCTACACTCCACCAGCTCTGGCCTCTTGTACATCCCCAATTTCCTTCATCTACTGTTGGCATCAGTACCTTCAACTGCCTGGATCCTAAACCCCAGAGTTTCCTCCCTAAACCTCCCCATCTCTCAACCTCATTTTCTTCCCTGAAGTGCTACTTAAAACCAATCTTTTTGATCAAGCTTTTGATCATCTTGTCCTAATTTCTTCTCGCCTGACTTGGCATCATATTTGTTAAATATCGCTTTTTTTTTAAAGAGTCTGAGTGATAGAGGTCCATAGCACAGGAAAGGCCACTCGGCCCATCGCGTCTGCACCAGTCAGAAACAACCACCTAACTATTCTAATCCCATTTTCCAGCATTGGGGCCCATAGCCTTGTATGCCTTGGCATCGCAAGTGCACATTTACACACTTAAGTGTTATGAGGGTCTCTGCCTCCACCATCCTTTCAGGCAGCGAGTTCCAAACTCCCACCATCCTCTGGGTGAAAACGTTCCCCCTCACATCCCCTCTAAATCTCCTGCCTCTTACCTTAAATCTGTGCCCCCTGGTCATTGATCCTCTCACCAAGTGGAAATGTTTCTTCCTGTCTACCCTATCTATGCACTTGATAATTTCATACACCTTAATCATGTCCCCACACTTTTTATTTTTCAATCATGTCCCCACTGGTCCCAGGAAAACAACCCCAGTCTATCCAATTTCTCTTCATAACTAAAACTCTCCAGCCCAGGCAACATCCCTGGTAAATCTCCTCTACACCCTTTCCAGTGCTATCACATCCCTCCCCTGCCTTGCTGCCTTAAGTGATGGGCTCTCGGACGACACTATTCATCACGGCGGAAGTGATCAGAAATTGCACAGCAGTGTTTTTAAGGGACTGTAATTCCTCCCAACACTTCCCTGTCTCCTAGAGTACCACCACCTTCAGAAAGTCATTTTAATTAAAGGGAGCAGATGGTTTGTTTATTGTGATATTATTGCGCCGAGGAATAGAAAACATTTTATGGAACAACAGTAGTAGAGAGAAATCCAATTATTCTTCATCTAAATGCTTGTTCAATCAATGGCCGCAACCCATGATACTAACTAAATAATTACCAATAAGGACCAATAATAATAAGGCTGGAACAAAGCAAGGGGAGATGGTGGTGTAGTGATATTGCAACTAGAGAGACCCAGAGTGATGCTCTGAGGACCCAGGTTCATATCCCACCCTGGCAGATGGTGACATTTGAATTTAATTAAATGCTGGAATTGAAAGTCTAATGCAGACCACATAACCATTGTTGATTGTCATGAAAACCCATCTGGTTCACTAATGTCCTTTAGGGAAGGAAATCTGCCATCCTTACCCACAGACTCGGAAATGCCACACAGTGAATTTGCCAGACAGAAATGCTGGTCCAGCCAGCGATGCCCACATCCCAGGAATGGACAAATAAAAAACTCCCAGAGGGAGTATAGTACAGACTTGATGGGCCCAATGGCCTCCTCCTGCACGGTAAGGATTCTGTGATTCTGATTCAGGATGTGGATATTTAAATCTTGTTAACGTTGTGATAATTTCCCTTCGCAGTTCTGGCCGTCACAAAATCATTTCTCCTTCCGTGATGTAGAATCATAGAATAGTTGAGCAGAGAGCAGGCCATTCAGCCTGCGTCAGTGCTAGCTCCCTTGAAGAGCACCTCACCTAGTCCTGCACCCCCACCCTTTCCCTGTGGCCCAGCAATTGTTTCTCCTCACGTAATGATCCAATTCTCTTTGGAAAGCTATGATTGAACCTGCCTCCACCATACTCAGGCAGAGCATTCCAGGTCCTAACCACTCACTGAGTGACAAACATCTTTCCTCACATTGACATTGGGATTTTTGCCATTCATTTTAAAGCATTGCCCTCCGATTCTCAACCTTTCTGCCAACGGCAAGTTTCTCTCTATCTACTCTGACCAGGCTCCTCAATCAAGTTAGTTAAACACGATTTGTCTCCAACTAAGCCAGAAAATGCTGGAAAACTCAGCAGATCTGGCAGCATCTGTGGAGAGAGAAACAGAGTTAACATTTTGAGTCCATATGACTCTTGAGCTAAGGAGAGGAGAGGGATTTATCTCCGTGCTGTCTATCCTTAATCAACATTTATCCAAGTCATTATTAATTTTGACCCAGACAATGGTCTCCAAAAGCTTCCCCACTGACGAGCGCAAACTGACTGGCCTTATCTTTAAACTCTTTAGCGAACAAGCGTGCAACAATTTCAGTGGGTGCATCAAACTCCCAACCAAAGAGGCACAAGAGGCCAATGCCCAGATCAAAGGCCTCTTATCAATTCCAATGCTGCTCCTTAATCTCCTGCAAGGTAGCTGTAATCCTAGCACCAAATTGCTTCCACCACATCCTTTAACCCTCTAATCTCTTAAAGTCAAGGCAGCCAGCCGCTGACCTGCTGCCAAGCTTCCACCAGTATCTAGTTGAACCAGCCACTAGATGGTGCATGAGAGCTCCTCTCAGAATGATTCTCTCTACCTTCTACTTTACCTGTGGGTAGGTTCCCAGAACAGTAGGGCTGAGATAGGGAAGTCAATAGGGGAATCAAGCCTTTGGCCCTCCAGTCTGTTGTGCCACAAGACTGCGTACGGCCAGTCAGTCAGTAACTCAGTAATTGGTGTTAATTAAACACATCGTACTTACAACACCGATTAAGTAGGGGCTGCCGGCATCTCCAAGCAGGTGAGAGGTGAAACTCTGCAAGGCCACGGCTGTCGAGCGACGGGTCGGAATAACAACATACTGGGAATAAAGAGAAAGAGTTATTTGATTGAGGCATTTCCGGGCCATGAAGATTCCTTCAAATTTGAACTTATATTTATATAGCACCATAGTAAGGACGGAGATGGACAAAATGATTGGCATCGATCCAGAGAAGGACATATTAGGAAAGGTGACCCAAGACAAGTCAAAGAGTTAGGGTTTAAAAGATGCCTTAAAGTAGAGATACGGAGGTTTAGGGACAGAATTTCAAAGCTTAGAACCGAAGATGGCTGAAAGCAATGTGAAGCACAGGAAATTGGAAATATCCAAGAAACCAGTTTGAGAAGCATAGTTATCTTAGAGGGATGGAGAAGCGTATAGAGATAGGGAAGGGCGAAGATTTGAAGGGACTTTAGCACAAGAGTGAGAAAACAGAGGCATTAAAAAAAAATGTTATTTTGCTTTATAAATTTAGAATACCCAATTCTTTTTTTCCCGCCCCCCCAATTAAGGGACAATTTAGTGTGGCTAATTCACCTACCCTGCACATCTTTTTGGGTTGTGGAGGTGAGGCCCACGCAGACGCAGGGAGAATGTGCAAATTCCACATGGACAGTGACCCGGGGCCGGGATCGAACCCGGGTCCTCAGCGCCGTGGAAAACTGAGGCACTGGTGAGCTCACAAACATTACATCATGAGCACTAATCGGCCTTGTTGTGCAACGGTGACAAATTTGCTTAATTGCTCTTCCTTCTTTGTTTTCCAAAGTACATATTGCCTGCTAAGGTCAGCGACGGGCTGGTAATCAGAGCGATTCTCTAACCAGCTGCCAAGAGATGTGCAGCATCACCCAGGATGGGTGGCGTTGTTTATTTTATATCTCAAAGCTATTCAGAGGTGACACCAATTTGTGTGTGTGTAACGGGTTTTATTCCCATTTAAAATGTCTGCTCCATGGTTTCCAAATCTGACTTCCGGCCCTTTGCAGTTTTGTTTACTTTTTTCAGAGTTCATACCCAGGTTTAACCAATCAAGCACAGCGAGCATCAATAGTAAACAGACGCACATAATCAAACACAGAACAATTGTACACCCTGCTCTTCAATTTTCTTTCATCCTTGTGAGGAAATATTGAGTCCATGCTGAGCAATCCATCCTTGAGGCTTAGGGGATGGAACTAATATGACAATAGGTCTTAAAAATCCTTTGGCTCGGATGAGGAAAACATTGCCAATCACTTGTCTGAGATATGGGGGAAATAACTCACTGGCTCTTTGGGATCGCAGATTCTTGGGATGTCACACTGCTGGCAAAGGCCAGCATTTATTGTCTATCCCTAGTAGCCCCAAGATGCAGGTGTCAGGACTTGGTCTAGCACTTGGTACAAGTGAGTGGCTGCTAGGTCACTTCAGAGGAGAGTTTTTAAAAAATAAATTTGAGTATCTAATTCATTTTTTCCAATTAAGCGGCAATTTAGCATGGCCAATCCACCTAGCCTGCACATCTTTTGTGGCGAAACACATGCAAACACGGGGAGAATGTGCAAACTCCACACGGACAGTGACCCAGGGCCGGGATCGAACATGGGACCTCCGAGTCGTGAGGCAGTAGGGCTAACCCACTGCGCCACCGTGGTGCCCTCTTCAGAGGAGAGTTAACAGTCAATCACATTAGTTTGGGACTGGAGTCACATGTAGGCCAGATCAGGTAAGAATGGCAGATTTCCTTCCCTAAAGGACATTAGTGAACAGGTTGAGATTTTACAATCTAATGATTTTATAGTCTTTTCTGAAACGGTCATTGCGGGTTTTAAACTCTCCTCGTCCTGGATTATTTGTCCAGTAACGTAACGGGCACACTATTACACCCTCAAATGGTCACCTGAAAGTAGCAGTTACCCTGTGTCACCTCTCGAACTCTTCAACGTGAATTCACATCTTCAAGATATGAACAGAGAGTATTCCAAACGCCTAGTCCAGCACTCATTTAGAAACAGAAATTGCGAGTGCACCTTTAGGACTATTCGAGAGATTTAATTTTCTCTGTGAGGGGAGAAGGGAGTCAAACTTTAAAATTCGCACACCTACCATGAGGATATCTGCAGTGATGGCCCAGTTCAAAAAGAGGAGTGTTTCTCCGATAAATATACACATCTATGCAAAGAGAGAAAGGTGCGAATTAGAACCTAGATGTCAAATGCGTTGTATGAAAACTATGACACTCTTTATCTCAATATTGGGTCGGTACATTATCACAGTGGTTAGCACTGTTGCCTCACAGCACCAGAGACCCGGATTCAATTCCAGTCTTGGGTTACTGTGCGGAGTTTGCACGCTCTCTCCCGTGTCTGCATGAGTTTCCTCCAGAAGCCCTGGTGTCCAAATGGTGTGCAATTTAGATGGGTTAATGGGGATAGGGTGGAGGTTGGGCCTAGTTAGGGGGCTGGGTTCTCCGCCCCGCTGCGCCACATTTCTGCCCCGACCCGCCAGCGGGATTCTCGGTTACGCCGGCCGGTCAATGGAATTTCCCATTGTGGGGCAGCCCCTTGCCGTTGGAAAAGCCCCCGGGCTGCCGGCAAAACGGAGAATCCCGCCAGCGGAGAATCCCACCCAGGATGTTCTTTCAGAGGGTCGGTGCAGATTTGATGGGTTGAATGGCCTCCTTCTGCACTGTAGGGATTCTATGAAATTACTGGATGCCCAGGTAACATTTAAACTCTTGGTCCTGGGAGCTGAATGTTTCAAACTCATTGTAACTTACTGACGGATTTCCCCAGATTGGAGGAGGGCATAGGGACCAACAGGACATGACTTGGCGGAGACCACTAGTTAACTAAAGGAAGTAGGTTGGCATAATGAGTGATGGGAGGTCAGGAGGAAGGAAGTCCATCAGCACATACCTAACTTACTTGCACCTCCAACAAAGACATAGTTTTGTTAATTAAAAGCTGCTTTAAAATATCTTTGGAAATTTGTGTTCATCTCAGATAAGTAAATATTGCTCTACTGGGCCCAAGACGCAAAGTTAACTTAGTAAATCACCGCAAACTATAATGTTAGTTATTTACAAGTTGTCCCTCATTACATATTGTTACAAGGGTATGAAACAATCACTTATTCTTAAAAGAATGAAACATTAGGCACAGAATGTAAACATAGCTGGATCCTGAATATACAATAGCCTTTAAAAGGGAAGTGGATAATTATTTGAAAATGTACAAGTTCTAAGAGAATGAGGATGGGACTAAATAGTTCTCTTTCAAAGAACATAAAAGCACAGGATCATAAGGAATAGGAGCACAAGTAGGCCATTCGGCCCCTCGAGCCTCTTCCGACATTTAAAAAGATCATGGCTGGTTGATTGCGGCCTCAACTCCTTTTTCCTGCCTGACCCCATAACTCTCGACTGTCTTGTCCATCCAAAATCTAACTCAATATGTATATTCAATATCCCAGCCTCCACTGCTCTCTGAGGGAGAGAATTCCACCTCATCCCCATCTTAAACGGGAGCCCCCTTATTCGGAATCTGTGCTCCCTGGTTCAAGACTGCCCCATGGAGGTTCGAGAGGCAAGTTGGTTTTCCTCTGTGCTGTAAAAGTTCTATAAGGTGGAAATCCAGCATAGTGGACCATCCAAACGCATTCTCAAAAAGGGGATGACTGTCATAAGATTCCCTGAAGACAAAAATACACCTTGGAGAGTGGGAGACCCTGTCTATGAGATCCGGATGGAATGGAATGTCCAGGAGCAATAAAAACTCCACTCTAGGAACCAAAGTTTATTTGGGAAATCCTTTACCCGACAACACTCAACATCTATAATTACTGCTACTTTTACATTCAGGCATTGAGTCACAGGTTCAGGCAGTTGGACAACCTTGAGACATGGAGGGCAGAGTTCTTAGTGCCCATTACTTCATCTAAAATGTGTTGCGTTCGCTGGAATGGTACAGAAGGAGGTCACATTTTCAGTGAGGGAGTATTGAGCACCCAATCGAAAACCTCAGAATTTCAATTGGAAGATTTGCATGGATGGTACCCCAATCACGAGGAAGGGCAGGTTCTTGAGGAAAGAGGAGATGGAGAGGGGAAATCTGATTGCAGTCTTTTAAAATAATGGAGGGCTTTGATGGAATGGATGTGGAGAAACAGTTCCCGTCACTGACAGAGTCCAGCCCAAAGGAGACACTGTATAGAATCTAGAAGGAATCTTTTTTCCAGAGAGAGTGGGAGTATGAGAGGAGGCTCGTGTGCCATATAAACATTGATATAGACCAGTTGGGTGCTGTAGTTTGTTCTGTAATTTGATATAACATCGGCATCCACATGTATTTACTTAAGTTTATGTTTTGCCCCAGCAATTACAATGGGAGGGATTAAATTTATCTTGGCAACTGCTTCATGCAATGATGAAAAAGACTCGTGGCCTTTTCTTGAGTGTATGGGAACTGCGGGGCATAGCTCTCAATCTTTATGTGAGAATTCAACAGGAGTTATTTACTGTCGAGAGTCAGAGGTGCTTTTCTCGGTGAGCAAATTCTTCAAGGCTCCACACGTCTGTCTTGGGTACGTTCTTCCTCTGCAGGCAGACATAGAGTCTCAAGCCACCTGCCAAAGACCTCAGGGTGGAGGACACAATGATTTTGGCTCCAGCTCCCGAGTTTTGAAACCAAGCCAGACAAACGAGATAAGCTAGATCTCTCTGACTCATTTCTCAGAAGTCCTGCCATCAAACAGGTCGGTCCAGTCCTCCCTGGGCAAAGGGGACAAACTCAGGTTGGAATATCATCAAATATAATCGACCGGGAACCTTAAAGGCAGCACACCAATGGAAACGTTGCTTGGCTGGAAGCAAACTCCCTTAAACATCCTGCAGCATTATGAACAAGCAATTCCTGAAGGTTGTTGCTGCATCCCAGACCTGGCAGCACATAGTGACCGGCTGAACCTTTGTCCATTTGTAATGCTTCTAGGCAGTTTAATGAAAACAAGTCTCATAAATCTCGGGGTCGATCATTTAATCTCAACCAAGTTTAGAGATGTGTAATAATGCTCCAGCATGATTTGTTTTCAGGAACAAGAGCCGAAAATGCAGGAAACATTGGGCAGGTCAGTCAGTGTGGGTGGGGAGGATATGCAAGTTGACAAGAGCGGACTCTTTGTCAGGGTCGTAGGTTATTGATAATGTTAAGAGTTCCAAGAGGAACAGGACAATGAGACGGGGAGCACAAATGCACGCAGTACATAGAACCTTTCATGAACCGCTGGACTTGCCAAAGTGCTTCACTGCTAGTTAATCACACTGTAGCAAACATAACATCTAATTTCTGTACAGCAAGCTCCTGCAAACAACAATGTGATAGTGACCAGATCACCTGCAGTAGTGGTGATAGTTTAAGGTTAATATTGCCCACAACAACAGGGCAACTCTCCCATTCTTCTTCAATATATTGCGCCGTAGGATCTGTTACCTGACACTGGGATACCACCGGGCAGGTGGAGCCTCTGTTTAGCCTCTTATCTAAAAGATGGCACCTCCAATGTTAACATCTTGCTCGTTACATTGTTACGGCTTGTTAATGTAAATGTAAAAATTTGTTAATGCCAATTACATTGCTGAGGTTAAGGGAAACGGCGATAGGTTTCGATAGACTCTGAGCATACATAAATAGGGGATTTTCATTTGTTTCTGTAAAAGATCACGTGTTCACTTCAAAGGAGTATAAATGGGGGATAGTTGGGACAGTGGGCTGTGTGGGAGGGGAGTTGCGAGATTGAACAAGACAATGAACTGTCGATAAAAGAAAAGCCTTGGATTCGGCTTCACCGACAAGCTTGGATTCCGTTAACATTCAACAGTGTGGGGCGGTACGGTGGTGCAGTGGATAGTACTGCTGCCTCATGGCGGCGAGTTCGATCCCGGCCCCGGGTCACTATCCGTGTGGAGTCTGTACATTCTCTCCATGTTTGCGTGGGTCTCAGCCCCACAAACCCAAAGATGCGCAAGGTAGGTAGATTGGCCACGCTAAATTGCCCCTTAATTGGGAAAAAAAAGAGAATTGGGTACTCTAAATTTATTTTTAAAAACATTCAACAGTGTGGAACTCCCTCAGCACTGCACTGTCAGCCTAGATTCGGGCACTCAACGCTCTGGACTGGGGCACGGACCCACAGCATTCTGACTTAAGCAGAAGTTCCACCACTGTCCCGCTGCCGGCAGTGGAAATAGAATGGCCTGCAAAGAGCCCTTTTCCTACGATTACTGGTTATAAAAATATCAGAGATCGTAGGGGAGGGGGGAAAAGATGGTTTGACTGGATTGGAGGTGGGGGTCGGGGGGGGGGGGGGTCGCATTTGTTGGAGGTGAGAGGTCATGTGACAAAACCTGCAGGAATAAGGCCAAACAGAGGTGGCGATTTTGTAAGTGCCCCATGAGAAATGTTTGACCCAGTTGTGTGCACTTGACCCTGGTGCCCCCAGGGAAGTTTCTACCTGTCACCAGCTGTGACTATTAGACAAGTTCATGTAACAGATGAAATGAGTGTGTCTGTATTGCCGCAGGTTATTCCCATTAAGCTGTCTTATTTCAGGATGAAATTTCTTCTTCACTTGTTCAGACTGCTTCTCAAGTGTCGAAGAATGCTGCCTCTATTTAATGTACCTTTCTCCAGAAAATACAGGCTACTCGGAGAGGTTATTTCCACCAAGTCCAACTGCCACTTTATCTCAAGGTATCTTTTACATACAATTCCATTATGGTTGTTTAACAGCAGGTAGATTTACAGTGGCTGGGCTCTGGTAGAAACTAAACACAGAATGAAATCTTTGGGCCATCATTCTCAGGCTAGAGATGATTTGCATATTGAATTGCACGAATTAAATAGGGGCTTTTTAAATTGCACTGAAGGAAGCTTTAATGTGAAAAGTTCATTAAAAGACTGCGCCTTGGAAAATTGACATGGGCAATCCAGATGTCGGATCAGGGATTCATCAATTAGAGTTAGCGTCTCCTGATTAAGAGAGGCCCAAGTCGGGATTCTCCGGCCGTGCCCACCCAGCCACCGGAAATTCCTGCCTGTGGTCAATGGGTCTTTCAACGGTCCGTGTCCCGCCATGGCGACCTTGCAGCAGACGGGGCGGAAGAATCCAGCTCATGTGCTGCAAGCTCCAGTCAGAGTTAACAACTCGGGAGGTTTTGTGCCAGGACGTCCCAACCTCCAACCGCCCCACCCAGTTGAACAGCCCTTTTCCAATATTTCCATAACCGATGAAACAAAATAATCAAATGATAATGGTTCAGATCTTCCCATCTCCGGATCACAGGATGGTGTTACAGGATTCCCACAACATTCCAACGCACTGACACTATGGGAGTTGCCCAAAATGTTTGAACTTCCAATGGGGAAGTCCCCTACTCCCTGGGGCCCTCCGAATGAGTCTCCAGCTCTGAGTCAGACAGTTCCGACTTACTTAACTGGATTGTTACCCAGGAAATGTTAGACAGATCAAAACCTGGTCTACTGCCCGAGTAAACATACAACTGAACCCTCCCTCTCCCCCATCGACCTCACCATCATCCTCCCTTCAAACTTCCAACTAACCTCCTGACCTACCTCACCAACTGAGTCCTACCCGCGACGCTCCCATTCCACCCATCACTTTACGCTTTACCACCCTACACAACTAACACCCTACCCATCTGCCATCTCACCCACCTGCCACCCTGCCTCCTTACCCACTTAACTCCCCCGCCCTTGCCTCTCACCCACCTTACACATTTAGGCATTCACTCAGGCAGGCGCTCATAAATGTCCCGGCTTTTCAAAGTGACAGCAAACAGGTAGCCAGAATACGGCAGCTAGTGCTGTAAAAGGGGAATATGACTTGTTGTTTCCACCCCCCCCCCCCCTCATCGATCCAGCCCTTCGAGGAAGCAGCTGGATTGAGGGTATGCTCCGCACTTCAGAAGGACCCAGAATGGGAAGTGCCGGCCAGAAACATGGAACTCCAGTGTTGTGCAGAAAACTGGGAGCAGACTGGCAATCCAGTGGTGGACGTCACTCCTCGGAAGATTTGGACCATTTTCTCCCTGGCTGCTTGAAGCAACGTCCATCAGATTAACTCACAGGACTGGAAACCTTGGTATAAAAGTCCAAAACTGTGCACTGACAGAAAAAGAGAGATTTCCAAAAGAAAGAAATGAAAAGAAAAAACTTCCACTTGCACAGCACCTTCCACTACTACTTGATGCACCAAACAGCCAGTCAGGTGAAGAACAGCTTTTAGTAATGTTACCGGA
Organism: Scyliorhinus torazame; assembly: GCF_047496885.1. Classification (NCBI taxonomy): domain Eukaryota; kingdom Metazoa; phylum Chordata; class Chondrichthyes; order Carcharhiniformes; family Scyliorhinidae; genus Scyliorhinus; species Scyliorhinus torazame. Next base: position 150,010,685 of record NC_092718.1, on the reverse strand, counting down.
TTAGTAATCTGGAGGCTCAGATGAATGAACTGGTGACAGGTGTTCAAATCCCACTATGGCAGCTGGGGAAATTTACAATTTAATTCAATAAATTCAGAATGAAAAAACTATTCTCAGTAATGGCTGGGAAAGTTCTTGTGATGCAGTGGGTAGCGTCCCTGCCTCTGAGCCAGAGGCTCTGGGTTCAAGTCCCACTCCAGGACTTTACGACCATGGAAGTGTTCATAATGGGACCACACACACGCCAATGGCAAGCAGCAAGAGTGGGAGCGTTTTCTGGTCAACGTTGGAGCCTCTACCATCACTATCCATAGCTTCAGACTATAACATGCTTGGAACAGTGTATGTTACCAGAGAAATCCTGTCTCCTTGGGTCGGCTCTGTTGGTTGGATGGCTGGTGTGGATCAGACTGGTACCAACAGAATGGGGTTCAATCCCCGTTCTGGCTGGGGCCGATCCAGGCCCTGTCTCCTGGGCAGGAGATCATTTCCCATTGGTATTCGCCAATGTAATTCCAGTTAAAAATAATCCCAGGTGGAACATATTACCCAGGGTAGTGGGTTGCAATTAATGCCTTTGATTAAATGCAACCCATCTGGTGTAATATTAGATGGGAAACAGGCCTGAGGAGAAGCCAGAAAACAGAAAGACAGCAGAGGGCACTTTCTGCATAATGGACAAACACAGCAGAATGTAACTTGCATCCAGGTCAAAGACTGGGCAGGGTATGTTGTATGTTAGATTATTAAAGCATATTGTGCTCCGATGCAGTCAAGTGTTCCTTTGGTAAAATAATAATTGTACATTCAAATGGAACAAGACCAGAAGTCCTTTGCAGCCTGTGTGGTGATGGCTGAACTCCAACTTCAACTGAATCTTAAAATAAATCAGGACCCCTGCATTCAGACAGATTATAGTGTGGAGAATCTCAAGTATTTCAGTTCCGCAATCCTCGCTTCTGTTTGTGATTGAAGTTAACTCTAAGTCAGTGTTTTTCAAATTGCGGGTGGGTCGGGGATGGATGTCAGGAGTGTCACAAAGTGATCGGTCGTGACGTTCCCGATCATGGGAGAAGCGGCCAACAGCCGCGACCGACTTTTAAATCGAGAATGTCGGTCGCAACCAACTTTTAAATGGAACAATGCACTCTTCTGGCCAGAAGCGGCGGCAAAGAGCAGGTCACGGGCCTGGCATGTACACCGACGTCACGCATCTGCATTTTTGGCACAAAATCACAGAGGAGAACTTCTTCCATTTTTTAGTTGCGAGCAAATAAGGCAACAGGACTGTGGGGAACTGTAGATGAAAGAGAAGGCCAGAGACATAAACAGGCCAGAATCTTTCAACTGAATCTGCTGGAGAGTGCTGCTCAGGAGAGTCCACAGCAGGAAAAAGCAGTGCTAGTGTTAGCTCTGTACAGAGCTTCAGGGCCCCTGGTGAACAGCCAACAAAGAAAAAACTGAAATCTGCCGAAAACCCGGGTTTGATCCCGGCCCCACGTCACTGTCCGTGTGGTGTTTGTTCATTATCACTGTGTCTACATGGGTCTCATCCCCACAACCCAAAAAGATGTGCAGTGTAGGCAAATTGGCCACGCCAAATTGGCAAAAAAAATGTGACAGGTGAGCCTGCTTGGTCTTGACTATCTCCTTGCATATAACACACATGGGTTTTGCTCCTGACACAATTAACAAAGCCATACCTGAAGAAATCATTTATACACTGCTCCAAATGTATTTTTTTAAAAACTGAAATAGGGAACAAAGCAGTGTAAAGATGATTTCTTCAGGTATGGCTTTATTAATTGTGCCAGGATGCAAAGCCCATGTGTGTTATATGCAGGGAAGTACTGAGAAATGAGAGTTTAAAACCCTCAAAACTTCAAAGGCATTTGAAGACGAAGCATGGCGAGCTCAAAGACAAACATCTTGATTTCTTTTCAAAGGATGCAGCGAGAACTTAAACCATCAGCTGAAATCCTTAGCAGAAATGTAACATCGAATGACAAAGCGAGGGAGATGGTGAGGACCGAGCAGGCTCACCTGTCACATTAGAGGTACGTGAAAATGGTGGGTCGCGAAGGTCGGCTGGTTGGTAAAAATGGGTCTCGGGGACACAAAATTTGCAAACACTGCTCTAGGCGACCTTCCAGTCCAGGACACCAAACTTAAAAAGCAATAGGAGTGAGAGGTGAGATAAAAGGGATGCGCAGTCAAATTAAAGCTATAATAGCTCAATTTTCTTCCTGTGCGCAAGAGGGTGTGAAGCCTAGGAGGAACAAGAGAAGTTCCAGGAACCATTGATTACAGCAGTTTGAATAAAATGGGAGGCTAACAAAGAGTGTGACAGAGAAAGAGGTTGTGTTTTTATATCAGCTATGTCCCAGTTGGCAGCACTCTCACTTCTGAGTCAGGACGTTGTGAGTTCAAGTCCTACTCCAGAGACTTGAGCACAGAAATCTAGGCTGACATGCCAGCACAGTGCTGAGGGAGTGCTGCACTGTCATAGGTGCCATCTTTCAGACCCTGTCTGCCTTTTCCAGTGGATGTAAAACTCCTGCGGTACTATTTCAAGGAATGGCACGGGACATCTCCCTGATGCCTTGGCCGATATTTAAAAGCATGTTTCCTGTTCATTAGTGTGAGATCTTGCTATGCATAAATTGGCTGTAAAGTACTTCTTGGGATCCTAACGTTTGTGAAAGGCGCTACATAAAAGCAAGTTATTTCTTCACTTTAAAAAAATATTCTATCTGGTGAGGTGGGCATTGCAGCAAAGGGCCTTCTTTGCTGTATCTGGCCATTTGATTAATTAACCCCATTAGCGCTAGCTAATGTTGTTGTTTCTAGCAAACAACAGAGAAAAGGGGAGTGGGCCGAGGTAGGCTGCTTTTCCGGAGGGTCAGTGCAGACTCAATGGGCCAAATAGCCTCCTTCTACACTGTAGGATTTGCCCAAAGAGCAACCAATCTCTTGGAGCATTATAACAACAATTGTTTTGACAGACAGGAGTTATACTTACATAGGCTCCCACAATGTTGAACCGGGCAAAGACAAAGATCAGGCTGATAAAGATGGACGAGCTGAGCATTCCAAATGCACATACCAGAGGATCAGCCCGCGAGCTTTTAGTGCGGTACCACCTCGTGGCTGCAACACCCACAATCAGTCCGAGGAACCCAGTAACACAAGTAATTGCTCCAAATATCAAGCTGCAAAGAAATTGCGAAATAGTTAACCCTCGTCCAAGATCAGTTATGCATGTTCATCAAAATCCACCGCAAATGTGGCGAGTTCCTAGAATTCAATTTTATTTGAACAGGAAAAGAAAATGATTGTTGCCATTCACTTCTGACTGTGTTTAGTACCCGTGCCCTCTTGAGAAATTGGGTTGCCAAGAAATAAATAAGGTTTTACCGATGTCACGTAATCTCCTCTTCAGGATAGAATTTCAAAGTGGGACTTAGTGAAGATCCATCAAGGGAACCCTCCCACAGCTCCTTGCCATGCCACTGGTGAATTTGGAGAGGTGAATGGATGAGTGGGACCGGCAGCATGGAACAATCAGTCTCTCAGCCCGACCCAAGGAGCGTCTGGGTGAGTGGCCCCCATCAATGGGAACCTTACCTGTCTCTGCCACTGCAGGGCTCCACAGTGCACGGCTCGATGTTCTTCTGTACGACCTCCGCACGGAACAGGTACAACGGGATCCACATTCCCAGGACACCAGTGGCAAAGGACACAGAGGCCGAGGCCAGAGTGGAGAACACGAAGCTTGGACTGTTGAGGGAGAGAACAGGGGAACATTAGAAACGAAAGAGTGGTGTACGGTGGTGACATTTTGCCATTTGCAGGATGAAATCCAAATCTGGAAGCCACTTGCATTTATAAAGCACCCGTGTCAATCTCAGAATGTCCCAAAAGCACTTTACAATCAATTCAGTACTTTTGAAGTGTGGGAATTACTGGTTAATTTGTGTCCTGCAAGCTCCAACAACCAGCAATGAATTAATGACCAGATGATCTGTTTTAATTAGGTTGGGTGAGGGCTAAAAGTCAGGGATTCTTCAGAATACAGTCCGGGAGGCAGCACTGTGGCGTAGTGGTTAGCACTGCTGTCTCATGGCGCCGAGGTCCCAGGTTCGATCCCGGCTCTGGGTCACTGTCCGTGTGGAGTTTGCACATTCTCCCCATGTTAGCGTGGGTTTCGCCCCCACAACCCAAAGATGTGCAGCGTAGGTGGATTGGCCACGCTAAATTGCCCCTTAATTGGAAAAAATGAATTGGGTACTCTAAATTTATTTTAAAAAAAGAAATAGAGTCCGGGAATTTCTTATGTCCGCTACGGAGGCAGATGGAACAGCACATCTAATTTGAAAGATGGCAACTCTGACAGTGCAGCGTTCCTCAGTACTGACCCTCCGACAGTGCAGCACTCCCTCAGTACTGACCCTCTGACAGTGCAGCACTCGGTCAGTAATGACCCTCCGACAGTGCAGCACTCCCTCAGTACTGACCCTCCAACAATGCAGCACTCCCTCAGTACTGACCCTCCGACAGTGCAGTACTGACCCTCCGACAGAACAGCACTCCCTCAGTACTGACCCTCCGACAGTGCAGCACTCCCTCAGTACTGACCCTCCGACAGTGCAGCACTCCCTCAGTACTGACCATCCGACAGTGCAGCAGTCCCTCAGTACTGACCCTCCGACAGTGCAGCACTCACTCAGTACTGACCCTCCGACAGTGCAGCGTTCCTCAGTACTGACCCTCCGACAGTGCAGAACTCCCTCAGTACTGACCCTCCGACAGTGCAGAACTCCCTCAGTACTGACCCTCTGACGGTGCAGCGCTCCCTCGGTACTGATCCTCAGATAGTGCTGACGCTCCCTCAGTACTGATCCTCTGACAGTGCAGCACTCCCTCAGTACTGACCCTCTGACAGTGCAGCGCTCCCTCAGTACTGACCCTCCGACAGCGCGTGCGCTTCCTCAGTACTGACCCTCTGACAGTGCAGCACTCCCTCAGTACTGACCCTCCGACAGTGCAGCACTCCCTCTGTACTGACCCTCTGACAGTGCAGCGCTCCCTCAGCACTCACCCTCCGACAGTGCAGCGGTCCCTCTGTACTGACCCTCTGACAGTGCAGCGCTGCCTCAGCACTCACCCTCCGACAGTTCGGGCGCTTCCTCAGTACTGACCCTCCGACAGCGCGTGCGCTTCCTCAGTACTGACCCTCTGACAGTGCAGCACTCCCTCAGTACTGACCCTCTGACAGTGCAGCGCTCCCTCAGTACTGACCCTCCGACAGTGCAGCGCTCCCTCAGTACTGACCCTCCGACAGTGCAGCGCTCCCTCAGTACTAACCCTCTGACAGTGCAGCACTCCCTCTGTACTGACCCTCTGACAGTGCAGCACTCCCTCAGTACTGACCCTCTGACAGTGCAGCGCTCCCTCAGTACTGACCCTCCGACAGTGCAGCGCTCCCTCAGTACTGACCCTCCGACAGTGCAGCACTCCCTCAGTACTGACCCTCTGACAGTGCAGCGTTCCTCAGTACTGACCCTCTGACAGTGCAGCACTCCCTCAGTACTGACCCTCTGACAGTGCAGCACTCCCTCAGTACTGACCCTCTGACAGTGCAGCACTCCCTCAGTACTGACCCTCTGACAGTGCAGCACTCCCTCAGTACTGACCCTCTGACAGTGCAGCACTCCCTCAGTACTGACCCTCTGACAGTGCGGCACTCCCTCAGTACTGACCCTCTGACAGTGCAGCACTCCCTCAGTACTGACCCTCCGACAGCGCGTGCGCTTCCTCAGTACTGACCCTCTGACAGTGCAGCAGTCCCTCTGTACTGACCCTCCGACAGCGCAGCACTCCCTCTGCACTGACCCTCTGACAGTGCAGCACTCCCTCAGCACTCACCCTCCGACAGTTCGGGCGCTCCCCCAGTACTGACCCTCCGACAGCGCGTGCGCTTCCTCAGTACTGACCCTCTGACAGTGCAGCACTCCCTCAGTACTGACCCTCTGACAGTGCAGCGCTCCCTCAGTACTGACCCTCTGACAGCGCAGTGCTCCCTCAGTACTGACCCTCTGACAGTGCAGCAGTCCCTCTGTACTGACCCTCCGACAGCGCAGCACTCCCTCTGCACTGACCCTCTGACAGTGCAGCACTCCCTCAGTACTGACCCTCCGACAGTGCAGAACTCCCTCAGTACTGACCCTCAGACAGTGCAGCACTCCCTCAGTACTGATCCTCTGACAGTGCAGCACTCCCTCAGTACTGACCCTCTGACAGTGCAGCGCTCCCTCAGTACTGATCCTCTGACAGTGCAGCACTCCCTCAGTACTAACCCTCTGACAGTGCAGCGCTCCCTCTGCACTGATCCTCTGACAGTGCTGACGCTCCCTCAGTACTGATCCTCTGACAGTGCAGCACTCCCTCAGTACTGATTCTCTGCCAATGCAGCACTCCCTCAGTACTGACCCTCTCTGACAGTGCAGCACTCCTTCAGAACTGACCCTCCGACAGTGCTGACGCTCCCTCAGTATTGACCCTCCGACAGTGCAGCACTCCCTCTGCACTGACCCTCTGACAGTGCAGCATTCCCTCAGCACTCACCCTCCGACAGTTTGTGCGCTCCCCCAGTACTGACCCTCCGACAGTGCGTGCGCTTCCTCAGTACTGACCCTCTGACAGTGCAGCACTCCCTCAGTACTGACCCTCCGACAGCGCGTGCGCTTCCTCAGTACTGACCCTCTGACAGTGCAGCACTCCCTCAGTACTGACCCTCTGACAGCGCAGTGCTCCCTCAGTACTGTCAAGGTCACTCCAGGAGTGGGGCTCACATCCATGACCTATTGACTCCAAGGCGTGAGCGCAACCTCCTGAGCCGGGGAGTCAGTGCATTAGTGAATCTTAAAGATTATGAAGGTCCAAGGCTTCAACCTGGTTTGTGCTCATATCAATGGCATCGTATTGAAGTTACTATACCTTGCCTCAGACTCCCAGTGGTTTGGACCATCAGTGGTTGTGGGAAGAGGAATAAACAACAATTCACGGAATTAGCACACGTCCAGGATCTGACACGATGCCCCACATTGCCGAAAGGCTTGCCAACACTTTTTAGACTGGGGCTGGTTTAGCACAGTAGGATAAATAGCTGTCTTGCAATGCAGAATGCAGAACAACGCCAGCAGCGCGGGTTCAATTCCCGTACCCGAACAGGCGCCGGATTGTGGCGACTAGGGGCTTTTCACAGTAACTTAATTGAAGCCTACTTGTGACAATAAGCGATTATTATTATAGACTGGTGCCCAGGGTACAAATGGCAATATGATTTACACAGTGTCTAGAACAGGGGTTGACCCTTAAGCCAGTTAAGCCGGCACTTTAGGGGAGTGGTTTGGATTTAAGACTGGGAATAGTGGCACTCCTTAAAACTGCTCCCAGTGACAATCACAAGAGGGGAGGCAAAACAGCATTAAAACTGAATGTGGAGGTTGCTGTGTGTTTCTTCTTAATGAGCGTGAGGAGGATATGAAAAAAAAATAGACCACTCATGGATTCCAATGAAGGATAAGTACCATGGTATTATTAAATACCTTAATTACAATTTATAGTGACTGCTGATTAGTTATAATCAGAACAATGAACATTTGCGCATGGCCAGACATTGGAGACAATTGTTGTTTCGGTAAATAAGCCAAAAAATGTACCGCCAATTAAACTGCTCAAACCACCTAGAGGCAGCAGTAGGAGATCCTGGGTGCAGCTCCCATTGACCTCCCGGGTGGGTGTGGGGACGTGACATGGAGTGGGGGGGGCGTAGTGAAGTGAGGGGTAGGTGGAGGAATGATAGGGAGGGGAGTGAGGGAGGAGAGATGAGGAATATGGGGAGAGGAGAGACGAGGAATGTGGGTGGGGGGGGGGAGAAGAGATGAGAAATGTGGGGGTGACATGGGGAGTGACAGCGAGAGGGGTATGGGTGAGGGGAGTGACAGGGAGGGGAGTGTGGGTGGGGGAGTGACAGCGAGGGGAGTATGGGAGGAGAGATAAGGAATGTGGTGGGGGGTGGGGAGATGGGGAGTGACAGCGAGAGGGGTATGGGTGAGGGGAGTGACAGGGAGGGGAGTGAGGGGAGACAGGGAGGGGAGTGAGGGGAAACAGGTTGGGAGACCAGCAGTCTGCCATTCACAGGAACAGTCTTCCGGAACCATTCCACACTTATCCCTCACCATTCAAACATTCCCTGGTATTATTGTTTAAGGGTTGGAACTAGGTGCGCATCCAATTCTCACACAAACACTGTATCTTACATCTTAACCACGGCCTTCATATCTTTGCTCCACGAGGTGCTGGCCCGCAGCTGCACCATGTGTTGTTCTGCTGCCCCCCTCTTCGGTTCTGGTACGAGCAAGATAATGAGGGTCCCTGCAGCAAAGCCCATGGCTGGAGTTACCTGTTTGTGACCACAGGAAAAAAAAAAAATCAGTTTAAACAAGGAGGCAAGAACAGCCAAGGGACATGCAGAGAAAATAGTATTAAGTAGAGAGCAGACTGGGCCTGTACATCCACCATCCCTGACCCAGGCCCCTGTGGGACTGACTCTTTCTGTTAATTCCATGGCTCACAGGAGCTTGTAGAGATTATAGAGCTGGCTTATGGCTGCAACATCAATGGAGACACACAGCCTAAACTCGGCTTTAATCAAACCGCCTCTGAAGCACTAAGGGTCTCCCACTGAAATTTGTTTCTTATGCTTCAAAAGACAAAACAGGCTTAAGTTGGTTGTCATGGGTTTAGCACACGGTGTAGGAGAACTTGTACTTTCCAACGGTTAGGTTATGGTTTCCTGTAATGGCAAATTAACCATCCACATAGGATCCACTGATCAGGGGCTGGAAGTACAGCTCTGTGTGCCATTGCCTTTAACAGGTACAGTCACTTTAGTATCCACTGCACTACACAAGAAAGAATATGCCTTCCATTTCCCAAGAACATTTCAAACTCTTCAAATTAAATACTATTTAAAATGTAGTCACTCCTGTAATGTAGGAATCGCAGAAGCCAATTAGTGAGTTTCCCACAAACCGCACGAGATATCAACACTCCGGGGGTTACCACTGATACAGAAACTGAACTGGAACAGCCACATCAATACTGTGGCTACAAGAGCAGGTCAGAGGCTGGAAACTCTGTCGTGAGTAACTCACCTCCAGCCTCCCAACAGCTTGTCCACCGTCTACAAGACACAAGTCAGGAGTGTGATGGAATAATATCCACTTGCCTGGATGAGTAAAGCTCCAACAACACTCAAGAAGCTCAACACCATCCAGGACAAAGCAGCCCGCCTGACTGGCACTCCATCCACCACCAACACACAGTAGCAGCAGCATGTACCATCTACAAGATGCACTCAGCAGCTCACCAAGGCTCCTTCAACAGCACCTTCCAAACCTGCGTCCTCTACCACCTACAAGGACAAGGGTGGCAGATATATGGGAACAACACCACCATCACCTGCAAGTTCCCTCCAAGCCATACACCATCCCGAATTGGCCGTTCCTTCACTGTCACTGAGTCAAAATCCTGGAACTTCCACCCTAACAGCAGTGGGTGTACCTACACCACATAGACTACAGTAGGTCAAGAAGCCAGATAATCCACCACATTCTCAAGGGCAATTAGGGATGGTTAATAAAGGCCTAGCCAGTGACCCCCACGTTCTGTGAAAGAATAAATGAAAGATAAATGAGCAGATATCTGCCTTAGTGGTATTGATTGAGAAGTGAATATACTGGGATTTTTCCAGCTGCTATCTCAGTGAATCCTGGCAGGTAATCTGATGTATTGCATGACTCTGGATGTTGATGTTAATGGCACAGGGCTTGGGGCAGCTCAATTGTTGCCCGCCTCACCTTTCTGAAGTGTTAATCCTTCACTGGTGAGTCTGTACAGTGAATAGTTATGGGGCATTTAACGGTGGGGGAGATGGCATCTCAGCCATGGTCTTTCTTAATTAATGCAGCAGTCTCTCTCACTGCAGCGTAGGTCATCATACAGTAATGGAGAGCGAGATCCAAAGCAGATATTTTCACCTTTTCAGCTCAGCAAGGGAATGGGGAATTATTCCAGTCGATTAGACTTCCCACAAAGGTATCTTTCATGCCCAAGGCCAGACAAGGCCACATAGACTGGGGAGATTCACACGCTGGGGGTAGATTTTTAAACCTTGTGCCAGGGGGTGGAAAACGGTCCTTTCAGTGTGGACTTCACATTTTAGAAGCAGCACCCCTATGACTACCATGGGAACAGACAGTAGAAATTGAAGGCCCATTTCCACAATGATACGTCCCCATCGCCAGCTCGACCTACATTCCAGCAATATAGGTCACAGCAAGTGCACATACCTAGAATATGTCCCAAATCCAAAATGAGATATTGCACAAATGAAAGCTTACAGAAAGAGTTGAATCTCACCCGGAGTGCCCAGTGCCAGTCTCCAGAGGCCTGTGTCACGCAGGATCCAAGAATGTAGCCGAGTCCACTGTGAGCAAGGGGACAGGAAACATTATTTCAGTAGTGTTATTGCAAAAAAAACCCAAAATCTTCAGGCGGCATCACTTGAGCACACGTAAGGGGCAGGATCCTCGTTCACCAAGGTGGCGAGGACCCGGGTTCGATCCCGGCTCTGGGTCACTGTCCGTGTGGAGTTTGCACGTTCTCCCCGTGTTTGCGTGGGTTTCGCCCCCACAACCCAAAGATGTGCAGGGTAGGTGGATTGGCCACATTAAATTGCCCCTTAATTGGAAAAAATTATTGGGTACTATAAATTTTTTAAAAATGGACAACTGCCAGCCAAGAGGAGCTTGGTATTTTGCGGGGGGGGGGGGGGGGGGTTCAGGTCCTTGGTCGGGATTTCACATTCGCTTGATTGGGGCGGGTGTGGGGGAGGTCTCTGTGAAATAGGAGTCTCTGAATGGAGGGGCTAATTTAATTAATCTGTGGGCAGTGGGGTGGGGGGGTGGGGGGTGGGGAGGGTGGTAGAAAACAAGCAGAATCGGTTACACAAATTCATAAATCCATCGTGGTTGAATTTTAACTGCTCACTGGCAGGATTTAAATTCAATTAATAAAATGAAATCTGGAATAGAAAGCTCGACATCAGCAATAGTGACCATGTCAACAATCATTGATTGCTGTAAAAACCCAGCTGGTTCATTAATGTCCTTTAAGGGAGAATCTCTGCCGTTCTTACCCGGTCTGGCCTACATGTGACTCCAGACCCACAGCAATGTGGTCGACTCTTAATTGCCCACTGAAATGACCCAGCAAGCCACTCAGTTCAAGGGCAATTAAGAATGGGCAATGCTGGCCTTGCCGGCAACCCCATGAAAGAATTTTTAAAAAGCTGCAAAGATTTTCTACTAATGTTTACAAGCCAAGGGATAGGTGAATTTCAATAAGGAGGCCCATTACCACCTTCTAAAATACATCTGGGGATGAGCAATAAAGGAGAGTGAATTCTTCAGAATGAATTTCAAAAGCACAGAACTTTTGCATGCGCGAATGTTAACCGAGAAGGCAGAGACACACATTGATACCTTCCCAGTGGAATCGCAAAGTAGAAGAAGGACAGCATACAGGTCCTGGTGTCCTTGGTGAACATGTCAGCAATGATGGGAGGAGCGATTGTAGAGTAACTTGCCTCACCAAAACCGACCAAACCTCTCGAAATGAGAAACAGCCAGAAGTTCTGCGGAGCAGGCAAATTATACAAGAAGGTGTCACAATCATCAAATATTTCCACATGTCCAAATCAAACACGAAACTCAGTCTAATTCTTGCTGGAATTTTCCCACGAGTGTCTGTCAAACAAGAGCTCCAGCATTCCAACACTGTTGAGGACTAGAGTTACCGATGGTAACGCCTATACTCAGGCTTTCCAACCTGTTCACTATTTGCTGCTCCAAAGCTGGATTATCAAGCAGTGACGTTGCGGAATTCACCAGTCACTTGGGCCATTTCTTTATGCAAAGCTGCTACAATATTGCAGGTTGTTGTAGTTAAAGAGTGTTTGCAGGGGGGATGGCAAGCGTGCTTATTGTTGAAGTTAATAAATTTATTTATACCCCTTGAAGCCCTCCCGCCTTTTAATAAATAGGCAAACGGTTGGTCTTCTGACAGAGTTTGACAACCAACTCTAGATTTGTGGACAATCCTGAGGACGATTCAGACACGGACACTTGACAGATTCTCATCTCCAATATGGAAGTGCTCAGATTTTGCATTTGATAAGGAGCGGGGAGCACTGTCTGTCTAACACATTACCCCGAGGTCACCATGGCTGCGGGATGCTCCCGGGGTCATGAGTCAACATCCCATGCATTCACTTTGACCAAGCTTCTCGTCGCCTGTCCTACGGGGCTCAAGTGTCACGTTCTGTCTGTTAACATGCCCAGCAAGTGCCCTGGGGTATTTCACTGTATGAAAGGTGCTATCGAAATGCAAGTTGAGGTTGTGGAGGGGCTGGATGCAATGGGGAAGAAACCATATTTTATTTGTACATAGTCTTTGTCATGCCCCGTCGTCAAGCCCCGTCTGGAGTATAGTGTCCAGTTTTGGATACCAACAGCTGGGATTTTTTGGTCCCGCTGTGGTGGGACCCGTAGCGGGGATGCAGCAGACCAGCCAGAAGTCCACTGACTTTCGGCAGAGCTGGAAGATCCTGGCCCACACCACAGGAAGGATATATTGGCCAAAGGAGGCGGTGCAGCGTCGCATCACTGGAATGCTATTGGGGATTAAAGGTATAATTAAGAGGACAGATTGCATGGATTAAGTTTACATTCCCTTGAGTAAAGATGATTGAGGGTTGATCCAATCAAAGCTGTTTGAAATGATGACAGGATTTGGTATGCTAGGTACTGAGAAACTATTTCTACTGCTGGACCAGGATCTTAATCTTAAAAACTGGGATAGACTATTCAGGAATTAAATTAGGAAGCAATATTCTACTCAAAATGGAGTAAACATCTTGCACTCTCTCCCCAAAAAGACTGGATGTTGGAGGTCGATTGAAACGTTCAGGAATGGGTGTGGTGGGGCGTGAAGGCAGGCAAATAGATTTGGTACACAAATCAAACATCATCTTATAGAATGGCAGTACAGGCTTGAAGGGCCGAATGGCCTCCATTCTTATATAGATAGAATTTACAGTGCAGAAGGAGGCCATTCGGCCCATCGGGTCTGCACCGGCTCTTGGAAAGAGCACCCTACCCAAGGTCAACACCCCCACCTATTCCCATAACCCAGTAACCCCTCCCAACACTAAGGGCAATTTTGGACACTATGGGCAATTTAGCATGGCCAATCCACCTAACCCGCACATCTTTGGACTGTGGGAGGAAACCGGAGCACCCGGAGGAAACCCACGCACACACGGGGAGGATGTGCAGACTCCGCACAGACAGTGACCCAAGCCGGAATCGAACCTGGGACCCTGGAGCTGTGAAGCATTTGTGCTAACCACCATGCTACCGTGCTGCCCCATTCTGTTTATATGATCCTATTCCGTAATTACTCATCCTCCCCACAGGGTTTTAGCCAAGGCTCTTCCGCGGAACCCATGATCTTCACCTTCTTGAAGAGAATATAATTAGTGGGCCAAACCCACACCGTCTGGTTCTGCTTGCATTTAGATAAAACTAGGAATTAGAAACACTTTCGCACAAATTGCACACTTTTGTGCCAATTGCTCTGCAGTATGTTTTGCTTTGTCTCATGTCGCAAGCTCTTGATATCCCTGGCCTCGTTTCTGAAGGCTTCTAGTGATGGACTTCTGAGTTTTGATATTTACATTTTCTCAAGGCTAGTTGTTCACGGGAGAAATTGTTTCCACTGAAGGATACAGGCTTCCGAGAACGAGCAAAAGAACTAGAGGGGAAATGTTCAACAAAAAAAAAAAAAAGAGTGTATATGGATAATCTGGAATGAAAGGCTGGAAGAAGCAGTAGTAATTTTCAACCGAAAATTGGATGTACATGCAAAGAGGAATGTCTTGCAGGGCTATGGGGAAACAGCAAGGAGAGGGATTAATTGAATAGCTCTTTTGAAGAGCTAGCACGGGCAGTACAGGCTGAACAGCCTCCATCTGGGCTGTATAATTCTTAAAAAATTTTTTTTAGAGTACCCAATTTATTTCCAATTAATGGACAATTTAGCGTGGCCAATCCACCTAGCCTGCTCATCTTTGGGTTGCGGGGGCAAAACCCACGCAAACACGGGGAGAATGTGCAAACTCCACTACGGACAGTGACCCAGAGCCGGGATCGAACCTGGGACCTCGGCGCCGTGAGGCAGCAGTGCTACCCACTGTGCCACAGTGCTGCCCTGTGCTGTATAATTCTATGATAGCAGCCAAGAGATTAAGTGTAGCTGTAAGATTCAGTCTCATTATTAAAACGATGACAAAAACCAATCAATGGACTTAATCCCTCCATCGGTAATGAACATTTCTCTGTTGTGTTCAAATCCCCACCGATGGCGTTAACCTATAATTAGATTCACTAGGCTAGATCGTCATGTGTAAGGAACGCCCCTGCTCAGACAATTTTGCAGAAAGGAAGAGCTCGTGGGTAAAGAGTGCAGTTCACGGTCTCTTAAAAGGGAACTGCCCTTGTTGGGGGACAAGGGTGCGTGGTGGAGGCTGATCTTTATTACGATTTCTGCGTACGTGTGTAATGTTACAAAATGACACACTTCGGCCCAAATTGCACTTTTATGCAGTTTAGTGAGAGGTTTGTCAAACTGCCTTTAATGGTGATGACACCATCAGTTAAATATCAAACCTGCAGAATTTGGGGATGCCGTGGGCTCCCACTTTATCCCGGCATGAAGCCTAACACTTTATGACAAACCCATACAGCCACAGTCACACAATTCAAGGTTACTTGCTAACGTGACGTGACTGTGTAGTGAAACTGTGACTTTAATCAGCTTCTGCTGCTTTCTCCAATTAAAGGATGAGCGAACGACCAGTCAGATCATTAATTCTATTCCTTCAGGATGAAAGGTGGAGTAAATTGGGCTCGTAGTCTCTGGAGTTTCGAAAAATGAGAGGCAATCTCATTGAAATCTAAAAAATTCTGAAGGGGTTTGATCGGGTTGACGCTGAGAGATTGTTTGCATTGGTCGGGGAATCGAAAACATGGGGGGGGGGCCCGTCTCAGGAGAAGAGGCCGCTCATTTAGGACCGAGGTCCGGAGGAATGACGTCACTCGAAGGGTTGAATCTTTGGAATTCTCTATGCCAGAGTATTTTGGATGATCACCATGATTGTATTGAATGGCGAAGCAGGCTCGACGGGCCATGTCATCCACTCCTTCTCCTGTTTCCCCGTGGATATATGTTTACGAATGAACATGTTGGAGAAATCCGATTGATTGCCAAAACTATTGAGGGGAATTCAGCAAAAATTCCATTTGCACACCTATCCGGAATTTCTACTGATCAAGTGCCAAACAATTCCATGGGGAATAACAGAGCAAGTTAGTTGCGAGGCTCTGAGTTATTCACCTGACCTCAACAACAATCACATTACAACAACAACTTGCATTTCAATTGCATCTTTAATGTAGTCAAGCCCCTCGAGGCACTTCACAGAAGCATAATCAGACATTTGACACCAAGTCACATCAAGGATATTCAGATAAAAATGACCTAAAACCTGGCCGGACAGATAGACCTTAAGGAGAAATCTACAGTAGAAAAGAGAAGCAGAGGAGGGGAGAGGTTTAACGACCAAGCTGATGACCTTGGCAACTGAAAACATAGCCGCAGTTACGGAGCGATTCAAATCCAGGGGTAATCAACAGGCCAGAATTGAAGGAGCACAGATACCTTGGAGAATTGTCGGTTTGAGAAGACAGAGATAGGGAGGGGCGCGAGGGCGTGGAAAGATTTAAAAGCATTGAACGCGTATTCTAAAATCAAAACCTTGGTTGAGGGGGATGTCAGCGAGCACAGGGGTAAACATTGACCAACATCGTTCAGTCTTCATGATGTAAAAATAATAATAACGCTGTAAATAGTAACAGCCTGGATTACCCCGTTTGATACGTGTAAGGGTTAAATTCACAGGGCAGAAATGAGTTTCCTTTTCTACACGTTTGGATTAAATGGGTAATATTGGGTGCCAGTATTCAGACACAAGATTATATGATTTGAAGTGAGGTGGGTTTGGGCATTATTTAATAATTGCCTCAGGGATCAGAGCAGCCGGCACACATTAAATACTGATGGTCCTGCCCAGCCCAGAATCAGCCAGGAACAGGTAACATTGCACAAACACAGCTTGACAGCAGGGCGATTTGAAATTAAGACAATATTCTCGACAAAGGAAAAATTAATATGTTCAGTTCTGCCCTGATTCAGAATTTTATATTAAGAAGCAATTTGGCAAAATGCCATGAATATTTGAAAGGCTTCAGGAGTAAAATGGAAATTTGAAGCTTTTAGGGCAATCTTCCAAGAAAGGAATAGGTTTATGATTTATTTAGGACTAGACTGATCATTTAATGTACGCACCATTTAATGTACGCACCATATAATTAAAATAAGGTAGGCATTCAGGTTGAAGTGCAACTTAGAGATTTAATATACAGATAGATAATTTGAGAACGGTTCCAGGTTCAAGGAACTTCTGTTCCATGGATAAATCGGAGAAGTTGGAAGCATTAGTTCTCCTTGGAGCCGAGAAGGTTGAGAGTAGATTTTGATGGAGTCCCAAATTCATGAGGGGTCTGGACAGAGTAAATTGGAGAAAAACTGTTCCCGTTGGTGGAAGGAGCAGGAGAACCAGTGGGAATGGATTTAAGCAGAATGACAAAAGAAAAATGGGGGCATGGGGGATATGTATTTTCTGCAGCGCGAGGTTAGGATCTGATGCACTGCCTGAGAGTGTGGTGGAGACACATTCACTTGTGGCTTTCAGGAGTGAACCGAGGAGAAAATATCGGCGGAAAATGGTGCGAGCCAATTTGCACTTGCAGAGAGCTTGTACAGACATGATGGGCCGAATGATCTCCTTCTGGATTGTGACCCTTCTACAGTACAGAAAGTAGCTTTAACAGAACAATGTCTGATTACTCCCCCTACACTGCCATCTACAAGTAGGTGATGCCCAATACATTAGGACATCCCAAATATTAGATCCATCCCCCTCCTCAGTGAACCCTCCAAAAGCTCCAAGGCACTTCACACTGGACTTGGCTGAAATTCCCCACAGGAGCACACATTCCAATTCATTTCAGCACATGCGGATATTTGTTGCTCTCAATGTTCCCCCTTCCCCTGAAGATATAACCTCATGCACATCGGCCATCTTGTCCCTTCTCCTTAAGATCTGGGAGCAGAGATTTATCTCTTGTACACTCACTAGCACGTGAATCTCCCCCCATTTATGTAACGGGCAGGAAAATTGCAGGCTGGCGAACACAGAAAGCTCGGACCAATGTATCGTTTTCCTCAGCACTAACAGTCAGCAAGCTATTTGACCATGGGAACCAGGCGAGCACAGTTGAGCCAGGCCTCTCCCCTTCCCTTCGATTGCCACACGTACAACCAGAACCATTAACCCTCCCGAGTCATGTAACGACTAACTGAGCCATCGAGGGAGCGTGCCGTTAAGTCCATGGAATCCCCTTCCCCAAGGAGCGGTGGACGCTGGTTCGTTGATTTATTCAAGGCTGAGACATATTTTTGACAGACGAGGGAGTTAGGGATGCAGAGGGTTGGGGCCGGCGGAGTGTGGAGTTGAGGCCACAAATCAAATCAGTCATGATGCTGTGCAATGACGGAGCAGGTTGGCCTACCCCAAACCTATTTCTGATGATCTTATGTGACCTGGTGCAGTCGCCATTGAGGCCAACATAACTCCTGACCCGAGGATGTTGGACAGGGATAGGATCCTGCTAATTTCCTCTTCGACATTTTGTCGGGTGATAATGCTCTCACCTCCAAGTCCACAGCTTGTGCAGAGATTTCAGCACAGTATCTAGGCTGTTATTTCAGTGCAGCACAATAACAGGTTATCTCCTCATTATCGCATTACAGCTTGGGGGAGTTCACTGCACACAATTTGACCACTGCGTTTCCTGCATTCCAACAATGGCTACTGTTATAACTGCTCGGATCCTATTGGCTGGGGACAACTGGTTACCCCACGACTCTGGTGGCGGGGAGCTCATATTCCTCAAGAGTCACGGGGTAACCAATTGCCCCCAGCCAATAGGATCGGGCTTATTATAACAACTACACTTCAACAATCCTTCATTGCCTGTAAAGCACACGCTGGAATGTTGTGATAGGCACTATGTAAATGCAAATTCCTCTTTCTTAACAACGTTGCTCTCCCTGCCAGTCCTAAAGAGAATGTGAGGCGAGGCTAGCATTTAATCACTGTGGGACTGTTAGATAGCTTGCAGGCAAAGCCTGCAGTGGGGTTTCTAAACTACCCAGATTGTCATGGAAGTCTCCCGGAATTAAGGATGAGTTTCCCCAGACTCGCCTGCAAGCAAGCCGAGGAGAGAAATCTTCAGGACAATAAAAACAATACGAAAGGAAGGAAAATACCAATAACTAACAGTCAAGATCCAAATGGGATAAGCGATTTATTCAGATGGGAACCCGTGGGGATATAATAGGGTAGAAGATGGCACTGATTGCGCTGCAGTGCGTCCATGCCCCTGATAGGTCAGCTGGGGCCAGAGGGCACCTATGGGAGGTGGCCTGGGGGGACTCCCATACGACCTGTGACCCTAAGATCACAGTGGGCACAATGGTCATCTGTGCCCATCCACCCCGACCGCTACACCCCTCAGCCCTCCCCATGACTGTCAGCAGGCTATGGCGATGTTAGACACTTTCCGTACTCCCACTCTTTTCCTCAGCAGCCAAGGCGCCTGTTTCCTGATTTTTAGCACAAGTGAATTCGCCGTCGGGAATTTGCCCCAGTGCAGGCGGAGCATCACGAGTCCCCGGAGAATAGCGGGTCAGGCCCGCGAATTATATGGCAACAGCGTTACTATACGTGCAGAGTGGAATGCATTGACGCCACTGTCGAGGCACCGGTGAATTGAGGATTGGCATGAAACCGGCCCTCGCCACGATTATGGCGTCAAAACCGATTCTCCGCCCAATCACGTTTCCCAATTCCGACGTCGGCCGATGGAGAATCGCGCCCAAGATGTCTACTGTTTATAATGGAGATGAGGAGATTTTTTTTCTCTCAAAGAGTTGATAGCCTGTGGAATTCTCTTGCCCTGAATGTAGTTGAGACTGGGTTATTGAATCTATTCAAGGTAGAGCTGGATAGATTTTTGAGAGGCAAAGGAGTCAAGGAATATGGCGGGCGACGGGTGGCACAGTGACGCAGTGGTTAGCACTGCTGCCTCACAACGCCGAGGACCCGGGTTCGATCCCGGCCCCTGGTCACTGTCCTGTGGAGTTTGCACATTCTCCCTGTGTCTGCGTGGGTCTCACCCCCACAACCCAAAGATGTGCAGGATAGGTGGATTGGCCACGCTAAATTGCCCCTTAATAGAGACTGCTGCACAGCGCTGTTCCAATTGGCTCGTTTGGACAGGGGGGCTGGAGGGAATCAGGGGCGAAATTCTCCTACCCGCCCCGCCACATTTCTGCTCCGACCGGCCGGCGGGAGTCTCCGTAACACCGGCCGGTCAATGGGGTTTCCCATTGTGGGGCAGCCCCACGCCGTCGGGAAACCCCCGGGCGCCGGCAAAACGGAGACTCCCGCCGGCGGAGAATGACGCCCCAGGTGTCTCACAACCGTGCTCTATAGAACTGACAAAACTTTTTCATCCTGAAGACACACAAAGGTGGAGCAGGAATGTTGGGAACCCACCAAATCATAACAGAACTGACTCCAACATTCCTTCCCTGAGGAAACAAGTGTCTCTTTCTCATGTGTGGAGATGTTATTAGCCTGTATTCTGTTTATTGAGGCATTAAAGAAAGGAGGAGCTCATCTTTCATTTGCCTTTTCAAGACGATATTCTTCAAAAGCAGGAAATGGCCTTGTTGATGTTTGGAAGCCATTTCAAAGCTCAAAACCTTTCCAATGTGCCCTATAGCTTTAATGACAATCCAAAAGGATTTGTGATTCTGAGACTGATAAACCTTAAACCTTCAGCCCCACCTCTCCCACCTCCCCCACTCAACTTTCTACTTGATCATCCCATTTCCTGTGTAATTATTAACCTTCTTCAAGCTGAGGCACTTCATCTCCAGCAGACCGCCAACAGATACAATCACTCCATCTTCATTTTTGTGGTTTGGTTAAAAAAATGATTTGTAACAGTTTGTGTTTTAGTTCAAATGCTTGTAGATCGAAGCAAGTTTTTATTTTCAGGAAATCGTAATTTGAAAAGGCAGAGAACAAAGGGAATCGTATTTCTCGTTCATGCTTTGAAAGATGTTGCAGACCGAGTTACTTGCACTGGGCTAGGTTTTAACTGTTGGAAGACTCATCCAAGGGAGCACACTGATTCACCACGCTTTCCAGAAGCACCCGCCATTTTGAGGCCCCTGCCTCATTTAAATCTCCTGCTCCTCCTCTAGTTCAGTAAGAAGTCTTACAACACCAAGTTAATGTCCAACAGGTTTGATTAGAATTTGAAACATTGGGACTTTAACCTGGTGTTGTAAGACTTCTTACTGTGCTCACCCCAGTCCACGCCGGCATCGCCACATCACTTGTATAGTTTGACGCCTCCGCACGTAGGTGTATATATACTGCCCAGGATGTGAGCTGTCCAGACCTAAAATGATGATTGGAGTCCCGTGGAGTCCATCTCAGAAAGAAGTCTGTCGCATGACTCAGGCACGGGGTTTGACACCCAACAGTGTCCATTTCAAAATGGAGTGGGCTGCATCATCGGTGTGGTGGTATGTATTAGGGGTAGTATGGTACTTGTGGTGCCGAGAGGCTATTGGTAGACAGGCACTGGGTCCTGATTGGATCTGCCGCCTGCTGGCTCCACCCAGTAAGGCGGAGTATAAGAGCCCGGGTTCTCCCAGCAGCTGCATTCTGTAACTGAGCTGCTGGGGAACAAGTCTTGCTTAATAAAGCCTTTGATTGACTTTGTCACTTCTCGTCTCATGAGTAATTGATTGTGCCACAATCGGTGACTCCATTTTGAGGCCCATTCATGTCAGGCGAAGGCAGCGTAAACAAACCCTAATGGGTTACAGTGCAGTGACTCCCTGTACAGCAAGATCCCACAAATGAATGTGCAAGTCAATCTCTTTTTGATGGCATGAATCAAGGGAAGAATGTTGGCTGGAGCATGCAGCGGTATTCATAGCCATATTATTTGAAAGATGGCACCTCCGACAGTGTAGCAATCCCTCAGAATCATATTGAAGTGTCAGCCTCGTTTACGTGCTGCACTCTCTGGAGTTTGAACTCATGACCTTCTGACTCCGGTGAAGAATATGGTCAAGATCTGCGAGGTGCCATCTGCCAATCTATACTCCGTAATGAAGTAGAAATCAAGTATTTCTGAAGGGGGCAGTGTTTCTTTGGCTGCTCTGGGGTGCATTACGGGGGAGTGAAGATGGGTGAGCAATAACACAACCTCGGAGTCAGGGAGGCATAAATGTTAAGATTCTGCAATGACCCCCCTCCTACCCCCACTGAAAACACACTACTGTGTGATTTGTTATGCTGTAGGTGTAACATAAGCGGCTTCCTTGTGGTGCACTTGACAAAGGAAGGTTCAGACGTGGAGATAACTTCAACACCTTTTTTTAACTATTTACACTTCTATTACTCGGGTTCGACACTACTGCTAATCCTACTATAGCTACCCAGACTGACGAACCAGTTGCTGCCATCCACGTGGTGGGTGTAATATTGAATCAACCATGTGTCTGTCCTCACTGACTGTCTCTACTGGAAAGAGGCAGATCATGTGTGTGGTGTCCTTTATATATGGGTTGGTGTAATGCCCCCCTGTGGTCGTGTCACCTCCATGTGTATCGTGAATGTCTATTGGTCGTGTCCTATCTACTTGATCTATTGGTTGAGTGTGTGTGTGTGATATATCTTGTGCTCCCTCTAGTGTCTAGCTAGCCTACATGTATTTACATTGATGCACATCACCACACTGTG
Source organism: Scyliorhinus torazame (assembly GCF_047496885.1). NCBI lineage: Eukaryota > Metazoa > Chordata > Chondrichthyes > Carcharhiniformes > Scyliorhinidae > Scyliorhinus > Scyliorhinus torazame. Next base: position 149,988,481 of record NC_092718.1, on the reverse strand, counting down.
TAGTTAGGCGAGGCCCCACAAGAGCTGGCATGTCAGCCATGGCCCACCTCCCAAAGCTAAATAGTCAAGACTGATAAATAGATACTGGACGGATAATGGATAGTGGGGCAAGAAAACAAAGCTGGGACCCACAGGAAAAGGAGTCAACTGCAATAGAATGGATGGGTCGGGGTGGGGGAGAGAAGAGTTAAAAAGGAATTCAACAGCTCTGGAGCAAGTGACATATCTCAATACAACTTAATAATAATAATCTTTATTGTCACAAGTTGACTTACATTAGCACTGCAATGAAGTTACTGTGAAAAGCCCCTAGTCGCCACATTCCGGCGCCTGTTCGGGTACACAGAGGGAGAATTCAGAATGTCCAAATTACCTAACAGCACACGTCTACATAGTCCCGTCCTTGAAATGGGAGGTGTGCTACCGCCCCAGTAACACTAACTCACCGGCTTGGTGATGAAGGAGCTGATAAGGGTAACGGCCGACCAGAAAAATATCCCACAGCTCAGGATGAACTTCCTGTTGAAGCGGTCGCCAAGGAAACCGAAGATCGGGGTGGCCACCATGAAAGAGCAGATGAAAACTGGGAAAGAAGGGGAAAAATAAAAAGGTATTAAACATGGAGGTTTCGCTCAGTCAGTACAGTAAATATTGAACACAAACAGTCTCCAGACTCCACACCAATTTTCGATCCCTGTAACACTCGGTATATATTAAATTTGTTATGAATATCATACAATTTCTTATTTGGGCTTCGCCATGTGTGACACTGTTACGCATACGCATGGCTGGCATTGGTTCAACTACAATATCACTAATGTTCAACCAAGGTCCTGGTTACCCTATCAGCTGGATACGGAAGATCCCTTGGCATGGTTTGAAGATAAGCCCACAGATTCTCCCTGGTGTCATCTGCCAATATTTATCCCAAAACCAATAGATAAAAGCAAAATACTACAGATGCTGGAAATCTGAAATAAAAACAGAAAACACTAGATAAACGCAGTAGATATGGCAGCGTCTGGGGAGAGAGAAACGCAGTAGAAAGATCATTTAAATCTGAAAAGTTAACTCAGGAACCTGCTGAGATTCCAGAATTTTCTGTTTTTACGATCTCAGAGCCAGATTGTGTGCAGCTAAGGGGGCAGACAGGGGCCTCGGTTGTAATCCTCATCCAAAAAGACAGCACCTTGACCAGTGTACCTTCAGTTCGGGTTGCCAACTCTCCAGGATTGGTCTGGAGGTTGATTGATGATCAACCTCCATGGAGGAGGGGAAATGGGGGAGGGGGGGGTTGAGACCCACGCAGACACAGGGGAGGACGTGCAAACCTCACACGGACAGTGACCCAGGGCCGGGATCAAACCAGTGTCCTCGGCACCGTGAGGCAGCAGTGCTAACCACTGGGCCTCCATACTGCCCCTGTCTTTTTGCTTTCCAATTGGTGTAGGAAGGCCGTACGTCACAAGGATGGATGTGTTGGTCAATCAATGGCTGGAGCATGGAGGGGCTGGTCATTTGATAAGACCTCCAGGAAGACATTTAATCACAGTTGGCAATCCTACCTTCAATATTACATTAACGTATTGGTTTAGGTTTTGCGCTCAAGTCCCTGGAGTGGGACTTGAACTCACAGTCCTTCTGGCTCAGAGGTGAGAGAGCTCCCCACTGAGCTGTGGCTGATTCCAAGCGAGTGTGTGCATGAGAGAGAGAGAGAGAGAGAGAGAGAGAGAGAGTGGCATGAGTGCGAGTAAGTTTGTGCATCTGGGGGAGTGTATGTATATCAAAGAGAGAGCGAGTGAGTGTGTGTGAGAGACTGTGCATGTATGTGACTATGCGCATGTGTGTGTGCGTGCAGGTGTGCGACTGTGTGCATGTGCAACAACAAGACTATGCATGTACCTGAGAGATAGTGTATGCGCACAACTGTGTGAGTCAGACTGCGGCCGCGATTGAGTGGCCAGGCTAGCCGCTGACGCAAATCCCGTCATGACTCTGAAGTCTCACGAGAGGTCCAAAACAGGACTTGTGCTGGTGAGATCTCACTTTGGTATCTTCTCCTCATCCCCTCTGAAGACACGATGATAAGGTTTACGCCCAGGAAGGGCACTAGCCTGATTAGCATATTTTATAATAAATTAGAATATCATTCTAGGGCTTAATGCCGCTACTTCCACCCTCACCGTGTCGTCCGTCTCAACCAGTGTGATGTCACGCCAGCATGAATCGCTACTGGTTTTCAAAAATGAAAACCAGTCATGATGACCAGGTCAGGTTGCACAGATAGGTATACCCCTGGGTGGTGCAAGACATAGCGCAGGTTGGCAATGCCAGAGCAGGTCTCTCTGGGGAGCCCCATTGGAGATTCCTCCTTGTGTGAGATTGGAGGGGGGAAATGTCTTTAAGCCCCCATGCTCGCTTGGTGGAGGGTGGGGAGAATGCCCTGATGCCTGTTGGGGGGGGGGGGGGGGGGTCTTCCATGCCTATAGGGCATGTTTATTTTCAGGGCAGATTGAGGCTCCCTTTAAAGATGGCGGCCCAATTTCAGTGGGACTGGTCTTGTTCGCTCTACCAGGCTCCACCCCACCAGAGTGGCAGTGCAAACTACACCCTCAGATTCTCTGTGAACTGAGTATCAGAAAGTCTGGAGCAAAAACTCAGCCGTGCATCTGGATAGATAAATGCTGACTTTTCCTCTGGACCTGACACTCTGCCACATTTTGGGAAGATTCCAGTCTGTGTTTGAGAGCCTGGGTGCCCCTTGCAGGGATAATTATAGGTTTTGAAACTCAGCCAGGCATTCATAACAACCTAATAATAATCCTTTGGGAAACGTCAAAGTACTCTATTGAAACTGTACAAACAGATGCTACAGTTTTTTCTAACCTGGAGCAGATGACCTGTTAATCAAAGCAGTCCAGCAGAGGCTTTTTTTAACTCTCAGGTTTTTTTAAAACACTGATTGACAGCTTCAGCCTTTTGTTTTTTAAGTTTAAAAGAGCAGGGTATTTAAAAAAAACTTCAAATCATAACAGCTATTCAGACGTTTTCTGCCCTTTAGGAGCATTTACGTCTACTCCATCAATCTGTCAGTGATCCCACACCATGGGTTAAGGTCCTTGAAATAGCCAACATGGGGTCTGTTTGGAAATCAGTTCAAAAGGTCCAACTGAGCCTGGGTTTCCTCCCATGTGAACCACACCCACCCATTTCCCCTACTGGCAAAAATTGGACATGTCAGAAATAGGGGCAGGACTTCCACATTTCGGTTCCAGCCACCATTTTTAAAGGTCTGCAGCATCTTCCTCACTGTGAGAGAGTGAATGAGAGTATGAGCGAGTGAGTGAGGTGAGCTAAGGGAGGTGAGGTGAGTGAGCGAGAGCGTCAGAGAATGCCTATGTGAGTGAATGAATAAATGAGTGTGTGAGTGTGAGTATGTGTGTGTGTGAGAATGTGCGAGTGATGGCAGCACGGTGGCACAGTGGTTAGCATTGCTGCCTCGCGGCGCCGAGGTCCCAGGTTCGATCCCGGCTCTGGGTCACTGTCCGTGTGGAGTTTGCACATTCTCCCCGTGTCTGCATGGGTTTCGCCCCCACAACCCAAAGATGTGCAGGGTAGGTGGATTCGCCATGCTAAATTGCCCCTTAATTGGAAAAAATGAATTGGGTACACTAAATTTATTTTAAAAAAGAATGTGCGAGTGTGAGCAAGTGTGCAGTTACTCAGTGAGCTGCAGTGTCTGATTCAAAGGTTCGCAGAATGCAGCCTGGCAATAAAATAGCTGAAAAAGTGCTAAAAATAAAGGATAGATTTTCTGACCCCGCAGCCACAAAATCACAGAAGGAAACGTCTTGGTAACGGATCAATTTTGTGTTTTTCACTAACAATACAATTTACAAAAGCCTTGGAGCTTCCCATTGAATAGCAGTGAAGCAAATCCTAGAATGAGTGTGTGGATCTCCCAAGGCAATAGCCCAGTTTGACTTGCATGGTTAGATTACAGGAGCATGTCATTCAACCAAAAGAAATCTCTAAAAATGGAATGAACTAAGACCCTGATCTCCATGAGGGCACTGTGTAATGATCGTGTTCCAATACAGAAGCACATCTCATTTAGAACGCTGGGAATACTTCCAGCACATAACTCTACTTCCCTGATGTGTTATTGCTTAACTGCAGGCGTACCCTCATTCTCGATAATGCAGAGGTTCAAGGGCTCGTAATGCAGACTGATATTCCAGTGGGGTACTGAAGGAGCACAGCCCTTCAACAAGAGCTATCACTACACATTACAGCACACCCTCTGGCTGTTTAGTTTTGTTGACTGTGCAAGAGAGAGAAAACATTTTCATTTATATAGCAACAAGAACAAAGGAAAACCCAGCAGGTCTGGCAGCATCTGTAAGGGGAGAGAAACAGAGTTGACATTTCGGGTCCTTGTGGCTCTTCATCAGAACTGAAGTGAGGGAGTATGTGTTTGATATTAACGTATAGCTGTGAGAGATTGTAGCAACTGTAAGAACAAAAAACAGATGACCTGGTGTGGGAGGGGAGGTTACATTGAGGCAATAAATGTATGGGATATTTTTTTTTTTAAAGGTTTAAGATGGGGGAGAAAGGTCACAATTTGCCGAACTCAACGTTGAGTCTCGAGGGCAGAAATGTGCCCAACCTGAAGATGAGATGCTGCTTGGGGGCGGCATGGTGGTGTAGTGGATAGCACTGTTGCCTCATGGCGCTGAAGACCCGGGTTCGATCCCATGTAGGATCTCCCATAGCATTCCCTTATGCGCTAAGCCAAAGGGATGTGTTGTTCGCAATATGACTACCTTTAACCAATTTGAAATTCGAATGTTCTGAGTTAACATGTCCAGTTATCAAGTACCTACTGACATGTTGATCTATTGCTACATGAAGCTAGGAACATTAAATTCAAAATGAAAACAATAAGGATGTGATTGGGGTGATGGATTTGGAAGCACGTACGTGGTACACAGTCCAGGCTACGTGACTGATTGGTTCACCAGCGACACAGCCTTGAACCATTAACTGGCCATTATTCTGCACACAGCATAGCTGGAAGAGAGTTGAAGGGAGGGATCTGTTTTAGCACGATAAAGAAATGTTTCTTTAAATACACAAGTTTAAATGATCAGATCCTGCTCCTGATGCATAAGCAGGCAGTGGTACTGGTGGAAAACAGGAAGCACACTCTGTAACTTTCGCCAAGGTTTCCTTCCCATGTTTACTCGGCTCTGGCATTCCAGAAGAGTTTACAGGAAGGTAACGTGATTAACAGCAGACACCAATGAAATAAAGTCTGGCTGTCACTGTGGTGTCGCCGGCCACTTGCTAATGCTTTGTAATAATCGAAATGTGACCAACATCTCATTGTGACCATTCAGCCATTTGAGCGTCTGTCAAGAGAATTCCCAGGGCTCATCGGTCTGCCTCCCATACACACATGGGCTGTTTGTGTCTTGGTTACTGCAAATTGGCGATTTACTAGAATGGTACTGGGGGCTGGGGGGGGGTGCCAACCCATCCTCGCTCCACTTTCAGGAATGTCCGCTGCATTAAATGCTGCTCAGGCACTTAACTGGGCAGCTGCCGGCCTTCCCTAGGATCAAGGACCTCGGAGAGGGGCAAGCCCGGCCTCACAATGTTGGCCTGTGGAGAGGTGGTGTCTGCTGCTAGTATTGCACCTAGCGGAGGCCCAGGAACACAGAGAGACCCACGCCATGGTGAGTGATGTTGGGATGGGAGCTGCAGGGCGGGCAGTGGTATTGGGTTTTCAGATGGGCCCCCACTTCCCGATATCTTTGAAAGAGGTACCCTCACAGGGAGACTGCATGCAAACCTGAATCCCCCGCTAGGCAGGATGAGGGCCTTAAGTGGGCATTAATTGCCCATTAGGGACCTCAATTGGTGGCTGGGCAGGAAAGCCACCTATAAGCCTCCCTACCCCAGAATGAATCGGGGAAGAAGTGGGAAGGTGGCATGGTCCCCACTCGCCACACTCCTGCCCAATTAGATGCTCCCACCAGCAAACTCAGCACAGAGGCGAGCATTAAATCCTGCCCTAAACATTGTAATAATATGGAATGCTCAGTCTGAAAGGGTAGTGGAAGCAGATTCAATAATAACCTTTGATCAATAATTGAAAATTAAGTATTGCAGGGATTTGGTGAAACAGCAGAGGGAGTTGGAGTACTTGAATAGCTTTTTCAAAGGGTCAACACAGATATAATGGACCAAATGGCCTCCTTCTATATAGTATGACTATTCTATGAACCTAGGGCAGGAATCCAAATCCAAAGTATGGAACACTATAAGATGGGGAAGAGAGTTGGTTTGGCATGTTTGCAGAATGAACAAAAAGAGTTTAAACAGGCATTGTCACATAGCCACGGTAACTTTCCAAATGTGTAAAGATTAATTGAGCCAAAAGGGGAGGGGCTGAGGAAGTCGGGCCATGGATACTCATGACCTCTGCCCTATTCAGAGGTCAGCCAACAATCTTTGGAGGGCCTGCTGCCTCTATTTCATTCCCAAAAAATCTGTGTCACCTGTCTTAAGGGACCTCCTGGTTAGGCCTGTGATGTGTGCGAGGTTGTCAGCTCAGCCTACAAGCTGGACCTTTGCCAGTTCCCGATCTGCTCCCCCATGCCTGCAGTGTCAGCCAAACGTCGGGAATCTACTCCACCCCAGGCCCATGTTAGCTTCGCTGAACACACAGCGTGGGGATAATAGACTCACAACCACAGCACCCTGTGAGGAACCTGGATAGCCAGCCATGTTGAAACGGTTGTACACCTCTGTCCCCGACAAAGCAACAAGGATTTGTAGTTTGAACAAATGGAACACGATGATTTAATTTTATTGTGACTTCAGGCTGCTAATTTTGAAATTAAAACAAAACGCCTAACAAAGCGATTATAATTTAACTGGTTAGCAATTTACTGTAGTCCCATTGTCCCAGTGTCAGCACTGCCGCCTCCGAGTTCAAAGCTTGTTGGTTCAAGTCCCACTCCAGAGACATGGGTAGCTAACGGAGGCTGACTCTACTGAGGGAGCACTGCACTGTCAGGGGTGCCATCTTTCAGAGAAGACAGAGCTGGTCTGCCCCCTCAGAAGTAAAAGATCCCGTGACATCATTACAAACATATGAAACAGGAGTAGGCCACTCGGCCCTTCGAGCCTGCTCCGCCAATCGATAAGATCACGATTGATCTAATTATAACCTCATTCCCGCCTATCCCTGATAACATTTCACCCCCTTTGCTTATCAAGAATCTACCTCTACTTAAAAGTATTAATTTGGCAGAATTTTACGGTCACTCCAGTCCCATCGAATTCCATGGACTTTTGATCGGCTTGGCAAGTCCAAGACAGGGCTGTAAAATTTCACCTAAATACTTTGCTTCCACTGCCTTTCGAGGAAGAGAGTTCCAAAGACTCCTGTCCCTCAGAACAATTTCTCCTAATCTCCGTCTTAAATGGGAAACCCCTTATCTTTAAACAGTGACCACCTCGTTCTAGATTCTCCCACAAGAGACAACATCCTCTTCACATTCACCTTGTCAATACGCCTCAGGATCTTGTATGTTTAAAGTTGCCTCTTTAAGGGCAGCACGGTAGCATAGTGGTTAGCACAATGGCTTCACAGCGCCTGGGTCCCAGGTTCGATTCCGGCTTGGGTTGCTGTCTGTGCGGAGTCTGCGCGTTCTCCCAGTGTCTGCGTGGGTTTCCTCCGGGTGCTCCGGTTTCCTCCCACAGTCCAAAGATGTGCAGGGGTAGGTGGATTGGCTATGCTAGTGTCCAAAAAAGGTAAGGTAAGGTGGGGTTACGGGGATAGGGTGGAAGTGTGGGGATATGGTGGCGATATGGGGTTAGGTAGGGTGCTCGTTCCAAGGGCCGGTGCAGACTCGATGGGCCTAATGGCCTCCTTCTGCACTGTAAATTCTGTGATTAAGCTTCTAAAGTCCAATAGATACAAGCCTAGCCTGGCCTGTCCAACCTTATTGGAGAACAGCAGTGCAACTTGTGACTTGTCATTATTTATCCCGCAACATATCTCACTGAAAATAAGACTGTTCGTGGGAGCTGACTGTGCACTAATTGGCTCTCACGTTTTGTACGTCACAACAGTACACTTCAAAAATGCTTGATTGTCTGTGAAGCCTTTCGAGGGGCGAAGGTGTTTGGTGCTGTATACCTCACAGCACTAAGGTGTCTTTGCTCAATGTGTGGGAAAATTCACCTGAAGCATTTCATTAAAGCAGGTTGCGCACCGCGAGCCCCTGTTGGTAGTGTGACGGCTGCATCACTTCTAAAGGCAGCTTGGTGCTCCGCCGTTGACGCAATGATTTATTAATAGGTGGTTGTGACCTGCTCTCTGCACTGCTGGCTGCCATACTGATGAGAACTGGCTTCTCAAAGTAATTCATTCTGCACCCCTCACTGAGGTCAGGAACAACTCGGTTGTGCTGATGACAGTGAAGAAACTCTACGTTCCTTTCGAACCAGTGGCTTCTTTAGCACCAACGCTGCCACCAGCCAAGCTGAGGAATATTCTGGAAGGGGAGTGTGTGGGTGGGGGTGGGGGAAAAGGGCGAATCCACACAAACGTGCTAACTTTGCCAAACTTGCTTCCCAATCCAGGCCAGCTGTGTTTCAGGAAGTATAAGTCCCCAAGGCCTATAGGTGGAGGATGTAGCCATTATTCCTGTTGAAATGCCAAGCATTTTCTGAAGACAACCAACATCCTTTTTTACTGGAATGTGTCGGCTGTGTGTCAAAATAATATTAAGTGTGAAACTTTAAGTGTTCTATCATCAATCTATCATCGCTTATTCTGTAAATAGGTTTGGACTGCCACATTGGTTGGAACAGTGCTTTGTATTTTACGTACCTCAGCAGGATGAGGCCTCGAGATCGGCTCATGTGTAAATTGCCTCAACTACAACCTGATTGATGGCTTCTTACCATCCCCTTTATGTTGTTTCTATGGACTTCCGGGTGCGGCGATGACCAGCTGAGTCGCACGTTTCGGCAGCTCCCGGTGAAACGGACTTTTGGGCTCTTGATAGGAGCCCCAACGGCAATTTTGATGGCTAAAAACACTGTGCGGTAAACCAGAAGGCAATCCCCCCTGGATACGGATGAAAAAAGGAGGAGAAAGTGGCCGGATTGCAGTGGATCCTTTAGAACAGCGGCAAGGAAGGCAAGCAAAAACCAAGATGGCGTCGGAAGGTGGCAGTTTAACATGGGGCCCTGAACAACAAGAGTTCTTGAAATGCTGTGTGGAAGAGCTCAAAAAGGAAATGAAGAAAGAGCTGTTGGCCCCGATACTACAGGCGATCGAAGGGCTAAAGGAGGAACAAAAGACCCAGGAGCGGGAGCTTCGGGTCGTGAAGGCAAAGGCAGCCGAGAATGAGGACGACATACAGGGCCTGGTGGTGAAGACGGAGACGCATGAGGCACATCAGAAACGATGTGTGGAAAGGTTGGAGGCACTGGAGAACAACGCAAGGAGGAACAACCTGAGGATTCTTGGTCTTCCTGAAGGTGCGGAGGGAGCGGACGTCGGGGCATATGTGAGCACGATGCTGCACTCGTTAATGGGAGCGGAGGCCCCGGCGGGTCCGTTGGAGGTGGAGGGAGCATACCGAGTGATGGCGCGAGGACCGAGAGCAGGAGAAATTCCCAGAGCCATAGTGGTGAGATTCCTCCGTTTTAAGGATAGAGAAATGGTCCTTAGATGGGCAAAGAAAACTCGGAGCAGTAAATGGGAGAACGCGGTGATCCGCGTTTATCAAGACTGGAGTGCGGAGGTGGCGAGAAGGAGGGCGAGCTTTAATCGGGCCAAGCGGTGCTTCATAAAAAGAAGATAAAATTTGGAATGCTGCAACCGGCAAGACTGTGGGTCACATATCGAGGGAGGCACCACTACTTTGAGACGGCGGATGAAGCGTGGACTTTTATTGTGGAAGAAAAACTGGAATGAGCGGGTTATTAAAAAGAACGTTTGAACAAAGTGGTGGGGCGAATGTGGGGGGCGAAGAGGGGGGTTAAAAAGGGGGGAAAGAGGAGTTTTATGTACTAATCCTGCGATATGGTAACTTTTCTCTCTTCCTCAGGTGGTGATGGGGGGGAGGAGGGGAGGTGGAGGAGATGGGGCGTTGGCCATTGGGGGCGGGGCCAAGGGAGAAGCGCGGGCTTGGTTCCCGCGCTATGATAATCATGGCGGGAATAGAGAAGCAGGAAGGAGGGGGCGTCGCACGGTGCGAGCCGAGGTCACGGGGGGAAGCCGAGGTCGGCCAGAGTTTGCTGACTTCTGGGAGCAACATGGGGGGAGTAATTACGCTAGCGGGGGATCTAGCGGGGGGGGAGGGTGGGAGGGGGAATTACTGGGTTGCTGCTGCTGGGGAGAGGGGGGAGCTGGTATGGGAGGGGATGGGCGGGGGGGCACCGCCTGGGGGGAGATACAGCTGCGTGGGAACCGGGTGAGGAGCTGGAAAAAGGGGATGGCTAATCGACAAGGGGGGGGGGGGGTAGGAAGCCCCCCAACCCAGCTGATCACGTGGAACGTGAGAGGGCTGAACGGGCCGATAAAGAGGGCACGGGTACTCGCACACCTTAAGAAACTTAAGGCAGATGTGGTTACGTTACAGGAAACGCACCTGAAACTGATAGATCAGGTTAGGCGACGCAAAGGATGGGTGGGGCAGGTGTTCCATTCGGGGCTAGATGCGAAAAACAGGGGGGTGGCTATATTAGTGGGGAAGCGGGTAATGTTCGAGGCAAAGACTATAGTGGCGGATAACGGGGGCAGATACGTGATGGTGAGTGGCAAACTACAGGAGGAGACGGTGGTTTTGGTAAACGTATATGCCCCGAACTGGGATGATGCCAATTTTATGAGGCGGATGCTAGGACGCATTCCGGACCTAGAGATGGGAAAGCTGATAATGGGGGGAGATTTTAATACGGTGTTGGAACCAGGGCTGGATAGGTCGAAGTCCAGGACTGGAAGGAGGCCGGCAGCAGCCAAGGTACTTAAAGATTTTATGGAGCAGATGGGAGGTGTAGACCCGTGGAGATTTAGCAGACCTAGGAGTAAGGAGTACTCGTTTTTCTCCTATGTCCATAAAGTCTACTCGCGAATAGACTTTTTTGTGCTGGGAAGGGCGTTGATCCCGAAGGTGAGGGGAACGGAGTATACGGCTATAGCCATTTCGGATCACGCTCCACACTGGGTAGACTTGGAGATAGGGGAGGAAACAGGAGGGCGCCCACCCTGGAGAATGGACATGGGACTAATGGCAGATGAGGGGGTGTGTCTAAGGGTGAGGGGGTGCATTGAAAAGTACTTGGAACTCAATGATAATGGGGAGGTCCAGGTGGGAGTGGTCTGGGAGGCGTTGAAGGCGGTGGTTAGAGGGGAGCTGATATCAATAAGGGCACATAAAGGGAAGCAGGAGAGTAAGGAACGGGAGCGGTTGCTGCAAGAACTTTTGAGGGTAGACAGACAATATGCGGAAGCACCGGAGGAGGGACTGTACAGGGAAAGGCAAAGGCTACATGTAGAATTTGACTTGCTGACTACGGGCACTGCAGAGGCACAATGGAGGAAGGCACAGGGTGTACAGTACGAATATGGGGAGAAGGCGAGCAGGTTGCTGGCACACCAACTGAGGAAAAGGGGAGCAGCGAGGGAAATAGGGGGAGTGAGGGATGAGGAAGGAGAGATGGAGCGGGGAGCGGAGAGAGTGAATGGAGTGTTCAAGACATTTTATAAAAAATTATATGAAGCTCAACCCCCGGATGGGAGGGAGAGAATGATGGGCTTCTTGGATCGGCTGGAATTTCCCAAGGTGGAAGAGCAGGAAAGGGTGGGACTGGGAGCACAGATCGAGGTAGAAGAAGTGGTGAAAGGAATTAGGAGCATGCAGGCAGGAAAGGCCCCGGGACCGGATGGATTCCCAGTCGAATTCTATAGAAAATATGTGGACTTGCTCGCCCCGGTATTGACGAGGACCTTTAATGAGGCAAAGGAAAGGGGACAACTGCCCCCGACTATGTCTGAAGCAACGATATCGCTTCTCTTAAAGAAGGAAAAGGACCCGCTACAATGCGGGTCCTATAGACCTATTTCCCTCCTAAATGTAGATGCCAAGATCCTGGCCAAGGTAATGGCAATGAGAATAGAGGAATGTGTCCCGGGGGTGGTCCACGAGGACCAAACTGGGTTTGTGAAGGGGAGACAGCTGAACACTAATATACGGAGGCTGTTGGGGGTAATGATGATGGCCCCACCAGAGGGGGAACCGGAGATAGTAGTGGCGATGGATGCCGAGAATGCATTTGATAGAGTGGAGTGGGATTATTTGTGGGAGGTGTTGAGGAGATTTGGTTTTGGAGAGGGGTATGTTAGATGGGTGCAGCTGTTGTATAGGGCCCCGATGGCGAGCGTGGTCACGAATGGACGGGATCTGCATATTTTCGGCTCCATAGAGGGAGAAGGCAGGGATGCCCTCTGTCCCCATTATTGTTTGCATTGGCGATTGAGCCCCTGGCGATAGCGTTGAGGGGTTCCAAGAAGTGGAGGGGAGTACTTAGAGGAGGAGAAGAGCACCGGGTATCTTTGTATGCGGACGATTTGCTACTATACGTGGCAGACTCGGCGGAGGGGATGCCAGAAATAATGCGGATACTTGGGGAGTTTGGGGATTTTTCAGGGTATAAATTGAACATGGGGAAAAGTGAGTTGTTTGTGGTGCATCCAGGGGAGCAGAGTAGAGAAATAGAGGACCTACCGTTGAGGAAGGTAACAAGGGACTTTCGTTACCTGGGGATCCAGATAGCCAAGAATTGGGGCACATTGCATAGGTTAAATTTAACGCGGTTGGTGGAACAAATGGAGGAGGATTTCAAGAGATGGGATATGGTATCCCTGTCACTGGCAGGGAGGGTGCAGGCGGTTAAGATGGTGGTCCTCCCGAGATTCCTCTTTGTGTTTCAGTGCCTCCCGGTGGTGATCACAAAGGCTTTTTTTTAAAAGGATTGAAAAGAGCATCATGGGTTTTGTGTGGGCCGGGAAGACCCCGAGAGTGAGGAAGGGATTCTTACAGCGTAGCAGGGATAGGGGGGGGCTGGCACTACCGAGCCTAAGTGAGTATTATTGGGCCGCTAATATTTCAATGGTGAGTAAGTGGATGGGAGAGGAGGAGGGAGCGGCGTGGAAGAGATTAGAGAGGGCGTCCTGTAGGGGGACTAGCCTACAGGCTATGGTGACAGCCCCATTGCCGTTCTCACCGAGGAACTACACCACAAGCCCGGTGGTGGTGGCTACACTGAAGATTTGGGGACAGTGGAGACGGCATAGGGGAAAGACTGGAGCCTTGGGGGGGTCCCCGATAAGAAACAACCATAGGTTTGCCCCGGGGGGAATGGATGGGGGATATGGAATGTGGCAAAGAGCAGGAATAACGCAACTGAAAGATCTGTTTGTGGATGGGAAGTTCGCGAGTCTGGGAGCGCTGACCGAGAAATATGGGTTGCCCCAAGGGAATGCATTCAGGTATATGCAACTGAGGGCTTTTGCGAGGCAACAGGTGAGGGAATTCCCGCAGCTCCCGACACAAGAGGTGCAGGACAGAGTGATCTCAAAGACATGGGTGGGGGATGGTAAGGTGTCAGATATATATAGGGAAATGAGGGACGAAGGGGAGACTATGGTAGATGAACTAAAAGGGAAATGGGAAGAAGAGCTGGGGGAGGAGATCGAGGAGGGGCTGTGGGCAGATGCCCTAAGCAGGGTAAACTCGTCGTCCTCGTGTGCCAGGCTAAGCCTGATTCAGTTTAAGGTATTACACAGGGCGCATATGACTGGAGCACGGCTCAGTAAATTTTTGGGGGTGGAGGATAGGTGTGCGAGGTGCTCGAGAAGCCCAGCAAATCATACCCATATGTTTTGGTCATGCCCGGCACTACAGGGGTTTTGGATGGGGGTGACAAAGATGCTTTCAAAAGTAGTGGGGGTCCGGGTCGAACCAAGCTGGGGGTTGGCTATATTTGGGGTTGCACAAGAGCCGGGAGTGCAGGAGGCGAGAGAGGCCGATGTTTTGGCCTTTGCGTCCCTAGTAGCCCGGCGCAGGATATTGTTGATGTGGAAAGAAGCCAAGCCCCCGGGGGTGGAGACCTGGATAAATGACATGGCAGGGTTTATAAAGCTAGAGCGGATTAAGTTCGTTCTAAGGGGGTCGGCTCAAGGGTTCACCAGGCGGTGGCAACCGTTCGTCGAATACCTCGCAGAAAGATAGATGGAATGGGAAAAAGAAGGCAGCAGCAGCAGCCCAGGATTGGGGGTGGGGTGGGGGGGGGTGGGGGGGGGGGGGGGGAGAGGAGGAACCAGAAGGACTCTCAGGGTTGTTAATATATACTGTATAATATGTATAGGTCGTTGCTACAGATAATTATATATTGGACTGTTAAATTATATTTTTGGAGAGTGTTACTTGTGATAAGGCAGTTGCCAATTAGGGTTAGTTTTCATTTTTGTTATTTATTATTTATTCATTTTTTGTTTATAAAATAGGTCATTGTTATTTGTGTTGTTATAATATTGTGTAAAGGATGCACAATGTACTGTGTTGGTTGATCAAAAATTTTCAATAAAATATTTATTAAAAAAACAAAACAATATGTTGTTTCTCTGGTTTGGTGCTGGATGGGAAACCAGGGTGGGTCATTTCATAGAATTCCCACAGTGCAGGAGGAGGCTATTCAGCCCATCAAATCTACAGCGACCCTCTGAAAGAGCACCCACCCAGGTCCACTCCTCTGCCCCATCCCCGTAACCCCACCCACCTAACCTCTGAACACTAAGGGGCAATTTAGCATGGCCAATCCGCTTAACCTGCACATCTTTGGACTGCGGGAGGAAACCGGAGCACCCGGAGGAAACCCACACAGACACGGGGAGAAAGTGCAGACTCCGCACACAGAGTCACCCAAGGCTGGAATTGAAGCCGGGTCCCTGGCGCTGTGAGACAGCAGTGCTAACCACTGTGCCACCGTGCCGCCCATTTCTTAACACAAGATTCAGGTCTTGGAAGGTTTGCCCTTCAATTTTCCCCTCACTCAGCCATGGTTGGACACCCTGCTTCTGGTCCTGCCGTGAGGACTGGGGTCGCCAGAGGTCAGCTCAAAGGTGACTCTCCTCTTGGCCCAATGAGGTGGGGATTAGGAATTCGGAGAAACGCCCACTCCCTTTCTTGATGCAGCTGGTTTTAAACTAGAGCGAAGTCCCTTCAGGATCCGAATTGAACCTTTTGTTGGAAACTTTTAATTCCAATGGGCGGGGGGAGAAATCTTCCAGGCTGACCAACAGCAGGAAGCCTGGAGGGCGGGTAAACTCAATTTGATTGGTGGCCAAAAATCAGTTTTCCGTTGGTGGGATGAACTTTAGCAATTATGTTCCCGGAATTTCAAAAACAGGTCAAGGCTCCTGATTAACAATTTGTACGTTATGGATGCTCTTTAAAGATCCAACGCACCAGTATTAAGTACCCCCTCCAAAGGTTCCCCACTAATGATAAATTAGAACATTTACTTTTATGGCTGCACTTAAGTGGCGTGCACCTGGCGAGGTCGACCTCTTCCCTGATTAATGGTGAGCTGCGCTGCAGTGTCCTCTTTGGGGAGTGTGTGTAAATGCCAGCCTATGCTTCAGGCCGGGTGTTAGTGCAAGTTGCGTGGAGGGTGACAAAGGAAGAGGTAGCAGGGGGAGGGTGAAGCAGTGACTGTGCAAAAGGCAGAAAGGGATGATGCAGGCAGTTCCTTTAAATATGGCACCCTGACCTTCGACCACATGAGGTATAATAACAGCGGCTTCCTGCCTGCCCCCGCCCAGAGAATCGTCAAGGTCCTCGCAGATGCATATTGAAGAAGATGAACAGCTGAAGAGCACTCGTGGTTCACTGCACATCGTTGGGCTGTGGGGTGAAACCGGAGCACCCGGAGGAAACCCACGCGGACAAGTAAAGAAAGTGCAAATTCCACACAGTCACCCGAGGCTGGAATTGAACCCGGGTCCCTGACGCTGTGAGGCAGCAGTGCTAACTACTGTGCCACTCAACTCGCCAGTGCAGGAAGGTGACTCGTGGATCGGGGCACCATTTTTAAAAGTAGCTCCAATTTTTCAATTCTCCTCAACAACCCCACTGCGGCCTCCAACACCCCCCCCCCCCCACACCCCCCCCCCCCCCCCCCACCCTCCCTCCATTGTACCCAACCTACCTCTTCTGGGGTCCTCGAGCATCCTCTCACCCCACCACTTAAAGGCAAGGAATCCCGGGCCCGACTTCTGTCACGGACAACCTGGCACCCAGGATTATGGGGCTGCCAGCCTGGCACCGTGCCAGCCAACACGGCAGTGCCATCCAGGCACCCTGGTAGTGTCAGGGGGTCAGTGCCAAGGTGCCCAGTTGCCAGTAGGAGTGTCAGCGTACCACCGTTCCTGGTCTCCGACCATCCGGGGTCTCTATTTCAATGTTGAGTAGGCAGAGGATCAAGTGGGATGGGGGGGTATACCATTGCCTTGGCCAATACTAATCACTTTAGTAATCACTGAAATCGGTCATTGATCGCATTCTCGACTGTAGAAAGGTGAACCGTTACTTTTTGCAAGATCATGCCTTCCCCTTCCCCCGGCATCTAAATAGAGTTGAGAGATCTCTTGCATCCACTGAGAAAGGCAGACGGGGCCTCGGTTAACGTCACTCCCGAAAAATGGCACCTGGGACAGCGCAGCACTCCCTCAGGAGAATTAGCCTGAACTGGGGGCTCATGTCCTTGGAGATCAGGGGCGTCATTCTCCGACCCCCCGCCGGGTCGGAGAATGGCCGTTGGCCGCCGTGAATCCCGCCCCCGCCCCCGCCGAAGTCTCCGCTCCCGGAGATTGGGCGGGGGCGGGAATCCAGCCGCGCCGGTTGGCGGGACCCCCCGCTGGATTCTCCGGCCCGGATGGGCCGAAGTCCCGCCCAGGAATTGCCTGTCCCGCCGACGTAAATCAAACCTGGTATTTACCGGCGGGACCAGGCGGCGTGGGCGGGCTCCGGGGTCCTGGGGGGGGGCGTGGGGCGATCTGACCCCGGGGGGTGCCCCCACGGTGGCCTGGCCCGCGATCGGGGCCCACCGATCCGCGGGCGGGCCTGTGCCGTGGGGGCACTCTTTCCCTTCCGCCTCCGCTACGGCCTCCACCATGGCGGAGGCGGAAGAGACTCTCCCCACTGCGCATGCGCGGGAAACTTTCGGCGGCCGCTGACGCTCCCGCGCATGCGCGGGGAAACTGACAGCGGCAGCTGACGCTCCCGCGCATGCGCCGCATTTCCGCGCCAGCTGGCGGGGCAACAAACGCCATTTCCGCCAGCTGGCGGGGCGGAAATCCCTCCGGCGTCGGCCTAGCCCCTCAATGTTGGGGCTCGGCCGCCAAAGATGCGGAGACTTCCGCACCTTTTTGCCGGCGCGATGCCCGTCTGATTTGCGCCGGCTTTGGCGCCAGTCGGCGGGCATCCCGCCGTTGGGGGAGAATTTCGCCCCAGAAGTACATTAAATGGGCATTTTCATCGACTTTTAACAGCGACGCCCTCCCATGTGTGGGGGCTGTGTGGGGGAATAATAGCATACATATGTTTTCATGATTAATTCAGCTCAAGGGGCCTGGAGCCACAGTGGCAATAAAAAGATTTCTATCTCCCAACAGTGAATAGGATCAGCTGTACAAAATGAATTGAAATTCTACAATCATGACTGGATTGGGATCTAAAGTAATTGCGACAGCAACGGGTATGATGTTGTGCATTTCAACTCGAGAGCAGGTGGTGCAGTAAGTTTGAATGCTGCACACATCTCCCGGGTGTCACCCCCCCCCCCTCCCCCCCCCCAAGCTCGTCAACGCTTGGATCCCTGGGACGTATGTGCACAACACTAGTGCCCAATCGAATCGGGATAGCCAACGCACGCGGGAATGAGAATTCTCTGGGGAAGGCGTGGGAGTGGGCGCTGAGGCTTGTGTATGTGTGGGATGGGACAGCGCCTCAGCACACGTGACTTCTGGGCACGAAACGCATGATCAAAATTTCACGGGCTATGACCCCGTGCCTCGAGAGCACCGGAGTTTCACTGGTCAACATTCTCTCTTTTCTATTTCAGCTTTCTTATATTTGTGGAATTTTTAGATGCATCCCTTTCTAGCTAAATTAGAAAGCTTCATTAAGGTAATTGTTACAAAAGTCAACTTTGCAATGGCAGACAGCAAACTACTGCGGGAGTACTGCACTGTTAAAGTGTTTCAGATGAGAACATAGAACATAGAAAAATACAGTAGAGAACAGGCCCTTCAGCCCACGATGTTGTGCCGAACTTTTGTCCTAGATTAAGAAAAAATTAATCTACACCCCATCATTCTACCGTAATCCACGTATCTATCCAATAGCCGCTTGAAGGTCCCTAATGTTTCCGACTCAACTACTTCCACAGGCAGTGCATTCCATGCCCCCACTACTCTCTGGGTAAAAAACCTACCTCTGACATCCCCCCTATATCTTCCACCATTCACCTTAAATTTATGTCCCCGTGTAATGGTTTGTTCCACCCCCCCCCCCCCCCCCCCCCCCCCGGGGAAAAAGTCTCTGACTGTCCACTCTATCTATTCCCCTGATCATCTTATAAACCTCTATCAAGTCGCCCCCCTCATCCTTCTCCGTTCTAATGAGAAAAGGCCTAGCACCCTCAACCTTTCCTCGTAAGACCTACTCTCCATTCCAGGCAACATCCTGGTAAATCTCCTTTGCACCTTTTCCAAAGCTTCCACATCCTTCCTAAAATGAGGGCGACCAGAACTGCACACAGTACTCCAAATGTGGCCTTACCAAGGTTTTGTACAGCTGCATCATCACCTCACGGCTCTTAATTTCAACCCCTCTGCTAATGAACGCGAGCACACCATAGGCCTTCTTCACAGCTCTATCCACTTGAGTGGCAGCTTTCAAAGATCTATGAACATAGACCCCAAGATCTCTCTGCTCCTCCACATTGCCAAGAACCCTACCGTTAACCCTGTATTCCGCATTCATATTTGTCCTTCCAAAATGGACAACCTCACACTTTTCAGGGTTAAACTCCATCTGCACTTCTCAGCCCAGCTCTGCATCCTATCTATGTCTCTTTGCAGCCGACAACAGCCCTCCTCACTATCCACAACTCCACCAATCTTCGTATCATCTGCAAATTTACTGACCCACCCTTCAACTCCCTCATCCAAGTCATTAATGAAAATCACAAACAGCAGAGGACCCAGAACTGATCCCTACGGTACGCCACAGGTAACTGGGCTCCAGGCTGAATATTTGCCATCCACCACCACTCTCTGAGACATTAAAGAAAGCTGTTTGGTGGATCCCAAGGTACCATTTGAAGAAGAGCAAGAGAATTCTCCCAGGGCTCTGACCAATATTTATCTCTCTCAATTAACATTGCCAAAAGAGATGAGCTGGTCATTTATCATAGCGCTGCGTGTGGGGAGCTTTTTGTGCACAAATTGGCTGCCATGCTTGCTGCAGTGACTGGACATTTCAAAAAGGATTGCCTGGAAGTGCTTTGGGGAAATCCTGAGGTTGTGAACAGTGCTATACAAATGCAATTTTTTTTTTCTTTTCCGGGTAGATAAGCAAAGGAAAGAATATTTTAGGAAATTAAAAGTGATGAATCTGCTCAGGCCCGAAGAAATGGCTGTTTTAATAAGACAAGAACAAATCCCCGGCTGTCTGAGCTATTGATCGGGTGTCATGAGTGCCTTTACTTAACCACAATTAATTACAGCCTGGCCAGTTTAACTCTGACTAGCCCTGTGTTTGGATGAGATGCCGTGAGGGGATGGGAGGGTTTGAAAGACAAGGTTGAGTTTGGAATTTGCCAAAGTGATAGATTTTGCCACAAATAGTGACTGCGACAGGGTTGACTGCAAGCTGAACACAGATGTTGCTTCAAATCAGGAACGGATGGGGAAGGGTGCGGTGGGTAACGTAATTTGCTGGGGGGCGGGTTTGGTGTGGCAACTCCCGTTTAAAACAAAAGGGTGTCACTGCAAAGAAAAGAATCTGCCTCGTTTCACCAGGATGGTAAGGCGTGAAACTACCAAGATGCAAATGAGCAATGCGAGCTTCCTTATTTCTAGTGGAGAGTGCGAATAGGGACTGCTCACAAGGAGAGGAATTTGAGAATAGGGGCATGACCAATTGCTCTTGTGTGCGGGCAGGTACAGGTACCTCCCTACCTGCCGCAGCTTTTACCTCAATGCTTGCTAATTGCTGCTATTAAGAGTTTGTGCTGTCAATGAGTGGGTGTGTGAGCAGCTCCCGGATCGACAAGGTTTGATTTAAGACTGACAGCTTGGCCACAGAAACCTGAAAGGGGGTCCGTGCTGAATTGCCTTTGTTCAAAATCCTGAGGGAGTTTGATAAAAGAGTTTGATACTGTAGTTGCTTACGGTGCCACCAGGTAGGGGAAAGCTAGTCCCAATAGGGTGGGAGTGGGTGGATTTTTAAGATAGTTGGCCAAGAACCAGAAGGGAGATGAGGAGAGTTTTTGAAATGAGTTCTGAACTGGAATCCACTGCCTGATGGGGTGGAGGAGCCGGCACACACACACACCCGTTTAATTGGCACAAGGCGATCCCACTGCCCTCTTCCTGATCCCAGTGAGAGACAGGCCATTCCCAGCCTCTCATGTTGTGCCCAGTCTTTGAGAGGTGTGAATTTATGGGATGGGGAGTGTGCAAATTCCCTCTTCTGACTGACAGCTCTGCCAGACTGGATTACCAGGGTCCGATTGAAGGGACCTATAATGTAGAAGGGCCTGCAATCCAGCACTGATTTTCCCTGCTCCCATCTGGACCAGTGAAGGAAATGAAAACCGATGGGCACCTCCGAAACAGAATCTTTTAAATACATTAATCGGACAGAGGAAGTAGGGGAGGCCATTCAGCCCCCTCGAGTCTGCTCTGCCATTCATGGCTGCTCTCTGTGCCTTCACTCTACTCACCTTTGCTCCATATCACTTGATACTCAAGCCTCACAAAATCTACCAATTTCCATACTAACCATTTCAATTGACCCCCGTTTACCCACAGCTTTCTGGGGAGAATGTTCAAGGCGTTTTAATACCCTTTGTGTGAAGAAATACAGCCTAATTTCACTCCTGATATTCTGGATTCATCTACCAGTGTGAGGTGCCCAAAGTAGAAAGCATTTGACTATCACGATTGTCTTAAATCCTTACAATCATCATTAAAATGCCAGCAACAACATGGCGACTGGTAGAAGAAAACCAACATTAATGGAAGACTGTTAGCATCTAATGGAAGAGCGATTGGTTTCTGGAAACATTCAGCTTCCTGACATTTGGCAAACAGCTGTCCTTCCAACGGCATTCCCATACATCACCTCACCAAGGCCTAACCATCCACCGCCTTAGAGAGTAATTAATAAATCACTGCCAGAGGAGGAAGCTGAGATCCATCTTAACAAAGGATTGAGATCTGGGGTTGACGATTTCACAAGTTGAATCCTCCAAACCATTCACGATGCTCGACTGTCAGCAGCCTGTAAAAAGGCTGCCAAGTGGTCCCGGTGTGTACAGTCACACAGGAAATATCAGCCCCGAGTGCCCTTCAAATTTAACACTGCTCCATTTCACTCTGTTCCCTGAATCAGGGAGCTACCTTTCAAACATTTAACCATTTTTGTTGAGCTCTGGGCACGCAGTCACTTTCCTTAAGAAAGTCTCTTTCAACTTACCATCAATGCCAAAACTCATAACCCACTCAGGTGAGAGAGTTTTCTCTGGGCCAGAATTTATTGCCCATTCCTAATTGCCCTTGAGGGGGGCAGTTAAGAGTCAACCACATTGCTGTGGGTCTGTAGTCACATGTAGGCCAGACCAGATAATGGCAGATTTCCTTCCCTAATCATAGAATTTACAGTGCAGAAGGAGGCCATTTGGCCCATCGAGTCTGCACCGTCTCTTGGAAAGAGCACACTTCCCAAGGTCAACACCTCGCACCCTATCCCCATAACCCAGTAACCCCACCCAACACTAAGGGCAATTTAGCATGGCCAATCCACCTAACCTGCACATCTTTGGACTGTGGGAGGAAACCGGAGCACCCCGGAGGAAACCCACGCACACACGGGGAGATGTGCAGACTCCGCACAGACAGTGACCCAAGCCGGAATCGAACCTGGGACCCTGGAGCTGTGAAGCAATGGTGCTAACCACTATGCTACCGTGACATTAATGAACCAGATGGGTTGTTTTTTTAGATGACAATCGGCAATGGTCATCATTAGACATTTTATTCCAGATTTTCATTTTTTATATTGAATTCAAATTTTACCATATCTGCAGTGGCGGGATTGGAACCCGGGTCCCCAGAAACCTCGGTTTCTGCTTTGCTAGTCAGTGACAATACCACTAACGCCACCGCCTCCCTGAGGTAATTCAGCCACCCCCGGGCCTGGGACCTTCACTTCTTAAAGGGGCACTGCCATTAGGTGACTGTCATTAATCCATCAGTGAATTAAGTGAAGAGGAGATATACTGGAATGATATCAGGGATGCGGCGTTTCGGTTATGTGCAGGAAACAGAAAAGCCGGGATTGTTGTTCACCTCGGAGCAGAAAATATTAAAAGTAGATTCAATAGATGTGTTAAAAATCCTGAGGCGCTCTGATAGAAGAGTATGATACTGTAGCTGCTTATGGTGCCACCAGATAGAGGAAAACTATTACCAATGGGGTGGGGTGGATGCGTTTTTAAGTTTTGGCCAGAGGAGAGATGAGGAGAATTTTTGATGTAAGAGTTGTGAACTGGAATCCACTGCCTGAAGGGTACCGGAAGCAGATTCAGTAATAGCTTTCATAGGCGAACTGGATCAATATATTTGAAAAGTATAAACAAGTGGTGGGTGAGGGAGAAAAGACGGGGGAGTGAGATTATTTGAGTAGCTGTTTCAAAGAGATAACACGGGCACTGAAAGGCCTCCTTCGATCTGCGATGCATGATTCTTTCACAACATTTTTAATGTGTCATCAGAGAATTCATTTGCTTTTGCTTGCTGCTGAGATGCAGAAAATAGAGTGAAAACAACGCTGATTTGCATCTTATTAAATAGCCCCTAGCTAGGGAATGATATGCGCTGCATTAGCAGAGGTGAAGGGGAGGCGGGCATCCGAGATTACATCATGAGCATCAATATATATATATAGATGAAGTGAATGAGATCTTCAGATCTTCGAAAAATCAGATTGTCAAACCATGGCGCATATCGTGGCCAACTATTACTTATGCGAGTGATTTTGAGGTTAAGCAAGTCCTAGCAGTGTAACTTGTGAAATTAAATTCAAATGGGCTAAATTTTCCAGCCCTTCCTGCCAGTTCGATCTTCCGGTCCCACCGTTGGCGAATTCCACCCCCCCACCACCACCACCGGTTCCCCAGCAGTAAAGGGCGAGTGTTACACAAAGCGCCGGAGACTTCGGTGGAACGTTCACCTTCACCTAGTCAGCCTTGCACGTGAAAGTCTCACACTATATTGTTGATTCTTAAGAAAAGGAGTGCTGCCCTGCCCCCGCTCAGTGTCAGGAACATGCCAATTGAGTAAGCAGACCAATAAAATAACTGACCCAACTCCAAAAAGGCCTGTGACAAATGATCAAGCGGCTCTATCCAGCTTTTCACGTGTTGAGGAGATAACCTCAGTGTTAACGGGCATTGTTAAAGAGATGGGTGCAGTGGAAAGCCTATTTTAACACTGCGCTCTGGTTAAATTTATCCACACTTCACAACTGCATTTTAAATTTAAAGAAAAGGAAAATAATGCTGCATTGGGATTATCGACAGTGTCCCCAGAGTATCACTTCTCTTCAGTTAGCTCCCACCCCCAAACCCCTCTGCCATTACATTCACAATGAAACTCCTCCTCATCCAACTTTCACCATTTCACTATCAGTCTCCGCCTTCTGCCCTCCTAATGACACTACCTTCCTTCTCCACAATCTCCGATTCTCTCAATCGGACACCTTTTCTGACCCCCGCCGGGCTGGAGAATTGCCGGGGGGGGATGTGTGACTCGGTGGGGTGGGAATCGCGCCGCGCCAGTTGGGGACCGTTGGCAGCGGTCCCCCCGGCGATTCTCCGCCCTGCGATGGGCTGAGTGGCCGCCCGTTTTCGGCCAGTCCCGCCGGCGTAGATTACACCAGGTCCGTACCGGTGGAACCTGCTCTGCGGGCGGCCTGCAGAGTCCTCGGGAGGGGGGGGGGGGGGGGGGGGGGGGGGGGGGGGTGAGATCTGGCCCCGGATGGGGGGGGGGGGGGGGCGCATGGTGGCCTGGCCTGCGATCAGGGCCCACCGATCCGTGGGCGGGCCTGTGCCGTGGGGGCAACCCTTTCCCTTCGCACCGACCGCTGTAATGGTCCGCCGTGACCGGCGCGGAGAAGAACCCCCCTGCGCATGCGCTGGGATGACGCCAGTATACGCTGGCACTCCCCGCATGCACCAGCTCACACCGGCCGGCGGAGGCCCTTCGGCACCGGCTGGCGCAGCGCCAACCCCGCCGGTGCCGGCCCAGCCCCTGAAGGTGCGGAGGATTCCGCACCCTCGGGCGGCCCAACGCCGGAGTGGTTTCACGCCACTCCTCGCTGCCGGTACGGCCCGGCCCGCCGCATAGCGGAGAATCCTGCCCACCATCTCACTTTGCGCTATCACTTACATTTCCAGGGATCTGCGATTCATTGAGTACCCGTGTTTACTATCTGATTGGGTAGAATTCCGATCGCGACGATTTCTGCGGTGCGTGGGACTGGAAATTTCAACCCAGGGTTTCTGGCCTATTTGTGAGAAACCTGCCATCACTATTTAATCAGCCATTATAAGTGTGAACCGCCACCGATTAGACAACCTTTAGGCTTTTCTTCCTTATCAGCAGGTTTGACCACAGCAAAACGGAATGTTAACATTACGTATTATCCCTGATGTCCACTACACACTCCAGTCCCTGAGTTGGGCCAGCCAGATATAGGCTAGGCCACAAAATGAGGCACCTTGAGTGACCAGCTCGCTCCACTGGGCTATTTCAATCCAAGGACTACAATTGGCTACCTTATGCATCAGGAACAGACCCAAAAGAATGATCTCCAACTTTCCTGTGGCCCATCCCAACCCCACACCGGTTTATTCTTTAGGTATAGGCCCTGCCTGTGTTGAGGTACCATAATATCCACCGAACGAGCCCTGAAATAAAAGCACCACCTAGCAAACTGGACCCACACTCAGGATACAGGCTCAAGAGCTGGTCAAAAGCACCCGCATCCATTCAGCAAATCAATATGATATTGGCACCAGCAAGGGTGGGAGTGAAATGGAACTATACGGTTCTTACACACCTTCGAAAAGTAGACATTAACTTCCAGAGTGGCCCAATTGGGGTAAAACTGCACCCTAAAGTGTGACTACACCTCAGACAGCCTTAGGGTTCATGTCTTGTTTGCGCTCTGGTGACCTCATTCAGGGCCAGCAACCAGGTTGTCACATTTGGCCATCGTGTCTCCTGACTCGGAGGTTAGGAGAGGGGAGTGAGGGGAGAACATTAGCCTGGGATAAACTCTTGATCCACCATCAAAATGTCTTCTCCTGCAAAGTTCACGAACATTAGGTAGGGATAGAAATTGGTGAGGCCCCCAGTAGTAAAATAGCTTGCTACTGTCTCACACATGAGATTAACCAGTTGGTGCTCTAGAATCAGAGAATCATAGAATTTACAGTGCAGAAGGTCTGGCACAATCAGCAATCTCCACCCCGTAGGAGAGGGAGGGTGCACGATGGTGCACCTTGTTGTCAGCATTCACAAATACTGAGTGCAAGTGACAATTTTGTCGCTAAATGGTGGAGGAGACTCCTCCCGCTTTCAGGAGCTGACAGAATGCAAAGTTGCATGAAAACACAGTCTACATATAGAAACATGCTACTGTTGCATCTGCAGTCTGGGTCCTGTCTTTGATGAAAGGCAGTTTAATTGGCACGTGACAGCATTTAGAAGGTCAATTATGATTATTTTACTACCAACTGCTCTCAGCTTTATGGCAGTCAGCTCACTCGAAGGATGGAACTGTGAGACCTTTTTGCAAGTTGTACAACATTGAAGGGTACGCTTATAACCAGAGAATAAGAGGACCAACTCCTCACTAAGAAGCTCATGCGCAGTCAAAGCAGCTCAAGGCCGCAACAGACTGTGGGCCTGTTACTGGGGGCAACAAGCTGCAGGCCCATGGACTACAAGCAGACTTGATCTTTAACCTTTTACCAGTAGTTCACAACACATTATGACTGACAGAATCCTGATACATACCTTACACAGGATGTCTTGGGAGTGCAAACAGGTCAATGTGTTGATACAGATAACCTTGCCAAGAACTCTGATGGATTCATTTTGATCCACATGGCAACTGGCAAGGAGGAGCCATTTAATCAGATGGAAAGGCACAAGGCTTTGTCTTTCCCCTCACTCCCGATGCTCCCCCCCCCCCCCCCCCCCCACTCCTCCAACTCGTGACCCTCCCCCACTCCCGATAAAAGTCCAGGGCAGGAAATGTTGGAGGGAGGGGGTCAATTAATGGCCTCATCCCTCTGGCCTCAGCTGCCCGGCCTGCAGGCGAGGGGAGTACCCTCCAGATCAGGCACTGTTGTATCCAACAGAAGGCCCCACTGGCAGCAATAACAATCCCTCCGGGAGGATCCCATGCTGCCCTCCACTCCCCATCCCTCCTTGCCAGGGCCCACCTGACTGATCCAAGTGAGGCACTCCACTTACCTCACCTCCATGGCTACCCTGCATCATGGGCCTCCTTCGGTCTCGGCAGTAGCCACTGCTCTGAGTGGTGCTGCTAGGACTGAAAAACCTTTTGCCCTCTGATTGGGACAACAGATTTTGGAGGCAGGATCTTCATCATGAAGTCCCTAGGAAATTAATCCCACTGTGGTGCCGGAAATGGTTACCGCAGTCTTGCCACCAGCACTTTGGTGGATGAAACCACAGCCATGTCATTAAATTCAGCCCAGAGTCCCAGCACTAATCTTGACTTTAAGGACATGTTATAGGTGATGGCAACCCCTCATAAATCACTATTAAAACTGAAGAGATATAAAAATGTCTTTCTTGCAAACGTAAACAGATTGACTGATGGTTTATAAACCCCAATCATGGCTTCATTAATTTAAAAATGGTCAGAGCTCTTTACAAGGTTATATTACTGCACCCGATAATGTTTTAAAAAAAAACATTAAAAAAATTCTACCTGTCATCAGTTAGACAACCTGGTTCAACAGACAGAAGGTCACATTTACCAGCCCAGTAACTGTTTTCTGAAGTTAGTGAATTAGGCAGGTGTCGGAGAGGATATTCTCTTTTGATTGAAAGTTCTGTAGCTAACAACTTCCTAAAACTAGGAATGGCTAACTACTGTTAATTTTTAAAAAGGGGGAGAGACTTTTCTCTTTAAGAAATGTTTCCTCTCAGAAAGAGAGAGAGAGCGAGCGAGACAGAAAGAGAGAGAGAGAGAACTTTTACAAAGGGGGAGAGGCTTTTCACTTTTTTTCTCTCAGAAAGAGAGAGCGAGAGTGAGAGCAAGATAGAGATAGATAGATAGAGAGAGAGAGATAGAGAGGGCGAGATAGAGAGAGAGAGCAAGAGTCAGAGATTGACACACACACACAGTTGGGTTTTATTGAGGGGGAAGGGATGAGCACCTCATGGTCACAAAAGAGGAAGAGAGGCAGCTTTACTCCATTGCAACACCGTGTTTCGCTGACATTCAGCACACTAACACTTTCTCTGCACAGGAGCATTGATACAAGAAATCCCTCGGATGAGGAATGTATATGAAAAACCCTGAGATTTCAGAACTCTTTTGTCAGATCATGAAAGGCTTATAATTACAAATTGTGTGTTGCATGATAGCTTTCACAAGAGTTGGTACATCTACATTCGAGTACGAACACAGGATACTTCCACATTAGTAGTGACCCACCTGCACGCACAAAATTCCCCGAACAGGGGTCCGACATTATTGCAGTTACCGAGACTGGGCAATTGCAAGAGTATATATAGAGTATATGGGCTTGTGGTAGTATGTATTAGGGGTCATGTGGGACTGTGAAGCCGTGATGCTATTGGCTGACAGATCCCGGGTCCTGGTTGGCTGTTGACCCCTAGCTCCGCCCTGAAGGCGGAGTATAAGAACCCGGGCTTCTCCCCGCCGCTCCAGTCTGTTGCTGAACTGCGGGGAACAAGTCACGCTTAATAAAGCCTCATCGACTTCATCTCTATTCGTCTCTCTCGTAAGTCATTGTGCGCTACAGGGCTCCATCATCGCCAGTCTTTCTCACTGATATGCCATCAATGAACACACGACGAGTGGTGAATGTAACTGAGGCTTTAACTAAACGGAAAGCCTCCTAGCCTCAGATCCCGAACTGAGGCAGCGGCGGAGGCTAGCCACCTTTATACCGAGCCCGGAGGGAGGCGGAGCCAGCAGGGACAAGCCCAGGCATGTAACACTACAACAATACAATGGTTTACCACACTCACAACACAATGATGGGCTTAGGTTGAAACTGGGAATAGTATACATGCGTGTATATAGGAGGGAGAAAGGCAGATGACAAACTAAAAAGAATGAATCTAGCTGCTTGGAAATCTAAACTTTAATCAGTTCTAACTCAACTATTAAATCTTTCAGCTTTAAAATTCAATAGCTGGCATTGAGTAAATAGATTTCCTGCTATTTGAACTTAACTAGCTGCATTAATCTGACATTATCCATTCGCAATATCCAATTTGCAAGGGGACAACCCCCATTTGGCCCAACCAATCCGTGTCTGTTTTTACCCACCACACGAGCAATATAACCCTAATCACATCGATCCTCCCCTGTTCCTATGTCCCTTCATCCCCTTTTTCTTCATCCACCCTCAATCATTTAATCTGTAGCAATCAAACTCTGTGTCTTCGAATGGGTGGCTTAAAACTCTTAAAATAACTTGACCCTTATCCTATGTAACACTGACATACACATCCTCAAACTCCCATCTACTGACTCCAGCTTTCCTGGAGAGCTGCCAACACCAATACTATTTTTAAAAAGAGGATTTAGTGTAGACTGTAAGCTCTTGACTAGTATCAATATTGCCCGTCACCGAGAGAAAATAAAAAAAGGGTCACTTCCTCTCTACGAATGTTGGTTACGGCTCCACATAGCGACCACTTCTCAGAAAAGTCAGGAAGAATGGGGCCAGGGCCTCTTACCGAGGCAACTTAATGGTTTCCATGATCAATACATTTGTTGTGTGCTATGTCCACTGTCGCAATCAGACGGGACCACCAACAGGTCTATAATGATGGGCAGATCTCCCCGCTCTAGAGGTTCAGGATAAAGTGACTTTCTCTAAAAACCAAACAGAGTGATGCTGTTAAAATTCTCACCCTCGTGTTCAAATCTCCTCATGGCCCCACCCGGCCTCTGACCTCTCCCCACCACAAAACCTTCAGAGATCTAGGGGTCCCTCCAACTCTGGCCTCTTGCACATCCCCCATTTCCATTACTCCACCATTAGCGGCTGTATTATCATCCATTCCGGAGCTCCAGAATTCCTTCCCTAAGCTCTCTGCCTCCCTTTACTCGAAAACCGGGGAGGGGGGATTCTCCGAGCCTCCGCATTGAACTCGCATTCAGCGCGGGGACGGAGAATGGGGCCTCAGACCCGCGGCGCCGGGACGCGATTCTCCACAGACCGGAGAATCGCCGCCATCGCGCGCATGCGCGGTCGACGCAGCGCCAGTCAGGAGCCGTTAAAAGAGGCCCCCGCGGCGATTCTCCGCAATCGACCGGCTGAGTTCCCGCTGATTTCTACTGGCGTGGTTCCAACCTGGTTCCACCCGGCCGGGTGCGCGGACTCGCGGCCGCACTGGCCGTCCTGGTGGAGGGGCGGGGGCCTCCACGACAGACAGGCCGGCGATCGGGGGCTCCCAATCGGCGGGCGCGCGCGATCCGGGGGGCCCATCTTCTTCCGCGCTGGCCCGCTGTGTGGCTCCGCCATGTTCCGCGGAGCCCGGTGCGAAAACGGCAGCCGCGCGCATGCGCGGACCCGTGGCCGGAAGTGCAGGGCCCCGTAGCGGCAGCAGGCGCTGCGCGGCGCACGTCGGGGCTCTGCTATCCCTCTTAAAACTGGAGAATCACTCCGGGCTTTTTGAAAAATGTCTGGAGTGATTCGCGCCTGTTTTCCGGCAGGTGTGGGGACATAGCCCCATTTTGGAGAATCCCGGCCCCCATTTCTCACCAACATTTGGTCATCCCACATGTTGGCCAGGATTTTCAGTCTCTGTCAAGGAGGGTGCAGTGAGCCAGCCAAAGGTCCTTTGACTTTGGCAGGACCGGAAGATCCTTCTTTTTTTTAGGGCAGCACGGTAACATTGTGGATAGCACAATTGCTTCACAGCTCCAAGGTCCCAGGTTCGATTCCCGGCTTGGGTCACTGTCTGTGCGGAGTCTGCACATCCTCCCCGTGTGTGCGTGGTTTTCCTCCGGGTGCTCCGGTTTCCTCCCACAGTCCAAAGATGTGCAGGTTAGGTGGATTGGCCATGATAAATTGCCCTTAGTGTCCAAAATTGCCCTTAGTGTTGGGTGGGGTTACTGGGTTATGGGGATAGAGTGGAGGTGTGGATCTTGGGTAGGGTGCTCTTTCCAATAGCCGGTGCAGACTCCTTGGGCTGAATGGCCTCCTTCTGCACTGTAAATTCTATGAAATCCCACTGGCGGGTGGGACCAGAAACTCCCGCCCATTTGTGCTATACAAATGTTGCTGTCTGATAGATATTGAAAGCTTTAGGTAGAGGCAGACAAGTGGATCTGCAGACGTGACTATGCGACAGGTTACTTTATAACAGAGAGATACCATCATGCTGCCATGTAGAGGCATAACAGAATGGTGATGCCTAAATAAGGAATGCATGGCATACTGAACAAGGGCGGAACGGTGGTTAGCACTGCTGCCTCACAGCGCCAGTAACCCGGGTTCGATTCCAGCCTTGTCTGTGTGGACTTTGCTTGTGGTCCCAGTGTCTGAGTGGGTTTCCTCCCACAATCCAAAGATGTGCCGGTTAGGTGAATCACTCATGCTAAATTGCCAGGGACGTGCAGGTTACAGACACCAGGAGTGAGAACCTGAGCTGATGTTTCTCATTCTCAGCTTGGTGGCGCTGAGGCCAAGTGTAGAAGCTCAGCCATTCCTCCAGTCGGGAATATCTCGATGCCAGGAAGTGACAATCCCCCGTCCGTTTCACACTCCCCTATCTGCTTCACTGCCACCCCCCCTCTCTCTTCCCCCCCCCTTCCCCCCCCCTCCCTTCCCCCCCCTCTCTTTCCCCCCCCTCTCTTTCCCCCCCTCTCTTTCCCCCCCCTATCTCTTCCCCCCCTCTCTCTCTTCCCCCCCTCTCTCTCTTCCCCCCCCTCTCTCTTCCCCCCCTCTCTCTCTTCCCCCCCTCTCTCTTCCCCCCCTCTCTCTCTTCCCCCCCTCTCTCTCTTCCCCCCCCTCTCTCTCTTCCCCCCCTCTCTCTCTTCCCCCCCTCTCTCTTCCCCCCCTCTCTTCCCCCCCTCTCTTCTTCCCCCCCTCCCCCTCCCCCTCTCTTCCCCCCTCCCCCCCTCTCTTCCCCCCCTCCCCCCCTCTCTTCCTCCCCCCTCCCCCCTCTCTTTCCCCCCCCTCCCCCCCTCTCTTCCCCCCCTCCCCCTCTCTTCCCCCCCCTCCCCCCCCCTCTCTTCCCCCCCTCTCTTCCCCCCCCCCCCCGATTGGGCTTCACTGACGATTGCACCGAGGCAGTGTGCCAAGAAGTGAAAGAATTGTGGGAATTGGGGGAGGGGGGGGGGGGGGGGGGGGGGTGCTCACCCTCAGGAGGATCATGAGGGATCACTAATCGAACTCCCCAGGGACTCGTTAGTGAGCCCTTTAAATGTTGCTCCCGGACCGGGAGTTCCGATAGTCCCGGGCTGGGATATTTGTGTTGTACGCCACAGCAGCGGCTTTGTCTCGAGTTGAAATGAAATGTCTCCTGGATTGCTCCAGTGATGGGAGGTCACATGTGATGAACACACCCAGATAGAGTTGGCCGCCCTGTTCTGGAACAAATTGATAAAAAGAAAAACCCATCAAAAGCCCACAATTCAGTGGAAAGCCAAAATGCCGATTCATCCCTCCCACCATCGAACCTGAGTCTTGAGACTGTCTGTTCTTGGAGATCCGATTACCCAAGTGACTGACAATTTCAACCTAAGCTCATCGTTCTGCTGTTTTCCGGTCAGAAGAAGATTTGAGGCTTATATATTTTTAAAATTTAGGTAGCCCTTGAAGGGTATTTTACATTATGCGCTAGAAATGGTACACGCCGACCAGACTTTACAAGGTAGGTGGGTGTAAGCATACAAGCCCCTATGGGTATTGAGAGTTACATATTTTCTGGATGCTGTATCCAACTCCAGCTGGAGGTACACGTGGCTTATATCGAGCTTGGTAAAAGTGTGGCCTCCTGCCAGTTTTGCATAGAGGTCTTTGTTGCGCAGCTTGGGGTACCAGTCTAGAAGGGAGGCTCTGTTAACAGTTAGTTCTCGCAAAGGCAGACAGACTTGTCAGGCTTGAGGACAGAGTCTACTGCCGCAGCCAGTGAGATATTTCTGAAGTTTAGTCACTGTTATAATGTGGGGAACGCAGCAACCAACTTACACACAGCAGGCTCCCACTAACAGCAATAACCCAGATAATGTTTTTGTATGTTAGCCGAGAGATATATATTGGCCAGGATACCAGGGATTACCAACTTCTGTACCCTCCTTAGAATAATGCCTTGGGATCCCATCCGAAAGACAGCATCTCCCTTTAGTTGAAAGGAACATGAGTGGGTCATTCAGCCCCTCGAGTCTGCTCCGCCATTCAATGAGATCATGGCTGATCTGAGGCCTAACTCCATATACCTGCCGCTGGCCCATAATACCTTTGCTTAACAAAACATTATCCATCCCAGATACAAAATTAACAGCTGATCTAACGTCAATTGCCATTTGTGGAAGAGAGTTCTAAACCTTTAGCACTCTTTGTGTATAGAATTGCTTCCTAACATCTCTCCTGAATGGCCTGGGCCTAATTTTTAGACTATAGAATCTCCAACCAGTGGGAATAGTTTGCCACCCCGTCTTTTCCTGTTAATATCTTGAAGACTTTGATCAGATCACCCCTTAACCGTCTAAATTCTGGATAAAACAGGCCTCATTTGTATAATCCCTCCTCATAACTTAACCCCTGAAGTCCAGGGATCATTCTTGTAAACCTACATGGCACTCCCTCCAAGGCACTTCCTCAGTACTGTACCAGAGAGTTGGTCTGGGTTATATTCTCGAGTCTTTGGTATGAGACTCAAACCCAGAATTTGACTGAGAGGTGATTTGCTTATGGTGATAAAAACACACGCTGACATTAGTGACTTGCACCTCAGTTGAAGCTGATCACCACCAGGCTGGCTCACTAACAGTGGCTTTCAGTACAATTACATTAAGTGTAGGATTGGGGCATGTTCAGAGCCCTTATTGATGGGAGCTACATTTCCCTCCAACAAAGCTGTTCCTGCAGCTCCAAGGACAAGCACTACCTGTGCCAGTAAAAAAAAATACTGCTTCGCTCACTGCATTCAGTGAAAATCTTTTGACTATGCAAACTCCGTCCAAGAATGACTTCATGGTGCAGTAGGTGGGAAGCCGTTCCAAATTCACTTGTGCCTTTTTCCCCCCTGATAATTAGTTTATTTCTGACAGTGGATTTGCCCAGGCGAGCTGCCCTTTCACGTAACACTGGATACACTCAGCGAGTGGACCGGGTCACTGTTTGCCCGTCAGTTATACACTAAGTGATAAATGGAGTCAGATTGCCAATCCCGCCCACCCGCAGGATTGCCCCTGGAGTCTCCAGGAATTAGAGATTAATTTCCCAGACAGCTGCAAGAAAATTCACACAGTCATCAACACAAAGAGTGTCCTTTGCGGTTTATTAATTGTAAAAATTATCATGAGATTTGGGGTGGTGGGGGTGGGGGTGGGGGTGGGGGTGGGGGTTGGGGGTATTTGAGTTACGCAGTAATGTAATTCCCAGAGACCCAGGGGACCCGGTTTCGAACCCCGTCACAGCAGACAGTGAAGTTTGAATCCAATAAAAGCTGGAATTAAAATAATGAAACTTTCTGATTGTCGTAAGTACCCCATCTGGGTCACTAGACATCAGTAATGGTGACCCCAGGTCACTAGAGATGGCGCTCCGATCTCTGTGAAGCCGGGATGCCGCTGTGTTTAGGCACTTTCCCTCTCAGTGCCAGTGCAAAACCCCCTGCCCAAAAGAATTTCCAAGTGTGGGTGGATTGTGATTTGGATCGTGCCAAACCACGCGGCGGGAATGACTCTGCTTCTCCAGCCGGAGATCTCACTTAGAAAAAGAAATTGTTTGGGAGATTTTAGCCCGACATCTCCATATTGGTTTCTGGTTTCAAAAATGACAACGATCATAATTTTCTTTTTTAAGTGTAAATCACCCTGGGATTTTGGGATCCCAGCGTGTGGGGAAAACAGGGATTAAGCAACAGGCAATTAGTTACAATGGGGTGACTGGAAGCCGAAACTAAATGCTGGGCATCAAGAAGATTTTCAAACTACATCCAAATCAGACACAGACCATTTAGCCCACAATCGGCTCCTGCTACCATTTACCGCTCCCCGCCCCTCCCAACACAAGCAAACAGTCCAAGTCACATTTACCACCTTGCTCCCAAAACCTTTCTCCTTCACTCCCTTTTCCCAATTATCTTTCAGATGAGAAGTTTAACTGAGGCTGAGCCATCTGCCCTCTCTAGTGGAGTCAAGGCTCTCTTGACATGAACAAAGGTTTTCCTGGTGCCCCGGTCAAAAGTTATCCCTCACTAGCATTCACTAAAAGAGATCACCATATCCTTTATTTCATTCGGCTTTGTGGGAGCTTGCTGTGCACAAATTGGCAGCTGCGTTTCCTGCATTACAGCAGTGAGTACATTTCGGAAATACTTAATCAGCTTTAGCATGGATTGGGACATCCCAAAGTCATGGAGGGCGCAATATAAATGCAAAAACATTTTTTTGAACGACTTAAAAAGTTGAAGGGACAGAAGGTATTTAGTGGTTGAGATCTAGGGAGATAGGATGTGTTGGCTGTTAATGATGGTGTGAAGAGAGCGAGGAGGGTGGATGATAGGCCACAGATGGGAAATTACTGACCAGAAATTCCACCGTAAGGTGCGATTAGTAATGACATATCAGTGAGATGCCAAAGTGCTATCAGATCTGGTCGAGATGGCCCAAGGTAGTATCAGAGCTGATCAAGGTGTTATCAGAGCTTACCAAGATGGCATCAGAGCGAGCTGAGCTGGCCAAGGTAGTAACAGAGTTGGCGGAACTGATCAAGGTAGTATCAGAGCTGGCGGCCAAGGTAGTATCAGAGCTGACCAAGGTGGCATGATGGCACAGCAGTGAGTAATAATAATAGTTATTGTCACAAATAGGCTTACATTAACACTGCAATGAAGTTACTGTGAAAAGCCCCTAGTCGCAACATTCCGGCGCCTGTTCGGGTATATGGAGGGAGAATTCAGAATATCCAATTCACCTAACAGCACGCCCTTCGGGACTTGTCGGAGGAAACCGGAGCACCCGGAAAACCCACGCAGGACACAAGGAGAACATGCAGACAGTAACCCAAGCCCGGAATCGAACCCGGGTCCCTGGAGCTGTGAAGCAACAGTGCTACCCACTGTTCTACCGTGCTGCCCATTAATCATAATGCAGAGGGGTTTCCTATGAAGGGTTCTCCAAGGACAAGCTGAAACATTTGACGATTTAGAAGGAGCAGACAATACGTGCAAGGATATGAAACAAGATTGTCCCATCCAACCCCCACCCACCCCCTCCACTCACTACACTGGAAACATCCCATTCCCAAAATATTTCTGCATTTTGCACATAGTTCCTGTTTGTTGAGACAAAGGAACACACTCTCATTAGTGCGAGACTAAACAATTGGCAGGAAATAGGTGATATGATTGTGATGTGTTGAAACCAATCCATAAAGGGCTTTCTGAACATCGATATGGAGATGAAAAGCCCAACTGGAAACTGGTCTTCCACCAATCAGGCTCAATACCTCACTGATCACCATCAATGCCTCCACCAATCAGAATCAATTTCCCACGGTCCTATTGCTTCATTGTCCATACACTGAAAGTTATGAATGTTCTCCCACCCCCAGGGTCCTGCTCAGAGGTACTCCCTCCCCCCCCCCCCCCCCCTCCCCCCAACCACCACCACCACCGTTTCAATCCACTGCATAATTGTGGTGCGCATTCTCTCAGCAATTCATCAGTGGAAGTACATTTGCTTGTTGCCTGCCAATTACATCAATCTGGAACTGTTTGACGTATCCTTCTGTCTCTACTGATCTTCCTACTTTTTGTGGACAAGTTTATGTTCCATTTTGATGTGCAGTAATTCATACAGATTCGAGGTGGTGGGCTCCAAGCATTGACTCTGCTAAACCTCCTCAACACCCACCAACCACAGCATGACACTTCCTCTGCCACGAGCAAATTTATATTTCTTTAATTGACTTTCTAGCCCAATTCTGCCTGCATCACTGCATTCCTGTGGTTTTTAGTTTAATTCGTAATCTTCCAGGCAAAATGTTCTGAAGACCAGAGAAAAAGAGGGAGAGAGAGAGAGAGAGAGAGATAGAGATACCTCCACCGAATACTGTCATATTTAATAATATGGTTCCCGAGAAAGGGCCCTCCCTTTCTCATTCCATGTGACTGCTTTCTGACTTTATACTCCAGCCCAGTCCTTAGAACAACTCCCACCCCACAACCTGGAACTGACGTTAGGCGACTGGATGTTTATTCCTCAAAAGAGGCGCATGCTGCTGAAGCTTTTCATCTTGCACTCATCAGGACAAAAGCAAGAATTCCAAATTTCAGACTGTCACAACAATTTGTACCACAGGAGAAAAAGGGTGCTTTCTCCATGGCAACACCTCGACTACCAATCAGCACCCTTTTCTGAATGTGGAAAACAGCCCCTCGGTCTTGGGCCAAGGGTTGATGGGTTTCCATTAGTTAAGCGGGATAACTGTCCCATTTTTGATGCGCAGCTTCTTTAGGAAGCAAGCCCTCCCAATCAGCCTGCCTAGTTTGTTTCTTGCTCAAGTCAGGTGCAGAGTGAGCCTGCACTTGTTCAAACGGGATTGCCTCATCGAGCTTCGATTTCTCTGGGTGAATGCAGCCTGCAGTCCAGTGAAAGTACAGAGCAGGCTAGAGTGACGCTGTGACCAAGACGCATTGTTTTAATATAACCCTGCCTGCGCATCACCGTGGAAGATGGGCAAGAGTGAACGAGCAGCAACCTCAACTCCCAGGTCAACAGCAGGGCGAGGTTCAGGCAGGTACCTTGCTGTTCCCTCTCTCTGCCTGATAGTCGCCCTTATCAGCAAGGACCGATGCTCATTAAAAAAATTCCAACAATTAAAAGGGGTTAACTTGATCCGAGAAAGTGAGGCTCCCTCCTGCAAACCCTGTGGAAAACTCCAGCCAAACCACAGCTCATTCAGATGTTTTGATGCAGGGTCCGTCCATCAGTCCATCCCCGATTTACACCTCTGCGGCCTCACGATGCTGCCTTTATGATTGTAACTCAGGACTATTTGCATTGAGCACAGCACCAGTGTGCAAACATGACTGCCTCCACACTGCAAACACTGGCAGTGAGATTCTAGGACGGGCAGTGATTCGAAACCTAAATGAAAAGTCAAGTAACTTGATATGGGAGAGTGCAGAGAGTTCGGATTGGTTGCTTGGGCTCAAAGCTGAGGCTCATTGGCAGATCCATGACAGAAACGGCTCAGTGTTCAGTTCCCGTCAAATCGAATGAAGGAACTTGTCGTATGAGGAATGTTTGACCGAAGCTGGGTCTGTACTCGTTGGAGTTTAGAAGGATGAGAGGGGATCTTATTGAAACTTACAAGATATTCTGAGGCCTGGATAGAGTGGACGTGGAGAGGATGTTTCCACTTGTAGGAAATATTAGAACCAGAGGACACCATCTCAGACTAAAGGGACGATCCTTTAAAACAAAGAGGAAGAGGAATTTCTTCAGCCAGAGGGTGGTGAATCTGTGGAACTTTTTGCCGCAGAAGGCTGTGGAGGCCAATTCACTGAATGTTTTTTAGACATACATAGGTTCATGATTAATAAGGGGATCAGGGGTTATGGAGAGAAGGCAGGAGAATGGGGATGAGAAAATATCAGCCATGATTGAATGGCGGAGCAAACTTGATGGGCCAAGTGGCCTAATTCTGCTCCTGTGTCTTATGGTCTAATTGGCGAGCGTCTCTGTCTCTGTCTCTGTCTCTCGGTCAAAGGTTGCAAGTTTAGAAGGAAGATGAAGATGTTTTACGGTGGTAAAAAGGAGCTATATAAAAACACAATTTGTTGTTATATTGCCTGTCACGCTTGCAGGTTGTCCCGGAAAATCTTTACCCTCAAGCGGGGATCATTTTGACTTTTGTCCGAGAGTGTAAACAGAGTACCTGACGTGCATCTTTCCCAATGTAAGTCAAGAGAAATAAAAATGGTTGATCCTGTATCCTGGGCAACTATGAATCATATGAAGTAATCTCCTGGAACACCACGCTTGGTGATCCTACATGACACACAGCAACATGAGGGTAATGATAAACTCTAGTATAATTAGCCAGAATTTAACAAACCTCAGCACTGGGCTGGAATCAGCAAGCAGCTGGTGTGTTTCTTGCACAGACTATCTGCTGCAACGCAAGCCTCCGAGTTTAAAAGGCTATTGTGTAAACAAAAATACTCCACTCATGTCCAATTGAGTTGCAAATCCAGTGGGATTCAACATGGCCCTGTCAGCATTACAGACAAATCCACACACGACTATACCATCCAGTCCTTGAACAGGGAGCATACTCGCTTACAGCCAGCTAAACAACAGAATTATTGCGGGTATAATTTTACACGTAGGAGCTGCTTTCTAAAATATATATTAAACATCAACTACTGCTGGAGGTGCGCAGACTGCTAGTTTAACAGTTCCTTTGCTAATAGGCTTGCAAACATTGATATGCCGATCAGGACAGTAGCTTGGAAGCAAATTGTCAACATGGTTCGGCAGGATGGCTTGTGCCGCATGCTGAAGGCACCTGTAACCAAATTAAAATCTAATGTTCCGGCCTCAGCGCATCAATCATTCTCAGCAAAAAGAAAAAAATCTGTTGAGGGAGTTTGTGGGCGGGAAGAGGGCCAACTTAGCTCAATGATCCACTGAGGCAACACTTCCCACAGACTGAGTTGCTGCCTTTGTCAAGGGCAATGAAATGTTGTCAAGAAACGGCTGCTTCAAGAAGGGCCTTTAGTCCAGCTTGTTACAATTATATAAGATTGTTATGTTTTGGGATGGTGCCTTTAATTTGAAAAGGTAAAAGGGAGAGGGTCATGTGACCTGTTCTGAAGTCTGCTTCGTAGAATAGAAGAGAAGCATATAGAAGCTTCTTGCAGAAGCTTAACAGCAAGCCTGGGTGGTTTGACGGGCAGATGTTAAAGGGAGCCAAGCTTTTGTATAGGATTTCAGCAAAGCCTTTGACAAGGCCCCACATGGGAGACTTGTAAAGAAGGCAAATGCGTGTGGGATACGTGGTAATTTAACAAGGTGGATTCAAAATTGGCTGAGCTATAGGAGACAGAGGGTGATGACAGACAGCTGCTTTAGAGACTGGAAGCCAGTGTCCAGTGGCATCCCACAGGGATCTGTGCTAGGTCCCTATTATTTGGCATTTACATAAACGACATAGAAGACAATGTAGGTGCAAGATCAATAGGTTTGCGGACAACACAAAGATTGGTCTGGCGATTAATAGTGAGGTTGAGTGTCTTGGGTTAAAGGAAGATATAGACGGGATGATCACATGGGCAGATAAGTGGCAGATGGAATTTAACTCTGAAAAGTATGAGGTGATACACTTTGGAAGGAGTAATTTAGCAAGGAAGTATTCAATGAACGGCCTCACACTGGGAAGTTCCGAGCAACAAAGGGACCTTGGCGTGTTTGTTCATCGATCTCTGAAGGCAGAAGGACAGGCAAATAGGTTGGTGGAAAAGACATTTGGAATACTTGCCTTTATCAATTAAGGCATAGATTACAAAAGCAGCTGGAGTACTGTGCAATTCTGGTCGCCACATTACAGGAAGGATGTGATTGCACTGGAGGGGCTGCAGAGGAGATTCACCAGGATGTTGCCTGGGATGGAACATTTAGGTTATGAAGGGAGGTTGTATAGGCTTGGATTGTTTTTGTTGCAGCAGAGAAGGCTGAGGAGCGAACT
This sequence comes from Scyliorhinus torazame, assembly GCF_047496885.1. Lineage (NCBI taxonomy): Eukaryota > Metazoa > Chordata > Chondrichthyes > Carcharhiniformes > Scyliorhinidae > Scyliorhinus > Scyliorhinus torazame. Next base: position 149,947,858 of record NC_092718.1, on the reverse strand, counting down.
GACTGAGGTGTACAAAATTATGAGGGTCATGGACAGGGTGGATAGGGAGCTGCTGTTTCCCTTAGTTGAAGGGTCTCACGAGGGGACACAAGTTCAAGGCGAGGGGGGCAGGGGTTTTGGGCCGGGGGGGCAATGAGAGGTAAAACCTTTTTACCCAGATGGTGGTGATGGTCTGGAATGCACTGCCTGGGAGGATGGTAGAAGCAGGTTGCCTCGCATCCTTTAAAAAGAACCTGGATAAGCACTTAGCACGTCATAACATTCAAAGCCAAGTGCTGGCAATTTTAAAAAAAAATCATTAATGGGATGTGTGCGTTGCTGGCTGGGCCAGCAATTATTGCCCATCCCCGAGGGCAATTAAGAGTCCACCACATTGTTGTGGGTGTGAAGTCACATGTAGGCCAGACCACGTAAGCATGGCAGATTTCCTTCCCTAAAAGGACAACAGTGAAGCAGATGGGTTTTTACATCAATCAACAATGGTCATCGTTAGACTTCCAATTTCAGCTTTGTATTGAACTCAAATTTCACCGTGGTGGGATTCGAACCCGGATCACCCAGAACATTACTCTGGGTCTCTAGTTACTAGTCCAGTGACAATACCGCTATGCCACTGCCTCCCCTCAAATGGAATTAGATAGATAGGTAGGTCAGCTGTTTTTCATGTGTCGGTGCAGACTCAGTGGGCTGAAGGGTCTCTTCTGCACTGTGAAGCTTGTTTTACTGAAGGAAGGTGCACAGTGCAGCAGCCTGTGTGCTAACAGTGAAAAGACTGGGTCTGCAAAGTTCCAGAAAAGTGCGGAGTATTTTCTGGTTGTAACCAGTTGTGCTTTACTCTATCCATTTACTTCCAAGATAAAAGAGTGCTGGGATCTCAAGGATAGCCATTCAGTATTTCTTTTTTTTTTTAATAAACATTTTATTGAGGTATTTTTGGTATTGCAACAACAACAAAATAAACAATGTACATGAAACTATAAACATAGTGCAAAAGCCGTCTCCCTTCCTTACAGGTCCCACCTTTATTAACCCGCTACTCTAAGCTAAAATAACACCTCCCCCCCCCCCCTTCTGCTACGGATTAATTTTCCGCGAAGAAGTCGACGACGGTTGCTACCTCCGGGCGAACCCTAACAGTCTCAAGGCAAACTTGATTTTCTCCAAACAGAGAAAGCTAGCCATGTCCGATACCCAGGTCTCCGACTTCGGGGGCTTAGAGTCCCTCCAAGCTAATAGGATCCGTCTCCGGGCTACCAGGGAAGCAAAGGCTAGAACGTCTGCCTCTTTCTCCTCCTGGATTCCCGGATCTTCCGACACCCCGAAAATCGCCACCTCTGGACTGAGCGCCACCCTTGTTTTTAACACCGTGGGCATGACATCTGCAAACCCCTGCCAAAATCCCCTGAGCTTCGGACATGTCCAGAACATGTGGACATGGTTCGCTGGTCCTCCCGCACACTTTGCACACCTGTCTTCTACACCAAAGAACCAGCTCATCCGGGCCACTGTCATGTGAGCCCGGTGAACAACCTTGAATTGTATCAGGCTGAGCCTGGCACATGTTGCGGACGCATTGACTCTACTCAACACGTCCGCCCATGACCATCCTCTATCTCGCCTCCCAGCTCCTCTTCCCACTTGTGCTTCAGCTCCTCGGTCTGCGTCTCCTCTGACACCATAAGTTCCTTGAAAATGTCAGAGACGTTCCCTTCTCCTACCCACCCTCTGGAAACTACCCTGTCCTGAATCCCCCTTAGTGGTAGGAGCGGAAAGGTTGATACCTGTTTATGTAGGAAGTCCCGCACCTGCAGATACCTGAATTTGTTTCCCCTCGCCAACCCAAATTTCTCCTTCAGCGCCCTCATACTCGGAAAGCTCCACTCTATAAACATATCCCCCATCCTCTCAATCCCTGCTCTCCGCCATATCCGGAACCCCTCATCCATACTTCCCGGGGCAAACGGGTGATTATAACAGATTGGGGACCAGACCGATGCTCCCTTTGCTCCCACATGTTTCCTCCATTGCCCCCAGACTCTCAGGGCCGTCACCACCACGGGGCTGGTGGAGTACCGCGCCGGCGAGAACGGCAGAGGCGCAGTTACCAACGCCCCCAGACTGGTGCCCTTGCATGAAACCGCCTCCATACTCTCCCATGCCGACCCCTCCCCCACCACCCACTTCCTGATCATGGCTATTTTCACCGCCCAGTAATAGTTACTAAAATTTGTCTGCACCAGCCCGCCCTCTCCCCGACTCCGCTCAAGCATTACCTTCCTTACTCGCGGGGTCTTACCCGCCCAAACAAAGCCAGTGGTCACTTTGTTGACCCGTTTAAAAAAGGACCGCGGAATAAAGATGGGGAGACACTGAAATACAAACAGGAATCCCGGGAGGACCGTCATCTTCACCGTCTGGACCCTCCCAGCCAGTGACAACGGAAGCGCGTCCCATCTACGAAAATCGTCCTTCATTTGGTCTACTAGTCGGGCCAGATTTAATTTATGCAGCCGGTCCCATTCCCGCGCCACTTGGATGCCTACGTACCTAAAGCATCCCCCTACTAATCTAAACGACAGCTCCCCAAATCGCCTCTCTTGTCCCCTCGCCTGGACCGCAAACATCTCTCTTTTCCTCATATTTAGCTTATACCCCGAAAACCGGCCAAATTCCCCTAGAATCCTCATGATTTCTTCCATCCCCTCTATTGGGTCCGATACATACAGAAGCAGGTCATCTGCATAGAGCGAGACTCTGTGCTCCACCCCATCCCCAGACCAGCCCCTTCCAGCCCCTTGAGGCTCTCAGAGCAATTGCCAACGGCTCTATAGCTAGCGCGAACAACAGTGGGGAGAGTGGGCATCCCTGTCTCGTCCCTCGGTGCAGTCTAAAATAGTCCAACGTTGTCCTATTCGTCCGTACGCTTGCCACAGGAGCCTGATACAACAACCTGACCCAGTCAATAAAGCCCCGCCCAAATCCGAACCGTCCCAGTACCTCCCACAGATAATCCTATTCTACCCGATCAAAAGCCTTTTCTGCATCCATTACGATCACTACCTCCACCTCCCTACCTTCCGGGGGCATCATGATCACATTTCACAATCTTCTTACATTGGCCACTGTCATGATATTCAGGTAAACATCATAGCACATACATACATACATACATACTGATGGACAGATCAACGGACCAATCAACACACACAACACAACAGCCAATCACAGGCAAGAGCATACACAGTACAAAACAGGGAACACGACACTTCCTGGGCACTCGAGCAGGAGATGGCTCAGGGCGCAGAGCTCATTACAAGCCATTCAGACATCCACCATGTGCTGAGTGCCACTACAAGATGGAATAGGTCCACAGAATCAAGGGTCATGATCGAACCTCAGTAAACAGTTTACCAGTGTAAATAGATGTTTGAAATAAAACTGCATTGTACCATTCGACACCGTGTTGGTTCGTCTGTGTAGCACAGTACCCAACACTTCAGCCACCAACTGCCTACCCTTAACAAACCCCGTCTGGTCCTCCCCAATAACGTCCGGAACACAATCCTCAATCCTGGAGGACAAAAGTTTGGCCAGCAATTTGGCATCCACATTCAACAGGGATATCGGCCTGTAGAACCCGCACAGCTCCGGGTTCTTGTCCCGCTTCAGAATCAGTGAAATCGTGGCCTGAGACATCGTCGGGGGCAGCACCCCTCTCTCCCTTGCCTCATTGAACATCCTCATCAACAACGGTCCCAATATCCCAGAGAACTTTTTATAAAACTCCACTGGGTACCCGTCCGGCACCGGGGGCCTTCAGACCCTCCACTATCTCTTCCAACCCGATCGGGGCCGCCAGCCCTTCTACCAGCCCCCCGTCCACCTTTGGGAAATTCAGCCCCTCCAAGAAGTGCCTCATCCACTCTAGCCCCGTAGGGGGTTCCGACCTGTACAGCCTACTGTAGAAATCCCTAAACGCCTTATTCAGCCCTGCTGAATCTCCAACCAGGTTCCCATCTCTGTCATTTACTTTCCCTATCTCCCTGGCTGCCTCCCTCTTTCTAAGCTGCTGTGTAAGCATTCTGCTGGCCTTCTCTCCACGCTCATAGATCACTCCCCTCACCTTTCTCAGCTGCTCCACCGCCCTCCTTGTGGTTAACAAGCCAAACGCTGCCTGTAGCCTTGGCCATTCCCTTAAAAGCCCTGCCTCTGGGGTCTCCGCATACCTCCTATCGATCTGTAGTATCTCCTTTACCAGTCAGTCCGTCTCTGCCCTGTCCACCTTCTCCCTATGGGCCCGTATCGAGATCAGCTCCCCTCTGACCACCGCCTTCAGTGCTTCCCAGACCACCGCTGCTGAAATTTCCCCCGTGTCGTTGACCTGCAGGTAGTTCTGAATACATTTCCTCAGCCGCTCGCAAACTCCTTCGTCAGCCCAAAGTCCCCCATCTAACCTCCATTGCGGGCGCTGGTTACTGTCTTTACTAACCTGCAGGTCAACCCAGTGCGGAGCATGGTCTGATATTGTGATCGCCGAGTACCCCGTGGTCACCACCCCTGCCAGTAAGGCCCTGCTCAAAATAAAGAAATCAATCCGGGAATACACTTTATGCACGTGTGAGTAGAAGGAGAACTCCTTCACCCTCGGCTGTCCAAATCACCCTGGATCGACCCCCCCCACCCCTCGAGCTTGACCGGTCTAAGCCAGGGTCAATAACTGGGTTGAAGTCCCCTCCCATGAACAATCTGTGCCAGTCCAGATCCGGTATCTTCCCCAGCATCCTCTTTATAAACTCCACATCATCCCAATTTGGCGCATACACATTTACTAATACCACCTGCACCCCCTCCAGTTTCCCACTGACCATAATGTACCGACCTCCCACGTCCGAGACTATTCTACCCGCCTCAAACACCACCCGCTTATTGATCAGGATCGCGACCTCTCTAGTCTTTGAGTCTAGTCCCGAGTGAAAGACCCGACTGACCCAGCCTTTCCTCAATCTAACCTGGTCAGTTACTCTAAGGTGCGTCTCCTGCAACATTACCACGTCCACCTTCAGTCCTCTAAGATGCGCGAACACATGTGCCCTCTTGACCGGCCCATTTAATCCGCAAACATTCCAGGTGATCAGCCTAGTTGGGGGGCTCATTGCCCCCCCCCCCACCGATCAGCCATCCCCTTTTTTGGGCCCGCCTCCAGCCCATGCTCTGTGCCTCCACCGGCCCGCCCCCAGGCAGACTCCACCCCCAACCTCCTCTCTGTCCCTTAGCCCAAGTCCCTCCCTCGTCAGTAGAACATTTACCACCCCCCCCCCCCCCGAGTAACAACACTCTGTAACCCAACCCCTTTAATAAACCGAACATATGTACACCCCCCACTGTGCTTCCGTGAGCTAGCCCGCCCAGCTAGCTTGGTGACCCCCATCCCTGGTGCCGGATTGTCTCCCACCTATTGTTCCCTCCCCACCCTCTTCCCCCCCGCTCATACAAACATACTCCAACATCAAACAATCCCCACACAATTGCCCGACAGAAAAACACCAAGATCTAAAGAAGCACACCTCCATCCCCCAACAGTGCAAATGAAAACCTTAACTCACTCAGCTCTGCCGCTGGTCCCAAATCAATGCAAAAGGCATTACAATCAGCTTCCACAAAAAGAAAAACAAGAAATTTTTTTTTAAAAAGAACAGAAAAACAAAGAAAAAAATACAAGAACTTTGCAGCAAAGTTCAAAAGTTCCCAGTCCACCACCAGTCCTTTCCTTTTCGCGAAGTCCAGCTCGTCCTCAGGCGACTCAAAATAAAAGTTTTGTTCCTCGTGCGTGACCCAGAGATGGGCTGGATACAACAGTCCGAACTTCACCTTTTTCTTAAAAAGGATCGACCCAATCAGGTTGAAGCCTGCTCTTCTCCTGGCCAACTCCACACTCAGGCGTTGGTAAACCCGCAGGATACTGTTGTCCCACTTACAGCTCCGTGTTTGCTTGGCCCACTGTAGAATGCGCTCCTTATCCAAGTACCTGTGGAATCTCACCACCATTGCCCTCGGAGGGGTCTCCCATTCGCGGCTTCCTCGCAAGTGCTCTGTGAGCCCTGTCCAACTCCAAGTGTCGGGAGAATGCCCCATCCCCCAGCAGCTTCTCAAACATGTATGCGATGTCTACCCCAGTGTCCGCTCCTTCGAACCCCTCCAGGAGGCCAACGATTCTCAAGTTCTGCCGGCGGGACCTATTCTCTAGGTCCTCCACCTTCTCTGGCAGCTTGAAATGAAAAATGAAAATGGCTTATTGTCACAAGTAGGCTTCAAATGAAGTTACTGTGAAAAGCCCCTAGTCGCCACATTACGGCACCTGTTCGGGGAGGCTGTTACGGGAATCAAACCGTGCTGCTGGCCTGCCTTGGTCTGCTTTCAAAGCCAGCGATTTAGCCCTGTGCTAAACAGCCTAAACAGCTTCTTCTGCTGGTCTCTCAGCATCCCCACCTCCAACTCCACCGCAGTTTGATGTTCCTCCTGCTCAGCCAGCACCTTCTCTACCTTCTGGATCGTCCGATCTTGGGCGTCCAATCTAAGCTCTAGCCGCTCAATTGACACTTTTATCGGGGCCAAGCAGTCCCGTTTCTGCTTAGCGAAGCCTTCCTGAATAACTTGCATCAGCTGCTCCGTTGACCGCTGTGTCGACAAACCAGAGGACCGGTCCTCCGCCATGCTGTCTCCCGCTGCAGCTTCAGCCCAAGCCTTCTCTGTCTTTCTGTTTCTGCCTTTACGAGCACTTCTAGTCCTTCTCTCCATGCACCGGTGTGGGAAATCAGTACACAATTGCCTCTGTCATCAGTATTACAATTCAAGTCCGGTAGAAAATCGGGGAAAAGGTCCAAAAGTCCGACCAGTGCGGGAGCCACCAAATGTACGACTTACTCCTTCATAGTCGCCACCAGAACGCCATTCAGTATTTCTACATGGATGTAAGGCCCATGTGATTGACATTGCCATGGAGATAGGATTTGAGATATCTCTGAAGACAAAGGTTAGCCTGCTAGGATCTGGAAGACAGTGGGCAGCTATAGGCAGCAAGATACTATGGTTGACCGTACAGGAATGTGGGTGGGAGCTGATGCTCAGATTGAAAAGACAAATTCATGAGGAGATAAAAAATAGACATTGGAAGATTTCCTTAGCTTGAAAGAAAGAATCTACAGGGAAAAAAACCTCACTGTGAAAGACAGTTCTGAGATTAAACGTTTTCAGGCTTAAAAAAAAAGGAAAAGAAAAGTAAACCCTCAGGAGCTAAGAACCACCTAGGACTGGTTCCGGAACAATTGAATGTCTAATAAAAAGGACAGTGTAAAGTATATCTGTGAAAAGCATTTTCGTTTTTTTCCCAATTAAGGGGCAATTTAGCGTGGCCAATTCACCAATCCTGCACATCTTTTTGGGTTGTGGGGGTGAGATCCATGCAGACATGGGGAGAATGTGCAAACTCCCCATGGACAGTGACCCGGGGTCGGGATAGAATTTGGGACCTGGGGGCTATGAGGCAGCAGTGCTAACTACTACGCCACCGTGCCGCCCTGTGAAATGCATTTTCTGTTGTACTAAAAGGGGAATGTTCTGTATTGCGGTTTAAAGTACAAGTTGCCTACATATAAACTGTTTAGTCAACAGTGCTTCTTGTCTTTTGTTACGGTAAAAGTTAAACCTTGACATGTCACATTTTCAGCAATCAATTGAAAGTTTGAATTTTTAAAAAAATTATCAGTCTCTGCAATGATCATAATAAACCACATTAAAGAGGGTGACAATAAACAACATGCAGTAAACCTGCACCTAGTTGGTTAAATTGTGGGATTCTGGTGAGGTTGTCAAGACAAAAAGCATAAAGTTCTCATCAATATCATTCATGCACTTGAGCTTTGCTCTAACATTTATAAACCTTTGAATAATTCTGGCTATCAATGCCAGGCACTTATCTTTACACTGGTTTATATTTACTGTTCAACTTGCTACACACCCACACACACATGCCAAGTCCACCATTAGCCCCCAGCCAGGTTATGGATTGGGAGTGATAGGTTGTGAAGAGGATGTAAGAAGACGACAAAAGGACATAAATAGGTTAATTGAGTGGGTAAAGATCTGACAAATAGAGTATCCCGTGGGAAAATGTGAAATGCGCATTTTGGCAGAATTAATAAAAAAATAAGCATATTATCTAAACAACACGAGATTGCAGAGCTTAGATACAGAGTGCCCAAATGCATGAATTGCAAAATGCTAGTGTGAAGGTACAGCAAGTAATTAGGAAAGCTAATAGAATGTTATCACTTATTACAAGGAGAATTAAATACAAGAGTAGGGAGGTAATGCGTTGTTATATGGGGCATTGGTGAGGCCACATCTGGAGTACTGTGTACAGTATTGGTCTCCTTATTTAAGGAAGCAGTTCAGAGAAGGTTTACCGGACTAATACCTGGAGTAGGCGGGTTGTCTAATGAGAAATTGGACAGGCTAGACTTGTATCTGCTGGAATTTAGAAACATAAGAGGCAACTTGATTGAAACAAACAAGATCCTGAGGGGTGTTGACCCGGTGGATGTGGAGAGAATATTTCCTCTTGTGGGGGAATCTAGAACTAGAGGTCACTGTTTAAAAATAAGGGGTCGCCCATAGACGGAGAGGAGTAAAAACTGTCCCTCTCAAAGGGTTGCGAGACTTTGGAATTCTCTTCCTCATAAGGAGCTTGAGACGGAGGCTGGAATTTTCCAGCTCCCACTCAGCGGAGGTGGATCACTTTTGGCCGCAGACAGGATCTTCCAATCCTGCAAGTCTGTAGTGCCCTGCATGGCTCGTCTGTCTTACTGCCGGGGAACCCATGGCAGGGGTCAACTTTGGCGGGTCCGGAAGATTTTGCTGATGGGAGGGGCCGTAAAATCCCACCCAGAGTCTTTGAATATCTTTAAGGCAAAGGCTGGTTGATTGTTGATGAGCAAGGAGGTGAAAGGCTAACAGGGGTAGGCAGGAATGTGGAACTGAGGTTAAAAATTAGATTCGCCATGATATTATTGAATGGCAGAACGGGCTCAAGGGGCCGAGTGGCCTACTCCTGCTCTTAACTCGTATGCTCCTAAGCTAACCCTTATCCTCCACCCCTCTTTCTCCTAAGAGCAACCAAAGGTTGCAACTAATTTGGGGGTTAAATAAATATTGCAGCGTTCTCTGCCTCAGCCACACCCTGCAGAAAAATGTTTTGGAATTCACCACTCCAAATTCCTTCTCTCTATCGGTGTTATGGTTTTATTTTCGGCACCACATTTTGGAATGAACATTAGAAATCGGGAATTGAACAGGAGCGACTTTAATTAATTAATTTTCCTTTTGTGAATAGTCCTGGACAGATGTAAAATCCAACATGGCTGCCCAGTGTACATTTTGTGGAATACGATTGGTCCATGGGAATGTGAGGTAACATTGACCACTGTTAGAACTCGATTGGTTTGTTTTGTTACACGAGGAAGATGGATTGTTACAGCTTCACAATGCTAATCTAGATTTGAAGTGCCGATCACTAGTGCCTGGCACCATTTCTGAGAATAGTCCTTCGGCTACTGGGGAATGTTGTTTGTAAATGATTTAGGTGACAGCAGGTTATGGATACTGGGTCTGAAGGGGCATCAAGTGCCTGGCACTGCTGTAATACCTAGTTCAAGCTAATATAGGCAGTGACAGAATTCCACAATTTTGCTTAAGCAAGAAATAAAATGTGCATAATTTGATTTCAGTCCATGTGTTCTTTAACAGGATGGTGATTTACAGGTACAAAGTATGAATATGTAAATCACCACTGATTTCCCCTGTTGAACCACTCCCACCTGTTCCCCACACCCTGGGCCCACCTTGTACATCCTCCTCCCTCCCTCTTACCCTCACTTCCCATTTCCCTTCTCTCTTCCTCCTCTCCATCTCCCCTACCCCTCTCCACCTCCCCCCTCCTGTCCCTTTCTGCTCCCCCAGCCCTCTCATCACTCTACCCCTCTCTCGCTCTCCCTCGCCTCTCCCCCAGCTCCCCCAAAACTCCCTACCTCCCCAGCTGATATTGGTATTTTACTGTGCAAGAAAATACAAATCTTGCTGTCTCCCAGATTCAGTGTTACAACTATGGCCATGGGAGGAAACCTGTGGATTTTTATCTGGACTCTGCCCACACTGTCTGGGGAATCTCCTGCACTCGTCAGGGTTTCAGTATCTGCGGCATTTGCCGGTTTAAATCAGGGCTGAAGCATAAATGTGAGCGAATGGGGAATCCATTTCTCTAATTTCAGGGACAAAACACACTATTCTTGATTTCAGCATATCCGTTTCTCTTCCTCCATTAATGTCCCATTTCCTCCTTGCAGATTCCTGCTGCAAATCACTGTCCCTGCCTTTTATTTCCTTTTCAGTAATACTTTCACACAAACGCTCAGCTTGTGATGTAAAGTCCCAGTGCAGGGCTATTTGCATTGAAGTGATTTAGCTGCACACTGCAGCTGCTATTTAGCATAAAGGACTAATTCTCTCCTTTTTCAAAAGAGAGGAGCAGGTTTGTCCCCAACCTTTATCAGCAAGCCCATTTTCAATCATTTAAACCACTCAGGGAGAGAATCTCAGTTCTGTTCTCAGACTACATTATTATTCCATTTTCTCTCACTTTTGCTGCATGGATTGGAATGTTGATTTTTACTTTTGAATCGGTGATAATCCTGGGAATGGTTTGCATTCTGCACACAACCCAAAAATGAGGGTCAACTGGGAGAGGAGGTGGAGAGGGGTGGGGGAAGAGAACGTGGAGGGAAAGAAAAACAGGAGAAGAGGTGGTCATGGCACAGTGGCATGGCCACTGGACTAATAATCCAGACACCCAGGGCAATGCTGGGGACCTGGGTTCAAATCCAACCATGGCACGTTATGAGGGTTTTTTTTGAGGAGGTGACCAGGTGTGTAAATGAGGGTAGTGCAGTTGATGCAGTTTATATAGGATTTCAGCAAAGCCGTTGACATGGTCCCACATGGGAGACTTGTAAAGAAGAAGGCAAATGCACATGGGATACAGGGTAATTTGACAAGGTGGATTCAAAATTGGCTTAGTTGTAGGAGGCAGAGGGTGATGACAGACAGCTGCTTTAGTGATTGGAAGCTGGTGTCCAGTAGCGTACCACAGGGATCTGTGTTGGGTCCTCTATTATTTGTAATTTATATAAATGACATAGATGACTATGTGAGGGATAGGACCATTGAGTTTGCAGATAACACAAAGATTAACAGTGAGGTTGAGTGTCTTAGGTTAGAAGAAGATATAGACAGGATGGTCAAATGGACAGATAAGTGCAGATGGAATTTAACCCTGAAAAGTGTGAGGTGATAAACTTTGGAAAGAGAAATTTGACATGGAAGTATTCAATGAATGACATGACACTAAGAAGTTGAGGGACAAAGGGACCTTGGCTGTTTGTCCATAGATCTCTGAAGGCAACAGGACAGTTAAATACGTTGGTGAAAAAGGCATATGGGACACATGCCTTTATCAATCGAGGCATAGGGCGGCATGGTAGAGCAGTGGTTAGCACTGTTGCCTCACAAAGTCAAGGACAGTTCGGGTCACTGTCTGTCTGTGTGGAGTTTGCACATTCTCCTCGTGTCTACGTGGGTCTCACCCCCACAAACCCAAAAGATGTGCAGGGTAGGTAGATTGGCCACGCTAAATTGCCCTTTAATTGGGAAAAAAAATAATTGGGCACACAAATTTTTTTTTAAAAATCCATCGAGGCATAGATTACAAAAGCAGGGAGGTCATGTAGAGTTATATAGAAGTTTGGTAAGGTCTCAGCTGGATACAGTGTGCAGTTCTAGTCGCCGCATTATCGGAAATATGTAATTTCACTGGCGGAACGGCAGAGGCTATTCACCAGGATGTTGCCTGGGTTGGAACACTTAAGTTATGAAAAGATGCTGGGTAAGCTTGGGTTGTTTTCTTTGGAGCAGAGAGGACTGAGGGGTGACCTGATCAAGGTGGACAATATTATGAGGGGCATGGACAGGGTGGTTAGGGAGCAGCTGTTCCCCTTAGTTGAAGGGTCAGTCACGAGGGGACACAAGTTCAAGGTGAGGGGCAGGAGGTTGAGGGGGGATTTGAGGAAAAACTGTTTTACCCAGAGGGTGGTGATGGTCTGGAAGGCACTGCCTGGGAATGTGGTAGAGGCAGGATGCCTCACATTCTTTAAAAGGTACCTGGATGAGCACTTGGCACGCCATAACATTCAAGGCCAAGTGCTCGTAAATGGGATTAGGTAGGTTGGTTAAGTGTTTTTCACGTGTTGCTGCAGACGCGATGAATCAAAAGGCTCTTCTGCACTGTGTGATTCTGTGAAATTTGAATTAAATAAAAATCTGGAATTGAAGATGATCATGAAACCATTGTCCATCTGGTTGCTTTAGGAAAATAAATCTGCCATCATTACCTGTCTGGCCCACACAAGACTCTGTGGTGGACTCTGAAATGGCCTAGCAAGCCACTTAATTCAAGGACAATTAGGGATAGGCATCAAATGCTGGCCCAGCCAGCGACGCCCGCATCCTGTGAATGAATTTTTAAAAAGAGAGCCCAAGTTGTGACATGTTAAAGTGACCATTGAGTTTTGACATTCCTTCAAATGAGCGGAAATTGAGGGAACTCAAGAGATTTCTAAAACACAACTCAATCTTCACAATGTTAGTCAACCTTGTGATGTCCATAGCAGTTCACCCACTCTATCCCAGTCACAGCTCCTCTGCTCAATTTCCATTCTCACTTGAATTTCCACATGCAATTCAACTCTTGACCAAGTCTAGTCCATGCTCATACACAGATAGTTAAACACAGTGCATCTCAAATCACTTAAGTGGCCACAGGATTCAGCTACTCACTGCTGGGCAACCGGAGAGATGAGGCCTGGCCTCTGTAGGTGTCAAAACTAAGTGGTTAGCGGCTGGTCACTAACCTGTGGGCAACAATCCGGACTTGCTGTCACTCACTCCAAAGTGTCTCTGGATGTCTGCCAGTACACCTGAGGATAAATTGAGAGAGGGAATTAGAGGATGAAAAAGAGCAAAAAGTAATAGAAACTCATTAATGCATCTGGAATCATTTCGCTGACTCATTAACGGTAATGAATTCAGTTGATGGGATACAACACATTTACTGCTGATAGCCTCATTGCTACAAAAAGATTCAGCTCATTATGAAGGGATCAGGGAACAGGATTTCAATCATGCTGTGGGATCAAGTGGGCTATGTTTTTTTTTAAAGTGGGCTATGGTTAATAAGAGTCGGTGCGGGACTTCCGGTGACGGCGGGCGGGAGGCGGCCGCACAATGGAGGGCTCCCGGTCGGCAACGGCATTTTCGGGGCTTTAAGCCCTGTCCCAGGGTCCGCGGAGGCGGCAGAAGAAGGGAGAAGGCACGGAGGAGGCACAGTGAAGACACAGAAGGGAAAAAGGAACAAAGAAAAATGTCGAGGGTGAGCAAGAAAACGGCCGGAAAAAAAACAGCTGGAGGTCCGTCGGGGAGTGGAAAGGTCACCGCGGGGTCACCAGGAAAAATGGAGGTTGGAGCACCAGGGAAGGCCGCACTGCTTACGGGTGAAGAAATAACTAAGGTGATGGCTGCGGAATTTGAAAAGCAGTTGGCGCAGATTGCGAATTGCATGGAGACGGTGAGGAAGGAGATGAGGGAGGTTTTGAGTGTGCTGGTGGAGGAGGCGGTTTCCCCGGTGAGGACGGAGGTGGCGAGTGCAGTGGCGGAGGTGCGAGAGCAAGGGGAGGCGCTGAAGGAAGTGGAGGAGACGTTATTGCAGCACGGTGATCAACTTGCCTCGCTGGGGAAAGAGATGCGGAAGGTGATGGATACTAACAAGGATCTGCGAGGAAAAATGGAAGACCTGGAAAACAGATTCAGGCGACAGAATTTGAGGATTGTGGGGCTGCCCGAAGGAGTTGAAGGACCGAAGCCGACTGAGTACTTTGCCGCGATGCTGGCAAAATTATTGGGGGAGGGGGAGGATCCCTCCCGATATGAACTGGATCGGGCTCATCGGTCGTGGAGGCCTATACCAAAGGCGAGTGAGCCGCCAAGGGCAGTGACTCTGTGCTTCCGTAGGTACAGGGTGAAGGAGAAGGTCCTGAGCTGGGCCAAGCAGAAGCGGGTGGTGCAGTGGGCTGGAGCTGGTATACGTGTATACCAGGACTTTACGGTGGAGCTGGCAAGGAGGCGGGCTGCCTTCAACCGGGTGAAGAGGGCACTGTATATTAGCAAGGTGCGGTGCGGCATTGTATATCCAGCGAAGCTGAGGGTGACTTACAAGCTCAGGGACTTTTATTTTGGAACGGCGGAAGCAGCGGAGGAGTTTGCGAAAGCAGAAGGACTGTGGCAGAACTGACAAATTGAGGAATGGCCATGTGCCGATGTAACCTCATGACTGTATTTTCTTCTTTTTTGTATCACTGCGCGCGGGTGTAGAGATTAAAGGAGCCAAAGTGGTATATATTTGGACAAGGGAAGGGACGGGACTTTCACTTGAAATGAGGGTTCTTTGGAGTGTAGGTGGATATGCGGGGTTTGTGTGCTAAAAGGGGATCTTTGGGCTTTCCTAGGGCCGGGCAAGTGGGAAAGGGACCCGGGCGGGGGCCTCCACGCTGGCCGGTTTAAGCCGGCCAGTGAACGGGAGTGAGGTGGGGGGAGGGGCTGCGGCCATCGGAGCCTGGCAGAACAGGGTCCTAGTGGTCTAGCCAGGGTGGAAAGTTGGGGGTAGGAGCCGAGGTTGGGAAGAGGAGTTTTACAAGAGGCAGTGGACAGGAGGAGCTGGAGACCCCTGGAGACCCGCGGTTGGGGGGGGGGGGGGGGGCGGACTTTACGAATCTACCGCAAATGTGAATCTTTACTCCCTGTCGGGCAATGGACTCGCATTGAAAATCCTTTAATTCATTCATGGGATTTGGGTGTCGCTGGCTGGGCCAGTATTTATTGCCCATCCCAGAGGGCATTTAAGAGTCAGCCACATGGGGGCGGCATGGTGGCACAGTGGTTAGCACTGCTGCCTCACGGAGCTGAGGACCCGGGTTCAATCCCGGTCCCGGGTCACTGTCCGTGGAGTTTGCACATTCTCCCAGTGTCTGCGTGCGTCTCATCCCACAACCCAAAGATGTGCAGGGTAGTCTAAGTGGCCACATTAAATTGCCCCTTAATTGGAAAAAAAAAATTGGGTACTCTAAATTTAAAAACAAAGTCAGCCACATTGCTGTGGATCTGGAATCACATGTAGGCCAGACCAGGTAAGGATGGCAGATTTCCTAAAGGACATCAGTGAACCAGATGGGTTTTTACAACAATCGCCAATGGTTTTGTGGTAATCATTAGACTTTTAATTGCAGGTTTTTAAAATTAAATTCAAATTTTACCATCTGCCATGGTGGAATTTGAACTCCAGTCCCCAGAGCACTACTCTCTTTGATGTTAAAGGATTCCTCCTTTGTTTGGTTGCCTGCGATTGGAAATGCTATCGCAATGTGGGAGGAATTCTGATCTGTGTAACACAGCTCCTGTACAAACTTCGTAAAGAGCAAAAACCACTGGAGGCTGGAGAATTAGAGAATTAAAAAAAGTGAACCTGGCAGAAAAAATGCATAATTAATACACTTTTCAATTATAAATGGTTATAAATTATGTTGTTGGGGAAGGTTAAAATCAATGATGGAAAATTTATTTTGAGAATTAGAATATAAAGACAGATTTTTCTGCCGAGCATATTAAAATTCATGCATTTTCTCCTTCAAAAATGCAGCTCTAAATTTAATTTGGGACACAGGCATTGTTTTCTCCTTTAAATGTTTTTTTTCCCCCATTCTTTTTATTTTAATTTTCTCTCTCCCGTTTTCCTCTCTTTGCACACAAAAGCACAGTGGTGGCAGTGTGCACTGACTACTCAAGGCACTGCAGCAACTCGCAAACATTTCTTCAACTATCAATCCCAAACCCGTGCTCCCCAGCAGCCAAAGGACAAGAGCAGCAGTTCTATGGGAAGGTCATCACCTCCAAATTCCCCTTGAACTCACACATCATCCCAACTTGGAACCATGTATCACCATTGCTTCATTATGTGTGGATCGGGGCGGCACGGTGGTGCAGTAAACATCATTCCCCACTGCTGCCCCACAGCGCCCGGCCCCAGGTCATTGCCCATGTGGAGTTTGCACACTCTCCCTGTTTCTGCATGGGTCTCACCCCCACAACCCAAAGATGTACAGGGTAGGTGAAGTGGCCATGCTAAATTGTTCCTTAATTGGAAAAAAATTGGGTACGCTAAATTTATTTTTAAAAAATTGTTGGATCAATTCCTTCCGTAACAGCACTGTGGGAATCCTTATCACATAGGAACAAGGAGAAGCCATTCAGCCCCTCGAGTCTGTTCTAACTTTTAATGAGATCATGATGGATCTATGGCCTACCTCCATACACCAACCTTCATCCCATATCCCTAGATACTTTTGGTTAACAAATATCTGTCAATCTGATTTAAATTAACTATTGATCTAGCATCAATCACCATTTGTGGGACAGAGTTCTAAACTCCAACCACCCTGGTGTGTAGAATTACTTAATTTCACCCCTGAAAGATTTGGCGCTAATCTTTCGGCTATGACCCCTGGCCCAAGACTCGCAGCCAGTTGAAATAATTTCTCTCCATCCCATCGGTTTCCGTTAATATCTTGAAAAATCGCGGGGAATTCACCCCATAATCTCTCCTCACTTTTACCCTTGGCGTTCCAGTTTCATTCTGGTAAATCTACAGTGCACTCCACAGTCAAATTCTGCCAATTAAGAGTATTTGCCCGTTATCCCTCCTCTGACTCCTGCCACTCAGCCAATCGCCAAACCAGGTCAATAACCTGCCTTCAACTTCATAAGCTTCACCTGAGTTAACAGTCTCTTATGAAGGAATTAATCAAATGCCTTCTGGGTCCATATAAATAATGTCCATTTCCCTGTTCACTCCTTCAGTCCCCTCTTCCGAATGTTCGTCAGACATGACCTACAAATCCGATCTGGCTTTTTTCTGACCGGGTGTTCTGGCACCGTATCCATAATTATAAACCTTGGTAATTTCCCGCTAACAGGTGTTAAGATATCTGGTTTATATTCTCCTATTTTCCTCTCTCACCCTCCTTAAATAGGGGAATGATGTTTACTTTTCCAATCTAAAACAATGGTTGCTGAATAGAGAGCACTTTGGAAGATTATAGTCAGGCCCTCTGCACCAAATAGACTGCCCACATTGCTGAGGCTCAAGGGAAGACCCATCAGCACCTTCTCAAAGGCAACCAGGGATGATTTAAAAAAAAACATTATAGTATCCTAATTTTTTTCCAATTAAGGAGCAATTTTAGCCTAGCCAATCCACCTATCCTGCACATCTTTGGGTTGTGGGGGTGAAACCCACAGCGACATGGGGAGAATGTGCAAACCCCACACAGACAGTGACCTGGGGTTGGGATCGAACCCGGGTTCTCGGGGCCATGAGGCAGCAGTGATAACCACTGCGCCACCGTTCCGCCCTGCAACCCGGGATGGTTAATAAATTTCCAGCGTTGCTCATATCCCGAGAATTTGTTATTAAAAGACTACATGTTCCTCGGCCTCTGTCAGCACCTTCTATGCAGTTGTGCCGAGGTGATCTGATTGACTTGCTCTCCAACTTGGTCTCCATCCCCGTGGCAACATACCACACTTCCTATCAATATAATATTCTGGAACCCGCAACGTAGAGAATCTTGAAGCTACAAATCCTTCGAATAGGTTATATCCCAGGTCAGAAGGCCATCAAGGACACAGGTTCCTTACGGTACATATACACCTCACAAGCAAAACATCCTAATCACTCATCACCTCAAGACCTTAAAGTCTGCCACCCCATCACTGCATTGGTATCAAAAGGAAATGTAAATCTCTGTTCCACGTCATTACTTCAACAAGAACCATCCCCTTTAACCATTAGTCAATATGAAGTTTGAGGGGACACACCTCTGTCCCTAAGAATCCCTACTTTCAAGTCAGAATCTGGGAGCTATTTTAGGGAAAAAAGATTTCCATTTGATTGGCTAGAATCCAGTTCCAAATCCCGAATTTCTGCCAATCAAGATAGGATCACATTGAATAAGAGGGGTCGTGACAGATTATTGTAGCAGCCCTCCTTCCCTAGCGTGTCCCCATCTTTGTCCACAGGGGGGTATGAATGCAGCCCCTGTTAATGCAGGGAATGCGGCAGCCAATTTGTACACAGCAAGATCCCACATACAGTAATGTAATAATGAGCAGCTAATCTGTTTTTAAAAAATTATCTTGGTTGCATGTAACATTTGTTCTAAGCTGCGTGGATACACAGCAATGCAGTAATTGGGAAAGTAAGTAAAGTCTCCATAGTCCCAGATGATTATAGGCTGCTTTCCCCTTTGAGGGGGAGAGCTGACTGGTGGTGGTTTAACCCGAGGGTCACCACATCTCAGGTGAGCGGCAAGATTGAGAAGACGGGTCCTTCATGGATAACCTCAGCCGGTGCAGGAATTGTAGGCCTCGCTCCGCATCACGAACAAGCTGTCCAGCCGACATGAGCTACCACACAGGGAACAAATGCACGAGCAAAAGCCCCTTTAAGATGCACAAATATGTGGCCCCACGGCAATTGTGAAGGGGCCGAACAATGTAGCCAATGGACTGCGCACAGCGAAGGGAAATTAGCAGGGACATTGGTTGCGTGGTCAATTGCCACTTTGGACCAGAATTTGTGGTAGGAAGTGTGGCTTAAAACAGAGAGCCAGGGCAGCACGGTGGCGCAGTGGGTTAGCCCTGCAGCCTCACGGCGCCGAGGTCCCAGGTTCGATCCTGGCTCTGGGTCACTGTCCGTGTGAAGTTCGCACATTCTCCTAGTGTTTGCGTGAGTTGCACCCCCACAACCCAAAGATGTGCAGGTTAGGTGGATTGGCCATGCTAAATTGCCCCTTAATTGGAAAAAATTAATTGGGTACTCTAAATTTATTTTAAAAAAGGAGAGCTAACAAAAATAAAAATCTGTTGACAGGAAATATCTTTGGAGCGGCTGAAAATAATAATCAAATTTGGCACTGGGTTTCTAACTCTGGAAGAATCAGCACCTTTGCTAATTTTGTGAAAGGGAAATTTGAGTGTGGTTATTGAGATTATCTGATCGAGTTGTCACTGCTGCGTTACACTTTCCATATACAATGGGACTGTCACTCACAGTGGGACTGCCTCTCACGAGCATTTCCCCTTCAGTCCTAATGGGGTTTTAAGTGTAATTCCAAACCATAAACTAAATCGGACAGACACACTCAGGAAAAACACTTACTTATTTCATTTGGTGGCTTAATCTGCTCATCAAACATGAGGTTTGCAATCAAAGTAGCCCACTGGATTGGCAATCCTTCCACAAACATCCACTCCCTCCACCACCGATGCACAGTAGCAGCCGTGTGTACCATCTACAAGATCATAGAATCCCTACAGTGCAGAATGAGGCCATTCGGCCCATCGTGTCTGCACCAACCATTTGAAAGACCTCCTACACAGTTCCAATTCTTGCCCTATCCCCGTAACCCCACCCAACCTTTGAACACTTGTGGATTGGCTATGCTAAATTGTCCACCTAACCTGTACATCTTTGGACTGTGGGAGGAAACTGGAGCACCCGGAGGAAACTGACGCAGACACAGAGAGAATGTGCACACACCATACAGTCACCCGAGGTCGGAATCAAACCCGGGTCCCTGGCTCTGTGAGGTAGCAGTGCTATCCACTGTGCCACCGCGCCACCAAGATGCACTGCTGCAACTTACCAAGGCTCCTTGGTAGCACCTCCCAAACCCACAATTCCTACCATCTAGAAGGACAGGATATCTGGTAACAGCATCACCTGGAAGTTCCCCTCCAAGCCACCAACCATCCTGGCTTGGAAATATATCACCGTTCCTTCACCGTCACTGGGTCCAAATCCTGGAATTCCCTCCCTACAGCACTGTGGGTGTACCTACACCACACGGACTGCAGCAGTTCAAGGCAGCTCACCGCCAGCTTACCGTCACCTTCTCTGGGAAATTAGGGATGGGCAATAAATGCCGGCCTTGTCAGTGACTTCACATCCCAAGAATGAATAATATAAAAGATAATTTAAGATAATTGGCAAAAATAAACTACAGGCAAGAGAGGTGGCAGGGAGAATTTATTTCTGTTATTTTAACACAGCGAGTTAATACAGGGGCATGGAAGTAGACTCAATGCTCACTTTCTAAAAAGAATTAGATAAATATTTGAAAATGAAAAGCATTCGCAAGGCTATGGGGAAAGAGCATGGGACTGGGACTAATTAGATAGTCTGATAAGGTGGAGCAAATGGCCTCCTTCACAGCTGTACGATTTTGATAAACTGACTGACGGATATTAGCACAGAAAGATTGAACATTTTCTCATTTCCGGTATCACTATCAATAAAATGTATTTCCAGGTCAGGTATATGTTGGTTAATTATAGAGTTCTGTGGTGAAACCACTGTGTTGTATTGTGCTGCCACAGTATTACGTGTTGTACAGTATTGCCACTATATTACATGTTGTACGGTTTTGGCTCTGCCCGTGGCTCCTCCCCCTAGGGCCTGGGACATGCCCAAACTCCAGATTCAGGGTGTACTTATATTAACTGTGGAGTCTGCATGAAAGCAAATTCTACTGAAAGTGCGCCCGTAAACCAGTGCCGAGGTCTGGCGTTGGAATGGGATTGTGAAAAAGCCGATCAAACCGGTCATCTCCGACACTTTTTGAGTAGCATTTTGGCTTGGTTCAGGAATTTCTGAACCCCCTTCCTGATACCTATTACCAGCATCTCGAGGAGAATCCCAAGCATCCAGAAGGCTGTGGAGGCCAAATCACTGAGTGTCTTTAAGACCGAGATAGATAGGTTCTTGATTAATAAAGGGATCAGGGGTTATGGGGAGAAGACAGAAGAACGGGGATGAGAAAAATATCAGCCGTGATTGAATGGCGGAGCAGACTCGATGGGCTGAGTGCCTAATTCTGCTCCAAGGTCTTATGGTTATCCAGAAGCTGTTTTAGAAATAGATTCATACACTGTCCTGCAATCAGACAGAGAAAACGCTCGAGTGGCGGGGAGTCGCACCTTGTGTATACCGGTGTCAATGTAGTATCAACATGCCAGAATCAAAATGGGTACCAGGAACCAAAGGGCTGTTCTATTCCAATGAGTAAATAGTTCACTGGGGATTATAGGGATTGGAATTCCCTAATACCAAAAACAGGAAAGCCATGATCAGAGGATTCCAGTAAAACTAGCAATTAGGAGACTTATTATAAAAATCTTGGCCACGTGTGGTGCTTTTGTCCAAGGTTTCCCATCAACTTTGTTTTGAATTGAACTATTGAAAAGAATGGGATGGAAGGTTTGGCGAGGCTGTTGGACAGAGACAGCCTGCCTCGCTCTCACAGAAACCCGGTACAGCTCTCGGGGGGGAGCAGCGAGAACGTGCTGGCCATGTTTTTAAATCAGCAGTCAGGTGCAGGCAGAACAAGGAGAGGGAAACCCCAAAAGTGGAAGCTGTGAAGGTTAGAGATGGGAAATGCCCTGAGAGCAGAGCAGCTGCACAAGATGCTACATGATCATTGGTATCATTAAATGGAAAAGTGGTGGCGTAGTGGTATGGTCACTGGACTGGTGATCCAGAGACCCAGGGGAATGCTCTGGGGAGCTAGGTTCAAATCCCACCAGGGCAGATGGATGAATTTGAATTTTTAAAAAAAATCTGGGATCAAAAGTCTAATGTTGACCATGAAACGATTGTCAATTGTTGTAAAACCCATCTGGTTCAGGAATGCCCTTAAGGGAAGGAAATCCGCCATCCTTACATATCTGGTCTGGCCTACACGTGACTTCAGACCCACAGCAATGTGATTGACTCTTAAAATACCCTCTGAATTAAAGCAATAAACGTCATTTCCTGTAAATGATTTTATAAAGATTATCCATGTACACAGCGTGTTGGATAACATGGAAACATTAACTTCAAATATTGGCAGGTATATTAGCTCCTGAGGGAATGAGTTCTCAACACACAGTATATTGACACACCTTCATTACCTGCTAATGCACTAATAAAAGGACGATTGATGCGAGTTTACATACTGCCAAGGATAGTCATTCCACTTGCACTTACTGTTGTCATTTACAACTCCAAAACACAGTTTGGTCTATTCTGGAACTGTAAAAGACCCATGGCACTATTCGAGAAGACCAGGGAAGTTCTTCTTGGGTGCCTGGTCCATATCTACATATCAACCTTTACGTGAAGCAGGTACTCATGGTAATTATCACACTGAAGGTAGCATATCCCAAAGTGCTTTACAGCCAACAAAGTCCTTCTGTGGTCACTGCTGCAATGTAAGAAATGAAGGAGCCGACTTGCGCATTGTAAGATCCCACTAACTATAATGATATAAATGATCAGACCATCTGAACTAATGATGCTGATTGAGGGATGACTATAATAATAATAATAATCTTTATTGTCACAAGTAGGCTTACATTAACACTGCAATGAAGTTACTGTGAAAAGCCCCTAGTTGCCACATCCCGGCGCGTGTTTGGGTACACTGAGGGAGAATTCAGAACGTCCTAACAGCTTTCGAGACTTGTGGAAGGAAACCGGAGCACCCGGAGGAAACCCACGCAGACACGGGGAGAACGTGCAGACTCCGCACAGACAGTGACCCAAGCCAGGAATTGAACCTGGGACCCTGGCGCTGTGAAGCCATAGTGTTAACCAGTATGCTACCGTGCTGCCAAATATTGGTCAGGACGTAGGGGAGAACTCCTCTGCTCCTGGTGTAGTAGCACAGGAAATTTTACTTCCACTTGAGAGGGCAGATGGGTTCCCGATTTAATGCCTCTTGTGAACGGTGGTACCTCCAGCAGTGCAGGACTTCCTTAGTACCACCCGAGATTACACACTCAAATCCCACGTGTGGGACTTGAACCCACAACCTGGTGACTCTGAGGTTGGGGGGGTTACCAGATGAATTAGACATAGTGAATTAGTCTTTACCAGGATGGTCCAACTGGATTGGGGAGGGGGTGTGCGTTAGCGAACACAAAATCAGAAAGTAAGCAGCAAGTTGGTCAGTGGCCTTTTCAGAATGAAGTGCACACATTCAATGGCTGCACCTCATTTCAGGCAATTCTCCCCTGGCTGTAATATTGAGAACTCTACGGCTCTGTAGGGAGACGCTGTTTCCTATTTACAGGAGGAAGAGGCCCTGCAATTGAAACCAAGATGGTGCGGGCTGGAGATAGCAGAAGTGTAGTGTCACACTCGTGGATTCAGTCCCAAAGGCAGGTGTAGAAAGGCAAGTAAGTTGACAAGAGTCCCTCCATCCCAATGTGTAGATTATGCCAAGACACCCTCCACCGGGCCTTGCACCGCCTAACTCTATCTTCTGAAGCCTACTCCACAACATTCTTCACACCCATTTACCTCCAGGCACGCCCATCCCTCTGTCTCCATGCTCCCTCACATTCCCAACTGTCAATCCATCACTAATGGTCATCATCATTCTTATGCAATGGCATGCTTACCCTCACAGTCACCCTCAACAAAAGTTGTCCATCCCTCTGTTCAAAACAATCAATTCCTCTCAGTCCTGGATCTCTCATCCAAGGCTGTTTAGCACAGGGCTAAATCGCTGGCTTTGAAAGCAGACCAAGGCAGGCCAGCAGCACGGTTCAATTCCCGTAACAGCCTCCCCGAACAGGCGCCGGAATGTGGCGACTAGGGGCTTTTCACAGTAACTTCATTTGAAGCCTACTTGTGACAATAAGCGATTTTCATTTCATTTCCCTCTCTGAAGGAGGAGAGTGTACAGAGAGAGGCAGAGAACCAGGGGTGATCCGACTGCCATCGCCATCCTGATAGCTGCAGATTAACAGGCATCGAACACTAGTGGAACCTCAGTGTACCTAGTTGATGAAGATGGTGAGCTGGTGGATTCCCAGCTAACTGCTGACAGGATTAAATCAGACAGCCACACGGCATCCAACACGCATGTTGCCTTGACGTCAGCAGTGGGTGAAATATGATCATGTCCACAATGATCAACTTGAAACATATTTGCCTTCACAGCTCTAATTTGTGACTTTAATCTGGTATAGGGCTTTCCCCCGGAGGGGGTGCAGAAGGATAATGATGATTCCTCAGAGGAGGTGACTTACTCAGAGGCGCAAACATCACAGGACACACGTAGACCATGTTGCAGCTCAGATACTCACACTTTGGGACTAGTAAGGAAAGAGAGTTGGGTTTGCATCTGGTGACTCAGGCATCACCAGTAAGCAGGCGTTGGTGTTGGGGGCAGGGCCTGCAGAGGGGAACCCCTGTCAGAGGCTACAGGACACTTCCAAGAACTGCTGGACAGGACAGAGAATGTGCCAAATAATTTACCAACACATTGTCAATCTCCCCCCTACTTTCTCTGGCACACTCCTGCAAGTTTCAATTCACTCCAATGAGTGAGGGACCGAATGCCTCTGCTGTACCTCATGAATAAACATTGAAAATGGGCATGTTTATTAGTACAAATCATGGGACAAATTGCCTAATTTATTCAGGTTAAGGGAATAAGCCTTTCTCCATTCAGCCCTGGAAACAATATTTTTAATGATCTGACGACAGTCTATTGCAACAGCTCATTAACTGTGTAAATGCAATCACTTTAAAAAAAACAATTGAGAAAGAAGCCAAAATGGGGAATGTTTTTTTCCCATACCGAGTGTTGGCAAAGGCTACATTTATATGTAATTGGGTAATATTCAGTGTGTCAATTAAGTGTTTTGTACACAGTTGCCAAATCTGATTGGAACCTCCAGGAAAATGTTCATCACATGACCTTCTGCTCTCAACTGCCCCAACCCACCCCCCCCATGCACCCATCATTGGTCACTTGACATGTCCATCATCCCAGCACCCTTGCCTTCCCATGCCGATAAATGGCTGACAAATTGGAAGGATGCTGAATGACCGGCTGCTGCTCCGAACATCCTCAACATACTGGATGCGCAGAGTAAACCAGTGTAACACCATCTCCCAGAAACCAAGGGTTAAGCAGAGGAGGAAATGTCCATTCTCCCTCAAGGCAGAAACAGATAAGCTGTGAGTTACGAAAGAAACGCTACAAAGATCATAGAATCCCTACAGTGCAGAAGGAGGCCATACGGCCCATCAGATTTGCACCGACCCTCCAAAAGAACATCACCTGGTCCAATCCCCTGCCCTATTCCCGTAACTCCAACTAACCTTTGGACAATAGAATCATAGAATTTACAGCGCAGGAGGCCGCCATTCGGCTCATCGAGTCTGCAACGGCCCTTGGAAAGAGCACCTTACTTAAGCCCACGCCTCCATCCTATCCTGTAACCCCACCGAACCTTTTTGGACACTAAGGGCAATTTATCATGGCCAATCCACCTAACCTGCACATCTTTGGACTGAGAGAGGGAACTGGAGCACCCGCAGGAAACCTACACAGTCACCCGAGGTCAGAATCGAACCCAGGTCCATGGCACTGTGAGGCAGCTGTGCAAACCACTGTGCCATTGTGCCACCCCAAGATGCCTTGTGGAAATTCACATTGCTTCAGTAGGAGGCGCTATACTGAGTGGCGATTAAGGGGCACATTGGTGAGACTGTGGAAGCAAGAGCTTTATTTTATCCTAAGGCCCTACTGTCATTGTCCTGGCAAATCTCCACGGTGCAGGCAAGTGCCCAGAATAGAAGTGTTTAATTCCTCACCTTAGTGAGTCTAAAAATTCAAACCCCTAAAATACATGAAACAACCTGACAGTAACACACTGTAAAACTAAAGATCTTTGCACCCTGTGCATTTACACATTCCAGCTATTTTTACAGCTCGTCACATCAGACGCAACAGAAAAAAATTACCAATGCTCAGTTGGAGAGTCACTCTGGACTGCTTCACAAACAAGTATGTTTTTTTTTAAGCGGTCAAATAGACGGGTGAATTGTGAAAAGTGCGAATTCACATCACAACGATGCGAGCTGAACAAATCAGAAATGCACCAGGCAACGTTCAAACTATCCAAAATCTTTCAAGTCACACAATGTAGTCAATAATAACTGAACAGCTTGCTCAGATCCCACTGGGGTAATGATACATCACACAGGGAATCCTGAAGATGGACTGATTAAAGTACATTTGACAATAATTTCACGGTTTAATATTGTCATTCCAAATCATAGGAGAGAATGTAATTTTGATGCAGTAATAATTTTGCTTTGATATGGAGGATGATTATTTGAAAGCCTCTTGCTTTTGGGGGGGGGGGGGGGGGAAGGGGGGGGGGGGTGGAGTGTAATTGATTTTTTTTTTCTATCTTAAGCTGCAATCAAAGATTGTTCAGGAGGTGCAGTCATGTAGATATTATGACACTGGGTTATTAAATCAGAGAACACACATTCAAATTTCAACATGACGGCTTGAGAATTTGAATTCAGTTTCAAAACAACTTATTTCAGTTAAAGTGAACACGGTTTGTCAAGAAAATGTTTACTAATGTCCTTTAGGGAAAGAAAGCTTCAGGAACGACAAGTGGCTCCAATCCCACAACACCACTTTTTGAGTCTGAAGTGGCCTAATAAGCCAAGCCCAAACCATCCGATCGGGCTGACGAGGAATGTTAGCAATAACTGCATCCGGAGAATGAATTAACGATTTGTTAAATGAACTCTGATGAGGATTACACCCCAACGTGATGTTGCCTCTTCAGACTGCGTAGAGACTATTCAGTTCTTTGATGAACACATAATTATTTATGCACAAGAAAAATATTCTTGTTTTTGTGTTGTTTCAAGGAGATAAGGTTTCCTAGGATTTGTTTTGAATATGATATTGGGCAGGGACTGTGCTACATTCTCCAGTGTCAGCACGGACCCGACACAGCCCAGGCAAGCTGTGCATTTCAACTTCCACTATAACTTGGGAAGCTGGTTCGAACGTCCACGACTGCACAGGTTTAACATCAACACTGGCATCCTCCTATAGATAAGACGTAGGAGCAGAAGTAGGCCATTCGGCCCATCGAGTCCGCTCCACCAATGAGATCATGACTGATCTGATATAATCCTCAACTTCGCTTTCCCACCTTATTTCCATAACCCTCGATTCACTTGCTGATTAAAAATCTGTCTATCTCAGCCTTGAACATAATTAACGACCCAGCCTCTACAGCTCTCTGTGGTAAAGAATCCCACAGATTCACGACTCTCGAGTATAAATTCCTCCTCATCTGTCTTAAATGAGCGACCCCTTACTCTGAGATTATGCCCTCTGGTCCTAGACTCTCCCACAAGAGGAAATAACCTCTCAACATCTGCCCAATGACAAGGGGACCAAAACTGTTCACAGTATTCCAGGTGTGGGCTAACTAGTGCCATGTATACTCTATTCCCTTTGAAATAAAAGGCGAGCATTCCATTTGCCTTCCCTAATACCTGAACTTGTATGCTCGATTATAACCACTCATATATCGAGGCTGCTGATACCATCTTATTAGGTTATTTGGTCATTTGGTGTCAGGAACTTTGAACTGGAAATCACTCTCTGTCAGAGCAAACTCAAAAAAAAGGGTGTGGTAGTGTTCTCGCTCCCCCTCCTCCATATGTCTTCAAGACCTTTTATGCACAGCAACATTTATTTACGAGGTGCATTGCAGCAACTCGCCATAAACAGACCTGAAGAAGTCATACACAATTAACTATTTTGCTCTCCACAGATGCTGCCAGTCCTGCTGAGTTTTTCCAGCATCGTATCATCTATATACAGAATCACGGTTTGGAACCGGTTATATATAGCATTCACCTGCTTGTAACGCTAGCCATAGTGACTGTCTATGGACAGATCAGTATCTACGTTGGTTGTTGCAGAAATGTTGATCCCACACCCGCACGGTGTATTTTGAAACCAAAACGCCTCCTTGTACACCTCGGGCGGGATTCTCCCCTCCCCGGCGGGGCAGGGGAATCCGGCGTAATGGAGTGGTGGGAACCACTCCGGCGTCGCGCCGCCCCAAAGGTGCGGAATTCTCCGCACCTTTAGGGGTAAGCCCTCACCTTGAGGGGCTAGGCCCGCGCCGGAGTGATACCCGCCCCCGCCGATTCTCTGGTAGCGGAGAATTCGGGACACGGCGGGGGCGAGATTCACGCCAGCTGCCGGCGATTCTCCGACCCGGCGGGGGGTCGGAGAATCGCGCCCCTCATGTCAGGTGGATGACTTATTATTTTTTTTAATATATATTTTATTGAAGTTTTCAAACTTCTCCAACTTCTCCAACTTTCTCAAACTTCAAATTTTTCCCCCTTACAAATCAACAAAAGTGGTAACATGATAACTGATAGATAACATGGTTTAAATAAAATAGTGAACTAACAACATAACACCCTCTAGAACAAAAACAATTTGCCCCCCCCCCCCCCCCCCGGGCTGCAGCTGCTGGCTATCTATTTTCCCCCTAACGTTCCGCTAGATAGTCGAGGAACGGTTGCCACCGCCTGGAGAACCCCTGAGCCGATCCTCTCAGCGCAAACTTCATCCGCTCCAGTTTTATGAACCCTGCCAAGTCGTTTATCCAGGCCTCCACGCGGGGGGGGGGGGGGGGGGGGGGGGGGGGCTCCCACAAAAGCAACATGATTATGACCCAATTATCTGTTTTGGTAGAGGGCTGAAACATTGACCAGGGATATCTGCAGAATAATGCTGTGGGATCTTTTATATCCAAGCATTAGTTTAACAGCTTGTATGGAAGGAGGCACCGCGGATAATGCAGCATTCCCTCAGTGGTGGTGTGGAAGCCCTCAATTGTCTGACACAGAGCGCTCCCTTCTGAGTCATCACTGCCACATAAACACCAACAACCTCCCTTCCCTATTTTTATTCCACGAGTAACAGGTTAACCTTGAGCAACAATTCCATTTTCTCTCACCAATAACCTACTTCCTTACACTTCCACGAAACAATTCAATGCGTATTGAGCATTGTGTGGCTGGAGTGCGGGAACTGTTTCTGAAATTACTCATTCCTCTCACAGTCCCATTGTAAGCTCACTTACTGACGCCACACTCCAGCCTACATGCCTGGCATCATCCAGAGGGCAGAGGGCAAAAACAGCAACAGAGACATCACATATTGTTGCAAAATGCATTCACTCGATAGGGAAATGACGATACCTTAGTTCGGACTTTATTTCCCAAATCTACTTATTGATCTCCTGCTTAATGTTAATCTTAGTATCCAAGTGCAAGTCATTGAGTCAAAATGAAGGGGCTACCAGCAGATCAATCAAGGGCTCATGCAATCTCCAGTTAATGGCCATTTCGGTGGATGTTTTCTCATTACTTCTCTTCTATTTTTATCCTTTCACCTCCAGCACTAGGTTCTTGCCAAGCCCAGGTGACTATTTTTCATGAGCAGAGCCAGATAGCCCATTTCTGCCCCCACCCAATGATCACATCAAGTGTCCGCTCTCCAGGACAGAAGTGGCTGATTTCTCCCTTCCCTGGTCTGGGGACTGACCGCATTTGTAGCAACTCAGTCAGCGCTCCCAACACCATCATCTAAATTCATCATGAACCACACAGCAAATCGAGCCCTTGCTAATGTACAGCTCAGTCAGTTCCACACCGGGCAGTGTCGAAAGACACATTTTGCCTGCAGCCGCTGAATCTATTGATGCTTCAAGGTAGCCAAAAGAAAAAAAACATACACATCTTTTTCTCATTCATTTATAAATGCTCACACTGCAGCTGTCAGTTCACACTGGCAATCTCACTGACAGACACACACAGACACACTCACCAACCGGATTACTATCAGTGATTCCTGCCCCTGTGACACTCTTCACAGGTATACTCAAAGCAATAGCTTCATACATCATTTAGCTTAAAAGGGACAAAGAATTATGGCCATGTTCTGTGTCCAGCTGGCCTGCTTTCAGACTTGAATAATTGAGTGCTCGGCGCTGCCTGTCCTTTACAATTGATCCACTGTGGGGTACAGTTGGTGCTTCACCGTTACTGGATTGCAAAATGATAAAACTGACTTTAGAGAAAGAACATTGCAGAGGGAGAGGAAAATGTAATGAGCCCACTCCACACCTGCAAAATATACACTGAACCCCCCTCCCCACCTGCAAAATATACTGAAACCCCCTCCCCACCTGCAAAATATACACTGAAACCCCCTCCCCACCTGCAAAATATACACTGAACCCCCCTCCGCACCTGCAAAATATACACTGAACCCCCCTCCGCACCTGCAAAATATACACTGAACCCCCCTCCCCATCTGCAAAATATACAGTGAATCCCCTCCCCACCTGTGAAATATACACTGAACCCCCCCTCCCCACCTGCAAAATATACACTGAACCCCCCTCCCCATCTGCAAAATATACAGTGAATCCCCTCCCCACCTGTGAAATATACACTGAACCCCCCCTCCCCACCTGTGAAATATGCAATGAACCCCCCTCTCCACCTGCAAAATATACACTGAATCCCCTCCCCACCTGCATAATATGCATTGCATCCCCTCCCCACCTGCAAAATATACGCTGAAACCCCCTCCCCACCTGCAAAATATACATTGAATCCCCTCCCCACCTGCAAAATATACACTGAACACCCTCTCCATCTGTGAAATATACATTGAGCCCCCTCCCCATCTGTGAAATATACAATGAACCCCCTCCCCACATGTGAAATATACAATGAGCCCCCTCCCCACCTGCAAAATATACAATGTACTCCCTCCCCACCTGCGAAATATACAATCAGCCCCCTCCCCACCTGTGAAATATACAATGTGCCCCCTCCCCATCTGCAAAATATACAATGAGCCCCCTCCCCACCTGCAAAATATACAATGAGGCCCCTCCCCACCTGCAAAATATACAATGAGACCCCTCCCCACCTGCAAAATATACAATGAGCCCCCTCCCTATCTGTGAAATATACAATGTGCCCCCTCCCCATCTGCAAAATATACAATGACCCCCCTCCCCACCTGCAAAATATACAATGAGCCCCCTCCCGACCTGCAAAATATACAATGTGCCCCCTCCCCTCCTGTGAAATATACAATGAGCCCCCTCCCTACCTGCAAAATATACAATGAGCCCCCTCCTCACCTGCAAATTATACAATGAGCCCCCTCCCCATCTGCAAAATATATAATGAGCCCCCTCCCCACCTGCAAAATATACAATGAGCCCCCTCCCCACCTGTGAAATATACAATGAGCCCCCTCCCCACCTGCCAAATATACAATGAGCCCCCTCCCTACCTGAGAAATATACAATGTGCCCCCTCCCCACCTGCCAAATACACAATTGGGTAAACATATATCAAAGATTACTCAACCACCTAGTTCTTAACAGCCCGTAACTGCTTGGCAGCATAAATTAGGACAGTTTTTTTCAGGTTGGACCAGTTTGGGACAGAGGTGCATTTTATCCACAAACTTTTCTTCCTCCTTAAAATCAACAAGGAATGATTTGAAGACAATGAATAATATTTTTCATCCCTACCTACCACTCCCCAAAAATACTCATCTGTGTCAACCAATTTCCCACAACATCCTATCAAAGATGATGGTGGTTTTCTTTTTGACTGGAGAACTAAGTCTACTGATTTAAACAGGGAACTTTATGATACATGTGGTTTAATCACTTGAATAATGCTTTGGATATCTCACACTTTAGTACATTGCAGAATATGCGACCATGGTTCGAATACCAACATATATTGACAATGCATTTCTTAGTTTTTGCTTCAGGCTACTTATCCTGTCTGATAGAAGCAGGACCCTTCAACTTGCTCAAATAGATTTGGTTACTGTCGAGACAGTGTCAGCGTTGAATTGATTCAACATACAGACCCTGTCATGCACCTGCTAATCTGTGCCTGCCAAAAGTATCTCCAACAGATTTTTAAAAAAAGACTAGAATACACGCAGAGAAAAGGCAAGCTATGGACTTGGATTCTGTTGGAGCAGATCATCTCATAATGCACCCCATTATGAACGGCAAGGTAGCACAATAGTTAGCACAGTTGCTTCACAGCTCCAGGGTCCCAGGTTCAATTCCCGGATTGGGTCACTGCCTGTGAAGACGTGCGGGTTAGGTGGATTGTCCTTAAGTTAGGTGGGGTTGCTGGGTTACGGGGATAGGGTGGAGGTGTGGGCTTAAGTAGGGTGCTCTTTCCAGGAGTGCAGACTCGATGGACCGAATGGCCTCCTTCTGCACTGTAAATTCTATGATCCTATGATTAGCTGGACTTCATTCCTCAACCTTCGGTTTAAAAACCTTTTACAATGAGAGTTACTAAGAGTGTGAACTGATAATATTACACAGTGTGGGCAAGAAGGGACCTGGAACCTTGCTGGATGACAGGATCAACAGTCCATCTCCTTAACCAAAGAGATTTAAGATAAAAAAAGAAAACAGGAAAATGACAGAGAAGGAGTGAGAGTGAATTAGAGTGTAATCAGGTACCAAAGGAGAATTAAAGAGAGTGAAAGAAAAGACAGGATTAAGAGACATGTTACAGAAAGGAAAAGGAATTACACTTTTAAAAACCCTTTAGGAGCAATTATCTACCAGCGAGAATGACCCTTTACAATCTCAATTGCTCCCTTTCTGGGCTTGAGAGGTTTAGTGAGGTTGCAGGAAGATAAAACTCCTCATTAAGAAGCTGTGGGTCTGAAGAAGAATCGTACGGACTCAAAACGTTAATTCTTGTTTCTCTTTCCACAGATGCTGCCAGACCTGCTGAGTCTTTCTAGCATTTTCTGTTTTCATTTCAGATTCCCAGCGACCACAGTAGATTGCTTTGACTCAAGCTGTAAACCTCACATGCTGTGGCAAGATCAAATGACAGTCAATGTGCAAGTTTAATGATTTCTAAGAATCACAAGAAAGTGGAGGGTGAGGCGGTGTATTCACATGGCCAATACTAATTATTTCAGCAACTTGCAACGGGTTTGCGATTCCTGGAGTATCTCTTCCTTGCCAGTTCCTATTAAACTCGGTTATTTGTGGCAGCAAATTCTGAGCAATGTACAGTCTGGGAGAGTTATATGGTCCCTGTGGATGGGTAGACTTCTCATCTGGGTATGAATTATATAACCTATTCAGGTGGGAAGGATTTTCACTAATAAAGGAAGATGCCATTAAACGGGTTTAAACCTCAGCACATCCTGTAATACAGCACAAAGAAACAGGTCTTAAAAGGGGTAGTGATGCGATGTGTTACAGTTCCCGCAAGGCATGCGAGTTACTGTGGAGAATTGGACACGCATGTCATAGTCCAGAGCTACAGATGATGATGGAAGAGGTTGCAATTTCTCTCTGGCTGACCAGGAATCCCTCCCATTCTTAGCACCTTCCATTGGCGAATGTTGGAAAGAATTACAGATTGATGCTCAAACTGTTTGGCCACATTATGAACTCACCTTCCTTGGTCATCAAGTCCTGGGGTTAGATTTGAACCCAGAGCTTATGATCAGAGGCAGGGATGCTACCCATTGTGCCACAAGATCCCCCATATGAGGATGGTGGGTCAGACAAAATAACAAACAAGGAATCTTCATACCCAGTAATGCTGGTGTCCAGTTAAGGATGGAAGTTTAGAACCAGTGATGGTAGTTTGTTTAAATTATTTCTCAAGGATCCCTGTCTATTTTGAATCCATAAAATATATTATGTGTAATGCATACACAGTTCAGTATCTATAACGAATTGGAATGATATTAAGGGTGGCATGGTGGCACAGTGGCTAGCGCTGCTGCCTATAGCACCAGGGACCAGGGTTCGATTCCGGTCTTGGATGACTGTCTGTGTGGAGTTTGCACGTTCTCCTGTGTTTGCATGGGTTTCCTCTGGGTGCTTCGGTTTCCTCGCACTGTCCAAAGATGTGCATGTTGGGTGGATTGACCACGCTAAATTGCCCCATAAGTGTCCAAAGATGTGTAGGTTGGGTTGTAAGGATGAGGTGGGGGAGTAGGCCATGGTAGAGTGCTCTTTTGGAGAGTTGGTGCAGACTTGATGGGCTGAATGGCCTCCTTCTGTACTGTAGGGATTCTAAGTTGGAGAAATCCACTAAGAATTTGTTCATTTGTTGGGGCAGCACTGTGGTGCAGCGGTCAGCACTGCTACCTCACAGCGCTGAGGACCCGGGTTCGATCCCGGCTCCGGGTCACTGACTGTGTGGAATTTGAGCATTCTCACCCAACAACCCAAAGATGTGCAGGGTAGGTGGGTTGGCCATGTAAAATTGCCCCTTAATTGGAAAAAAGAATTGGGAACTCTTAAACTTATATTTAAAAAAAGAATTTGTCTACTTGTTAATATTAGCCCAGAGGAACCAACCCATCTAACAGTAATCTTTTCCCCTTCTAGGCTGAGATTTATTTTATACAAATGTAAACCCTTGGACACAGACTGAACTATACAAAAAAGCCCATTAGCTTTATGGATCACCTGCTGGCTCCTTGGAACGGTTTGTAAGAACACACTGAAAATTAATGAGTGGAAACAGAAATGACAGCAGCAAAGTACTGAGCATTTATTGGCCAGGCCCTAATATTTGCTCTCCTTTTATAACTATGTTGCAGTCTGTTCCATTGCTATTGGTGCAGGGGGACCTGAAACTAGATGGGTCTTAGAGAAGATGCTGGTGCTTTTAGAGAACCCGAGTGCAGGCAATCACTGAAACCCATTCCAATGGAACATTTATAGGCCACTTACACTCGCTTGAAAATTAATGTCCCTCAACAGCCTGGGAATAAGACCCTCTCACCTGTTCAGGTGACTGGCACGGTGAACAGGTAACTCCTTGGACTGGCTCTGCCTATCGGCACCCGTTTTGTGACTGCTCCCCTTAAGCGTCACATTTCACTGGATCCATAGATCAAGGTTGTGATCCAGCTCTCCCAGGAAGGGGGGGGGGTTAATCCCCTTACAGTATCCAAACCATCAATCTGCAGTGTTTGGTTTGTAAAGACACAACTAGTTAAGTGTTTTGCATGAATTACTCACTAGTGTACAGTGTTGTACTTGTAAAGATACACACTAGCTACTGTAAAGACACAAACTAGTTAGATACTAGTGTATAGTATTTTGTATGTAAAGATATACATTAGCTCATGTGTATCTTTACATACAAAATTATGTACACTAGTGTGTAACTAATGTAAAGATGCACACTAGCTAGTGTAAAGACACACTAGTGTACAGTATTTTGTATGCAATGATACACTGGCTATTGTAAAGACACACAAAACACTATACTAGCTAGTGTAAAGACACACTAGTGTGCAGTATTTTGTATGTAATGATACACATTGGCCAATAAAGACACACATTACACACTAGTGTACAGCATTTTGTATGTAAAGATACACACTAGCTATTGTAAAGACACAACACTATACATGTGTTTTTACTATAGCTAGTGTGTATCTTTACATACAAAATACTGTACACTAGTGTGTAACTAATGTAATGATTCACATTGGCTAGTGTAAAGACACACGCTAGTTACACACTAGTGTACAGTATTTTGTATGTAATGATACACACAAGCTATTTAAAGACACGCTAGTGTACAGTATTTTGTATGTAAAGATACACACTAGCTATTTAAAGACACACTAGTGTACAGTATTTTGTATGCAAAGATACACACTAGCTATTTAAAGACACACTAGTGTACAGTATTTTGTATGTAAAGATACACACTAGCTACTTAAAGACACACTAGTGTACAGTATTTTGTATGTAGATACACACTAGCTAGTGTAAAGACACACTAGTGTAGTGTTTTGTATGTAAAGATACACACTAGCTAGTGTAAAGACACACTCATGTGCAGTATTTTGTATGGTACGATACACACTAGCTACTTAAAGACACACTAGTGTACAGTATTTTGTATGTAGATACACACTAGCTAGTGTAAAGACACACTAGTGTAGTGTTTTGTATGTAAAGATACACACTAGCTAGTGTAAAGACACACTCGTGTGCAGTATTTTGTATGGTACGATACACACTAGCTACTTAAAGACACACTAGTGTACAGTATTTTGTATGTAAAGATACACACTGGCTATTTAAAGACACACTAGTTACACACTATGGTAGAGTTTCATTTAAAGGACACACATTCTAGCTACAGTGGAGGTGATACTCTCTATCAGAATACATTGCCGGTTTAAGAACAGGTGTATTCATTCCCCCTTTGACCGTCCCAGGGAATCTCCCTCTCGGTGCCTTACCTGCCACCGTGTACCGGTCCATATAATTCACCACGTAGCCGAAGCTCAGCACCCCGGCCGCGATGTGAGGGCGCAGGCGGTAGAGCGCCCGGAATTTCTCCGCCGGGCTGCAGGGCGCCTCGGCGGCGGCGCCGGTGTCGCGGAGGGTCTGGATCTCCTCCGAGGAGACGGAGAGCGGGCAGTCTGAGGTGTCCTTCTCCACACACATCTTCCCGCGGACTGCACTGCACTGGGAGTGAGGATCAGCCGGCGCGGACACACACACTTGAGGGTGGAGATAAAACTGGACCAGCCCCTCCTTAAAAAAAAAACCACAAGAGCAACACAGCGTGTGTCTGTCCCGATAAACACAAATTGAGATTCACATCAGCGTCTTCCCGCCCCCCGCGAGAATGAGGATCCTGCAGCTTTCTCTCCACCAGCAACCCTCCTCCATCCCTCCCCCTCCCTCCCTCCCTCCGCAACCAAACCTCAACTGAAGCACAAGTTGTGCCCGGTGAAATCTTCTGACTTTTGTCCCCCTGTCCTTTAAAATGGTGTTTCCCTCACCGCCACAGCGAGGAAAACCTGCTTCAGAGGCACTGCCCGGTGGGACCCACCAGCAAGAAGCCCCCCTCCCCACCCTCGTGAGAATGCACCCGGGATTCAGTCAGCACCGGGCAGTATGTGTCTCTGTACTCGGCGCTATCTCTCTATATCTGCCTCGATTACGCCGTCTTTAATTTTAAATCGTGAACAATTTGACCGTCTGGAGATTCTGGTGGGAATTGCATATGGAAAACTCACTCAGATGTGAGCATAAAAGAAAATTGGATGTGAGCATATTTCGTTAGATTGTTGCAAAACGCACAAAGTGCCCGCCGCAGTATGTCAATGTAAACACATCGCGATTTAGGAACATCTTTTTCCTCATTTTCTTCGGGCGCTCGTGAGTTCACGAGAGCCTCCGCGAGGGCGAGAAAATCTCTGTAATAACCCGGCGATAAACTGCAGCTAGAGGCACAGACCCAGACACTGCTCCGAAATACTGAAAGGAGAAGTTATCTGGTGCTTGCTGATTGATTATCTCGGCTTTTTAAAAAAACATACAATTTCCCAATTTTCTAAATGAGGAGAGGGCACTGGGTTCTGAGTCCCCAAGGCAATGGGTTTGAGCCTCCCGTGCCAGAGATTTGAGCACATCACCTAGGCTGACAATTCAGTGCCTTACTGCAGGGAGTGCTGCACTGTCGGAGGTACTGTCTT
Organism: Scyliorhinus torazame; assembly: GCF_047496885.1. Taxonomy (NCBI): domain Eukaryota; kingdom Metazoa; phylum Chordata; class Chondrichthyes; order Carcharhiniformes; family Scyliorhinidae; genus Scyliorhinus; species Scyliorhinus torazame. The sequence goes on along the minus strand of NC_092718.1, from coordinate 149,910,122 downwards.
TTAGGCTGATAATTCAGTGCCTTACTGCAGGTAGTGCTGCACGGTAGCACAAATGATTAGCACTGTGGCTTCACAGCGCCAGGGTCCAAGGTTTGATTTCCTGCTGGGTCACTGGCTGTGCGGCCTGCACGTTTTCCCCGTGGGATTCCTCCGGGTGCTCCGGTTTCCTCCCACAGTCCAGAGACGTGCAGGTTAGGTGAATTGGACATGATAAATTGCCCTTAGTGACCAAAAAAAAGGTTAGGAGGGGTTATTGGGTTACGGGGATAGGGTGGAAGTGAGGGCTTAAGTGGGTCGGTGCAGACTCGATGGGCCGAATGGCCTCCTTCTGCACTGTATGTTCTATGTACTATGTACTAACACTGTCGGAGGTACTGTCTTTTAGGTAGACAATTCATTGACTTACTGCAGGGAGTGCTGCACTGTTGGAGATACTGGGCTGGATTCTCCGCAGCCCCGCGCCAAAATCATGTTTGGCGGATCGAGCACTGGGGGGGGGGGTTGGGGGGGGCCTTATGGATGGCCGGTGCAGCGATCGGGCTGGAATGATCTTCGGGCGCGTGGCCAATCGGGGGGGGGGGGGGGGGGCCTAGTTTGTTGGTGTTGGCCGGCGGTCCGAGTCCGCAATGGTACTCGGCGCGGCCGCTGGAGGTCGCTGTCGTGCGCACGCACGGACTCGGAGCCCGAAGTGCCGGGGCCTGTAAACGCAGCCAAATCTGCGTGAAGCTCCCCGGGTCCCTGCTTGCCCCCAGAAGGTAAGACTTATTTTTTTGCAGAAAACTGGGGAGTGCAATGCCAGCATTTTTATGCCAGTGTTGGGACATAGCCCCATTTTGGGAGAATCTGGCCCACTGCCTTTTAGGCTGTCAACTCAGTGACTGCAGGGGGTGCTGCACTGCTCCGTCGGAGGTACTGTTTTTTAGGCTCACAATTCAGTGACAGTGCAGGGGGTACTGCACTTTCAGAGGTACTGCTTTTTAGGCTTACAATTTCAGTGTCTTACTGCTGGGAGCTGCACTGACAGTGTCTTTTTGATAAGATGTTAAACCCAAGGCCCCATCTGCAATTTCCTGGCATGCTTTGAATGGGAGTTGTTCTTGATGCTCTGGTCATTAATTTTCCAATGTCACTAAAGCAAAATACCTTATTACTGTTAGTGGGAGCTTGTTCCTTAGAATGCAATCCCTACAGTGTGGAAGGAGGCCATTCGGGCCATCAGGTCGCCATCGACCTCCGAAAGAGCACTCTACCTAGGCACACTCCCCCGCTCTATCCCGTATCCCCACCTAACCTGCACATCTTGAACACAAGGGGCAATTTAATATGGCCATCCACCTAAACTGCACATCTTTGGACACAAAGAGGCAATTTATCATGGCCAATCCACCTAACCTGCACATCTTTGGACTGTGGGAGGAAACCGGAGCATCCGGTGGAAACCCACGCAGACACGGGAGAAAATGCAAACTCCACACAGACAGCCACAAGCCAGGATTGAACCCGGATTTCTGGTGCTGTGAGGCAGCAGTGCTAACCACTATGCCAACGTGCACTAATTGGCTGTCCTGTTTCCTACATTACACCAGTGGCTTCAAGATGCATTTCATTGGCTGTGAGCATTTTGGACCATCCAGAGGTTGTGAAAGGTGCTTTTTAATGCAAGTTGATTATTTTGTTGCTGTACTCCTTGGGACAGGAACAGCACAAGTGGCAGGCATTTGTTTATTGGGTGTAAACATGTGTTGATGAGAATTCATGCTCTCTTATCCAGCACAGATGAAAATTTAGATTTAATAATCTACATACAAAATTATCAGCATACAGGTTTTTTAAAGAACAACTATCTTCCATCAATTTTGTTTCCTTTAATCATTAATTGAAAACAGTAAATAGCCCAACTGTAGAGGAGTATCTTGATTTATTCATGTTTCTGTCCTGCATCAGTCTTAAGCTCTCCCAGGTCAGTACAACCTGGTCAAGGAATATCTCTTTATTCAGTATTAAAAAGACATTTGCATTAACCCCGTCAACCAGCTGTATCATCTCTCAGACTGGGATAGCCAATTTGTGCCAAATCATTGACAATTTATGCTATCTGACCTAAGCCCAAAGGAAGTTGTATGTGATTTGATTTTCCGCTTTTATTTTGGGTATCATTAATTTACAATCATAAATCATTAGTTTGAGACAATTTTGATGGGCTGGTTTAGCACAGTGGGCTAAACATCTGGCTTGTAATGCAGAACATGGCCAGCAGCGCAGATTCAATTCCCGTACCGGCCTCCCCGAACAGAAGCCGGAATGTGGCAACTAGGGGCTTTTCACAGTAACTTCATTGAAGCCTACTTGTGACAATAAGCGATTATTATTATATTATTATTATTTAATTTGAGTATTCCTACATCGAGCAGAGACGGCAGATTTCCATCCTACCTGTCTCGGTCGGGCTGAAACCCAGGTGAAAAGGGAATCCATATCCCCCGAAACCTGTGCACATATCCTGATTACAAAATCTTGCTTTCTTTCGACATCTTTTGTCAAGTATTTGTGTCAACGTTTTCCATCTATAGGTATCTGTGTCCATATTTACAACTCAAACTGCCTATGTAAACACATCACCCTGTAATTGCACACGCCTGCCATTGGTGGTGCTGTTATACAGCTTTTCTGTGTCGAGCACCTTCTCAGCCCATTGCAGAATAACCAACTGTAAATAATAATATGAAATCACAATGCTATCAAAATAAGGACAACATGTCTGAATCTCACTGCACGCTCTGCTCCAATGATCCTGTGCACCCTCAGTCTTCAGCTGAAAACTGTAGTTGGTCAACTTGATTCATTTCATAGATTCATAGAATTTACAGTGTAGAAGGAGGCCATTCAGCCCATCGAGTCTGCACCGGATCTTGGAAAGAGCACCCTACCCAAGGTCCACACCTCCACCCTATTCCCATAACCCAGTAACCCCACCCAACACTAAGGGCAATTTTGGACACTAAGGGCAATTTATCATGGCCAATCCACCTAACCTGCCCATCTTTGGACTGTTGGAGGAAACCCACGCACACACAGGGAGGATGTGCAGACTCCGCACAGACAGTGACTGTGGTAGTACCAGGTATTGCGGTACCTAAGAGGTGGATGACCATTGGTTAGACCCAGGAGTCTACCATTGGCTGTTGTACATAGCTCCGCCCTGAGAGGCGGAGTATAAGAACCGGTGTCGTCCCAGCAGCCTTCACTTTCTGTATCGAAGCTGCTGGGGAAGAGTTCTAGCAGATTAAAGCCTTCAGTTATGAATCACTTCATCTTGAGAGTAATTGATTGCGCATCAGTGACCCAAGCCGGAATCGACCTGGGACCCTGGAGCTGTGAAGCAATTGTGCTATCCACAATGCTACCGTGCTGCCCAACCAGTACTTTCTAAATATTTTAAGCAGTTTTAAAATTGATTTGACTGGATGAGTGCAGCTACAATAGCACTCAAGAAGCCCGATACAACCCACGACAAGGCAGCCGCACGATTGACACCCCACCCACAACCTTCAACATTCACGCCCTCCACCACTGAAGCAAAATGGCAGCCGTGTGTACCATCTGCAAGCAGCAACTCACCCAGGCTCCTTCAACAGCACCGTCCAAACCTGTGACCGCCACCACCTCGAAGGACAAGAGCAGTGGATGGATGGGAGACACCAAGGCCTGCAAGTTCCCCTCCAGGTCACACACCATCCTGACTTGGAAATATATCGCTATTCCTTCAATGTTGCTGGTCAAAATCCTGGAACTCCCTCCCTAACTGTGGGTTTTCCTACAACACATGGGCTGCAGTGGTTCAAGAAGGCGGCTTACCACCACCTTCTGCATCCCATGAATGAAGAAATAAAAAAAAATTTTTGTAGTGTTCCTGCAGCTCCGTGAATCTCCTTCATGCAGACAAACTAATGTGAGCAACACAGTAGAGGTAGCTGACTCGGAGTCTGAAGGTTTGGGTCCGAGGAGCAGTCAGCTGCTGTTTATTCAAGTTTAAGATGGTGGAGCTGGTGACCATTGTGGTATTATCGTAACTATCAGCATCGCAAGGGTTAATGTAATGTTGAGAGTATCCACTAGAGGGAGCTACAGTTACAACTGTATAAGGCTATGATGCTAGACCTTAGGGAAGGGGTGTATGCAGGAGTTAGCTAGTGAAGGTCAGAAGAGCAGATGGTGTAAGTAAAGTTAGATTATAGTTTAAACCAGTAGTGCGATTAGCAGTAGATGAGTGTAGTTAGATGTTATTGATCAATTGTGTATTCTTAAGGACTACGTGTCGAACCCCAGTTAGTAGTGTTAATAAAATCATAGCTTTGTTTAAGTTCAAGATATTTTGTGGTCTTTGTGAACACTACGCCAACCATCCTGAAATAAGCAACACAAAGAACACCACAATCATGTCAATTCCATAATAGTAACACAGGTACAAACATAATTCTTAAAGGATTCTTAGTGGGGCTAGAGATGAATGCAAATTGTTTCTTTTGTCTCGGTTATGGATGCTTGGTGGAGGTTTTGTGGCACAGTGGGTTGTGCCCCACTCTAGGCTAGAAGCTCCAAGTTCAAGTCCCACTTTGGGACTTGATGGTCAGGTGCAACTGCGTTCATAACATAACCAAACAGATTGATTATCAGCTCGTAAACGTTTCCAATATGCCTGATAGCAAGCAGTGAGAGTGAGAGAGTTTCCTGGTCAGCATACTGCAAAAGGCAATGGCAAATCACTGCACTACTTTGCCAAGCAAGGTATGGGACACATGGATGCTTGATACTGGTGTTTGGTGTGTGAAATGTTCCATTCACCAGCATTGTTAATGAAAGAAGATATAGCACTTTGATTCCTATAGTATCTTTCCATCCTCATGATAATTCACTGCCAGTGAAGTATTTTTGAAGTCTGGTCAATGACATAATATAGGAAAGCACAATTTATGTCTAGCAAGGTCCCCCAAATAGCCACGGGATAATGACCAGATAGTCTTTGACAGGTGTATGTGAAACAGGATACTGGGAGAATTCTCTTGCTTTTAAAGTTTTTAAAAATAAATTTAGAGTACCCAATTATTTTTTTTCCAATTAAGGGGCAATTTAGCGTGGCCAATTCATCTAACCTGTACATCTTTGGGTTGTTAGGGTGAGATCCAAGCAGACACGGGGAGAATGTGTAAACTCCACACAGAACGTGACCCAGGGCCAGGATCGAACCCGGGTCCTCAGCGCCGTAGGCAGCAGTCCTAACCACTGCACTACCATGACACCCTGCTTTCTTCAAGTTCTGCCACAGGATCTTTCAGTTCCACTTGATAGGGGAGCTTCAGGTTAATGTATCATCTGGAGTATGGCACCTCTGACAGCGCAGCACTTCCTGAGTGCTACACTAAAGTGTAAGTCACGATTCAACTTTAACAAAGTGGATCCTGAACCCACAGCCTACTAAACCAGAGGTGAGAGGGTGACCGCTGACACCATCATAAAAAGTACTTCAAAAAGATTGATTCCACACAAAAAACTTATAGCTGTTTTCATGGTGAACACGTTCTGAATGAACTCTCCTGAGAAATGAATTAAATACTAAAAGAAAAAATAAAACCAAGGAAGAAAGATTTGCAATGATTTTCAAACTTCATCAACCTCAGGACATTCCGAAGCGAATTATAGCCAATAAAGTATTTTGAAATGGAGTCATTGATGTGATTTGGGAATAGAATATTACTGACCATGTATTGACTTTACTTTCAAACAATATTTAGAAGTGAAATAGTTATTGTAATTAATGTTTCTGGTGCTTTAATGAAGTTGTTCTTGTTGCTTAGTTGGGAGCGGAGGTGAGGGAAGACACCAAGTGAATTGTTCCTTGTTTATCAAGAATCTATCTAGCTCTGCCCTAAAAATATTCAAATACTCTGCTTCCACTGCCTTTTGAGGAAGAGAGTTCAAGACAGTCACAAACCCCTGAGGAGAAAATAAATCCTCATCTCTCTCTTAAATGGGTGAACCCTAGTTCTAGATTCTCCCACAAGAAGAAACATTCTCTCCAAATTCACCCTGCCAAGGCCCCTCAGGATCATTAAGGTTTCATTCTTACTCTTCTAAGCTCGAGCGGATACAAACCTAATCTCTGCAACCTTTCCTCATAAGACAACCTGCCCATTACAGGTCTTAGTCTGGTAAACCTTCTCTGAATGTTTCTAATGCATTTACATCCCTCCTTAAATAAGATGACTAGTATGGTACGCAATACTCTAGTAGTGGCCTCACCAATGCCCTGTACAACTGATGCATAACCACCCTACTTATGTAAAAAAGCAAATTACTGCGGATGCTGGAATCTGAAACGAAAGAGAAAATGCTGGAAAATCTCAGCAGGTCTGGCACCATCTGTAGGGAGAGAAAAGAGCTAACGTTTCAAGTCCGAAGAGTCATCGGACTCGAAACATTAGCTCTTTTCTCTCCCTACAGATGCTGCCAAACCTGCTGAGATTTACCAGCATTTTCTCTTTCGCCCTATTTATGTATTTGATTCTCTTCGCATTAAACAATAACATTCCATTATCTTCCCTAATAGCTTGCTGCACTTCCATACTAACCTTTTGCAATTCATGCATTAGGACACCCAGATCCCTCACCAATTTCTCACCATTTAGATTATATGCTTTTTAATTTTCCCTGCCAAAACAGATAATTTCACATTTGCCCACATGACACTCCATTTTACCCGATCTTTGCTCACTCATTTAATCTGTCTATACCTTTGTAGCCTCTTTATGTCCTCTTCACAACTTACTTTCCTACCTATCTTTGTGTCATCAACAAATTTAGCAACCCTACCTTCGGTCCCTTCATCCAAGTCATTTCTATAAATTGTAAAAGATTGAGGCTCCAGCCCTGATCCTTGTTGCACACCTCATCACATCCTGCCAACCAGAAAAAGACCCATTTATGCCCACTCTCTGTTTTCTGCTAGCTAGCCAATCTTGTGTCCATATCAGCATGTTTCCCTTTGCACCAAGAGCTTTTGTTTGCCACAATAACCTTTGATATGGCACCTTATCAACTGCCTTCTGGAAATCTTAAGTACAGTACATCTACCAAATCCTCTTTATAATAACAATAATCGCTTATTGTCACAAGTAGTTACTTCAATGAAGTTATTGTGAAAAGCCCCTAGTCGCCACATTCCGGCGCCTGTTCGGGGAGGCCATTACGGGAATTGAACCTGCGCTGCTGCCTTGCTCTGCATTAAAAGCCAGCTGTTTAGCCCACTGTGCAAAACCAGCCCCTATCCACAATACACATTATTTTTTCAAAGAACTCCAATAAGTTGCCCAATACCATTTCCCTGGTGTAATTTTCCTGAGTTCCTCCCTCCCTTCCATTTTCAGACTTAGTTATTTCTGGATGGTACTTGTATCCTCTAATAATAATAGCTTATTGTCACAAGTAGGCTTCAATGAAGTTACTGTGAAAATCCGCTAGTCGCCACATTCCGGCACCTGTTTGGGAGGCTGGTACGGGAATTGAACCCGCGCTGCTGGCCTTGTTCTGCATTACAAGCCAGCTGTTTAGCCCACTGTGCTAAACCAGCCCCTCTATAACGAAGACCGATGCAAAATACCTGTTCAATTCATCTGCCATCTCCTTATTTTCCATTAGTAATTTCCCAGACTCACTTTCTATAGGACCAAAAATTACTTTGTGTAACACTTTTCTTTTTTAAATATCTGAAGGAACAGGCGCCGGAATGTGACGACTAGGGGCTTTTCACAAAAACTTCATTGAAGTAACTACTTGTGACAATAAGCGATTATTGTTATTATAAAGAGGATTAGGTATAAATGTCTTTATATTTGTAGCTGGCTTTCTCTCGTACTCTAATTTTTCCCTCCTTATTAATATTTTACCCATTCTTTGTTGTTGGTTACATTCTGTCCAATCTTCTGACCTGCCACTTGTCTGCGTAATTATATGGTCTTTCTTTAAGTATTTTGAAATATACCTATAAATGTCCACTGCATCTCTATTGATTTATCCCTTAACCTGCCAGTTCACCTCTGCTTCCCCGCTTTCATAATTGCCCTTATTTAACTTTAAAATACTACTCTTGGACCCACACTTCTCTCCCTCTAACTGAATGACAAATTCAGTGACATTATGATTTCTGTCACTTCGGGACGCCTTCATAATGAGATCATTAATTAATCGTGACTCGTTGTCAATACTTGGGGCGGGATTCTCTGCAATCGGCGCGATGTCCGCCGACCGGCGCCAAAATCGGCGCAAATCAGTCCGGCATCGCGCCGCCCCAAAGGTGCGGAATTCTCCACATATTTAGGGGCTGAGCCCTCCCCTTGAGGGGCTAGGCCCGCGCCGGACTGATTTCCGCCCCGCCAGCTGGCGGGAAAGGCCTTTGGTGCCCCACCAGCTGGCGCGGAAATGACTTTGCCGTGCGGCGCATGCGCAGGAGCATCAGCGGCCGCTCACGGCATCCCCGCACATGCGCAGTGGAGGGCGTCTCTTCCGCCTCCGCCATAGTGGAGACAATGGCGAAGGCGGAAGGAAAAGAGTGCCCCCACGGCACAGGCCCGCCCGCGGATCGGTGGGCCCCGATCGCGGGCCAGGCCACCGTGGGGGCACCCCCCGGGGCCAGATCGCCCCACGCCCCCCCCCAGGACCCCGGAGCCCGCCCGCGCCGCCTTGTCCCGCCGGCAAGAGAGGTGGTTTGGTTCTCGCCGGCGGGACAGGCATTCCAGCAGCGGGACTTCGGCCCAGCGCGGGCCGGAGAATCGCCAGGGGGGGGGGGGCCCGCCAACCGGTGCGGCGCGATTCCCACCCCCGCCGAGTATCCGGTGCCGGAGAATTCGGCAATCGGCGGGGGCTGGATTCACGCCAGCCCCCGGCAATTCTCCGACCCGGCGGGGGGTCGGAGAATCCCGCCCCAGATCTAGTTTAGTCTGCTTTCTGGTTGGCTTCAGAATGTGCTGTTCGAAGAAACTATCCCAAAAGCATTTTATGAACTCTTCATCTAGGCTACCTTTGCCCATATGATTCTTCATGGATTAAAATTCCTCATGATTATCGCTGTAACTTTCTGACAAGCTTCCATTATCTCTTCCTTTATACTCTGTCTACCATGTGATTACTGCCAGGGCGCCTGTGCACCACTCCCACAAATGACTTCTTGCCTTTATCATTTCTCATCTCTACCCAAACTGCTTCTATATCCTGGTTTCCTGAACTTAGGTCACCCAATTGTGCGAATATCACCACTCATTAACAGAGCCACCCCTCCATCTTTTTCTAGCTTCCTAAATTTCCTAAATGTCATGTCAATATTCAGGTCCCAATCTATGTAATTCTGCATCCATATCTCTGTAATGGCTATCAGTTCTTATTTGTTTGTATTGGGGGTCGGTTTAGCTCAATTTGCCGGACAGCTGGCCCATAATGCAAAAGCGAGGCCAACAGCGTAGGTTCAATTCCCATACCAGCTAAGGTTATTCATGAAGGCCCCACCTTCTCAACGTTGCCCTTTGCCTGAGGTGGGGTAACCCTCAGGTTTAAAACTCCACCAGTCAGCTCTCCCTCCCCAAACATAAAGCAGTCTATGGAGCTCTGGTGATTTAACTTAATTTCTTCCTATTTATGCTCTCTTCATCTGTTTTGTTATGAATGCTATGTTTATTTAGATACCGAGCCATTAATTTTGTCCTTTTATTATTTTTAACATGTAGCCTTATCTGCTTACCTTTCTCTTAGCTTTGCACTCTATCGCTTCCTGTCATGGTCTGTTTATCGCTTCCCGTATTAATACCTCACTCCATTGCCTTGTCTCCATTCTTTGATTTACCACATCTTCCAAAATGTGATGCCTTCCCCTCATTAGTTAGTTTCAACCCCTCTCTAGTTCCCTAGTAATCCAGGTACAGATCATATTTTCCCTGGTGCTGGGGAAACACGATGGGCTGAATGGCCTCCTTCTGTGCTGAAACCATTCTTTAATCTAGCCCTTTGACGCTGGTTCTTCTCTCTGTAAGTCTCTCCCATGCTGCTACCATGAGACAAATGGTTAACCCAGGCTCTGCTATTGCAGTTCAACAACTGTGCACGAGGAGCTGTGAGCTAACGATTCAAGTGACGCCTCGTCCATTTCAAACGCTTCTCAGTTCCAAGAAAAGGCCTGCGACCCGAAACTTTAACTCTGATTCTCTTTGCACAAACGCTGCCAAGCCTTGTTTTAAAATAAATTTAGAGTCCCCGATTCTTATTTTCCAATTAAGGGGAAATTTAGCATGGCCAATCCACCTACCCTGCACATCTTTGGGTTGTGGGGGCGAAACCCACGCAGACACGGGGGAATGTGCAAAATCCATACAGACAGTGCCCTGGGGCTGGGATCAAACCCGGGTCCTTGGCGCCATGAGGCAGCAATGCTAACTACTGCACCACCATGCTGCCCGCGGCATGGTAGCACAGTGGTTAGCCAGGATCCCAGGTTCGATTCCCGGCTTGGGTCACTGACAGTGCGGAGTCTGCATGTTCCCCCTGTATCTGCGTGGGTTTCCGCCGGGTGCTCCGGTTTCCTCCTACAAGTCCCAAAAGACGTGCTGTTAGATATTCTGGACATTCTGAATTCTCCCTCTGTGTACCCGAATAGGTGCCGGAATGTGGCTACTAGGGGCTTTTCATAGTAACTTCATTGCAGTGTTAATGTAAGCCTACCTGTGACGATAAAGATTATTATTACTATTAAGGCGCTGCCAAACCTGCTGAGAATTTCAAACATTGTTTTCAAAATTTCAGATTTCCTGCATCCTCAGCATTTTGCTTTTGTATCAAGGTGATTCTGCCTCCCTCCCCATCTGGAAAATGCTCGACTGCCTCTGGGTAACCTCGCCAGCCAAATTTGGGTTGGTGGGCCCTATTCACTCCACGATACGGCACTCTGGCTGTGCCCTCCCAACCACAAAACTATTTTTTGCTCAATACCCAATGTTTAACAAAACCAAAGCTGTAAGGAGACATTTTTCAAAGTATAACGTGAAAGCTATATAATTTTGAACCCAGACATTAGTTCAACATAAACAGTAAACGTTTTGACAACGGAGGCCAGAGTCTTCCAGAAGCTGTTGGCAAAGGCACAGTTTTTAGCTATTTGAAAGGGAATGACTTGGTAAGCCTAATTATAATCTGACAGGACTGTAGTTCATATTCTTCCACCCATAATTTCCCTTTCTTGAAGTAAACTTTCCAGAATATTTTAATGCCAGGCTTGCACACAGCCAGTAGGACTGCGGAGAATTACCTCCCAAGGAAGGAGCAGGTGAGGTATTAGTGAGAAGAGGCTCTGGGAAGAGCTGTTCCCAGATAGGATTTTTAAAATTATCATTGTTCAAACTCAGGATGTGGGGGTTGCTGGCTAGGCTGACATTTATTGGCCTGTCGCCATTTACTGTGAGCAGCTGAGGACGGACCCTAACCCTGTGACCACTTCAGACAGCAGCAGAGAGTCAACTAATCAACTAGATTGATTGACTGGGTCAATCAGTCATGATCTCATTGACAAACAGCTCCTCAAATATAGCGATGTATGACCTCCACCATACCTCAAAGCCCTCCTCTGACCCCCTGAAGGCAAACTCGATATTCTCCAACCTGCAAAGTTTGTACAGATCCCTCAGCCATGCTGCGACCCCAGGTGGCGTAACCGAGCGCCAATTCAACCGACTGCCTATACATTCCCCCCCCCCCCCCCACCCCGCCCCCCCTGCCCCCGCACACACACTGGCATGAACCTATGGTTCCCACACAATGGTGTCTACACCGACGTGACCCCCAGTTTAAAGTGCCTCCTTAACTGGTTCCAGACATTTATAGAGGACTCCACCACCATCTCCCCGTATACTTCCTCGGAGCGCGCGGTACCCTGACAAGACTCCTCCTCCAACCTGACCCAGTCTGCCCCCTCCCCCTCCCACCATTGTTCTCACCTTCTCCACCCGGGTTGCGCAGTTCTTTGGTTCCTCGTCTATCTTGGTTTTTTATTCTTAGCTTACTCCTTGAAGCTGGCCTCGAACAGGTTTTGGAACAGGCCGACAAACTGCCCCCAAGTATCCAGCAAGCCTTCCTCCGACCCTCGGGTGGCATACTTAATCTTCTCCAGGTTGTGAAATTCCGAAAGGTCAGCGAGCCAGTCTGCAACCGTGGGCGGTGCTGCCGATCACCAGCCGAGCAGGATTCTCCGGCGTGCGATTAGGGAAGCGAAAGCGAGGGCATTAGCCCCCTTCCCCATGTGTAGCTCTGGCTGCTCTGGTACCCCGAAGATTGCCACTTTCGGGCATGGCTTTACCCTCACCCCCACAACCTTGGACATTGCCTCAGAAAAGGCTGTTCAGAACCCAGCAAGTTTGGGACAAGCGCAAAACATGTGAGTGTGGTAGGCTGGGCCCCTCTGACACCGTTCACATTTGTCCTCCACCTCTGGGAAGAACCTGCTCATTTGGGTTCTGGTCAAGTGCCTCTGTGCACCACATTGAGCTGCAATAGGCTTAGCCGTGCGCAGGAGGAGGTGGAGTTTGCCCTGCACAGTGCTTCAATCCAGAGTCCCCACCCTACCTCTGTCCCCATTTTTGCCTGGTCTCATCCACATAAATCCCTGAAAGTTGCCACCCAGGTTGAGAGGGTTGTTAAGAAGGCGTACGATGTGTTAGCTTTTATTGGTAGAGGGATTGAGTTTCGGAGCCATGAGGTCATGTCGCAGCTGTACAAAACTCTGGTGCGGCCACATTTGGAGTATTGCATGCAATTCTGGTCGCCGCATTATAGGAAGGATGTGGAAGCATTGGAAAGGGTGCAGAGGCGATTTACCAGGATGTTGCCTGGTATGGAGGGAAGACCTTATGAGGAAAGGCTGAGGGACTTGAGGCTGTTTTCATTAGAGAGAAGAAGGTTAAGAGGTGACGTAATTGAGGCATACAAGATGATCAGAGGATTGGATAGGGTGGACAGTGAGAGCCTTTTTCCTCGGATGGTGATGTCTAGCACGAGGGGACGTAGCTTTAAATTGAGGGGAGATAGATATAAGACAGATGTCAGAGGTAGGTTCTTTACTCAGAGAGTAGTAAGGGCGTGGAATGCCCTGCCTGCAACAGTAGTGGACTCGCCAACACTAAGGGCATTCAAATGGTCATTGGATAGATATATGGACAATAAGGGAATAGTGTAGATGGGCTTTAGAGTGGTTTCACAGGTCGGCGCAACATCGAGGGCCGAAGGGCCTGTAGTGCGCTGTAATGTTCTATGTTCTATGTTCTACCTCTGGTACGAAGCCCTCCATCCTTTTGGCCAGGACCTTTGCGAGTATTTTCGCATCCACGTTCAGCAGTGAAATGGGTCTGTATGATCCATATTCCATCAGATCTTTATCCTTTTTGGGTATCAGTGAAATTGTGGCCTGTGCTAGCGTGGGGGGAAGGGTGCCTCTTGCCAGTGAGTCCATGAACATGTCCCTTAGGTGTGGGGCCCGTCGGGTCCCGGTGCCTTCCCCGCCTGCATGGAGCTGATGCTCTCCATGATTTCTCCCAGGTCTATTGGTGCTTCCAGCTCATACAACATACAACCCCTGCCCCTGAAATGGCCTTCCTTTCAATTCGTAGTGGTTGAGATATTTCACAATCTCAGGGACCCAGATGAAGGATCACGTCCTTTGTCACAAACAGTGTGGAAAGGTGGGAGTCACGTGACAGCCTTACTGAACTGCAAAGTATCAATCTGCTCTTTCATCAAGGGCGGCACGGTGCAAAGGACAATTTACCCACATATACACACACACAAGCACGTTCACACACACTCACTCTCTCACTCACATACGCACCCACTCTCACATACACATCCACCCACTTACACACACACACGCATGCACACACATCTTGCACACGTGAACACACTCGCATGCACTCACGCATACATGCACACACACTCATGCACGCACAATTATTATTATTATTACAAGCAGGCACACACACACTCACACTCATGCGCACATACACACACATACATACACACTCACTCAAACACGCATGCATGTACACACTCACTCATCCATGCATGCATAGTCCCGACCCTGCCATTTTCCTGGAGGCCGGATTGGGCAAGGAACAGCTACCAATTTACAAGCAGCGGGTTGCTTGTTAAATCAATTAAAAGCTCAATTAAGACCATTGATCACAGATCAACTGGAATTTTCCAGGTGGCCTGGGGGCCTCTCGTGAACCTGCTCCTGGGCCTGACCAAACTTGCCATCAACAGGTCCAGGCAGCAGGTGACTGAGGGGGTTGTCCGACATGACTGTCTGCCCGTCTACCACGGCTACACTCGCTGCTGGGTGTTCCTGGAGAGGGAGGATTCCCCTCCACATCAATCCACCGGGCAGCTGTGGCCATTTTAAATTTCAAGTATTTTCAGAATTCTGTCTCGAAGTGCCTCTCTCTCCCATACCTGCAACACCACCACCTTCTCATTGGCAATTAGGGATGGATGGCAAATGCTGGGCCTTGCTAGCGACGCCCACATCCTCTGAACATATAAAGCAGCAGGTCGCAGGTCTAATGCTGGAGGTGGGGATTGGGGATGTCTCTAATTGGTTCTGCAGCCCACCTGCCATTCTCATTGGATGGTGAGCACGCCTTGTGGACACAAATTGACCAATCCTGCAATTGGGTTATTGCTCCCGAAACGGCGCAGTACTCACGCTTGCTCGAGACCCAGGGGATCCCAACCTCGAACAGAAAATCCTGCCCTGACAACTCTCATTAACTCTCCCTGTGCTCCAGCACCCAGTGAGCTGGAGCCACTCAGAGAACTTATGGATAAGCTGTGTCTATGACTGTATGGTGTGGCCAAATTCCCCTCCCACTCGATTTTCAAATTTGCTGATGACACCACTGTAGTGGGTCGGATTTCAAACAATGACAAGACAGAGTACAGGAATGAGATAGAGAATCTGATGAACTGGTGCGACGACAATAATCTCTCCCTCAATGTCAACAAAACGAAGGAGATGGTCATCGACTTCAGGAAGCGTAGTGGAGAACATGCCCCTGTCTACATCAATGGGAACGAAGTAGAAAGGGTCGAGAGCTTCAAGTTTTTAGCTGTCCAGATCACCAACAGCCTGTCCTGGTCCCCCCATGCCGACACTATAGTTAAGAAAGCCCACCAACGACTCTACTTTCTCAGAAGACTAGGGAAATTTGGCATGTCACCTACGACTCCCACCAACCTCTACAGATACACCATAGAAAGCATTCTTTCTGGTTGTATCACAGCTTGGTATGGATCCTGCTCTGCCCAAGACCGCAGGAAATTACAAAAGGTTGTGAATGTAGCCCAGTCCATCACGCAAACCAGCCTCCCATCCATCGACTCTGTCTACAATTCCCGCTGCCTCGGAAAGGCAACCAGCATAATTAAGGACCCCATGCATCCCGGACGTACTCCCTTCCACCTTCTTCCGTCAGGAAAAAGATACCAAAGTTTGAGGTCACATGCCAACCGACTCGAGAACAGCTTCTTCCCTACTGCCATCAGACTTTTGAATGGACCTACTTCGTATTAAGTTGATCTTTTCTCTACACCTTGCTATAACTGTAACATTATATTCTGCAGTCTCTCCTTCCTTCCCGATGTACAGTATGCGTTGTTTGTACAGCATGCAAGAAACAATACTTTTCACTGTATACTAATACATTGACAATAATAAATCAAATCAAATCAAATCAGACTCTTCTCATCGGATAGCTGCGAGATACTGAAGATTTTGGAAAACTGCAATGTTTTTCATGCTGGGTTGATCAGATGCGTGTGAGGCCTGGTAAACATCCTGCAGAGCATTTTAGGGACATTAATGTTTGCAATCCATCAGCACAATTACACTTCAACTTAAGAACATTGATGAAATCAGTCAACTTTCACCAGTGGCTGTAGGTCGGTTTAAGTCACTTTAGTTGGGGATTTGGAGTCATCAGAACTGCAACAAATAGGACCAAAGAGTAGATGTTGAGAGGTTGTTTCCCCTTGTGGGAGAATCTAGGACCAGAGGACATATTCTCAGAGTGAGGGGATCGTCCATTTAAGACAGAGATGAGGAGGAATTTCTTCTCTCAGACAATAGTGAATCTGTGGAATTCTTTACTGCAGAGAGCAGTAGAGGCTGGGTCGTAAAGTATATTCAAGTTTGAGATAGACAGTTTATTATTTTAAAATATTTTTATTGAAGGTTTTTCAATTTTAACAATAGAACCATATAAAAACAGATATTACAAGTTACACTATGAAAGAAACACAGCCAACAGTCTGGATCACATCCAACAAACCACTCCCTCAACTGTAAACTAAATCCCCCTGCCACTAACAGCTGATAGTGGCTAACTCTTTATAAAAGGAAATTAATGGCTACCATTGAAGGTAGACCCCCTCAACCGGCCCCCGACTGTGTATTTGACCTTCTCTGAATGCAAAAGTTCCATGAGGCCATTCTACCAGGCCGAGGCACTGTGCAGAGTAGGAGAACTCCACCCAGGCAGAAGTCGCCTCCAGGCTATTAACGAGGCAATGGCAGGGTCATCCGCCTTTACCCCGTCTGCAGCACCGGTGAGTCCGATTGCCAGAAAATGACCACCAAAGGACAAGGCTGCAATTAAGAATCACTGACATGGTGTTAAAGAAGGAGACCCAAAAGCTTAGCAACTTGGGACATGACCAGAACATACGAGCATGGTTCATAAACAGAAAACAGTGGACAGTCTCAGCAGGTCTGACAGCATCAGTGGAGAGAGAAGGGAGCTAACGTTTCGAGTCTGGGTGACTCTTTGTCAAAGCTGGAGGGAACTGGAAATAGGATCCGATTTATACTGTTTTGTATGTGTGTGTTGGGGGAGAGGACACAGCGTGGAGCAGTTGGGCTAGATAGCGGGCCAGTGACAGGTGAAGATTGACAGAGATGCTGTGGATAGAAAGACAAAGGGAATGTAAAGGGGGATAATTTTTTTAAATTTAGAGTACCCAATTTTTTTTTCCAATTAAGGGGCAATTTTGCGTGGCCCATTCACCTACCCTGCACATCTTTGGCTTGCGGGGTTTGAGACCTACGCAGACACGGGGTGAAAGTGCAAACTCCACACGGACAGTGACCCAGGGCCAGGATTGAACCAGGTTCTCGGCGCCTTGAGGCAGCAGTGCTAACCACTGCGCTACCATGCCACCTGTAAATGGGGGTGATTAAGGTTAAGGAGGATGCTGACAGTGGCACAAAAAGAGATTGGAATGTGTTAATGGCAGAACAGCCATAAGCAGTGTGTCAAAGTGCAACTAGGAACAGGGAATAGATGGGGTGGGGGGGGGGGGGGGGGGGGGAGATCCCTTGATCTTTTTAATTGGGAGCAATCAATTGATTTCTGTGATACCCAGTGACATGTTTCACTCTCATATCAGAGTCAGAGATTGTGGATTCTCACCCCAAGCCAAAGAGTTGAGCGTGTGATCTAGGTTAACACTTCAGCACTGTCCCATCTTTCTAGTGAGACGTTAAATATGCATGTCTCTGTACCCTCAGGTGGATGTAAAAGATCCAAGAGCAAATGTAAAAACTATATAGGTAACTTCCCCCTGGGAGCCTGGCTGATATTTATCGTGCAGTGAATATCACTAAGACCGATGATCTGGCCAGTAATCTCAGTGCTGTGATTGGGATCTTACTGTGTCCAAAGCTGCTGCATTGCCCACATTGGAACAGTGGTCACACTTTAAGAATAATTCTTGACTGTAAAGCACAGACCAGAATTTTACGCTACCCCTCCAAGGCAGAGGGTGGGAGTGGGGAATCCCACCCAGAATCCCACCCACCCTGACACTGATGCAATTTTACGGTAGGGCCAGAATGGCCTTTTCCCGTTCCCCCTCAATTTGTAGGCTGGAAGGTGCAGGTTGGATCGGGGTGCCGAATAGCAAAAGTCCTCAAGCTTGATCTCAGGCAGGAAGGAGGGGGCGGGGGTTGGTGGGCACCTAAATCTGAAGGCTCCTTCAGGTTTTGGGCGCCTTCCCCTCAGGAACCTGGAAGCTCCCTTGGCCTACTGATTGACCTTCCCCACCTGACCACCAGGGCATCCCTTACCCTCCAGCGCCTGGAATCCCCAGGATTTACCTGAAATGCAGTCCCGGGACAGAGGGTAAAATTTTCCCGGCTATTGGCACAGGTTGATAATGGGTGGGAAATGCAGTGTTGAAGTCACCAGGAGCATAGGTGGCGTTCTCCACCATATCAGTCAGGACTTAGTCAGTAAAACATAAAGGGGCAAGTCCCACAAGGTAACGCTGACGGGGGTGCTCTGACTGGGCCAGTCCCACCAGCAACATAATCCCTCGAAGACTAGGGCACCATTTTGAAAGGCCGCCCCAGTGCACTTTAGTTCATGAGGAACCCCCCTCCCCCCCCCCCCCCCCCTCCACCTCCATGCCAGAACTGACACGACCCTCCTAGGACAGGGTCAGGGGGCAGTACCTGATCATGACCCTCTTTCCCCTGAGCAATGCACTCACATGAGCTCTTCTGGGAGGTCTTCTCACCAGGTGCATGTCATGGGAGAGTAGGAGAGCAATCGGTTTTAATGCAGGTCTGTCCTCATGAATGGACTGTCTTACAGGGAGGCCTGATAATAATATGCCAGTGTATTCAGTTGATGTTCCTGACATAAATATGCTATGTCACTGACCGGAGAGAAGACAGTCACGTCATGCATCACGGCGTGATCACGATTTGGCCTTCTCACAAGATTTTCCGCACATGATGGCGAACAGGCTAGACGAAAGCAAGAGGGAAAATTCAGCCCTTCGGCTCAGGCACGGCACTGCAGTACCTCTTTTGGCCACTGCATCACTGTGCCCGCAGGATGGGAGAGCTGTTGGCCAATCTGATTGTCTGAGAACTCTCTTAGGCAGGACATCCATCCAAGGGCAGTCGGAAATCCCGCTTACTGCCAATCAACGCTCACTTTTCTTTTTGGAAAAATATTTTTATTGGGATTTTAACATTTAGTGTAAAGATAATTATATATAACTTTTGTGAAGGCCACGAAGAATCCAGCACGGGTTGAAGGATAGAAAGAAATAACATTTATTTACAATAACATATATATACAACAGCAGCAGCAACTTCCCTTGCTGCTCACTCTCCTCTAGCCGGTTCCACACTGGCCAGCTTTATTTATGCAGGGAATCTGCTAATGATTTCTCTGCCCTCCTCATTGGGGAAGCTCCTACTCCCAAAGGATTGTGGGATTGCCAATAGTCTCCAGCCAGTGGTAAGCAGGCAGGTTATAACAATAACAAAACAGCCCCCGTGTCTGCGTGGGTCTCACTCCCACAACCTAAAAGATGTGCAGGGTAGGTGGATTGACCATGCTAAATTGCCCCTTAATTGGAAAAAAAATTGGTTACTCTAAATTTATGAAAAAAACAGTGCCAGTGGCAAATATATAACCAAAGAAACTAAGCAACAATAGTTATCTATACATCTGTACAAATGGTTATCACTTTGCCTGTGCCCAGGTTCCCGTGCTTGCATTCTGTTACTTACATTTATATAGACATATCCATGTTGGGGGGGGGCTGTGCCCCCTCCAGCTAATGGCACCCATCCCCATCTTTCATCAGCTGCACGCGAGTTCCCTTCCATCCTGGCAATGCTCCCCCCTCTACCCTTTCTGGCTCCGTCTCCCTTTCTGCCTCCTCCCTTCCTATTTCCATCACCTCCCCTTTTTAGCTGCTGGTTGCGAACAGGTCCTCAAAGAGTTTGTGAACTTCTTCCAAGTGTCGTAAAATTTCCCCTCGGACCCCTGATCGGTGGAGAATATTATCTTTTCTAATTTCAGGAACTTGGCGAGATCTGAGAGCCACTCTGGGGCCCTAGGTGGCGCTGCCGAATTCCAGCCTAGCAGAAGTCTCCGTCTGGCAATCAGTGAGGCGAAGGCCAGGGTGCCCGCTCCCTTCCCTGTCCAGAGCTCTAGATTCTTTGACATCCCTAAGACCACAGATGGACACGGCGCCATCTCGACCCCCACCGCCTTGGGCATGGTCTCAAAAAAGGCCATCCAGAACTCCCTGAGTCTGGGGCAGGACCAGAACATGTAGGTGTGGTTGGCCGGCCTCCTGACACCGCTCGCACTTATCCTCCAGCTCTGGGAAGATCCCGCGCATGCGTGTTTTGGTAAGGTGCGCTCTATGCACCACCTTGAATTGCATCAGGCTAAGACCGGCGCAGGAGGAGATGGAGATGATCCTGTGCAGTGCCTCGATCCACAGCACCCCCCCCATCTCCAAGCTCATCTTTTCCCCCCATTTCCATCTGGTTTCATCCAGTGGGATCCTGAAGTTTTCTATAAGTCGTCTGTAATGTTGCTATATTTACTTGCTATAAATATGGCGGTTAATAAGGCCACCTTCCTTAATCCTAATTTTAATATGCTTCCAGAGTCGCCAGGTATCTCTTGATACCGCTACAAGGTTCAACCGAATACCGATCAAAGAGCCAATACACCAGTTAGTCAATTCAAAGCCAATACTACTTTATTTACACACAGTATGATTTACTCATGCACAATAACACTACAGGCTAAACTATGTCTATCACTAACACCTATACTTAACTTCGGGTACCCACTTAGGTCAGAGGAACAATGGCCGTTGTTCGGATCTGAGGCTGTTGGGTTCGAAGAAGTAGCAGGAGTATAGCTATGGTTGTCCGTCTGGCAGCGAGCGTTGAACTTGAACTTACTTGCTTCTAGTGGTGCAGGTGGAAGGGTCTCTCCGCTTGAGAGCCAAATCCAAGAGAGGGAACACATGGCGAGGGTTCCTTCTTATACTTGAGGGGCTTTGCACGCTTTTAGGCGGGCCTTAAACTTGGTCCCAATTAATTGGGCAGCTTCTCGATCACTGCGATCGATCTGAGCCAATAAAGGGGCGGGTGCCTTGATGGCTGGGTGTGTCCTAAGTGGCCGTTGGCCTTGCTTTGTTTGTGTCTTCTTGCTGGGGTAGTGGCACCGGACTGTCTGGGACAGGATCGGCTACCTGAGCACTAGTTATTTGTTCCTCGGAGATGGGCCATCAATATGTAAATCGGCCCAGGGTTTCGGTTCCGTCTACAGTCTGACTTCCAAATATACATTCAGGCTCTGTGCCTGCTTGTTGCTTTGCATTGTCCATTTTATATACTAAAAGTGGCCATCCCAGATGGCTACAGTAAATGTCGACACACTTGTCATCCCCCCACCCATCCAGCCCTACCATTGTTTTGTAAAGGTCTGCCAGGAATCCTTCCGGTCCCAACACTTTCCCTGACTGCATAGAATTAATACATTCCATGATTTTTCCCTGCCCTAGCAGTGTTTCCTGCCCCTGTTTCCTGTCCTCCTCCACCACCGGAATGTCCAGTCTGTCGCGGAATTGCTTAATGTCTGAGTACCCCTCCGGGGGTTCAGAGGTGTACAGGCCTTGTTCATCTCGTTCGGATCTGCCTCCATCCTTCCGTGTCTGTCCCAAACTTGTGCTATCTTTTTTGCGACGGCTTGTTTTCTTAGCTGGTGCGCCACATGAGGTTGGCCATATCTCCATGTTCGGAGAAGGTCCCCTGTACCTGGTGAAGCTGGTGGACTGCCTTCCCTGTGGAGAGCAGGTCAAATTCCATCTACGACTGTTTCCCCTCTGCCAGCAGTTCCATGGTTGGGGTTACAGAGAACACCGATCCACATCCAGTATGGAGTTGGTCAACCCCTGCCTGGTGGCCCTTTCGTTTCTGTCCGTAAGGGCCCAATACGCTATGATTCCCCCCCGATCACCGCCTTCAGTGCCTCCCAAAATGTGGAGGGTGAGACCTCCCCATTTTGGTTGCAGATATCAATGCTCACTTGAGTCAAACCGAGCATTCACCATCCAGAACATTTAGGCCAAGGTCACTGTGATAACTAAAATATACTAGACTTTGGATGTGCTCAACCTGTCATGATGTAGTTGTCTGCCGTGTAATGCAATGGAAACCCTCACACATTAAGACAGGGAGGTGTAAATGAGGGGGGTCACCAGATATTTACTGAAGCACCTGACCCCAGACATATGGCACCTGCTCGAAAGGGAAATGGAAAAGGACTCCACCCTTGTGGAAGTTTCAATCTCCCCTCTTTACCACAGCCTCCAGTGGATATTCAAAACAAACTTCATGCATTCGCTAGTAGCCCACTCCACATGAGAGAGTGGGACTGGGGTGGGGATAAAATGTTTTTCAGGTCTACCACCCTGTTCCCACTGAATATCCAACGCCCACCTGTTGAACTGCTTGACTGAGGCGCTAACAGTGGGTAAGCGGGATCTTCCTGAATTTATGAAAATCAATGTCTGATTTTGACCTTGATTGGATTCTAACCAGAACCTGAGGGGGGAGTTAAGGATGGAAAATAAATTCTGGCCTTGTCAGCAAGGCCCGCATTCCATGAAATAATTTTTAGAAATCATTATGGATAGATACTGTGAGTATCTCTAACTCCTGTCAGTGTCCCTGGCTCCTGCCAGTGTCTCTAACTGCCAGTGTCCCAACTCCGGACAGTGTCTCTACCTTCTGCCAGTGTCTCTACCTCCTGCCAGTGTCACTGGCTCCTGCCAATTTCTCTAATTCTCCTGCTAGTGTCTCTAGTTCGTGCCAATATCTCTACCTCCTGCTCGTCTCTGGCTTCTGGCACTGTCGGTACCTCCTGTTGCTATCTCTCGCTCCTGCCAATATCTTTACCTCCTTCCAGTGTCTCTGGCTCCTGCCAATGTCTCTACCTCCTGTTGGTGTGTCTGGCTCCTGCCAATGTCTCTACCTCCTGTTGGTGTGTCTGGCTCCTGCCAATTTCTCTAGCTCCTGTTGGTGTGTCTGGCTCCTGCCAATTTCTCTAGCTCCTGCCGGTGTTTCTACCTCCAGTCAGTGTCTCTTCGTCCTGCCAGTGATTTTAGCCCCTCCCAGTGTCTCTACCTCCTGTCAGTGTCCTTAGCTTTTGCCACTGTCTCTACCTCCTGCCAATACTTCTCGCTCCTGCCAGTGTCTCTACCTCCTGCCAGTGTCTCTGGCTTCTGCCCTTCTCTCTGGCTCCTGACAGTGTCTCTACCTCCTGCCAGTGTCTCGAGCTCCTGCCAGTGTTTAAAGCTCCTGCCACGGTGACGGTGTTGGCAGTGGTGACAATGACAGTGATGGTGACAGTGACAGTAACGGTGATGGTGATGATGGTGAAGGTGACCTGATGGTGACAGCGGTGATAACAGGGATGGTGATGCTGGTAGTCATGGCGGTGATGATGAGGGTGATGCTGACAGTGACGGCGGTGATGGTGACATTGATGGCTATGATGGTGATTATGACGGTGATTGTGATGGAGATGGTGATTGTAAAGATGTTAGTGCTGATGATTATGACGGTGATGATTGTGATGGTGTCAGTGATGACGGTGATGGTGGGAGTGATGATGATGATGACAGTGATGATGATTGTGACTGTGATTATGATGGAGATGATGATTGTGAAGATGATGGTGATGGTGATGTTGACAGCGATGGAAATGAGGGTGGTGATGGTGACAGTAATGACAATGGTGACGGTGATGGTCTCAGTGACAGTAATGACAGCAATGTTGTCATTGATGGTGGCGGGGACAGTGGTAATGATGGAGATGCTGACAGTGATGGTGGTGATGATGGTGATGGTTAAGGCGTTGATGATGGTGACGGTGATGTTGATGGCAATGGTGATGATAATGATGACTCTGACAGTGATGGTGATGGGGATGGTGACATTGACGGTGATGGTTACGGTGTTGATGATGGTGACGGTGATGTTGACGGCAATGGTGATGGTAATGATGACTCTGACAGTGATGGTGAAGGTGATGTGGATGGTGACATTGATGGTGACGGTGATGGTTAAGGTGTTGATGACGGTGACAGTGATGTTGACGGCAATGGTGATGGTAATGATGACTCTGACAGTGATGGTGAAGGTGATGGGAATGGTGACATTGATGATTACTGTAATGGTTAAGATGTTGATGATGGTGACAGTGGTGGTGAAGGTGATGGGGATGGTGACATTGATGGTAATGGTGATGGTTAAGGTGTTGGTGATGGTGATGTTGACGGCAGCGGTGATGGCAATCATGACTCTGACAGAGATGGTGATGGTGATGGGGATGGTGATGATAATGGTAATGCTGAAAGTGATGTTGATGATGCCGGTGATGGTGATGTTGACGGTGATGGTGATTATCATACTTTCGTTGATGATGATGCTGATGGAGACAGTGACAGTGATGACGACAATGTCGGTGATGGTGAGCTTTGTTCTTAAACCATTGCAGCCAGTGTGGTTGCAACAGTTTGCTACAACTGAGTAGCTCAGCTGGCCAGTTCAGAGAGTAGTTAAGAGTCAATCATCTTGTGTGCAACTGGATGCAGGCCAGCCAGGGTAAGGACAGCAGGTTTCTTTGCCTACAGGATAGTGCAGCTAAACACATGGCTAAACTGGTGGTGTAGGAGGGAGGGTTTCAGATTTCTAGACCACTGGGATCTCTTCCTGGGTAGGTGTGACCTGTACAAGAAGGACGGGTTGCATTTAAACTGGAGGGGCATCAACATCCTGGCTGGGAGATTTGCTTGAGTGACTTGGGAGGATTTAAACTAGTATGGCAGGAGGGTGGGAACCAGAATGTTAGCTTAGAAGGTGTAATAACTGAAGGGCAAATAGAGAACAAAAATAAGAGAACAACATCACCCTGTCTGCTCAAACACAGTGGTTTGAAGTGGATTTGATTCAATGGCAGAAGTATAGCGGGTAAGGTAGATTAACTTAGAGCACTTATTGGTACTTGGAATTATGATGTTGCGGCTATCACAGAAACATGGTTAAAGAAAGGGCAGGATTGGCAGCTGAACATTGGAGGATATAGATGCTTCTGGGGAGATAGAGGGGAATGTCAAAGGGGTGGGGGAGTAGCATTACTGGCTAAGGAGAATATTATAGCCATATTGCAGGAGGACACTGTGAAAGGCTCATACGATGACGCAATCTGGGTAGGGCTCAGGAACAGGAAGGGGGCAATCACAATGTTGGGCATATATTACAGGCCGCCCAACTGCCAGTGAGAGATAGAGAAGCAGATAGGTAGAGAGATTTTGGATAGGTGCAAAAATAACAGGGTTGTCATGGTAGGGGATTTTAATTTCCCCTATATTGACTGGGACTCACTTAGTGCTAGGGGTTTGATGGGACGGAGTTTGTAAGGTGTATCCAGGAAGTCTTCTTGTTGCAATATGTAGATAGTCCAACTAGGGAAGGGGCAGTACTGGATCTGGTATTGGGGAATTAGCCTGGACAGGTGATTGAGGTTTCAGTAGGGGAACATTTTGGGGGTAGTGACCACAATTCCGTAAGTTTTAGGGTACTTTTGTACAGAGTGTAAGGTGCTAAACTGAGGAAAGGCAAATTACGATAACATTAGACAGGAATTGAAGAATTTGGATTGGGTGCGGCTGTTGGATAGTAAATCAACATCGGACATGTGGGAGTCTTTCAAGCGACAGTTGTTTAGGATTCAGTAAAGTCACGTTCCTGAGAGAACGAAGGATAAGTATGGGAAGTTTAGGGAGCCTTGGATAACGAGGGATATTGTGAACCTCATCAAAAAGAAAAAGGAGACTTTTGTACTGTCTAGAAGGGTGGAGGCAATCGAAACCCTTGAGGAGCATAAAGAAAGTAGGAAGGAACTGAAGCGGGAATTTAAGAGGGCTGGGAGAGGTCTTGAAAAGTCCTTGGCAAGTAGGATTAAGGTGAATCCCAAAGCTTTTTATTCGTATGTAAAAAGCAAGAGGGTGGCTAAGGAAAGGATTGGACCACTTAAGGACAGTGGGGGGAATCTATGTGTTGAGCCAGAGGAAATGGGGGAGGTACTAAATTAGCACTTTGCATCAGTGTTCACCAAAGAAAAGCACTTTGTGGAAGATGATTCTTGGTGGACAGTCTGGATCATGTTAACATCGAAAAGGAGGAGGTATTGGGTCTTTTAAAAGATATTGGGTGGCATTCTCCAATAATGGGGTATGTCCCACTCCAGCATCAAAATTCTCCTACCTGAACCTCCTAGCAGGGCCCCGGAATATTCCTCGCAGCTCTGGCTGCCGATAAGGGGTCCTGCACGTCCAGTCGGGAGTCTGCGCATGCGCACGGCGGCGGCCGCCCCGCGCGACATGACGGACTCACATTGCGGACCGGCCCTGAAAATATAGGCCCCACCCCCGAGATCTCGCGCGCCCGCGGATCGGGAGCCCCCAATCGCTAGCCTAGCTGTCCCTGAGGCCGCCCCGGTGAAGGATCCCCCCCGCCCCCCACCTGGGTGGCCGCGGACTGACTCCGCAGCTGCCACTGGCCAGTCCCGACAGGCAAAACGTGGTTAGAACCACGCTGTCGTCAACTCGGCCAGTTTTCGTTGGTGAATCGCAGGTGGGGGTGGGGGGGGGGGGCTCTGTCAGTGGCCGCCTACTCGCGCCACTTAGACCGTGCTGCGTGATGTGTGGCCATTCTCCGGGCCCATTCTCCGCCACCGTGCTGATTGCGATTTTGGAGGCTCAGAGAATCCCACCCATTAAAGTAGATAAGTCTCCTGGGCCAGATGGGATTTACCCCAGAAGACTGAGGAAAGCAAGGGAGGAAATTCCTGGCCTTGATTGACATATTTGTATCCTCATTGGCTACAGTTGAGATACCAGAGGACTGGAGAATAGCTAATGTCGTACCGCTGTTTAAGAAAGGCAGTAGGGATAATCCAGGAAACTATAGGCCGGTGAGCCTCACGTTGGTACTAGGTAAATTATTGGAGAGAATTCTCAGGGACAGGATTTAAACCCATTTGAAACAAATGGACTCATAAGCGATAGACAGCATGGTTTTGTGAAGTGGATTTGGATTTTGTTTATTGTCATGTGTACCGAGGTACAGAGAAAAGTATTTTTCTGCGCGCAGCTCATACTGATCATTACGTACATGAAAAGAAAAGAAAATACATAATAGGACATCACAAGGTACACAATATAACTACATAACACTGGCATTGGGTCAGGCATATAGGGGTGTAGTGTTAATGAGGTCAGCCCATAAGAGGGTCGTTTAGGAATCTGGTAACAGCAGGGAAGAAGCTGTTTTTTTGTGCGTGCTCTCAGACCTTTGTATCTCCTGCCCGATGGAAGAAGTTTGAAGAGTGAGTAAGCCGGGTGGGAGGGGTCTTTCTATGGTGCATCTGTAAAAGTTGGTAAGAGTTAATGTGGACATGCCGAATTTCCTTATTTTCCTGAGGAAGTATAGGCGCTTTCTATGGTGCATCTGTAAAAGTTGGTAAAAGTTAATGTGGACATGCCGAATTTCCTTATTTTCCTGAGGAAGTATAGGCGCTATTGTGCTTTCTTGGTGGTAGCATCGAAGTGGGTGGACCAGGACAGATTTTTTGAGATGTGTACCCCTAGGAATTTGAAATTGCTAACCATCTCCACCTCGGCCCCGTTGATGCTGACAAGGGTGTGTACAGTACTTTGCTTCCTAAGTCAATGATCAGCTCTTTAGTTTTGCTGGCATTGTTGTCGCTGCACCACTCCACTAGGTTCTTTATCTCTCTCCTGTATTCTGACTTGTCGTTATTCGAGATCTGGTCCACTATGGTCGTATAGTCAGCAAACTTGTAGATGGAGTTGGAAACAAATTTTGCCACGCAGTCGTGTGTGTACAGGGAGTATAGTAGGGGGCTAAGTACGCAGCCTTCCGGGGCCCCGGTATTGAGGACTATTGTGAAGGAAGTGTTGTTGTTTATTCTTACTGATTGTGGTCTGTGGGTCAGAAAGTTAAGGATCCAGTTGCAGAGTGGGGAGCCAAGTCCTAGGTTTTGGAGCTTTGATATGAGCTTGGCTGGGATTATGGTGTTGAAGGCGGAGCTGTAGTCAATAAATAGGAGTCTGATGTAGGAGTCCTTGTTGTCGAGATGCTCTAGGGATGAGTGTAGGGCCAGGGAGATGGCGTCTGCTGTGGACTGGTTGCGGCGGTATGTGAATTGCAGTTTATCAAGGCGTTCTGGGAGTATGGAGGTGGATAGGATGGGTATAGAGGGATACGGCACAAGGAAGTGCTGAGGGTTTTGGCAAAAGTTGGTATCATGACGGGTGCAGGCTTTTCCTGTAGGGTCTTTTCCTGTGCTGTATTGTTCTTTGTTCTTTGTTTGTTCTTTGTCATCAGTGAACCAGGTGGGTTTTTGCAACAGTCCAATAATCTCATGGACAGTTAGTGATATCAATTTTTTCTTTCTAAATTTAAAAACAAAATTGATCTCCAATTCTCAACAGCCATGGGGGGATTACAAACTCTCATCCCTTGCATCATTTGTCTCAATCTTCAGGATTAATAGCCCAGTTACATAACCATTACACTATCCTAAGGTTAAAGCCAAGAGAGAGGTAATAAAATTTGATTCTTCAATGCTCCGACTGGATTGAAATTAAGGGGATTTCTTCAAACACGCTACGCGCACCCAATGAGGAGGTAAGACTGTATCTACAAAATAATGTGAATATGTGAAAACGCTGCATGGTGTACAGTGTTTTGAGTTGCGGGTGGCGTTGTGTTCAGTGTTTTCTGCTTGGTCTGATTGACGGCGATTAAGCAGGCTCTGCCTCTCGGTGGGTTTGTGAGCTCAATCAGCTCCTGCCATCAGCAGTTGTTAAGCAAGCCCCTCCCCCCCCAACCCCCTGAGGACCCTGCCCTTGTTAGCGGGCATGTCACAGACAGCTGTCAGGATAGGTTCCAGGTCACCTCTCTTCATTTCCAACAGTCCCCTCGGCCCTTATTTCTTTTTAAAACAGGATTGTGGTTTTATTATTACCACATACAAAGAAATACTGCTTCTATATCATTTGTTCCTCAACACCATACAACAGCGAATTGTTTCCTGAGCATAGACACATACTATTTCAAAGAGGCATCTGACAGCAAGTATTGTTCCATCAATACTAATACTAATTAAATACCCATTCCAAAATCACCAGGAAAAATTGGATGGTGAGGCCCACTGTTGCCTTCTTGCCCTAGTTTTCTGGGAGATTTATCTGCAGCGTGGTCAAATACCTCCACCATCTGGTACCCTGGTTAACAGTAGTGGTAATGATACTTCAGTTTCCTATAGGGCCTAGTTGAAACCTCCCCTCCCTCTATTGCAGCCTTTACCTTTCGACTGAGGTAGACTGATTACTGATTTTAGCTCTGCTCCTCCTTCTCATCCCGGCTCTCCTGCCCCTCCTTTGGTTCCTCAGTGGTGGTCCCATTGCTTCTTCGCCAGTGTCTCCCTCATATCCAAGAAGATCCCAAAACCTGGCCAACATTTATAATGACCCCAGACCCTGCAAAATGGGCAGCTGCTGTGGTGGGATTGGGAGGGATGGCTGGAACTGGAGATGGGTGTAGATGAGGGTAGTGTAGTTGATGTAGTTTACATGGATTGCAGCAAAGCATTTGACATGGGAGATGCATAAAGAAGGCAAATGCACACGGGATTCAGGGGAACTTGATAAGGTGGATTCAAAGCTGGCTGAGCTATAGGAGACAGAGGGTGATGACAGACTGCTTCTTTAGTGACTTGAAGCTGGTGTCCAGTGGCGTACCACAGGGATCTGTGCTGGGTCCCCTATTATTCACCATTTATATAAATGATTTTGATGACTATGTGGGAGGTAGGATCAGTAAGTTTGCGGATGACACAAAGATTGGCCTGGTGGGGTTAACAGTGAGGCTGAGCATCTTGGGTTATAGGAAGATATAGACGGGATGGTCAAATGGGCAGAAAAGTGGCAGATGGAATTTAATCCTGAAAAGTGTGAGGTGATACACTTTGGAAGGAGCAATTTGACGAGGAAATGTTCAATAAATGGCACCACACTGGGAAGCCCTGAGGAACAAAGAGACCTTGGCGTGTTTGTAAATAGACTCTGAAGGCAGAAAGGGAGGCGGTGGCGTTGTGGTATTGACACTTGACTCTGGTTAACCAGAGACCCAGAGTAATGCTCTGGGGATCCAGGTTCAAATCCCGCCACTGCAGATGGTGAAATTTGAATTCAATAAAAAATCTGGAATTAAAAATCTAATGATGACCATGAAACCATTGTCAATTGTCATAAAAACCCATCTGGCTCACTAATGTCCTTTAGGGAAGGAAATCTGTTGGTCTGGCCTACATGTGATTGACTCTTAACTGTGCCCTCAAGGGCAATTAGGGATGGGCAATAAATGCTGCCATAGCCTGCGACTCCCAAGTCCCATAAACAAATTTTAAAAAAGGGCAGATGGTGAAAAAGGCATATGGTACACTTGCCTTATCAATCGTGGCATAGATTACAAAAGCAACAAAGTCATGTTGGAGTTGGTGAGATCATTGGTGAGGCCACAACTGGAGTACTATGTGCAGTTCTGGTCGGCAAATTATAGGAAGGATGTGATTGCACTGGAGCAGGTGCAGAGGCGTTTCACCAGGATGTTGCCTGGGATGGAACATTTAAGTTATGAAGAGAGGTTGGATAGGCTTGGGTTGTTTCGCTGGAGCAGAGAAGATCTGATCGAGGTGTACAAGATCATGAGGGACAGGACGGAAAGGGAACAGCTGTTCCCCTTAGTTGAAGAGTCGGTTACGAGGGGTCACAAGTTCAAGGTGAGGAGGTTCAGGGGGGATTTGGGGAAAACCTTTCTTACCCAGAGAGTGTGATGGTCTGGAATTCACTGCTTGGAAGGGTGGTAGAGGCGGGATGCCTCACATCCTTTAAAAAGTACAAGGATGAGCCCTTGGTATGTCTTAACATTCGAGGCTATGGGCCAAGTGCCGACAATGGGATTAGGATTGGCAGATCAGGTGCCTTTCATGTAGCAGTGCAGACTCGATGGGCAAATGACCTTTTCTGCACTGCATTGATCTGTGATTAAAACTCCAGAGATGTGAATCCTTGCTCCAGTGTGGATCTCTGAGAATTTGAATTTCTGATCTTTACTCAGTCTGGCTCTTGTGTGGCTCCAGTCCCACACCTAAGTGGTTGACTCTTAACTACCCGCGGAAATAACTCATCAAGACAATCAGCTGTGTCAAACCAGAGTAGTTCAAGAGGCCCCAACACCTCAAGGCAAGTTGGCACGAGTAATAAATTCCTTGCCAGCAATGCCCCAATCACTTCAAGGAAAATGTAATCCTGTATCTCCCACCTAAACCTTCCTTCCCAATGGTTATTTTTCTTTCTTGCTTCTTAGTTCCAGATTCTATCCCCCTGTACCCAATGAGCTACGCCAACATGGGGATTGCGCAGTTTTCCACTTCCTCTCCAAGGCCACTTATCCCTCATGCATGATTGCCAGCAAGTTATTGGATTGTAGAGGCCTCACAGCAAGCCTGTTCCCTGTGACTCATTCCCGTGGCTCCATTTTGTTTGTTTTTTACGAACTCCCAGGAGCAGAGGACCCTGAGGTTGAGTTTTTGCTTCGTGTAGATTAGTTACTCTGTCCAGGGTCAAACCTGGTACCTTCTTGGATTGGGATATTATGGTGGATGGCAGTGAGGTGGTTATTTCAATCAGATGGCCCCAGACATCACCATCGCATGCCTCCAAGTTGACAAGTGGCGGTTAGCGAGCCGCAGGAGGAAACGGCGAGAGGGTACCCTGGCCTCCATGCTGGCGCCTGCTTGTGGTCCCCATCTATGGCCTTTCTTCTGCTCTGCCTTCATGAGGCTGTCCCTGTGGGTGGCTATGGGATTGCTGTTATCCCAATCCATGTGGATGCACCTCACTCCCCTCCAGGCCCGTCAGGATATTGTTACGGATAGGAGAGAGTTTAATTTAAACAGTCCTGATTCCTCCTCTCACTACCGATCTGTAAACAGAAAGGTGTTTGATTTATAATTTAAAAGAAAAAAAAAATTTAGAATACCCAATTCACTTTTTCCAATTAAGGGTCAATTTAGCGTGGCCAATCCACCTACCCTGTGTAGCCATCTGGGATGGCCACGTCCCGATTACAAAATGGACACTTGCAAAGAATGCAGGGAAAATTGGACAATGCTAAGAAACAAGCAGGTGCAAGCTCTGTCTGTTGATTAGAACCTTAAACTCTCAGACAGGACAGAAACTGCCAAGCAATCTACATACTAATGAGCCATCTCCGGGGACAAAAGGGAAACATTTAGATACACAATGTTAAGGCAGACTCCCCGGCGCCAGAAGAAGCTAAGACAAAGCAGACTGACAGTCACCAGGACACACCCAGCGATCAGGGAACCACCCCTCTATTGGAGGAAAATCAATACCGATGATTGGGAAAGACCCAATTAGTTGAGGCCAAGTTCAAGTCCCGCCCAAAAGAGCGCGAAGCCCTTTTTAGTATAAAAGGTATCCCCCAAGGGAGAACGCCCTCCTTTGACTTTGGCTCTCACTGAAGAGAGAGACCTACCTAGCAGCTACAGCAGGCCAAGTAAGTTCCAAGTCAACGCACACTACGAGATAGACGCTCCTAGTTGCTACCCTGTAAACAGCTCAACCCAGCAACCTCAGAACCGAGCAACGGCCATTGTTCCTCTGACTAAGTGGGCACCCGAAGCTCAGTATAGGCTTTAGTAATAGCGGTAGTTTAGTTTGTAGAGTTTATGCATGAGTAGATTTGACAGTGTGTAAATAATTGAGCATTGCTTTTGAACTTGCTAACTGGTGTATCGAGTCATTGATCAGTATTCGGTTCTGAACCTTGTGGCAGTGTCGAAATATACCTGGCGACTCTTGAGCAAACGTGATTAAACAGAGCTAAATTAAGAGCCAACCAAAAGTTAGCAACATCTGCACATCTTTGGGTTGTGGGGGCGAAACCCATGCAAACACAGGGAGAATGTGCAAACTCCACACGGACAATGACCCAGAACCAGAATCAAACCTGGGACCTCAGCGCCGTGAGGCTGCAATGCTAACCACTGCGCCACCGTGCTGCCCAGGTGTTTGATTTATGCTGTAATTTCCCCAACCCCTCAGTTTTGGAACGATCCAATTCTCTATTAAAAACCCCACAGCACACACAAGATGGGGTAAACTCAGAGGGTTCATTTATTTTACACACAAAACATGGGGGGGGGGGGGGGGGAGAGGTGGTGGTGCTATGTAATTGCTGTAACGCTAGAACACTAAAAGAGGGATAAAGGAAAGAAAGGGGTTCAAGGTAAACACCACAGAAAAAATAAGAATTATTGTTTCACCTGAATCCAAAATCCAGAATCAAAAGTCCAATGGTGTATTTCTTCACAGTGCGGCATGGCGGTACAGTGGTTAGCACTGTTGTCTCACAGCGCCAAGGACCTGAGTTCAAATCCGGCCTTGGGTGACTGTCTTTGTGCAGTTTGCACTTTCTCGCCCTGCCTGCGTGGGTTTCCTCCGGGTGCTTCGGTTTCCTCCCACAGCCCAAAGATGTGCAGGTTGGGTGGATTGGCCATGATAAATTGCACCTTAGTGTCTCACGATGTGCAGGTTAGGTGGTGATAGGGCAGCGGAATGGGCCACAGTAGGGTGGCTCTTTCGGTGGGTTGGGGATAACTTGGTGGACCGAATGGCCTCCTTCTGCACTGTAGGGATTCCATGGGATTTTATGGGTTAGCTGGCTGAAGTTGATGTTAGGTGGTCCAACTTTCCAGGAGCACCGCCTTCCACAATGGGAGAGGGATGTAGAGATTAATTTGTTTTGTAGGCGGTGGAACAGAAGCTCAGACATCCCAGTAGAGACAGTACAGGTGGGGAGCCAGGTATCCAAACTGGACCGAGCCCTTTCTCTGTTGCTGCCTGCTGGATGGATTTTGCCCCTTTCAGACCCACAAGGCAATATCACAGGTTCTAGCTGCTTGGTGGGGAGGGCGGTCATGTGACATGATTCCCACTTCTCCACCTTGGTTTGGACAAAGGATGTAGGTTCCTTACCTGGATTCTTGAGATGTTTAATGTTTCAACCATTAATAAGTTCAACAGAAGTTTCCCGAAATTTTTGTCCTTGCGGACAACCGTCTCTGTTCATCTTGGAAATGTAAAAGGCAATTGCACAAATCCTTGGGATTTGATCTCTGCAGTTAACGCCTCTTTAGGGATAACAAGCTTGCTGAAGACCAGGAATTCCTTTGGTGTGAGTCATGGCCAGTCATGGCTACCGTCAATTTAAACCCTTTGTCCTGTTTAAAAAAATAATTTAATGATATATATAATTTTTAAAAATTATTTTAAAAAATATAATTTTAGAATGCCCAATTATTTTCTTTCCACTTAAGGGACAATTTAGCATGGCCAATCTGCATACTCTGCACATCTTTGGGTTGTGTTGGTGAGACCCACGCAGACACGAAGAGGATGGGCAAACTCCACACGAAAAGTGACCCTGGGCCGGGATTGAACCCGGGTCCTCGGCGCCACGAGGCAGCAGTGCTAACCACTGCGCCACCGTGCCGCCCATATACATATAATTTTTAATAGAAATATTGGGCGCAATTCAATGATGGGCGCAATGGGTGAATCGAGTGCGAGCTCCAAATTGGGCTCTGCGCTGGGCACCAGGCCGATCGCGGGTCACCTGACTTGTGCCACCCAGCGTAATCTGGATCTCGCTCTCATTGAATATTTAAATGAGCTTCATGGCTCAGGGCTCACCAGCTGAGCCTGGCAGACCCCACCAGGGAACCATTTCGCACTGGCCCACATAAATGCTTAAGTCCCCAGCAGGAAATCCCTCTAAGTGCGGCCTCGGTGGAGAGGATCTTCCCATGCTGTTGGATAGCGGGGTGATTCTTGGCGCTGCACCATCGAGAACGACCCCACTAAATGTGCCGTTTGGCGGACTTTAACTTGAGTCCGCTGAACTGCGCCCCTAGAGTGAGGTCTTAGCCCCCTGATACCAGACAAAGGATGAGATATCTCTGGAGGTTGGAGTGACAATGTCACCGAAGGTGGCACCTCTCCCAGGAGGCCATGACCGATCTGTGCATCTTGATGTGGAAGGAGGTGATCTCTGGAAGTATTGGTAGGCCAGTGGCTCTCAAGATCACCATGGCCCTGAGTTTCTACATCTCAGCTTCAATCCAGGGGCCCACTTGGGTGTGTGGGGCCTCTCCCAATCAGCCGCACATCACTGCATCAGGGTAGAGACAGAGGCAAACTGAGGTGACCAGTCAGGTCCTGTCTGCGCTCAGGTCAGTGTGAAAGATCGCAGGTAGTGTTTGAAGGAGAACAGGGTAGTACTCGCCAGTGTCCTGGCCAATATTTATCTCTCAATCAGCCCCTAATAAGCAGACTATTTGGTTGTTATCACATTGCTGTTGATAACTGCTCACAAAATGGTTCCTTCATCACTGCACTGCAAGCATCTTTTAAAAATATATTTTATTTCAAACACAGTCAAACACAAACTACAAATAACACCGCAAAACAAACATGTCACTCACAGTTTGTCAAATTCCTCTGGTGACAAACAAATCTTCAAACATGGACAGGAAGGGCCTCCACCGCTGGTAACGATACCGTAAACATACTTCATGGCTGGCAGACGTTAATGGACATTCTGAGAAAGACTCTGTATCAACACAAATTTGTTCTTTTCTTCTTTGGTCTTTTTTTCAAAATATCATTGATTGTAGCACAGGCTGTGTTTGTGGGAAAATTGGTCTTGGGTAATGTTATAACGCTGCAAAATGATTCACACCTTTCTCTGCCTTCATGCACCTTTCTATATTACACCTCGAAAAGTAATCTCTCCGCTGTCTGACGGGGCCAGTTTCACTCCTACAGACGACTTCTCAGATATATATTAAGCCTGGACTTTTGGTTTATTTTTAGCTTCCCAGGAGGTAGGTTAATGAAAACACTGCTAGTGTTGTAGTGTGGGCATAATGCTGGTGATATTGTTTGGAACTATACAGTTCCAATTTGAGGAACAGGGAAGAATTCAGAGGAGACATACAGGCCAATCCATATTCGCCAAATAAAATTAAACCCAGTCATACTTTCATTTTCATTCAAAATACCAGGGACAGAACTGGATCTCCCGGAACCAAACTGGACAGTGACCCCTCATAAACTAAACTGGGCAATGGCCCCTATCCCAGAACAGAACTGGACAGTGAACCCCAAAACTAAACTGGGTAGTGACCCCCATCCCAGAACAGAACTGGACAGTGACCCCCCGTAAAACTAAACTGGGCAGT
The DNA here is from genome assembly GCF_047496885.1 of Scyliorhinus torazame. Classification (NCBI taxonomy): domain Eukaryota; kingdom Metazoa; phylum Chordata; class Chondrichthyes; order Carcharhiniformes; family Scyliorhinidae; genus Scyliorhinus; species Scyliorhinus torazame. Next base: position 149,873,733 of record NC_092718.1, on the reverse strand, counting down.
GACCCCCATCCCAGAACAGAACGGGACAGTGAACCTCAAAACAAACTGGGTAGTGACCCCTATCCCAGAACAGAACTGGACAGTGAACCCCAAAACTAAACTGGGCAGTGACCCCAATCCCAGAACAGAACTGGACAGTGACCCCCCCGTAAAACTAAACTGGGCAGTGACCCCCATCCCAGAACAGAACTGGACAGTGAACCTCAAAACAAACTGGGTAGTGACCCCTATCCCAGAACAGAACTGGACAGTGAACCCCAAAACTAAACTGGGCAGTGACCCCCATCCCAGAACAGAACTGGACAGTGAACCCCAAAACTAAACTGGGTAGTGACCCCCATCTCAGAACAGAACTGGACAGTGAACCCCAAAACTAAACTGGGTAGTGACCCCCATCTCAGAACAGAACTGGAAAGTGAGCCCCAAAACTAAATTGGGTAGTGACCCCCATCCCAGAACAGAACTGGACAGTGACCCCCCGTAAAACTAAACTGGGTAGTGACCCCCATCTCAGAACAGTACTGGACAGTGAACCCCAAAACAAACTGGGTAGTGACCCCTATCCCAGAACAGAACTGGACAGTGAACCCCAAAACTAAACTGGGCAGTGACCCCCATCCCAGAACAGAACTGGACAGTGAACCCCAAAACTAAACTGGGCAGTGACCCCCATCTCAGAACAGAACTGGACAGTGCCCTCACCCCATCCAGAATAGAAATAAATAGTGACCTTTCCTGCTAAGGTGTCCTCTATTCACCGCCCCCCCCCCCCCTGTCCAGAACACAAGGAGACAGAGATTGTTTCATGTCTTTATTACGATCCCAGACCAGACCCAGTCGTGGCTGGGAAACTGGAGCGAAACCCCAATATTTTAGTTTATTTGTAAGACTGAGCGGAAAGAATGATTCGCCCCAGGGACGATTGCATAAAGAAATAGGGATTTGGTATTTTAAAACAAAACTTTATCACTAACACACTATTAAACTCTTTAACGTCACACTGGAAAATAGCTTACAATTACCCCTTGAACAATACTACTCAATACAGTAAATATAATACCCTTAATTATTATCTCTATTCCCAATTAAACAACAAGAAAGGAGCGGCAGCTCAGTGGTGCAGTGATTAGCACAGCTGCTTCACGGCACCGAGGTCCCAGGTTCGATCCCAGCCCCGGGTCACTGTCCGTGTGGAGTTTGCACATTCTCCCCGTGTCTGCATGGGTCTCAACCCCATATCCCAAAGATGTGCAGGTGAGGTGGATTGGCCACACTAAATTGCCCATTAATTGGAAAAATAAGAATTGGGTACTCTAAATTTTTTTTTTTAGAAGAAAGGAAAAACATACAGTTCTCAGTTCATCCCACATCCCAATGGCACAGAGTAACAGTGACTTTCCAAAACAAACTTGGCTCCTGTTAGAACCCCTGCAGACTTTGGCTGGATGTCTTAAAAAGCTGTTTCAACTAGTTTGTTTCAGCATTCCCTTTGTCCTTAGACAAGTGTTGCCTTTCTTTTCTTATACTCTAGGCTGGTTTAGCTCACTGTGCTAAATCGCTGGCTTTTAAAGCAGGCCAAGGCAGGCCAGCAGCACGGTTCAATTCCCGTACCAGCCTCTCCGAACAGGCGCAGGAATGTGGCGACTAGGGGCTTTTCACAGTAACTTCATTGAAGCCTACTTGTGACAATAAGCGATTTTCATTCATTTCATTTCATTTTCTCTGTCCTTTCTGTGGCTCTGTTCCAATTATGGCAATCAGGGAATTTGCCCTCCTTTCTATGTTATCTATGTCCCAATGCTTAGAGTCACCAGGTATCAAATGATACCACCACAAGTTTCAACCGGCTATCGATCAAAGAGCCAAACACCAGTTAGTTAGTTCAAGGTCAAGGGTACTTTATTTACACACAATTAATCATGCAACATAAACACTACTAGTTAACTACACCTATCGACTAAGACAACCTGTACTTAACTTCGGGCACCCGGCTTACGTCAGAAAACAGTGGCCACTGTTCAATTCTGGATCTCTCGGGTTCGAAGGAGTAACTGCTGCTCAGCTAGGCTCATCCATCTGGTAGCGAGCGTTGAACTTGGACTTGCTTCTGGTGTTGCTGCAATTGGCGATGGCCGTGACCGGGGTACCAGGACCAAGAGAGAGTGAACATGTGGCGGATTTTTCTTCTTATACTCGGGGGATTGCGCGCTCTTTTGGGCGGTCCTTCGATTTGGGCCTTACTAATTGGGTGATCCCTGATCAGTCCGTTCGATTCCTAACCAATAAGTGGGCAGGGATCTGGATGGCTGGGCGTGTCCCAAGCAGTCACTGACCCCGTTGTTTGCATTTCCCTTGAACAGGGAGTGGCACCGAAATGTCTGGGATTGTCCCGGTTGCTCGAGTACGAATCCTTTGTTTTGGTGAAGATGGGCCATCAAATGCTAATCGGCCCCATTAGAATGCTAATTGGACGGAGTTTCAATACTGTCTGGACTTCTTGCTGACAAATATGCATTTCAGGCTCTGAGCCTGCCTGAGTCTTGGCTTGTCCACTTTACCCGCCAGGCTTTGTGAGTTTCTCCGTACCTAGTTGGAAGTGGCCATCCCAGATGGCTACACTCCGTCCTCTTGATCCTCAATGCGAAGCGTGAAGGATCACAATACTGGGTCGTCTTTGTTCTCTGAAATGCCGGGTACCCTTAACCAAGGACAGGTTCTACTCTACTCTGTCCTATGGGTCCAAAATATTTACCTAAATTACCCTAAAACAACACATCTCTAAAAATTCCTCAGGGGCCATTTAACATTCAAAAAAAGGGGAACCTCTAACTGTCTCTAACTGGACTACACTCATGCTGCTATTTAACAATCAAAGAACTTATCTTACAGTACAAAAAATCCGATAGCAGCATCACATTTCTTCTTATCACTAACATTCATACACAGAAAAATAAGCTTTATTAACAAAACAACAACCGCGGAATTTATTAAAGAGGACGGTTCAGAAAGAGTGTGGGGTTTGCTGGAGTCCAAGGAAGGGGGCTCTAAATGTGTATACTGGAGGGCAGGAGGCTCTCCTTCTCCATTTTCGCAATCTGATTGTCTGGATGACACTGCACAAATGGCCATCACTAGTAAGGCTTCCACTGTGTATGACAGGGAATACCACTTAACAAGATTCTCACACCATGTGGGCGTATCGGTGGCTGGGTCTATGTGTGGTGTAGTGTCCGGGCTGGGGGTGTTCTGTTGGGTAGTCGTATTTGGGGCTTGTGTGGTTAGGGGGGTAGAGGTGGGTAACGCGCGCAACTGTACTGTTCCAGAGACGATCATGATGCCGATCATCAGGGTCGTCTTCATCTTGTTCAGGTTTTCCTTCGCCGTTGAGTGTCTTCGAATCTTCCTAGGGGAACAAGCATAGTGTCTGTTATAATCTTGTTGTTTAATATCTCGTATGTCTGTCTGTTTCTCCTTAACGTCAATGCCCCATTAGAATCGTCACCATATGTGATTCCCTCATTTAAAAAAAAAATAACCATTTGCGGAGACAAGACATTTGAAGAAAAAAGTCTGTGTCACAGTGCGAGCACTCTCGCAGCCTGTGGTCGATGGGCTGAGTGGGCGGACAATTTCTCCGTCCTCTGCAAACGCGTTTTTCCAACCAAGTGTTTCTGACATGTGAATAGCATGTGGGGGATAGCAACTGAAGGGTTATTGCCGGAAAGGGCAAAAGTTGTGGCAAATTGCATTCTTTAAACCACAGGACTAGAAAAGAACAGCAAAAGAGTTTTGAAAACAATTATCCAAATGGGGTGGTGCGTAAGATCCGTGGCAGGGCAAGAATGGGTGGGATCCCCGGGTAGGGCGGTGATCAGTGCCGTTGCTCCACCATTCGAGCTTGGCTGACCAAATGTATAGGGGGTCCCCAGACAGGGCGGGGATAAGTGCTGTTACTCCACTGCCTGAGTGACCTTCCAAGAGCGGTAAGAATTTGTAAATATATAGGCTCCAAACAAACTTCTTTAACTGCCATGTCGCGTTGGAAAAGTAGTTATGACTGCATCAAGAAAGCATCTGTGAGGACGACACACAAAATCGTACAAGAGAGAACGAACAACATTTAAACACAAACTGAACATAAAAGCGGGCAGGTTCCATCGGAGTACAGGACACCGTAAACCTCAATCGGTTCCTGACCCTCATCGTCTGGACACCTCGATTCCATTCCAAAAAGATTCGCAAAGGGGTTACCATGGTGGGAGTCAGACTCGGCATTGTCACCATCTCCCGGGTGCCAAACTCGCTCATGGAGTTTGCGTGCTAACGCAGCGTGTGCCGATGTGGGGCCCATTTCATCATTCCTCGTCAGACGACAGGAATTATCATGGTGCCAGCGTTTCATGTTCCGTAGGGAGGTTGCAAGGGGGTTGTCGCTATCGTCGGGTGGCGGGTCAGGTTCCAGTGTGGGCAAATAAATTGTTTCAAATAGGCTGAGCGTATCGTGGTCGGGGTGCCTGGGCTTGTAGTGACTGGGGCCTGGTTCGTGGGATCTTTGTTCGGGTCTCTCAGTGGATTCAGTTGTGCTGTCGCTAGCAGCCGAATCAAGCATCAGGGTGAAACTCGATTCTGGGGGCAGGGTCAAGGTCGTGTCTGTGGACGTGCTGCTGCTGGGGGAGGGGGAACTTGGGTTGTCAGTGGGCGGGTCCTCATTGTCTGCCATCGCCAATGAGAGGTGGTGCGAGTGGCTGCACTGCGTTCCATAAACCTTAAGCTGGTTTACATGGAACCATCCTGATTTTCCGTTTGGATACGTGATTTTATAAACTGAGGGGCTTACTTTGTCCGAGAGTGAATAGGGTCCTGCAAATTTAGGGGAGAGGAATGAGCTGGGATTGTTTTAGGTGATCATTATTTGCTGTCCGACTGTATACTCTGTCGGGTGTACTGTCTTATCAAACCAGGCCTTACTCTGCTTTCGTTTAGCACCTAGTCGAACAGCTGCAGCGCGCTGTGCTGCTTTAATATTTTCTACCATATGCTGGACTGCTTTCTCATGGGTCAGGGCGGTAACTGCGGGGCTGGCCAAATCAAGTCCGAATAAGTATTCGGTACCCTTCATGGGTCGTCCGGTCATGAGGGTATGGGGGTATATCCTGTTGAGCTCGACACTGTGTTTCTAATAACCATCAGTGTGAATGGGAGCACTGTGTCCCATGTTGTGTTTAGTGTCTGATTCATGCGCTCCACAATGCCGCTGGACTGTGGGTGATAGGCAATGTGGAACTTTTGCTTAATACCAAATATCGTCATCACATTTTTCATGACCCTGTCCGTAAAGTGGGAGCCTTGGTCCGACTCAATACTACGGGGGAGTCCCCATCTCGTAAAAATTTGCTCTGTTAAGATCTTCGCCGTGGCCTTGACTGTATTTGTTCTCGAGGGGAACGCTTCGACCCATTTCGTAAATGTGTCTATCACCACTAACACATACTTGTATCCATTTCTGCAGGGAGGGAGGGGACCAATATAATCCAATTGAAGGTTTGTCCATGGGCTATTTATAGGGCGGGTGTGTCGTAGCTGGACTTTTTTCACATGCCTATCGGGGTTGTTTTGAGCACAAATTAAACAGTTTTCGACGTAATGGGATACGTCGGTTTCCAAATCAGGCCACCAGCAGAGGGGTCTGAGGTGGGCAAGGGTGGATTCAATCCCTTGGTGTCCATGTCCGTCATGGAACTTACAAATTATCTCATTACTGTCCTGGTTGGGACTACAAAAATTCCATCTTTTAAGACGATTCCCTCATGGACTGTAAAATAATTCGTAAACTTTTCGTAGGGAGCTGGGAAGTTTCCTTTTAAAATTTCCCTCAATGTCTCATCTTCCTTCTGTGCCTGGGCTAAGTTTTGGATGTTGGTCTGTGAGACCTGAACTGCGTGTACTGGGGCACTCTCGGGGGGGTTGCCAAAAGTAACCATGTCACGAGCCTGCTTTCGCTAGGGCGTCAGCTTTCACATTACTGGGTGTGGAGGAACAATGGTGACTTCTTACTTTATGATACCAATCAATCCAGTCGAAACGGTAGTTAACAAGAACTGTGGTTTTAATCAGCTAGAATGTGCCCACCAGTAGCTCCTCCCGCACTGAGAGGCTGTCCCGGATCGATGGGTTATATACCTTCTCAGAGGGGCGGAGCCACAGGCGGAGCCAACAACAACACCAACACAACAACAGTAACAGTGATTAAAGACAATAATATGTACAACAGTCATACGTGGCTCACCACACTTTAACGCTGCCATATTTCCTGCCTTTAGCTGTCTGAAGGATATGTTTGAGCAGGGGGGCTGAGGGTAGAGATTTTCCATCGGCGGAAATAAATCCTCTCGATTCCCACAGGGGTTGGATTTCTGTTAGGCTGTTGCAGACGTACAAACTGTCCGAATATGTGTCTACAGGTGTCGGGAATGAATCGGGGTGCTGGACAATGTAAGCAACGGCTGCTAACTCGGCTGCCTGCGGTATGGCCGGTCCGACTTCCGGATGGGGAACTGGTGGTAGGCGGATTTCAGGTCAATTGTCGAGAAGACCCGGTACTGCGCAATCTGATTGACCATATCAGATATGCGTGGGAGGGGGGGTACGCGTCGACCAGCGTGGCATGAATCCCACCCGAAAAATGGCGCTGGAGAATACAGCAGCTGCCGTCAGGGCACCGGGGTGTGATTCACGCCACCCCCCGGGGAGTCTCCAACCCAGTGGAGGGTCAGAGAATCCTGCTGATTAACTCCACAGGGACTCCCCCTAGTCAAACAACAGTGCATCAGACCAGGCCCTTGACTCTGGTCAATTTCACCTCTGGCTCCTAAAAGCTTTCTGGTCTTGCAAAACAAGATTCTTTTAAAAACATGACTACTGATTTCCGTTTGCGACGATGCGGTGAGTACAAGGCGGCTCCCGTTCAATTACGCACTTTTGGCCCTTGTTATCCGATTATCGGGTGTAAATGTTTTGGAAAAAAGCAAGCCAAATTTGCCCTTACTAGTCTCTCCTCCAATGTGGAATGCCTGCAGGGGGTAAAACCAGGCAGAAGGCACTTAAAAGCACCTCATCTGAAAAGGCAGCACCTCGTGGTGAGGGAAAGAAAAGCACCTCCGGATCATCGACACCTACCCTGGAGCCAACAGTGAAATTGATGGAATTCCTCGTGGGGGAGTTCCATAAACAAAGGCAGTTGATGGTGGAAGATGTTTCTCGAGCAATAGAGGAAGCGGTGGCCCCCCCTTCAGTTAACCTTGTAGAGGGTGGAGCAGCAGATGGAGGCACAAGGCACGATGATCCGTGAGATGGAAGAGGCGGTCTCGGATCACAGCGACCGGATTGCCGCTCTGCAGGCTGAGGTTAAGTTGATGGCGGAGACTCAAAAGTTTTAAGAGCCAAGGTTGAAGACTAGGAAAACAGGTCTACGTGCCAAAATCTGCGAATTGCTGGCTTACCGGACGGCATTGAAGGCATAAATGCCACAGAATTTGTGGCAGAGATGCTCGGGAAATTGGTGGGGGAAGGGGTCTTTGTTAACCCTCCCAAGGTGGACCGGACCCACCGGTCACTACGACTGAAACCGAAATCCGGGGATCCACCACGAGCAGTTATAGTCCACCTTCATAGCTTTCTCGATAAAAGAGTGGATCTTGAAATGGGCGGAGGCCACGAAGGAAAGCTATTGGGATGGGCGCCGTTTCCAAGTTTGCCAGGACATCGGGGTGGAACTGGCTAAGCGAGGTGCTGGGTTCAACAAGACCAAGAGGTGCAATTCGGAATGGTGTACCCAGCTCGACTGTGGGTCACGTTTAAAAACAAGGACCATTACTTTAATTCACTGAAGGATGCGAATGTCTGTGTGAGGAGGAGCGGACTAGGAGAAATTTGATTGTGGTTATGGGATTTTTGGGGGATTTTTTCGAATTTTGCATGTTCACGTATATAGTCCCTGTTAATGTTTGTGTTTCACCTATTTGGGGTTCCGTGTTCTTCTTGCACATGATAGTATGGAGTAGTTTGATTGGTCAATTAGGGGTGTGGACTATTTATTTATTCATTGTTTTTGGCAAACCTTTGGTTTGGATGAGGGACTGGGGTGTTGGTTCCATGCAATCGGGGAAAGCACCGAGGCCAGATGGTTTTCCAGCTGAATTTTACAAACAGTTTGTGGCCTTGTTGACACTGCACTTACTGGGAATGTTTAAAGACTCTCTGTTGAGAGGAGTGCTGCCTGCCATGCCAACACAGGCCTCGATTTCTTTAATCCCGAAAAAAGACAAAGATCCCCTTGAGTGTGTGCCTTAAAGGCCTATTTCACTGTTAAACACTGACACAAAAATACTAGTAAGGTTTGGAGGGATGCCTACCAGAAGTGATCTCTGAGGACCAAACAGGATTTGTCAGGGGCCGACAGTTGTCGTCCAACATCAGGAGGCTTTTGAATAGGGTCACGTCTCCCTCTGTGGAGCAGGTGCCGGAGGTAATCATCTCCATGGATGAGGAGAAGGCCTTTGACCGTGTGGAGTGGAGCTACCTCTTCGAGGTCTTGGGCAATTTGGGTTTGGTCCTACTTGGGTGGAGGTCGGCGGTGCCCCCAGGGCCTCGGCATGGTTGAGTGACCTGGCAGAATTTCTGCAATTGGAAAAGATGAAATATACCCTGAAAGGATCTGAGGAAAGGTTCTATTCTAGTTGATTGCCGTCGATCACTTGGTTGTTGCTGTTGCTTTGTTAAAATAAAAATTACCAACTGTTTGTATGTTATAGCTAAGCCTTTGTATGTAAGAACTTGATAATATTTGGAATAAAATATATTTAAAAAAACATTAATTCTGTAATCAAACATATTCTACCCCAAGCTTTTTACCCTTAAATTGCCCAACGTTTATAATCCAATATATCTAAAATTCTGCATTTGTCACATCTTTAGGTGTTTTGTGTGATGAATTGCTGTTTGCTGTGTGGTGAGTGCTGTTATGTAGACAAGAACGAGTTGTTGCCCATTACCTTTTTAAAAAAATGTATTTTATTACAAACATGTATCAAAACAGGTTACAGTGAATAACCCCCCCGGGAAACATGCTTCCCAACAATCAAGTATAGTCTACAGATTTTTCCCCCTTTTTCATCCCCCCCAACTCCCCCGAGATAACAGCCCTTCAAACACGGTCACAAACATCCCCCACCTTTCCTCAAACCCCCCTGAAGACCCCCTTAACTCATACTTTATCTTCTCTAACCGCAGGAAGTCGTACAGATCACCCAACCAAGCCGCTACCCCCGGTGGCGATGCCAACCGCCACTCCAGCAAAATTTGCCGCCGTGCAATCAGAGAGGTGAAGGCCTAGACATCGGCCTTCCTCCTCTCCATGAGCTCCGGCTTCTCTGAAATCCCAAATATCGCCACCAAAGGGTCCGGGTCCACTCCCTCCTCCACTATCCTGGCTAAGACCGCGAACACTCCCGCCCAGAGTCTTCCCAATTTTACGCAACCCCAAAACATGTGCACGTGATTCACTGGCCCCGCCCACACCTCTCACACTCATCTGCTACCCCCTGAAAGAACCCACTCATTCTCGTCTGAGTCATATACACCCTGTGCACCACCTTAAACTGTATCAGGCTCATCCTTGCACAAGAGGAGGTCCCTTCGCAGTGCCTCACTCCATACTCTCCAATTGATCTCCATTCCCAACTCCGCTTCCCATTTCTCCTTGATCTTCATCCCCGCTCGCCTCCCTGCTCCCCCAGCCACTTGTATACATCCCCAATTCTTCCCTCCCCTTCCACAGTTGTTGCCCATTACCAATCACAACAATGCCACTATAGGGAAGGGATGAGACAGAGGGCGTGAGTGACCTCTGTCATGTGTATCAGTATATGAAAATCCCAAATATCAAAGATCTTTGCATATGATGCCACCTCATTCCTGTGAGTTCGTTGACAAAGGCTCTCCCTCTCACTTGGACATGGAGAACACACCCACACATCTGGACATCAGCTTTTACACCAGGAACGCTAATAAACCTGGCAAGCAGCAAGGACAGGTCTGACATTATGTGGCTCTGTAGTAAAGTGTCTCAAGACTTCTGCGTCTTATGATTGTATATTTTCAGAAAACCACATTTAATAATGTCCCATTGTGGTGAATGTATTCACCATAATATAAACTGTCTGCTTAGTACTGTGGCCTATGGCCAGGAAATGGTAATACGATCTACCCTGTCTGTATAGCACTGTGGCCTATGACCAGGAAACAGTAATACGATCTACCACCATGTATTGTACAGGAGCCCCGGTGGGCTCCGCCACTGGCTCCGCCGCTGGCTCCGCCTCTGGCTCTGCCCCCCCCCGGGGCTGTATATAGACCTGGCCGCCTGTGGGCGGCACTCATTGTTACTGAACTCACAGGCAGGCAAGTTCTCGGTTAATAAAGCCTTTGTTCACTCGTTCCCGTCGTCTTGCAGTGAATTGATGGTGCAACACCCATTAAAATATCTGCATCATTGACATTGAATGTCAATTGAGCCACCAACATTTAGCATTTCATTGAAGAACCTTCAAAACCTTGGACTGTTTTTGTTGGTTTTCTCATTATGTAATTTAGGAATTTCGATCCCCCCCGCCTCTTCAGGTTTTTTCCACATCCTATGTGAAATGTTTTAATTTCTTTCTTTCTTCATGTCCCAGTTACTATTCAAACAACAACAAACTAAGCAATATAGTTCAAAAGACCGCTAAGATTTATTGTGAGCAGCCTCAGCTGGTATTGGCCACCACAGACTGGACAGGTCCCTGACCATGCCGCTGATTTATTTCCCATTCCCATGCTCATTTTGCACAAAATCAACTTTGGGCTGAATTTTCCCCATGGAGACAGGAGCTGGGACTGTTTTTGGATCGCGAACCTGTCTCCAGCAGGTAGCTCATTAAAGTCAGGATTTTCACATAGGTCAAAATATTAAATTTGCAGAGAGACGGGTTCCCTGTCCAACTCAGGGTGGCAGATGGGCTCTCGACATTAACCAGAGGCTTTTGGCATCTGAGAAACACAAGAAGAAGGTGCCCTTCTCAGCCACTTTAATTTAATTAAATTCAAAGTTACATAAATGCAGCCACTGTATTGTATATGTGTGTGTGTGTGTGTGTGGGGGGGGGGGGGGGGGGGGGGGGGAGAGTCGGAGGGGTGAAGGGAGTCTTTCTAAAGGGGCGTCTTTGGTTGTACCTCTTTGCAGGCAGGAAGGGAGAATCTGTTAAAGGCCCCCATCACTGGGGGAATATGGCAGATGCCAAAGTTGCTAACACATTGGAGAACTAGACTGAGTGTAAAATGTTCAGAGAGGAAGGGGGAAAAAAATAAACAGGCAAAGAGAATGCATGAGAGGAGAGCGGCAGCTAACATAGAAGAGAGCAAAAGTCATCCCTCGACATATAAATATTAAAAGGGTAAATAGAGGACCAAAAGCGGAATCTATCATAGAGCCAGAGAACATTGCTGTGGTATTAAATTAACACTTTGCGCCTGTCTTTACCATGTTAAAGTCATAGTGATAGGAAAGACAGCTGAGAATGGGCTAAGAATTGATAAAGAGAAAGTTTGAGAAAGTCTGGCTGTACGTAAAGTTGCTCAGCCACCAGGACTGGATGAGCTGCATCCGAGGATGCTAAGGGACATCGGGTGGAAATTACGGAAGCTCTGGCCATAATCTTCCAATCCCTCTTAGATACAGAGGTGGTGCCAGAGGATTAGAGAACTGCAAATATTACACCCTGACAGAACTGTCAGCCACCTTCATTTTCCATGGCAACATATCTACCAAGCAATCAGCGCTCTCTTCGCATACAGTATGCATGGTTGTCGGTATTTTTGTGAAGTGTTGTGATGAATTCAAGACAAAAAGTTTCGATGTCTCTTTGTTCAGCAATATTCAAATATTACACCCGTGTTCTTTGTAGGCTGTTAACCAGAGCCCTGGAGCTCTGTACATAGCTAAACTAGCACTGCCCTGGACTCTCCTGAGTAGCTCTCTCCAGCAGATTCAGTTCAGAGATCTTGTCTAGTAGGTACACTGCTCATTTGTGTCTCTGGCTGTCTCTTTCTTGTAAGAAAACCATTCATCTTCGCAGTCTCCTTGCCTTGCTTGCCAGCAGCTAGAAAATGGCAGAAACTCTCCTTTATGATTTGGTACTAAAAGCACAGACGTGCAAGTTCAACGTCAAGTGTATATGCGGCGCATGTGTTCTGCTCACTGCTGCGTGCCTGGCCAGAAGACTGCACACAGCCTCATTTCCTTCTCAGTTAAAAGGCTGCAGTGGCCGCCATTATCATTAAAAATACCGGTTTAGGGCATTGGGTGCTTCCCCGGGGTGCTCCGGTTTCCTCCCACAGTCCAAAGATGTGCAGGTTAGGTGGATTGGCCATGATAAATTGCCCTTAGTGTCCAAAATTGCCCTTAGTGTTGGGTGGGGTTACTGGGATAGGGTGGAGGTGTTGACCTTGGATAGGGTGCTCTTTCCAAGAGCCGGTGCAGACTCGATGGGCCGAATGGCCTCCTTCTGCACTGTAAATTCTATGATAAGAGAAAATGTTTCCATGTGCTGACTAGGACCAGAGGGCACAATTGAAGATGATTGACAAAGGAACCAGAGGTGACAAGAGATTTAAAAAATCCTTTCCACACATGGTGGTCAGGCTGTCTCTGACTGGCTGGTGGATAGAGATTCAATGGTTTCAGTAGTACCTTCAAAGGGAACAGGAGAAATGATTACAGTGATGGGGGAGAGAGAGCGAGGTTTGGGGCTAATTGGGTGGCTTGGCAAAAGAGCCATTGCAGATTTGATGGGCTGAATGGCCTCCTTCTGTGCTGCAAGGTTCTGTGGCCTTAGGTGACTGTGGTGGAATTTGCACATTCTGCCCATGTCTGCATGGGTTTCCACTGGGTGCTCCCGTTTACTCCCTGTAGTATCCGCGCCAAGAGAATACGCGTGAAATAGCAAGTAGGATGCAAACGATACTCTTTTATTAACTATACACAAATACGTCTCTCCACGAAGGATCTCCGTCCACAACTTGTACCAGGTTGAGGATACTGTGGGGTTCCCCTCGTTAAGGTGGAAGCGCGCCCCATTACCAGGGAAGTTCTGTAGAGGTCACGGGGAACCAAATGGTCGACACTCTTGTGGTGATATGCTTGTGAATAATATTACATGCACTCAGTAATGCGACCTCCCACCAGCAGGTGGCGTCAGACATCAGTCATGTGACATCTGGGTATCGGCAGAAGGTTGTAAGGCATACACCAGGACAGTCGCACATCAGGATAGTTCCAGGAGAATCCATGTTACTCAATCAATACTGTATAGCATTCTGATTGTTACCTTACCACGCGTACATTGATTGATTGATATTTATTGTCACATGTACCGAAGTACAGTGAAAAGTATTTTTCTGTGGCCAAGGGAATGTACACAGTACGTACATAGTAGACAAAAGAATAATTGACAGAGTACATTGACAAATGGTACATCGACAAACAGCGATTGGTTACAGTGCGGAATAAGGGCCAAACAACCAATACATGAGCAAGAGCAGCATAGGGCATGTTGAATAGTGTTCTTACAGGGAACAGATCAGTCCGAGGGGAAGTCGTTGAGGAATCTAGTAGCTGTGGGGAAGAAGCTGTTCCTATATCTGGATGTGCGGGTCTTCAGACTTCTGTATCTTCTCTGAAGACCCGCACATCAATAAATCATCATTCTAGTTAAGTCACCAGCAGTTCTGTAGAATCATTGCAAAGACAAGATCACGGAACACAACAATTCTGTGGCCTCCATGGAGGTTATAACACTCCCACAGTTCAAAGTTGTGCAGGTTAAGTGGATTGGCCATGCTGAAATTGCCCCTTAGAGTCCAAAGGTGTTAAGGTTAGGTGGGGTTCCAGGGATATGGCAGGGGGGTAGACATGGGTCGGGTGTCTTTCAGAGGGTCATTGCAGACTTGGTGGGCTGAATGGCCTCCTTCTGCACTGTAGAGATTCTATGATAAATGGAAGTTGATGCTGTCCAGGTTGTGCTGAGTTAGATGAGATCAACCAGAGTACACAAGGGCTCCGTGTCACAAGTCTGTGACAGACAGATTCTTCCTGACAATCCGTTCTACATTTGGTGCGTGTTTCGGCTAACAACGAGGCCTCTAGGGCGAGACAGTCTGTAAATGTATTCCCCAACAGGTCCCGGTAGAATCAGCAGCGGGGAGGAAACACAAGTAAACAAACAGAAGAAGAAACGCAGCAATCAAAATAGAATGATGTGCGGAACATCTTTAGGAGGCAGAGCCCTGTATAATTAACAGAGAAAGTTTGCATTTTTAAAATAAGCCCAATTTAAAGGAAATAAGATTAAGAGCGTCCAAAAAGATGGCTCTAATTGGTGGGTGATGGTATAAAATACTCAGTAAATGATTTTTCAGCTCAGACTGAGAGCCTTGAATTTTTACAAACTGTCAGTGAAAGTCAAACCAGAGCATTCAAAATTAAAATGAGGCATTCGACCCAAATTAAAATGAGCACAGAGAGGACGGGCGCTATTCTCCCCCCACACGGCGGGTGGGAGAATCGCCGGGGCGCCGCGCGAACCGCGCCACGCCGCCCCAACCCCCGCACATGAGTCTCCCACCCCCCCGGAAACCAGCGGCGTGCGATTCGCACCGGGCCGCTCGGAGAACCGGCGAGCGGGGATTCTCCAGCCCGGATGGGCCGAGCGGCCGCTACGACACGACAGATTCCCGCCGGCGCCATCCACCTCTGATTGCTGACGGCGGGAGCTCTGCAGGAACGCTGGGGGGGGGGGGGGGGCGGTCTGTGGGGGGGGGGGGGGGGCTCCTTCACCGGGGTGGCCTCCGATGGGGTCTGGCCCGCGATCGGGGCCCACCGATCGGCAGGACAGCCTCTCCCCCCCCCCCCCCGGGTCTACCTCCTTCCGTGTGCGACCCCAGAACACCGGCTCCATGTTGGTGAGGGGCCGGTGTGCGTAAGATGTTTCCCGCGTAAGACGTGAACCGCTCCAGCGCCGTGCTGGCCCCCTGTGGGGGCCAGAATAGGTGTCCGGGACCTGTTTGCGCCGTCGTGAAATGCGACGGCGTTCACGACGGCGCGAACACTTGGCCTCAATATCGGATAATCGCCCCCGACGTGTGTGAAAAACAAAGTGCAGAAGTCTCGCAACTTAAGCACAATAACGAATCAAAAACCACAATTTTTCAAGTTTTAACCTCACAATCTGTGCCTTAGTTTCCATCTCGTACCTGCAGGAGAGTACTGTCAGCTGTGCTCAGTGCAATCCATTTCATAGAAACTAGGAGTAGGCCATTTGGCCCTTCGAGTCTGCTCCACCATTCAATATGATTATTGCTGATCCCGATCTCAATGCCATACTCCCGCTTTCTCCCCATACCCCTTGATGCCATTAGCATCTAAAAGAAAATCTATCTATTTCTTGAATAAATTCAGTGACTTGGCCTCCGCAGCCTTCTGTGGTACAGAATTACACAGGTTCACAACCCTCTGAGTGAAGAAACCTTTCCTGATCTCAGGCCTAAATGGTCTACCTCAGTATCCTGAAACTGACCCCTGGTTCAGATTCCCCAACCAAGGAAAGCATCCTCATTGCATCTAGTCTGCCCAGCCCTGTTAGAATTTTAAACGTTTCGATCAGATCTCCTCATCCTTCTAAATCCTAATGAATACAGGCCCAGTCGAATCAATCTCTCTGCAAAGGACAGTCCTGTGGTGTTGGGCGTTCTGACACACAGATGAGCCAACACAGTTGTATTTGGTACAACGCTGTTTTATTCAAACTTACTATCTACAGTTTTGTCTTGATACTCTGCACGTGGGGACTCCCTGTCTGTGATGTTAAAACAGGTCTTGTTGTTGTCCTTGTCCCCAGATCTACTGCCCACCAGGTGTCATGTTTGTCCTTTTATACTGTCCCTGTCTTTGTCTGTGATTGGTTGTGGTGTTGTGTGTTCTGATTTGTCTGTTGGTGTGTCTATCATGATGTGTGTGTTTGAATATCATGACATCCCCCCTTTTTACAAAGATATGTGCCTACGTGGTTATAAATATAATCGTGTCGTGAGTGCATCTAAGAGTGTGTGTGTGTGTGTTGTGTACAGCATGTGCATATGACGTAACTATTTACATGGGGCGATGTCGGGTGCGTCATGCTAACGAGGTTGTACCATAACAAAACATGAATGCGAAAAAAACTTTGAATAGTGGTCCGGTCAAACGATATCTGGAACGATAAACAACAACAGGTTATAATACAGTAGTGTTTAACTTTTTAAATGTATGAACAGTGTTATAAGTCCAGTCTAATCGGTGTGCGACGAATTCGGGTTGACCGCCTCAAGGGTGGGTCAAGAACCACCGGCTGATGTGCAAGTCTGGCCATGGGTGGCGATGGAAGGGGCGTGATCTGCGGCAGCTCCACGAAGTCATCCTCGGAAGCCTGTTGAGGATCCGGCGTGTGTACACTGTTCGGTTGCGAGCGTGGAAGTCGGCGAAGGGCACGCCGATTGCGGCGACGCACTGAACCATCCGGCATGCATATCAGGAACGAGCGGGGAGCCACACGTCGGAGAACTTCGGCCGGTGCTGACCAGCCACCATGCGGTAGATGGATGCGTACTTTGTTTCCGGAGGACAGGGGGGGAAGGTCCGTCGCCCGTGTGTCGTACAGGCTCTTCTGGCGATCACGCTGCATTTGCATCTTACGAAGAACCGTATCATGGTCCGTTGTTGGTGCCAGGATGGATGGCACTGTCGTCCTGAGGGAGCGACCCATCAGGAGCTGTGCTGGCGAGAGACCCGTGGCTAGCAGGGCCGATCGATAGGCCAGCAAGGCGAGGTTAAAGTCCGATCCGGCAGCAGCCGCCTTGCACAGGAGCCGCTTGGCAATGTGGACGCCCTTCTCTGCCTTCCCATTCGACTGTGGATGTAGAGGGCTGGACGTCACATGAGTGAAACCATATGCTGCGGCAAAGGACGACCATTCACGGCTGGCGAAACAGGGTCCATTGTCCGACATGACAGTCATTGGAATGCCGTGGCGAGCAAATGTTTCCTTGCAGGCCCCAATGACTGCGGACGGCGTCAGATCATGTAGAGGTATGACTTCCGGGTAATTGGAAAAGTAATCTATAATAATGATGTAATCTCTGCCGAGCGCGTGAAATAGGTCAACACCCACCTTCGCCCAGGGGGACGTCACCAATTCGTGTGGTAGAAGCCTCTCCGGAGGTTGCGCCGGCTGAAACCTCTGACAGGTTGTGCAATTGAGCACCATGTTGGCTATGTCTTCATCAATACCCGGCCAATATACCGCCTCTCGGGCCCTTCGTCTGCATTTTTCGACGCCCAAGTGGCCTTCGTGTAGTTGATTAAGAATCAAGTGGCGCATGCTGTGCGGAATGACAATCCTGTCTAACTTCATAAGGACCCCGTCAATGTTGGTAAGGTCATCTCGCACATTATAAAACTGGGGGCACTGCCCTTTGAGCCACCCTTCCGCCATGTGGCGCATCACTCGCTGTAGAAGGGGGTCAGTCGCTGTCTCTGCGCGTATGTGGGCCAGACTTGGGTCATCAGCCGGCAGATTTGCTGCTGTCAGAGTCACGTGCGCCTCAAATTGACGCACGAACCCCTCCGCATCTGGTGGTGTGCTCACTGCTCGGGAGAGCGTGTCCGCCACGATGAGATCCTTCCCCGGAGTGTAGATCAGTTCGAAATCATACCTCCTGAGTTTAAGTAAGATGCGCTGGAGGCGAGGGGTCATGTCGTTCAGGTCCTTGTTTATTATGTTGACCAGGGGGCGGTGGTCAGTTTCGCCGTGAATCGTGGAAGACCATACACATAGTCGTGGAACTTGTCCAATCCAGTTAACAAGCCCAGGCATTCCTTTTCTATTTGCGCGTAGCGCTGTTCCGTAGGGGTCATGGCTCATGAGGCATATGCAACCGGGGCCCATGACGACGTGCTATCTTTCTGCAAGAGTACCGCTCCAATACCAGATTGGCTGGCATCCGTTGAGATTTTTGTGGGGCGAGCCGTGTCAAAGAACGCCAGCACTGGTGCCGTGACCAGTTTGTGCTTGAGCTCCTCCCATTCCAGCTGGTGCGATTGTTGCCATTGGAATTCTGTTGATTTCTTTACGAGATGGCGCATAGCCGTTGTATGAGAAGCAAGGTTGGGAATGAACTTCCCAAGGAAGTTGACCATGCCCAAGAATCTTAGGACAGCCTTCTTGTCAGCCGGCCGTGGTATGGCTGTGATGGCGCTAATTTTGTCTGCATCGGGACGGACCCCTGATTGTGAGATGTGGTCCCCGAGGAACTTCAGCTCAGTCTGGCCAAAGGCACACTTGGCGCGGTTGAGACGCAGGCCATTTTGTCGTATGCGGGCGAAGACGCGTCGTAGACGATGCGTGTGCTCCTGCGGAGTGGTGGACCAAATGATGATATCGTCCACATATACACGTACCCCTTCGATGCCTTCCATCATCTGCTCCATGATTCGGTGGAAAACCTCAGATGCCGAGATGATGCCAAATGGCATCCGGTTGTAGCAGAATCTGCCGAAAGGGGTGTTATACGTGCATAGCCTTCGGCTGGCCGGGTCCAATTGGATCTGCCAAAATCCTTTGGACGCATCCAGTTTGGTAAATATTTTGGCTTGGGCCATCTCGCTCGTGATTTCCTCTCGTTTCGGGATGGGATAGTGTTCCCGCATAATGTTGTTATTTAGACCTTTAGGATCTATGCATATGCGGAGCTCGCCAGAGGGCCTTTTTACACAGACCATGGAGCTGACCCATGGTGTGGGCTCCGTGACCCTGGATAGGACCCCTTGGTCCTGAAGAGCCTGCAGCTGCAACTTGAGGCGGTCTTTAAGTGGCGCAGGAACCCTGCGAGGTGCATGAACGACAGGGATGGCGTCCGGTTTGAGGCAAATCTTGTAAGTGTATGGCAATGTCCCCATGCCTTCAAATACCTCCTGGTTGTGAGCAAGGAGGGAATGGAGATTTGCGTGGAACTCAGCATCCGGGAAGTCGGATATCTCATCTGGAGAGAGATACATAATGCGCTGTACCAGGTGAAGGACCTTACACGCCTGTGCGCCCAGTAACGAATCTTTTGATGAGCCAACAACTTCGAAGGGGAGTGTGGCCATGTGCGTTTGTGAGTTACCTGTAGCTGGCAAGAACCCATGGACGGGATGACGTTCCCGTTATAATCAACCATCTTGAGCCGGGATGGCGTGATGGGTGGTTTGACCTTCATGGCCTGGAATTCAGAATATGCAATCAGGTTGGCGGATGCGCCGGTGTCCAGATGGAAGGTGACGTGCGATCGGTTGACCGTCAGGGTGGCACTCCACTCATCGGCCGGATTGATGGCATTGACCCTGTTTACATCGATGACGGAAACCCGGAAGGCATCCTGGTCATCTGCATCATTTAGCTGGAAGTCTTGATGCGTGGGCTGGACGGTTCTGACGTGTCTGCGAGGTTGTCGGAGATGTGCAGGATCCATGGGTTGAGCCGCACAACAGTGGGCAGCATAGTGGCCCATCTTGCCACATCGGAGGCACTGTCGGTTTTTAGCAGGACATTGCCCTTTTAAGTGTACAGCTCCACAGTTGCCGCACGTCATGACGTCACAGCGTTCATTGCGCCACTGCGCATGCGCAGTGCGATCTTGCATTGGGCGCGCCTGCGCGGTGCGTCCCTCGATGTTGCCGTTGGTTTTGGTGCGCACAAGCGCGGGAGACCGCGGAAAGCGCGGGAAGCGGCCGCTCACGTCGGGGCCGCGGGTCGGGAGATAATCGGTGGCCTGGATGCGTTCGGCGTCGTGGGCGGCCTAGCTTGCCGATTCGACGGCAGGGGACCCCCTCCGTGCCAATTCGGACGCCTGAAATCGGGCAAAACGGGTGGTTGCATTCTCGTGGAGGACACAGGCTTCCACTGCAGACGCTAAGGTGAGGCTTTTGATTTTAAGAAGCTGCTGGCGTAGGCCACTGGAGGCAACGCCAAAAACAATCTGGTCCCTGATCATGGACTCTGAGGTGTTGCCGTAACCGCAGGACTGCGCTAGAATTCGGAGGTGCGTCAAAAAGGGTTGAAAAAGCTCCTCCTTACCTTGCAGGCGTTGCTGAAAGAGATATCTTTCAAAACTTTCACTCACTTCAACATTAAAGTGCTGGTCTAGCTTGAGGATGACTGTGTCATACTTGGATTGGTTTTCACCTTCTTCGAACACCAGTGAGTTGAAGACATCGATGACGTGCTGACCTGCGTAGGAGAGGAGCATTGCAATCTTTGTTTCGTCCGAGGCACTCTGTTTCTCGTTGGCTCGGATGTACAGGTCGAATCGCTGCTTGAAGAGCTTCCAATTGGTACCAAGGTTCCCCGCGACTTGCAACGGCTGCGGTTTATTGGTGAGGTCCATGTCCAGAATGGCAGGTTAGTCGGCAGGTATCAATCCACTCCTGTACCATGTGGTGTTGGCATTGACCCGCCGGCAATACAACTTACCTGGACCCCGATCTCCGTCCCCGGCGAGGGACCTCCTCACGGTCCCAGCGCTCGCAGTACTGACCTGCCGGCCTTGGCCCCGAACACCGCGGTCCCCAGCGAGGGAGCTCCGCGCGGTCCTAGCGCCCGCGGCCCTGGCGCTCGCAGCCAAGGAACTCCACGCGGTCCTAGCGCCCGCGGCCCGGGAACTCCGCGCGGTCCTAGCGCCCCCCAGACCCCCCAGCACTCAATGTGCGACCCGCAGACGCCGCCATTTTGGGTCCCGACCACCACGAGGGGAGGAGGGGCCCCGCCATCTTGGACCGCCCCCGACCTGTACGACGCATGGGGGCGGCCATTTTGTCCACCCCCGACGCCATCTTGTGACCCCTCATCTACGGGCGAGGTATGGGGGTGGCCATTTTATCCATCCCCGACGCCATCTTGGACGGCAACAACGGACCCTACCCCACTACTACAACCACGGCTCGCTTCGGTTACACTCGATCAGGCTCGGCCCCGGACTCTCCAGACGACGACGACAACGGTCCTAATTAACGGCCACGAGACGCCATGCCTAGTCGACTCCGGGAGCACGGAAAGTTTTATACATCCCGACACGGTAAGACGCTGTTCCTTAACTACCTACCCCAGCGCACAAAAGATTTGCCTAGCTGCAGGATCCCACTCCGTACAGATCCAGGGATTCTGCATAGTTACCCTAACGGTCCAGGGGAGGGAATTCAAAAACTACAAACTTAACGTCCTTCCCCAACTCTGTGCCCCCACCTTGCTGGGCTTAGATTTTCAATGTAACCTACAGAGCCTTACGTTTAAATTCGGCGGCCCCATACCCCCACTCACTATCTGCGGCCTCGCCACCCTCAAGGTGCAACCCCCGTCCTTGTTTGCGAACCTCACCCCGGATTGCAAACCCGTCGCCACTAGGAGCAGACGGTACAGCGCCCAGGACCGGACCTTCATTCGCTCCGAAGTCCAGCGGCTACTAAAGGAGGGCATAATCCAGGCCAGCAATAGTCCCTGAAGAGCGCAGGTGGTAGTAGTGAAGACAGGGGAGAAACAAAGGATGGTCATTGACTATAGCCAGACCATCAACAGGTACACACAACTAGACGCGTACCCTCTCCCCCGCATATCCGACATGGTCAATCGGATTGCCCAGTATAAAGTCTTCTCCACCGTGGACCTCAAGTCCGCCTACCATCAGCTCCCCATCCGCCCAAGTGACCGCAAGTACACAGCCTTCGAGGCAGACGGGCGATTATACCACTTCCTAAGGGTCCCTTTTGGCGTCACAAACGGCGTCTCGGTCTTCCAACGGGAAATGGACCGAATGGTTGATCAACATGGGTTACGGGCCACGTTCCCGTACCTCGACAATGTAACCATCTGCGGCCACGATCAGCAGGACCACGACGCCAACCTCCAAAAATTCCTCCAGACTGCCAAAGCCTTGAACCTCACGTACAATGAGGACAAGTGCGTTTTTAGCACCGATCGGCTAGCCATTCTGGGCTACATAGTGCGCAATGGGATAATAGGCCCCGACCCCGAACGTATGCGCGCACTCATGGAATTTCCCCTCCCGCACTGCCCAAAAGCCCTGAAACGCTGCCTGGGGTTCTTTTCATACTACGCCCAGTGGGTCCCCCAGTACGCAGACAAGGCCCGCCCCCTAATACAGACCACGACTTTCCCGCTGTCGACAGAGGCTTGCCAGGCTTTCAGCCGCATCAAAGCGGACATCGCAAAGGCCACGATGCGCGCCATCGACGAGTCCCTCCCCTTCCAGGTCGAGAGCGACGCCTCTGACGTAGCTCTCGCGGCTACCCTTAACCAAGCGGGCAGACCCGTGGCCTTCTTCTCCCGAACCCTCCACGCCTCAGAAATCCGCCACTCCTCAGTGGAAAAGGAAGCCCAAGCCATAGTGGAGGCTGTGCGACATTGGAGGCATTACCTGGCCGGCAGGAGATTCACTCTCCTCACTGACCAACGGTCGGTAGCCTTCATGTTCGATAATGCACAGCGGGGCAAGATCAAGAACGACAAGATCTTGCGGTGGAGGATCGAACTCTCCACCTTCAACTATGAGATCTTGTACCGGCCCGGAAAGCTGAACGAGCCGTCTGATGCCCTATCCCGCGGGACATGTGCCAACGCACAAATTGACCGCCTCCAAGCCCTCCACGAGGACCTCTGCCACCCGGGGGTCACTCGGTTTTACCACTTCATCAAGTCCCGCAATCTCCCATACTCCTTAGAGGAGGTCCGTACAGTCACAAGAGACTGCCACATCTGCGCAGAATGCAAACCGCATTTTTTCAGGCCAGATGGAGCGCACCTGATTAAGGCTTCCCGTCCCTTTGAACGCCTCAGTCTCGATTTCAAAGGGCCCCTCCCCTCCACCGACCGCAACGCGTATTTCCTTAATGTAGTGGACGAATACTCCCGCTTCCCTTTTGCCATTCCCTGCTCCGACATGACCGCGGCCACAGTCATTAAAGCCCTGAACAGCATATTCACACTGTTCGGTTACCCCGCATACGTCCACAGCGACAGGGGGTCCTCTTTCATGAGTGACGAGCTGCGCCAGTTCCTGCTCAGCAAGGGTATAGCTTCAAGCAGGACGACCAGCTACAACCCCCGGGGGAACGGGCAAGTAGAAAGGGAGAACGGCACGGTCTGGAAGGCCGTCCTACTGGCCCTACGGTCCAGGGATCTCCCAGTTTCACGGTGGCAGGAGGTCCTCCCGGACGCTCTCCATTCCATCCGGTCGTTATTATGTACGAGCACTAATCAAACGCCCCACGAGCGTCCCCTTGTCTTCCCTAGGAGGTCCTCCTCTGGAACGTCGCTGCCGACCTGGCTGGCGGCCCCAGGACCCATCCTGCTCCGAAAGCACGTGCGGGCACATAAGGCGGACCCGTTGGTCGAAAGGGTTCACCTCCTCCACGCAAACCCCCAGTACGCCTACGTGGAGTACCCCGACGGCCGACAGGACACGGTCTCCCTGCGGGATCTGGCGCCCGCCGGCACCACGCACACCCCCCCGGCACCATCAACCCAACCGCCCCCCTTCCTGCCACCGCCGCACCCCGCGACCGCCCCCTTCCCAGGAGGATCAGTTCCCCTCCCTTTTGCACCGACAGCTGAAACCGTGCGGCTCCCGGAGGCGACAACGCTGGTACAAGCACTACCACCACCGCCGGGGCCGAGGCGATCGACACGGACGACCAGACCGCCCGACCGACTCGTGGCGTCGATGTAAAACGAAGATGGACTGTCCAATGAACATTTTGTTTTTCCTATATCCTCTGTAAATAGTTGTAACAGGACGATACTGTCCAATACGGTACTACCATGTAACTGTTCTCTCCTCCCAGGACCAGTACTGTAAACCCTTACCACCATACGAAGCATCACCCCGCCGGGTTCATTTTTGACAAGGGGTGAATGTGGTAGTATGTATTGGGGGTCATGTGGGACTGGAAGCCCTAATGTCATTGGCTGACAGATCCCGGGTCCTGGTTGGCCGTTGACCTCATACTCCGCCCTGAAGGCGAAGTATAAGAAGCCGGTGCCTTCCCCCGCATGCCAGTTTACTATCGGGCTGCTGGGGAACAGACACGCTTAATAAAGCCTCATCGACTTCACTCTATTTGTCTCATGGAGTCTTTGTGCGCCACAGAGGCCTACGGCAGCTCTCATTAGATGAGCTGGTTGCGGGCATGGCGGGTGCCATAGGCTCATCAGAGGGCCCCAATCCCCCCTGCCCCCAGGTTTTCCACTCCTCCAACTGGTCCCCCTCAACCTCCTCACCTCCTGCTAGCTCCCCATTCCCCTCACATACTCGTGGAGACCTGCCAGCCTAGTCCCAGTGATACCCTTAGCCCTCTCTAATTACCTTTCGCTCAGGCTCCGTTCTCACTGTAGGGGTTTGAATATAGTCCCAATTGGGGCCACTGCTCCTGGTGGCACTGCTGGGACCGGAGATTGATTGACCAGCAGCTCCCTGGGGTGCTACAGTGGCAAGGAACATTCAGGTCACACAAGTGCTGGGTAATGATCATCTCCAACAAGAGAGAATCCAACCATCGCTTCTTGACTTACAATGGCGTTACCATCACTGAATTCCCACAATCAACATCCTGGGATTACCGTTGACCACAAACTGAACTGGACTAGCCACATTAATACTGTGGCTACAAGAGCAGGTCAGAGGCTGGGAATCCTGCAGTGAGTAACTCACCTCCTGACTCCCCAAAGCCTGTCCACCATCTACAAGGCACAAGTCAGGAGTGTGATGGAATGCTCTCCACTTGCCTGGATCAGTGTAGCTCCAACAACACTCAAAAAGCTCAACACCATCCAGGACAAAGTAGGCTGCTTGATTGACACCCCTTCCACAAACCTTCACTCTCTCCACCATAGACGCACAGTGACAACCGTGTGTACCATCTACAAGATACACTGGAGGACTCACCAAGGCTCCTTAGGCAGCACCTTCCAAACCCACGGCCATTGCCACCTAGAAAGACAAGGGCAGCAGACACATGGGAACACCACCTTCTGGAAGTTCCCATCCTTAAATCTGAGGGTTAAATTCCTGTGGGCGAGGCTGCTGGAGCTAGGGTGGGCTTGTACCTGACCATCCTACCAGGGGTCAGTCACCCTGACCCTCCGTTAAATCAAACTCACTAAGTGTCCTGTCGGTTTGCTGACAAAGAGCTTGCATTTTAACAACAGCAGTGGGCAGCATGGTAGCGCAATGGTTAGCACAGTTGCTTCACAGCTCCAGGGTCCCAGGTTCGATTCCCAGCTTGGGTCACTCTCTGTGCGGAGTCTGCACGTTCTCCCAGCGTCTGCGTGGGTTTCCTCTGGGTGCTCCGGTTTCCTCCCACAGACCAAAGATGCAGGTTAGATGGATGGCCATCCTAAATTGCCCTTAGTGTCCAAAAACAAAAAGGTTATGTGGGGTTACTGGGTTACAGGGATAGGTTGAAAGTGTGGGCTTAAATGGGGTGCTCTTTCCAAAGGCCGGTGCAGACTCGATGGGCCGAATGGCCTCCTTCTGCACTCCAAATTCTCTGATCCTATGAGCATCTTTCCTGACTGTGACAATCAATGAAGTCATTCTGAAGTGTCACCATTGTTGTAATGTAAGAAATGCAGCAGCCAGCTCAGCAAAATCCCACAAATAGAAACTATGATAATGACCAGATAACCTGGTCAGCAATGTTGGTTAAGGGATAAATATCGACCAGGAGACTGGGCAAAACTCCCCAGCCCTTCTCCGAAATGAGGGCCTGTTGATTAAAACAGATGACCTTCCCATACTAAAATGCTTAACAATTAGGATGCATAGAACAACCGTTGTACCGGTTTATGCGATGGAGCGTGGCAGGGGATGGGATTGGATCCATTTTTCCAGAACTCTCAAAATTGATAACTTGAAACATTCTGACCAGTGATAGTGCTCTAAACAGCCTTTGCCAAAACCTCCAGACCCACAGAAAATTGAAACATGGAAAACCAATGAGTGGGAAGGTGAAGTCCGAGCAAATCCAGTCGTGGTCCATGTGTTCATAGATCCTGGCGTTGGGATGCAGTGTACAACTCCTAATATGTCCCAGCATCGTGCCTCTGACGGCTCAACAGATTGACTCCCTTTGCCATTTTTGGTTTGCCAAACATTTATTCATAAAACCCATGTCCCTTTAATCCCTCTTCCTCTGCCACCGACATATTGCTCTCCCGTTCTTTTGTGCGCAGACAGTAATCACAGACATGTGCAGGCACTGACACAAGAGTCAAACACTCCCAGTGACCTGTCAGCGATGACCCACAGTGTACAGTAACATATGCACCACGTTAGTCAAAAGGGGTTGATTGCTAAATTGAATGCACTAATAATAGCTTGGTAAAGTTTGGTAAAGGGTTTGGAAAGATTAGAATCAGAGTTTCCCATTCAATAAATTGGAATATTTCCTTCTGGGGAATTTTTAGACATAATTAGACCACGCAATCTCCCAATTCTGCCAGTTCCCAAGGTCTTCCCTCTTCCATTCAAAAGCCTGACCACACCCAGCCTTCCGCTGCACTACATTCAGCTTTGGCAGAATATGCTGGCATCTATTAAGAAAGTAAGAATGTGTACTTCTATCGCACCTCTCATGACCTCAGGACACCTCCAGGTGTTTGGTATTTTTTGGAGTGCGGTTACCTGCCCCTTGGGGGCAACCAAAATAACTACAAGTGAAGAAATCAAGATTCCACTTTTTGTAGCCTTTAATTTAACCAGAATCAGAACAAATTGTACCTAGAATGGTGCCTCAAATAAACAGCTCTCCGAAAGCTTATGATTTCAAATAAACCTGTTGGACTTTAACCCGGTATTGTGAGACTTCTTACTGTGCCCACCCCAGTCCAACAGCGGCATTAGCACATCAAATAAGCAGGTAAGTTTCCACTTCAAATTGTCGCTGTAACAAAAATTTGTCTTGTGCAGTCTTAAGCACCCCTATCACTCCCCACATAAACGTGGCACTCTGTAGCTACACAGGTCCACGATGTGCTGTTCTGCAGGGTAGGTCAGGAGTCCTATATGACAATAGTTCTCACCTCTGAGTTTCACGGGGGCGTGGGGGGTGGGTTAACATTAGCAGCAAGGCACACTGCTATGAAACCTCTCTCCCTCAGGACACGAGATTCCTGCTGTTGTAGCTTTCCATTGATATGCCATCAATGAACACAAGACGAGTAGTGAACGTAACTGAGGCTTTAATAAACTAAACAGAAAGCCTCCTGGCCTCTGATCCAGAACTGGGGCAGAGGCGGAGACCAGCCACCTTTATACTGAGCCCAAGGGGAGGCGGAGCCATCAGGCAGTGGTTTACCACATTACATGTAATACAGTAGCAGTTTACCACAATACACATATTATATACTACAGTGGTTTACCACATTCACCCCCTGTTAAAAAAAGAGTCCAGCGGGGGTGAAGTGGGCTTAAAGATCAAGTCTGTCGGGGGCCTTGACCTTCCGCCGTGATCGCCTCAGTCCCGGCTGTGGTGTGGGCACCGGTGTCGAGACCTACGCGTCCGGAAGCGTGTTGTCCTCTTCTTCACCCAGTAGTTGAGTCGGTGGAGGGGGGGGGGGGGGGCGGTGTGTGGGCGGGGGTGGTGGCGATGGCCGTCGGTGGGCCTGCGGGTGCCAGACCTTGATGTAGCTGGGTAGTGGTGGAGGGAGACGGTGTAGGATCGGGGGTGGTGGTGATGGTCGCTGAGGAACCTGCAGGTGCCAAATCCCGGAGGGAGACTGCGTCCTGCCGCCCGTCATGATGTGCCACGTAGGCATATTGTGGATTGGCATGGAGGAGCAGGATCTTCTCGACGAGGGGATCTGCTTTATGGCTCCTCGCATGCTTCCGGAGGAGGACGGGCCCTGGGACTGTCAGCCAGGACGGGAGCGAGACCCCGGAGGTGGACTTCCTGGGGAAGGCAAACATACGTTCGTGAGGGGTCTCGTTGGTGGCAGTGCACAGGAGCGACCGGATGGAGTGGAGCGCATCGGGGAGGACCTCCTGCCAGCGGGAGACCTCTAGACCGTAGGGCCAGAAGGACGGCCTTCCAGACCGTCGCGTTCTCCCTCTCCACCTGTCCGTTGCCCCGGGGGTTGTAGCTGGTCGTCCTGCTGGAGGCGATGCCCTTGCTGAGCAGGAACTGACGCAACTCGTCGTTCATGAAGGAGGAACCCCGATCACTATGGATGTAGGTGGGGAACCCGAACAAGGTGAAATGACTGCAGGGCCTTGATGACGGTGGCAGAGGTCATGTCAGGGCACCGGATGGCAAAGGGGAATCTTGAGTATTCGTCAACAATGTTGAGGAAGTACACGTTACGATCAGTGGAGGGGAGGGACCCTTTGAAATCGATGCTGAGGCGCTCAAAGGGGCGAGAGGCCTTTACCAGGTGCGCTCTGTCTGGCCGACAGAAGTGCAGTTTGCACTCCGCGCAGACCTGGCAGTCCCTGGTCACGGTCCTGACCTCCTCGATGGAGAAAGGCAGATTGCGAGCCTTGATAAAGTGAAGAAAACGGGTGACCCCCCGGGTGACAGAGGTCATTGTGGAGGGCCCGAAGTCGGTCTACTTGTGCGCTGGCACATGTACCGCGGAATAGGGCATCTGGGGGCTCATTGAGCTTCCCCGGTCGGTACAAGATCTCGTAGTTGTAGGAGGAGAACTCGATCCTCCACCTCAGAATCTTGTCGTTCTTGATTTTGCCCCGCTGTGTATAGTTGAACATGAAGGCAACCGACCGTTGGTCAGTGAGGAGAGTGAATCGCCTGCTGGCCACGTAATGCCTCCAATGTCGCACAGCCTCTACAATGGCTTGGGCTTCCTTTTCGACGGAGGCGGGCCGAAGTTCGGAGGCATGGAGGGTACAGGAGAAGAAAACCATTATCGACTCCGTATACGAGGGGACGTACCTGATGAGAAGGAAAACTTGCGGGCTCACCCGTGCGTTGAGTATCTACTGCTTTTGGATGTCAGTGAAGTCTTCGGTGGAGGATCCGAGGTACGCTTCGAAGCAGCTTAGCCAGTGCTCGAATGTTGCAGTGGCGTCGGCTGCCTGTGATTCCAGCTCCAGGTGATCAGGCTTGAGCGATGAATTCATCTTAGAAGTTCAGCTTATTAAATTGATGTGCCATCAATGAACACAAGACGAGTAGTGAACATAACTGAGGCTTTAATAAGCTAAACAGAAAACCTCCTGGCCTCTGATCCCGAACTGGGGCAGAGGCGGAGACCAGCCACCTTTATACTGAGCCCGAGGGGAGGCGGAGCCAGCAGGCAGTGATACAGTAGCAGTTTACCACAATACACAGATTATATACTACAGTGGTTTACCACACAGTAGTTCTGTTTTTCAACTAACCAACCAGTAACACCCACTTCACCATTTGGGCCTATGATCTAAACTCTGTTTTACATGCCTGAGCCAACTGCACTATTTATTTTAGGATTCGGTTCCCTTTTAGCTCCCTCATATGTTGCTTCCCGAAGAGCTTCTGGAATCTTATTTTTCTTCATACAGTCAGATAGAAAAATATAATTAAAAGAGCTTTTCTGGCTCCTAGTCCACTTCTTGTCTACATCTGTGTGCTGATCGACTTCAGCCATCAGTTTTTACACTTGCAG
This sequence comes from Scyliorhinus torazame, assembly GCF_047496885.1. Lineage (NCBI taxonomy): Eukaryota > Metazoa > Chordata > Chondrichthyes > Carcharhiniformes > Scyliorhinidae > Scyliorhinus > Scyliorhinus torazame. The sequence goes on along the minus strand of NC_092718.1, from coordinate 149,843,893 downwards.
CTCTCCTTTGTGTCTGCATCTCTCCTTTGCATATGTCAACCACACGACTCCTGGTCTCAACTTCCTTCCTGTCGGTAAGGCTTCCAGGTCAAAGGTTCCAGGTCACATACGCCAGATTTAGTCATTACTGTTTCTTTATCATGGTGAGATTTGACTCACACCAGGGGCGGGATTCTCCGCAATCGGCGCGATGTCCGCTGACCGGTGCCAAAAACGGCGCAAATCAGTCCGGCATCGCGCCGCCCCAAAGGTGCGGAATTCTCCGCATCTTGAGGGGCCGAGCCCTCACCTTGAGGGGCTAGGCCCGCGCCGGACTGATTTCCGCCCGGCCAGCTGGCGGGAAAGGCCTTTGGTGTCCCGCCAGCTGACGCGGAAATGACTTTGCCGTGCGACGCATGCGCGGGAGCGCCAGCGGCCGCTCACGGCATCCTCGCGCATGCGCAGTGGAGGGGGTCTCTTCCGCCTCCGCCATGGTCGAGACTATGGCGAAGGCGGAAGGAAAAGAGTGCCCCCACGGCACAGGCCCGCCCGCGGATCAGTGGGCCCCGATCGCGGGCCAGGCCACCGTGGGGGCACCCCCCGGGACCAGATCACCCCACGCCCCCCCCAGGACCCTGGAGCCCGCCCGCGCCGCCTTGTCCCGCCGGTAAGAGAGGTGGTTTGATTCTCACCGGCGGGACAGGCATTCCAGCAGCGGGACTTCGGCCCATCGCGGGCCGGAGAATCGCTGGGGGGGGGGGCGCCAACCGGCGCGGCGCGATTCCCACCCCCGCCGAATATCCGGTGCCAGAGTATTCGGCAACTGGCGGGGGCGGGATTCACGCCAGCCCCCGGCGTTTCTCCGACCCGGCGGGGGGGTCGGAGAATCCCGCTCCAGGTCATTTTAACCTCTAAAAGTCTCTGGGCAGGATTCTCCATTTGGGAGACTATGATCGTGATTCTCCATTCCGCCGCACGTGATTTCTGGTGCGGCGCGCTCCCGGGATTCTCCATCTCTCCAGCCGGCCAATGGGGTTTCCCATTGTGGGCAGCCCTACGCAGTTGGGAAATCCCCGGGATGCCAGCGCAACGGAGAATCCCGAAAGCGGAGAATCCAGCCCTATGTTCTCCCTTCGGTGATAAATCGCCTCTGCTGTGCCCTCATGCTGGGAGCGCAAATCCAGATGCGATTCACAAACCCTTGGCATGCAAATTTCTGCATGGCAGGGATTGTGAGTGATTCCCTTGTGAACCCCACTATCGGGCCACCATTTTGAGCAGACGGCCCAATAGCGAGGTCTGCCGACTGGGTCGTCTCCAACCCGTAACACAATTCCGCCCACTCCCCTCCACCGAGGAATTTTCTGGGTCACTCCCACTACAGTATGAGGGTGACCCAATCCCCCCACAACACCCCAACAGAGACCCCCATAAGATAGACCGCCAGCAGAGACACCCAATTACAGAGACCCCCCCAGAGACACCCTAATAACAGAACCCCTTCCAGAGAGCCCCCATGAGAGAGACCCCCACCAGAGACCCCACCAAAGACCCCCCCAATTACAGAGACCACTGCTTGGCAGCTCCCCCAATAAGAGAGACACCTACCTGAAAGCTAGAGAGCAGTCCAGACAGAGACAGTGAAAAAAAAATCACTGCTTTAATACCCACCCTACCCTAATAACCCCTTAACCTAACCCACACACTAAGGGGCAATTGTAGCCAGGCCAATCCACCTAACCTGCACATCTTTGGACTGTGGGAGAAAACCGGAGCACCCGGAGGAAACCCACGCAGACATGGGGGAAATGTGCAAACTCCACACAGGCAGTCACCTAAGGCCGGGAACTGAACCTGGGTCCCTGGAGCTGTGAAGCAGCAGTGATAACCACTGTGCCACCGACCCGGGAATTGAACCTGGGTCCCTGGAGCTGTGAAGCAGCAGTGATAACCATTGTGCCACCGACCCGGGAATTGAACCTGGGTTCCTGGAGCTGTGAAGCAGCAGTGATAACCATTGTGCCACCGACCCGGGAATTGAACCTGGGTACCTGGAGCTGTGAAGCAGCAGTGATAACCATTGTGCCACAATGCCGCCCTCAATGCGATCAAACAACCTGTCAACGAACACAAAAACAAATGAGTTAGGGGCAGGAGTAAACCATTCGGCCCCTCGAGTCTGCTCCACCAATCAATAAAATCAAGGCTGATCTGATTGTGGCCTCAACTCCACATTCCACCTACCCATCTTTGACTCTTTTGTTAGTCAAGGAACCTATCTACCTCTGCTTTAAAAATGTTCAATGACCCCGCCTCCACAGGCCTCCGGGAAAGAGAGGGCCACAGACACACCACCTACTGAGACAAAAACATTATTTTCTCCTCATCTCCGTCTTAAATTTTTAAACTGTGTTCTCCTAGTTCTGTCCTGTCCCACAGGGAGAATGATCCTTTCAGCATTCACCCTGTCAAATTTCCTCAGCACCTTATATATGTTTCAATCAGATCACCTCTCATTCTTCAAACCTCCAATCTTTCCTCATAAGACAACCCCCCACTCGAGGAATCAGTCAAGTGAACATTCTCTAAACTGCTTCTAATGCATTTATATCCTTTCTTAAATAAGGGAACTAAAACTGTGCACAGTGCTCCACATGCAGCCTCGCCAACACCCTGTGCAAACAGGAGCAAAACATTTATATTCCATCCATTGCAATATTCAACAACATTCCATTTACTTTTCTAATCACTTACTGTACCTTTATCAGGCTGTCAATCAGGGCATCTATCAAACGGTAACAATACACCTGTGAAGCGCACTGTCAATCAGACTGTCAAACAGGTTATCAATCAAGCTGTCACTCAGACTGTCACTCAGACTGTCACTCAGACTGTTGCTCAGACTGTCACTCAGACTGTTGCTCAGACTGTCACTCAGACTGTCACTCAGACTGTTGCTCAGACTGTCACTCAGACTGTTGCTCAGACTGTCACTCAGACTGTCACTCAGACTGTTGCTCAGACTGTCGCTCAGACTGTCAATTAGACTGTCAGTTGAGACTGTCAGTTCAGACTGTCACTCAGACTGTCGCTCAGACTGTCGCTCAGACTGTCAATTAGACTGTCAGTTCAGACTGTTAGTCAGACTGTCAAACAGGGAATCAATCAAACTGCCGATCAGATTGTCAATCAGACAATCAATCTAACTGTCAATCAGACTGTCAAACATGGTGGGGGCGATTCTATGAGCCCCGCACCGGGCCGGCGAATCAGCGCAACCGCGCCACGACGTCCCGATGCCGGTGCGCGATTCTCTGAGGTACGGAGAATCGGCACCATTTGCGCCGGCGTGGTTGGCGCGGTGCCGCCCGCGGGCCACTGGAAACGGCGGGGCGCCAATTCTTCGGCCGAGATGGGCCGAGAGGCCGCGCGTATGCGACAGAGTCCCGCCGGCGCCATTCACCCCTGGTCGCTGCCGGCAGGAACACTGCGGGATCGGCCGGGGGTGGCCTGTGGGGGGTGCGGGGGTGGGGGGGGGGGGGCTCCGTCCCCAGGGGGGGCCTCCGATGGGGTCTGGCCGCAATCGGGACCCACCAATCAGCGGGCCGGCCTCTCCCCACCCCCCGGCCTACTTTCTGGCGGGACGGCCCCTGAACACCCGTGTTGAGTCGGGGCCGGCGCGCTAAAGAAGTCCCCCGCGCATGTGCAGATTGGCGTGCCGCCCATTTCGCGCCGGGGAGGGAGGCTGGAGCGGCGTGAACCGCTCCAGCGCCGTGCTGGCCCCTTGCTTGGGTTCCATTTTGGAGAATCGCCCCTGGTATTAATCAAACTCTCAGTCAAACTGTCAATCACCCTGTCCAGACAATATCAACCAAACTGTCAATCACACTGTCCAGACAATATTAACCAAACTGTCAATCACACTGTCCAGACAATATCAACCAAACTGTCAATCACACTGTCCAGACAATATTAACCAAACTGTCAATCACACTGTCCAGACAATATCAACCAAACTGTCAATCACACTGTCCAGACAATATCAACCAAACTGTCAATCACACTGTCCAGACAATATTAACCAAACTGTCAATCACACTGTCCAGACAATATCAACCAAACTGTCAATCACACTGTCCAGACAATATTAACCAAACTGTCAATCACACTGTCCAGACAATATCAACCAAACTGTCAATCACACTGTCCAGACAATATTAACCAAACTGTCAATCACACTGTCCAGACAATATTAACCAAACTGTCAATCACACTGTCCAGACAATATCAACCAAACTGTCAATCACACTGTCCAGACAATATCAACCAAACTGTCAATCACACTGTCCAGACAATATTAACCAAACTGTCAATCACACTGTCCAGACAATATTAACCAAACTGTCAATCTCACTGTCCAGACAATATTAACCAAACTGTCAATCACACTGTCCAGACAATATTAACCAAACTGTCAATCTCACTGTCCAGACAATATTAACCAAACTGTCAATCACACTGTCCAGACAATATTAACCAAACTGTCAATCACACTGTCCAGACAATATCAACCAAACTGTCAATCACACTGTCCAGACAATATTAACCAAACTGTCAATCACACTGTCCAGACAATATCAACCAAACTGTCAATCACACTGTCCAGACAATATTAACCAAACTGTCAATCACACTGTCCAGACAATATCAACCAAACTGTCAATCACACTGTCCAGACAATATCAACCAAACTGTCAATCACACTGTCCAGACAATATTAACCAAACTGTCAATCACACTGTCCAGACAATATCAACCAAACTGTCAATCACACTGTCCAGACAATATCAACCAAACTGTCAATCACACTGTCCAGACAATATCAACCAAACTGTCAATCACACTGTCCAGACAATATCAACCAAACTGTCAATCACACTGTCCAGACAATATCAACCAAACTGTCAATCACACTGTCCAGACAATATCAACCAAACTGTCAATCACACTGTCCAGACAATATCAACCAAACTGTCAATCACACTGTCCAGACAATATCAACCAAACTGTCAATCGCACTGTCCAGACAATATCAACCAAACTGTCAATCACACTGTCCAGACAATATCAACCAAACTGTCAATCACACTGTCCAGACAATATCAACCAAACTGTCAATCACACTGTCCAGACAATATCAACCAAACTGTCAATCACACTGTCCAGACAATATCAACCAAACTGTCAATCGCACTGTCCAGACAATATCAACCAAACTGTCAATCACACTGTCCAGACAATATCAACCAAACTGTCAATCGCACTGTCCAGACAATATTAACCAAACTGTCAATCGCACTGTCCAGACAATATCAACCAAACTGTCAATCGCACTGTCCAGACAATATTAACCAAACTGTCAATCGCACTGTCCAGACAATATTAACCAAACTGTCAATCACACTGTCCAGACAATATCAACCAAACTGTCAATCGCACTGTCCAGACAATATTAACCAAACTGTCAATCACACTGTCCAGACAATATCAACCAAACTGTCAATCGCACTGTCCAGACAATATCAACCAAACTGTCAATCACACTGTCCAGACAATATCAACCAAACTGTCAATCACACTGTCCAGACAATATCAGCCAAACTGTCAATCACACTGTCCAGACAAAATCAACCAAACTGTCAATCACACTTTCCAGACAATATCAACCAAACTGTCAATCACACTGTCCAGACAATATCAACCAAACTGTCAATCAAACTGTCCAGACAATATCAACCAAACTGTCAATCACACTGTCCAGACAAAATCAACCAAACTGTCAATCACACTGTCCAGACAATATCAACCAAACTGTCAATCACACTGTCCAGACAATATCAACCAAACTGTCAATCACACTGTCCAGACAATATCAACCAAACTGTCAATCACACTGTCCAGACAATATCAACCAAACTGTCAATCACACTGTCCAGACAATATCAACCAAACTGTCAACCACACTGTCCAGACAATATCAACCAAACTGTCAATCACACTGTCCAGACAATATCAACCAAACTGTCAATCACACTGTCCAGACAATATCAACCAAACTGTCAATCACACTGTCCAGACAATATCAACCAAACTGTCAATCACACTGTCCAGACAATATTAACCAAACTGTCAATCGCACTGTCCAGACAATATCAACCAAACTGTCAATCGCACTGTCCAGACAATATTAACCAAACTGTCAATCGCACTGTCCAGACAATATCAACCAAACTGTCAATCGCACTGTCCAGACAATATCAACCAAACTGTCAATCGCACTGTCCAGACAATATTAACCAAACTGTCAATCACACTGTCCAGACAATATCAACCAAACTGTCAATCACACTGTCCAGACAATATCAACCAAACTGTCAATCACACTGTCCAGACAATATTAATCAAACTGTCAATCACACTGTCCAGACAATATCAACCAAACTGTCAATCACACTGTCCAGACAATATTAACCAAACTGTCAATCACACTGTCCAGACAATATCAACCAAACTGTCAATCACACTGTCCAGACAATATTAACCAAACTGTCAATCACACTGTCCAGACAATATCAACCAAACTGTCAATCACGCTGTCCAGACAATATTAACCAAACTGTCAATCACGCTGTCCAGACAATATCAACCAAACTGTCAATCACACTGTCCAGACAATATCAACCAAACTGTCAATCACGCTGTCCAGACAATATTAATCAAACTGTCAATCACACTGTCCAGACAATATCAACCAAACTGTCAATCACACTGTCCAGACAATATCAACCAAACTGTCAATCACACTGTCCAGACAATATCAACCAAACTGTCAATCACACTGTCCAGACAATATTAATCAAACTGTCAATCACACTGTCCAGACAATATCAACCAAACTGTCAATCACACTGTCCAGACAATATCAACCAAACTGTCAATCACACTGTCCAGACAATATCAACCAAACTGTCAATCACACTGTCCAGACAATATTAACCAAACTGTCAATCACACTGTCCAGACAATATTAACCAAACTGTCAATCACACTGTCCAGACAATATCAACCAAACTGTCAATCACACTGTCCAGACAATATTAACCAAACTGTCAATCACACTGTCCAGACAATATCAACCAAACTGTCAATCACACTGTCCAGACAATATTAACCAAACTGTCAATCACACTGTCCAGACAATATCAACCAAACTGTCAATCACACTGTCCAGACAATATCAACCAAACTGTCAATCACACTGTCCAGACAATATCAACCAAACTGTCAATCACACTGTCCAGACAATATCAACCAAACTGTCAATCACACTGTCCAGACAACCAAACTGTCAATCACACTGTCCAGACAATATCAACCAAACTGTCAATCACACTGTCCAGACAATATCAACCAAACTGCCAATCACACTGTCCAGACAATATCAACCAAACTGTCAATCACACTGTCCAGACAATATCAACCAAACTGTCAATCACACTGTCCAGACAATATTAACCAAACTGTCAATCACGCTGTCCAGACAATATCAACCAAACTGTCAATCACACTGTCCAGACAATATCAACCAAACTGTCAATCACACTGTCCAGACAATATCAACCAAACTGTCAATCACACTGTCCAGACAATATCAACCAAACTGTCAATCACACTGTCCAGACAATATCAACCAAACTGTCAATCACACTGTCCAGACAATATCAACCAAACTGTCAATCACACTGTCCAGACAATATCAACCAAACTGTCAATCACACTGTCCAGACAATATCAACCAAACTGTCAATCACACTGTCCAGACAATATCAACCAAACTGTCAATCACACTGTCCAGACAATATCAACCAAACTGTCAATCACACTGTCCAGACAATATCAACCAAACTGTCAATCACACTGTCCAGACAATATCAACCAAACTGTCAATCACACTGTCCAGACAATATCAACCAAACTGTCAATCACACTGTCCAGACAATATTAACCAAACTGTCAATCACACTGTCCAGACAATATCAACCAAACTGTCAATCACACTGTCCAGACAATATCAACCAAACTGTCAATCACACTGTCCAGACAATATCAACCAAACTGTCAATCACACTGTCCAGACAATATTAACCAAACTGTCAATTACACTGTCCAGACAATATCAACCAAACTGTCAATCACACTGTCCAGACAATATCAACCAAACTGTCAATCACACTGTCCAGACAATGTCAACCAAACTGTCAATCACACTGTACAGACAATATCAGCCAAACTGTCAATCACACTGTCCAGACAATATCAACCAAACTGTCAATCACACTGTCCAGACAATATCAACCAAACTGTCAATCACACTGTACAGACAATATCAACCAAACTGTCAATCACACTGTCCAGACAATATCAACCAAACTGTCAATCACACTGTCCAGACAACCAAACTGTCAATCACACTGTCCAGACAATATCAACCAAACTGTCAATCACACTGTCCAGACAATATTAACCAAACTGTCAATCACACTGTCCAGACAATATCAACCAAACTGTCAATCACACTGTCCAGACAATATCAACCAAACTGTCAATCACACTGTCCAGACAATATCAACCAAACTGTCAATCACACTGTCCAGACAATATCAACCAAACTGTCAATCACACTGTCCAGACAATATCAACCAAACTGTCAATCACACTGTCCAGACAACCAAACTGTCAATCACACTGTCCAGACAATATCAACCAAACTGTCAATCACACTGTCCAGACAATATCAACCAAACTGTCAATCACACTGTCCAGACAATATCAACCAAACTGTCAATCACACTGTCCAGACAATATCAACCAAACTGTCAATCACACTGTCCAGACAATATCAACCAAACTGTCAATCACACTGTCCAGACAATATCAACCAAACTGTCAATCACACTGTCCAGACAATATTAACCAAACTGTCAATCACACTGTCCAGACAATATCAACCAAACTGTCAATCACACTGTCCAGACCATATCAACCAAACTGTCAATCACACTGTCCAGACAATATCAACCAAACTGTCAATCACACTGTCCAGACAATATCAACCAAACTGTCAATCACACTGTCCAGACAATATCAACCAAACTGTCAATCACACTGTACAGACAATATCAACCAAACTGTCAATCACACTGTCCAGACAATATCAACCAAACTGTCAATCACACTGTCCAGACAACCAAACTGTCAATCACACTGTCCAGACAATATCAACCAAACTGTCAATCACACTGTCCAGACAATATTAACCAAACTGTCAATCACACTGTCCAGACAATATCAACCAAACTGTCAATCACACTGTCCAGACAATATTAACCAAACTGTCAATCACACTGTCCAGACAATATCAACCAAACTGTCAATCACACTGTCCAGACAATATCAACCAAACTGTCAATCACACTGTCCAGACAATATTAACCAAACTGTCAATCACACTGTCCAGACACTATTAACCAAACTGTCAATCACACTGTCCAGACAATATTAACCAAACTGTCAATCACACTGTCCAGACAATATCAACCAAACTGTCAATCACACTGTCCAGACAATATCAACCAAACTGTCAATCACACTGTCCAGACAATATTAACCAAACTGTCAATCACACTGTCCAGACAATATCAACCAAACGGTCAATCACACTGTGCAGACAATATTAACCAAACTGTCAATCACACTGTCCAGACAATATTAACCAAACTGTCAATCACACTGTCCAGACAATATCAACCAAACTGTCAATCACACTGTCCAGACAATATCAACCAAACTGTCAATCACACTGTCGAGACAATATTAACCAAACTGTCAATCACACTGTCCAGACAATATTAACCAAACTGTCAATCACACTGTCCAGACAATATCAACCAAACTGTCAATCACACTGTCCAGACAATATTAACCAAACTGTCAATCACACTGTCCAGACAATATCAACCAAACTGTCAATCACACTGTCCAGACAATATTAACCAAACTGTCAATCACACTGTCCAGACAATATCAACCAAACTGTCAATCACACTGTCCAGACAATATCAACCAAACTGTCAATCACACTGTCCAGACAATATGAACCAAACTGTCAATCACACTGTCCAGACAATATCAACCAAACTGTCAATCACACTGTCCAGACAATATCAACCAAACTGTCAATCACACTGTCCAGACAATATCAACCAAACTGTCAATCACACTGTCCAGACAATATCAACCAAACTGTCAATCACACTGTCCAGACAATATCAAACAAACAGTCAATCACACTGTCCAGACAATATTAACCAAACTGTCAATCACACTGTCCAGACAATATCAACCAAACTGTCAATCACACTGTCCAGACAATGTCAACCAAACTGTCAATCACACTGTCCAGACAATATTAACCAAACTGTCAATCACACTGTCCAGACAATATCAACAAAACTGTCAATCACACTGTCCAGACAATATCAACCAAACTGTCAATCACACTGTCCAGACAATATCAACCAAACTGTCAATCACACTGTCCAGACAATATCAACCAAACTGTCAATCACACTGTCCAGACAACTAAACTGTCAATCACACTGTCCAGACAATATCAACCAAACTGTCAATCACACTGTCCAGACAATATCAACCAAACTGTCAATCACACTGTCCAGAAAATATCAACCAAACTGTCAATCACACTGTCCAGACAGTATCAACCAAACTGTCAATCACACTGTCCAGAAAATATCAACCAAACTGTCAATCACACTGTCCAGACAATATCAACCAAACTGTCAATCACACTGTCCAGACAATATCAACCAAACTGTCAATCACACTGTCCAGACAATATCAACCAAACTGTCAATCACACTGTCCAGACAACCAAACTGTCAATCACACTGTCCAGTCAATATCAACCAAACTGTCAATCACACTGTCCAGACAATATTAACCAAACTGTCAATCACACTGTCCAGACAATATCAACCAAACTGTCAATCACACTGTCCAGACAATATTAACCAAACTGTCAATCACACTGTCCAGACAATAACAACCAAACTGTCAATCACACTGTCCAGACAATATTAACCAAACTGTCAATCACACTGTCCAGACAATATCAACCAAACTGTCAATCACACTGTCCAGACAATATCAACCAAACTGTCAATCACACTGTCCAGACAATATTAACCAAACTGTCAATCACACTGTCCAGACAATATCAACCAAACTGTCAATCACACTGTCCAGACAATATTAACCAAACTGTCAATCACACTGTCCAGACAATATTAACCAAACTGTCAATCACACTGTCCAGACAATATCAACCAAACTGTCAATCACACTGTCCAGACAATATCAACCAAACTGTCAATCACACTGTCCAGACAATATTAACCAAACTGTCAATCACACTGTCCAGACAATATCAACCAAACTGTCAATCACACTGTCCAGACAATATCAACCAAACTGTCAATCACACTGTCCAGACAATATTAACCAAACTGTCAATCACACTGTCCAGACAATATCAACCAAACTGTCAATCACACTGTCCAGACAATATTAACCAAACTGTCAATCACACTGTCCAGACAATATCAACCAAACTGTCAACCACACTGTCCAGACAATATCAACCAAACTGTCAATCACACTGTCCAGACAATATTAACCAAACTGTCAATCACACTGTCCAGACAATATCAACCAAACTGTCAATCACACTGTCCAGACAATAGTAACCAAACTGTCAATCACACTGTCCAGACAATATTAACCAAACTGTCAATCACACTGTCCAGACAATATCAACCAAACTGTCAATCACACTGTCCAGACAATATCAACCAAACTGTCAATCACACTGTCCAGACAATATCAACCAAACTGTCAATCACACTGTCCAGACAATATTAACCAAACTGTCAATCACACTGTCCAGACAATATCAACCAAACTGTCACTCACACTGTCCAGACAATATCAACCAAACTGTCAATCACACTGTCCAGACAATATTAACCAAACTGTCAATCACACTGTCCAGACAACCAAACTGTCAATCACACTGTCCAGACAATATCAACCAAACTATCAATCACACTGTCCAGACAATATCAACCAAACTGTCAATCACACTGTCCAGACAATATCAACCAAACTGTCAATCACACTGTCCAGACAATATCAACCAAACTGTCAATCACACTGTCCAGACAATATCAACCAAACTGTCAATCACACTGTCCAGACAATATTAACCAAACTGTCAATCACGCTGTCCAGACAATATCAACCAAACTGTCAATCACACTGTCCAGACAATATCAACCAAACTGTCAATCACACTGTCCAGACAATATCAACCAAACTGTCAATCACACTGTCCAGACAATATCAACCAAACTGTCAATCACACTGTCCAGACAATATCAACCAAACTGTCAATCACACTGTCCAGACAATATCAACCAAACTGTCAATCACACTGTCCAGGCAATATCAACCAAACTGTCAATCACACTGTCCAGACAATATCAACCAAACTGTCAATCACACTGTCCAGACAATATCAACCAAACTGTCAATCACACTGTCCAGACAATATCAACCAAACTGTCAATCACACTGTCCAGACAATATCAACCAAACTGTCAATCACACTGTCCAGACAATATCAACCAAACTGTCAATCACACTGTCCAGACAATATTAACCAAACTGTCAATCACACTGTCCAGACAATATCAACCAAACTGTCAATCACACTGTCCAGACAATATTAACCAAACTGTCAATCACACTGTCCAGACAATATTAACCAAACTGTCAATCACACTGTCCAGACAATATCAACCAAACTGTCAATCACACTGTCCAGACAATATTAACCAAACTGTCAATCACACTTTCCAGACAATATCAACCAAACTGTCAATCACACTGTCCAGACAATAGTAACCAAACTGTCAATCACACTGTCCAGACAATATCAACCAAACTGTCAATCACACTGTCCAGACAATATCAACCAAACTGTCAATCACACTGTCCAGACAATATCAACCAAACTGTCAATCACACTGTCCAGACAATATTAACCAAACTGTCAATCACACTGTCCAGACAATATCAACCAAACTGTCAGTCACACTGTCCAGACAATATCAACCAAACTGTCAATCACGCTGTCCAGACAATATCAACCAAACTGTCAATCACACTGTCCAGACAATATTAACCAAACTGTCAATCACGCTGTCCAAACAATATCAACCAAACTGTCAATCACACTGTCCAGACAATATTAACCAAACTGTCAATCACGCTGTCCAGACAATATCAACCAAACTGTCAATCACACTGTCCAGACAATACCAACCAAACTGTCAATCACACTGTCCAGACAATATCAACCAAACTGTCAATCACACTGTCCAGACAATATCAAGCAAACTGTCAATCACACTGTCCAGACAATATCAACCAAACTGTCAATCACACTGTCCAGACAATATTAACCAAACTGTCAATCACACTGTCCAGACAATATCAACCAAACTGTCAATCACACTGTCCAGACAATATCAACCAAACTGTCAATCGCACTGTCCAGACAATATTAACCAAACTGTCAATCACACTGTCCAGACAATATTAACCAAACTGCCAATCGCACTGTCCAGACAATATCAACCAAACTGTCAATCACACTGTCCAGACAATATCAACCAAACTGTCAATCGCACTGTCCAGACAATATCAAGCAAACTGTCAATCACACTGTCCAGACAATATCAACCAAACTGTCAATCGCACTGTCCAGACAATATTAACCAAACTGTCAATCACACTGTCCAGACAATATCAACCAAACTGTCAATCACACTGTCCAGACAATATCAACCAAACTGTCAATCACACTGTCCAGACAATATCAAGCAAACTGTCAATCACACTGTCCAGACAATATCAACCAAACTGTCAATCACACTGTCCAGACAATATTAACCAAACTGTCAATCACACTGTCCAGACAATATCAACCAAACTGTCAATCACACTGTCCAGACAATATCAACCAAACTGTCAATCGCACTGTCCAGACAATATTAACCAAACTGTCAATCACACTGTCCAGACAATATTAACCAAACTGCCAATCGCACTGTCCAGACAATATCAACCAAACTGTCAATCACACTGTCCAGACAATATCAACCAAACTGTCAATCGCACTGTCCAGACAATATCAACCAAACTGTCAATCACACTGTCCAGACAATATCAACCAAACTGTCAATCGCACTGTCCAGACAATATCAAGCAAACTGTCAATCACACTGTCCAGACAATATCAACCAAACTGTCAATCGCACTGTCCAGACAATATCAACCAAACTGTCAATCTCACTGTCCAGACAATATCAACCAAACTGTCAATCACACTGTCCAGACAATATTAACCAAACTGTCAATCACACTGTCCAGACAATATCAACCAAACTGTCAATCGCACTGTCCAGACAATATTAACCAAACTGTCAATCACACTGTCCAGACAATATCAACCAAACTGTCAATCACACTGTCCAGACAATATCAACCAAACTGTCAATCACACTGTCCAGACAATAGTAACCAAACTGTCAATCACACTGTCCAGACAATATTAACCAAACTGTCAATAACACTGTCCAGACAATATTAACCAAACTGTCAATCACACTGTCCAGACAATATTAACCAAACTGTCACTCACACTGTCCAGACAATATCAACCAAACTGTCAATCACACTGTCCAGACAATATTAACCAAACTGTCAATCGCACTGTCCAGACAATATTAACCAAACTGTCAATCACACTGTCCAGACAATATCAACCAAACTGTCAATCACACTGTCCAGACAATATTAACCAAACTGTCAATCACACTGTCCAGACAATATTAACCAAACTGTCAGTCACACTGTCCTGACAATATGAACCAAACTGTCAATCACACTGTCCAGACAATATCAACCAAACTGTCAATCACACTGTCCAGACAATATTAACCAAACTGTCAATCACACTGTCCAGACAATATTAACCAAACTGTCAATCACACTGTCCAGACAATATCAACTAAACTGTCAATCACACTGTCCAGACAATATCAACCAAACTGTCAATCACACTGTCCAGACAATATTAACCAAACTGTCAATCACACTGTCCTGACAATATTAACCAAACTGTCAATCACACTGTCCAGACAATATCAACCAAACTGTCAATCACACTGTCCAGACAATATTAACCAAACTGTCAATCACACTGTCCAGACAATATTAACCAAACTGTCAATCACACTGTCCAGACAATATCAACCAAACTGTCAATCACACTGTCCAGACAATATCAACCAAACTGTCAATCACACTGTCCAGACAATATTAACCAAACTGTCAATCACACTGTCCAGACAATATCAACCAAACTGTCAATCACACTGTCCAGACAATATCAACCAAACTGTCAATCACACTGTCCAGACAATATCAACCAAACTGTCAATCACACTGTCCAGACAATATCAACCAAACTGTCAATCACACTGTCCAGACAATATCAACCAAACTGTCAATCACACTGTCCAGACAATATCAACCAAACTGTCAATCACACTGTCCAGACAATATTAACCAAACTGTCAATCACACTGTCCAGACAATATCAACCAAACTGTCAATCACACTGTCCAGACAATATCAACCAAACTGTCAATCACACTGTCCAGACAATATTAACCAAACTGTCAATCACGCTGTCCAGACAATATTAACCAAACCGTCAATCACACTGTCCAGACAATATCAACCAAACTGTCAATCACACTGTCCAGACAATATCAACCAAACTGTCAATCACACTGTCCAGACAATATCAACCAAACTGTCAATCTCACTGTCCAGACAATATCAACCAAACTGTCAATCACACTGTCCAGACAATATCAACCAAACTGTCAATCACACTGTCCAGACAATATCAACCAAACTGTCAATCTCACTGTCCAGACAATATCAACCAAACTGTCAATCTCACTGTCCAGACAATATCAACCAAACTGTAAATCACACTGTCCAGACAATATCAACCAAACTGTCAATCACACTGTCCAGTCAATATCAACCAAACGGTCAATCTCACTGTCCAGACAATATCAACCAAACTGTCAATCACACTTTCCAGACAATATTAACCAAACTGTCAATCACACTGTCCAGACAATATTAACCAAACTGTCAATCACACTGTCCAGACAATATTAACCAAACTGTCAATCACACGGTCCAGACAATATCAACCAAACTGTCAATCACGCTGTCCAGACAATATCAACCAAACTGTCAATCACGCTGTCCAGACAATATCAACCAAACTGTCAATCACGCTGTCCAGACAATATCAACCAAACTGTCAATCACGCTGTCCAGACAATATCAACCAAACTGTCAATCACGCTGTCCAGACAATATCAACCAAACTGTCAATCACACTGTCCAGACAATATCAACCAAACTGTCAATCACACTGTCCAGACAATATGAACCAAACTGTCAATCACACTGTCCAGACAATATCAACCAAACTGTCAATCACACTGTCCAGACAATATCAACCAAACTGTCAATCACACTGTCCAGACAATATCAACCAAACTGTCAATCACACTGTCCAGACAATATTAACCAAACTGTCAATCACACTGTCCAGACAATATTAACCAAACTGTCAATCACACTGTCCAGACAATATTAACCAAACTGTCAATCACACTGTCCAGACAATATCAACCAAACTGTCAATCACACTGTCCAGACAATATCAACCAAACTGTCAATCACACTGTCCAGACAATATTAACCAAACTGTCAATCACACTGTCCAGACAATATCAACCAAACTGTCAATCACACTGTCCAGACAATATCAACCAAACTGTCAATCACACTGTCCAGACAATATCGACCAAACTGTCAATCGCACTGTCCAGACAATATCGACCAAACTGTCAATCACACTGTCCAGACAATATCGACCAAACTGTCAATCACACTGTCCAGACAATATCAACCAAACTGTCAATCACACTGTCCAGACAATATTAACCAAACTGTCAATCACACTGTCCAGACAATATCAACCAAACTGTCAATCACACTGTCCAGACAATATCAACCAAACTGTCAATCACACTGTCCAGACAATATCAACCAAACTGTCAATCTCACTGTCCAGACAATATCAACCAAACTGTCAATCACACTGTCCAGACAATATCAACCAAACTGTCAATCACACTGTCCAGACAATATCAACCAAACTGTCAATCACACTGTCCAGACAATATCAACCAAACTGTCAATCTCACTGTCCAGACAATATCAACCAAACTGTCAATCACACTGTCCAGACAATATCAACCAAACTGTCAATCACACTGTCCAGACAATATTAACCAAACTGTCAATCACACTGTCCAGACAATATCAACCAAACTGTCAATCACACGGTCCAGACAATATCAACCAAACTGTCAATCACGCTGTCCAGACAATATCAACCAAACTGTCAATCACGCTGTCCAGACAATATCAACCAAACTGTCAATCACGCTGTCCAGACAATATCAGCCAAACTGTCAATCACGCTGTCCAGACAATATCAACCAAACTGTCAATCACGCTGTCCAGACAATATCAACCAAACTGTCAATCACGCTGTCCAGACAATATCAGCCAAACTGTCAATCACGCTGTCCAGACAATATGAACCAAACTGTCAATCACACTGTCCAGACAATATCAACCAAACTGTCAATCACACTGTCCAGACAATATCAACAAAACTGTCAATCACACTGTCCAGACAATATTAACCAAACTGTCAATCACGCTGTCCAGACAATATCAACCAAACTGTCAATCACACTGTCCAGACAATATCAACCAAACTGTCAATCACACTGTCCAGACAATATCAACCAAACTGTCAATCACACTGTCCAGACAATATCAACCAAACTGTCAATCACGCTCTCCAGACAATATTAACCAAACTGTCAATCACACTGTCCAGACAATATCAACCAAACTGTCAATCACACTGTCCAGACAATATCAACCAAACTGTCAATCACACTGTCCAGACAATATTAACCAAACTGTCAATCACACTGTCCAGACAATATCAACCAAACCGTCAATCACACTGTCCAGACAATATCAACCAAACTGTCAATCACACTGTCCAGACAATATCAACCAAACTGTCAATCACACTGTCCAGACAATATCAACCAAACTGTCAATCACACTGTCCAGACAATATCAACCAAACTGTCAATCACACTGTCCAGACAATATCAACCAAACTGTCAATCACACTGTCCAGACAATATCAACCAAACTGTCAATCACACTGTCCAGACAATATTAACAAAACTGTCAATCACACTGTCCAGACAATATCAACCAAACTGTCAATCACACTGTCCAGACAATATCAACCAAACTGTCAATCACATTGTCCACACAATATTAACAAAACTGTCAATCACACTGTCCAGACAATATCAACCAAACTGTCAATCACACTTTCCAGACAATATCAACCAAACTGTCAATCACACTGTCCAGACAATATTAACCAAACTGTCAATCACACTGTCCAGACAATATCAACCAAACTGTCAATCACACTGTCCAGACAATATTAACCAAACTGTCAATCTCACTGTCCAGACAATATTAACCAAACTGTCAATCACACTGTCCAGACAATATCAACCAAACTGTCAATCACACTGTCCAGACAATATCAAGCAAACTGTCAATCACACTGTCCAGACAATATCAACCAAACTGTCAATCACACTGTCCAGACAATATTAACCAAACTGTCAATCGCACTGTCCAGACAATATCAACCAAACTGTCAATCACACTGTCCAGACAATATCAACCAAACTGTCAATCGCACTGTCCAGACAATATTAACCAAACTGTCAATCACACTGTCCAGACAATATTAACCAAACTGCCAATCGCACTGTCCAGACAATATCAACCAAACTGTCAATCACACTGTCCAGACAATATCAACCAAACTGTCAATCGCACTGTCCAGACAATATCAACCAAACTGTCAATCACACTGTCCAGACAATATCAACCAAACTGTCAATCGCACTGTCCAGACAATATCAACCAAACTGTCAATCGCACTATCCAGACAATATTAACCAAACTGTCAATCACACTGTCCAGACAATATCAACCAAACTGTCAATCACACTGTCCAGACAATATCAACCAAACTGTCAATCACACTGTCCAGACAATAGTAACCAAACTGTCAATCACACTGTCCAGACAATATTAACCAAACTGTCAATAACACTGTCCAGACAATATTAACCAAACTGTCAATCACACTGTCCAGACAATATTAACCAAACTGTCACTCACACTGTCCAGACAATATCAACCAAACTGTCAATCACACTGTCCAGACAATATTAACCAAACTGTCAATCGCACTGTCCAGACAATATTAACCAAACTGTCAATCACACTGTCCAGACAATATCAACCAAACTGTCAATCACACTGTCCAGACAATATTAACCGAACTGTCAATTACACTGTCCAGACAATATTAACCAAACTGTCAGTCACACTGTCCTGACAATATTAACCAAACTGTCAATCACAATGTCCAGACAATATCAACCAAACTGTCAATCACACTGTCCAGACAATATTAACCAAACTGTCAATCACACTGTCCAGACAATATTAACCAAACTGTCAATCACACTGTCCAGACAATATCAACTAAACTGTCAATCACACTGTCCAGACAATATCAACCAAACTGTCAATCACACTGTCCAGACAATATTAACCAAACTGTCAATCACACTGTCCTGATAATATTAACCAAACTGTCAATCACACTGTCCAGACAATATCAACCAAACTGTCAATCACACTGTCCAGACAATATTAACCAAACTGTCAATCACACTGTCCAGACAATATTAACCAAACTGTCAATCACACTGTCCTGACAATATCAGCCAAACTGTCAATCACACTGTCCAGACAATATCAACCAAACTGTCAATCACACTGTCCAGACAATATCAACCAAACTGTCAATCACACTGTCCAGACAATATTAACCAAACTGTCAATCACACTGTCCAGACAATATTAACCAAACTGTCAATCACACTGTCCAGACAATATCAACCAAACTGTCAATCACACTGTCCAGACAATATCAACCAAACTGTCAATCACACTGTCCAGACAATATTAACCAAACTGTCAATCACACTGTCCAGACAATATTAACCAAACTGTCAATCACACTGTCCAGACAATATCAACCAAACTGTCAATCACACTGTCCAGACAATATCAACCAAACTGTCAATCACACTGTCCAGACAATATCAACCAAACTGTCAATCTCACTGTCCAGACAATATCAACCAAACTGTCAATCACACTGTCCAGACAATATCAACCAAACTGTCAATCACACTGTCCAGACAATATCAACCAAACTGTCAATCACACTGTCCAGACAATATCAACCAAACTGTCAATCTCACTGTCCAGACAATATCAACCAAACTGTCAATCACACTGTCCAGACAATATTAACCAAACTGTCAATCACACTGTCCAGACAATATTAACCAAACTGTCAATCACACTGTCCAGACAATATTAACCAAACTGTCAATCACGCGGTCCAGACAATATCAATCAAACTGTCAATCACGCTGTCCAGACAATATCAACCAAACTGTCAATCACGCTGTCCAGACAATATCAACCAAACTGTCAATCACGCTGTCCAGACAATATCAACCAAACTGTCAATCACGCTGTCCAGACAATATCAACCAAACTGTCAATCACGCTGTCCAGACAATATCAACCAAACTGTCAATCACGCTGTCCAGACAATATCAACCAAACTGTCAATCACGCTGTCCAGACAATATCAACCAAACTGTCAATCACGCTGTCCAGACAATATCAACCAAACTGTCAATCACGCTGTCCAGACAATATCAACCAAACTGTCAATCACGCTGTCCAGACAATATCAACCAAACTGTCAATCACACTGTCCAGACAATATCAACCAAACTGTCAATCACACTGTCCAGACAATATGAACCAAACTGTCAATCACACTGTCCAGACAATATCAACCAAACTGGCAATCACACTGTCCAGACAATATCAACCAAACTGTCAATCACACTGTCCAGACAATATTAACCAAACTGTCAATCACACTGTCCAGACAATATTAACCAAACTGTCAATCACACTGTCCAGACAATATCAACCAAACTGTCAATCACACTGTCCAGACAATATCAACCAAACTGTCAATCACACTGTCCAGACAATATTAACCAAACTGTCAATCACACTGTCCAGACAATATTAACCAAACTGTCAATCACACTGTCCAGACAATATCAACCAAACTGTCAATCACACTGTCCAGACACTATCAACCAAACTGTCAATCACACTGTCCAGACAATATCAACCAAACTGTCAATCACACTGTCCAGACAATATTAACCAAACTGTCAATCACACTGTCCAGACAATATCAACCAAACAGTCAATCACACTGTCCAGACAATATCAACCAAACTGTCAATCACACTGTCCAGACAATATCAACCAAACTGTCAATCTCACTGTCCAGACAATATCAACCAAACTGTCAATCACACTGTCCAGACAATATCAACCAAACTGTCAATCACACTGTCCAGACAATATCAACCAAACTGTCAATCACACTGTCCAGACAATATCAACCAAACTGTCAATCTCACTGTCCAGACAATATCAACCAAACTGTCAATCACACTGTCCAGACAATATCAACCAAACTGTCAATCACACTGTCCAGACAATATTAACCAAACTGTCAATCACACTGTCCAGACAATATTAACCAAACTGTCAATCACACGGTCCAGACAATATCAACCAAACTGTCAATCACGCTGTCCAGACAATATCAACCAAACTGTCAATCACGCTGTCCAGACAATATCAACCAAACTGTCAATCACGCTGTCCAGACAATATCAACCAAACTGTCAATCACGCTGTCCAGACAATATCAACCAAACTGTCAATCACGCTGTCCAGACAATATCAACCAAACTGTCCAACCAAACCAAACCAAAAGTGATTTTTACTTTTATACCTTTTTTCAAATTGTGTGTGTCGGGGGGGACAGAAAAGCTGTGACCTGAGTGGCTGGTTGGGATTCTAACCTAAATTTTTTTGACTATTTGGGAACTAATTAAACATAATAACTTAATTATAATTTAGAGGATATCTAAGCCAGAGATCGGAGGATATTATAGTTAGCTATCGCAGTTCTATTAGAAATCTAGTGCTAGGAAACAGATAGTTGACAGTAACTTTGTAATTAAAAAAAAAAAAGTATTTATAAAAAAAAAAAGACAAATTTTAATTTTAATTAATTGACGCAATGTCAGTTAGAGGGGTGCTGTGCTCTGACTGTGAGATGTGGCAGGTCCGGGAGGCTTCCAGCGTCCTGGATGGCTTCATCTGCAGAAAGTGCACCCAACTGCAGCTCCTCACAGACCGCATGGTTTGGTTGGAGCAGCAATTGGATGCACTTAGGAGCATGCAGGTGGCGGAAAGCGTCATAGATCGCAGTTATGTAAGTGTGGTCACACCCAAGGTGCAGGCAGAGAAATGGGTGACCACCAGAAAGGGCAGGCAGTCAGTGCAGGAATCCCCTGTGGTTGTCCCCCTCTCGAACAGATATACCCCTTTGGATACTGTCGGGGGGGATAGCCTATCAGGGGAAAACAGCAGCAGCCAGAGCAGTGGCACCACGGCTGGCTCTGATGTTCAGAAGGGAGGGTCAAAGCGCAGAAGAGTAATAGTTATAGGGGACTCTATAGTCAGGGGAACAGATAGGCGCTTCTGTGGACGTGAAAGAGACTCCAGGATGGTATGTTGCCTCCCTGGTGCCAGGGTCCAGGATGTCTCCGAACGGGTAGAGGGAATCCTGAAGGGGGAGGGCAAACAGGTAGAGGTCGTTGTACATATTGGTACTAACGACATAGGCAGGAAGAGGCATGAGGTCCTGCAGCAGGAGTTCAGGGAGCTAGGCAGAAAGTTAAAAGACAGGACCTCGAGGGTTGTAATCTCGGGATTACTCCCTGTGCCACGTGCCAGTGAGGCTAGAAATAGGAAGATAGAGCAGACAAACACGTGGCTAAACAGCTGGTGTAGGAGGGAGGGTTTCGG
The DNA here is from genome assembly GCF_047496885.1 of Scyliorhinus torazame. Classification (NCBI taxonomy): domain Eukaryota; kingdom Metazoa; phylum Chordata; class Chondrichthyes; order Carcharhiniformes; family Scyliorhinidae; genus Scyliorhinus; species Scyliorhinus torazame. Next base: position 149,820,370 of record NC_092718.1, on the reverse strand, counting down.
TTATCTGGACCACTGGGAGCTCTTCCGGGGCAGGTGTGACCTGTATAAGATGGACGGGTTGCATCTAAACCGGAGAGGCATAAATATCCTGGCCGCGAGATTTGCTAGTGTCACACGGGAGGGTTTAAACTAGTATGGCAGGGGGGTGGGCACGGGAGCAATAGGTCAGAAGGTGAGAGCGTTGAGGGAGAACTAGGGAATATGGACAGTGTGGCTCTGAGGCAGAGCAGACGGGGAGAAGTTGCTGAACACAGCGGGTCTGGTGGCCTGAAGTGCATATGTTTTAATGCAAGGAGCATTACGGGTAAGGCAGATCAACTTAGAGCTTGGATTACTACTTGGAACTATGATGTTGTTGCCATTACAGAGACCTGGTTGAGGGAAGGGCAGGATTGGCAGCTAAACGTTCCAGGATTTAGATGTTTCAGGCGGGATAGAGGGGGATGTAAAAGGGGAGGCGGAGTTGCGCTACTTGTTCAGGAGAGTATCACAGCTATACAGCGAGAGGACACCTCAGAGGGCAGTGAGGCTATATGGGTAGAGATCAGGAATAAGAAGGGTGCAGTCACAATGTTGGGGGTATACTACAGGCCTCCCAACAGCCAGCGGGAGATAGAGGAGCAGATAGGTAGACAGATTTTGGAAAAGAGTAAAAACAACAGGGTTGTGGTGATGGGAGACTTCAACTTCCCCAATATTGACTGGGACTCACTTAGTGCCAGGGGCTTAGACGGGGCAGAGTTTGTAAGGAGCATCCAGGAGGGCTTCTTAAAACAATATGTAAACAGTCCAACTAGGGAAGAGGCGGTACTGGACCTGGTATTGGGGAATGAGCCCGGCCAGGTGGTAGATGTTTCAGTAGGGGAGCATTTCGGTAACAGTGACCACAATTCAGTAAGTTTTAAAGTACTGGTGGACAAGGATAAGAGTGGTCCGAGGATGAATGTGCTAAATTGGGGGAAGGCTAATTATAACAATATTAGGCGGGAACTGAAGAGCATAGATTGGGGGCGGATGTTTGAGGGCAAATCAACATCTGACATGTGGGAGGCTTTCAAGTGTCAGTTGATAGGAATACAGGACAGGCATGTTCCTGTGAGGAAGAAAGACAAATACGGCAATTTTCGGGAACCTTGGATGACGAATGATATTGTAGGCCTCGTCAAAAAGAAAAAGGAGGCATTTGTCAGGGCTAAAAGGCTGGGAACAGACGAAGCCTGTGTGGCATATAAGGAAAGTAGGAAGGAACTTAAGCAGGGAGTCAGGAGGGCTAGAAGGGGTCATGAAAAGTCATTGGCAAATAGGGTTAAGGAAAATCCCAAGGCTTTTTACACTTACATAAAAAGCAAGAGGGTAGCCAGGGAAAGGGTTGGCCCACTGAAGGATAGGCAAGGGAATCTATGTGTGGAGCCAGAGGAAATGGGCGAGGTACTAAATGAATACTTTGCATCAGTATTCACCAAAGAGAAGGAATTGGTAGATGTTGGGTCTGGAGAAGGGGGTGTAGATAGCCTGGGTCACATTGTGATCCAAAAAGACGAGGTGTTGGGTGTCTTAAAAAATATTAAGGTAGATAAGTCCCCAGGGCCGGATGGGATCTACCCCAGAATACTGAAGGAGGCTGGAGAGGAAATTGCTGAGGCCTTGACAGAAATCTTTGGATCCTCGCTGTCTTCAGGGGATGTCCCGGAGGACTGGAGAATAGCCAATGTTGTTCCTCTGTTTAAGAAGGGTGGCAGGGATAATCCCGGGAACTACAGGCCGGTGAGCCTTACTTCAGTGGTAGGGAAATTACTGGAGAGAATTCTTCGAGACAGGATCTACTCCCATTTGGAAGCAAATGGACGTATTAGTGAGAGGCAGCACGGTTTTGTGAAGGGGAGGTCGTGTCTCACTAACTTGATAGAGTTTTTCGAGGAGGTCACTAAGATGATTGATGCAGGTAGGGCAGTAGATGTTGTCTATATGGACTTCAGTAAGGCCTTTGACAAGGTCCCTCATGGTAGACTAGTACAAAAGGTGAAGTCACACGGGATCAAGGGTGAACTGGCAAGGTGGATACAGAACTGGCTAGGCCATAGAAGGCAGAGGGTAGCAATGGAGGGATGCTTTTCTAATTGGAGGGCTGTGACCAGTGGTGTTCCACAGGGATCAGTGCTGGGACCTTTGCTCTTTGTAGTATATATAAATGATTTGGAGGAAAATGTAACTGGTCTGATTAGTAAGTTTGCAGACGACACAAAGGTTGGTGGAATTGCGGATAGCGATGAGGACTGTCTGAGGATACAGCAGGATTTAGATTGTCTGGAGACTTGGGCGGAGAGATGGCAGATGGAGTTTAACCTGGACAAATGTGAGGTAATGCATTTTGGAAGGGCTAATGCAGGTAGGGAATATACAGTGAATGGTAGAACCCTCAAGAGTATTGAAAGTCAAAGAGATCTAGGAGTACAGGTCCACAGATCACTGAAAGAAGCTACACAGGTGGAGAAGGTAGTCAAGAAGGCATACGGCATGCTTGCCTTCATTGGCCGGGGCATTGAGTATAAGAATTGGCAAGTCATGTTGCAGCTGTATAGAACCTTAGTTAGGCCACACTTGGAGTATAGTGTTCAATTCTGGTCGCCACACTACCAGAAGGATGTGGAGGCTTTAGAGAGGGTGCAGAAGAGATTTACCAGAATGTTGCCTGGTATGGAGGGCATAAGCTATGAGGAGCGATTGAATAAACTCGGTTTGTTCTCACTGGAACGAAGGAGGTTGAGGGGCGACCTGATAGAGGTATACAAAATTATGAGGGGCATAGACAGAGTGGATAGTCAGAGGCTTTTCCCCAGGGTAGAGGGGTCAATTACTAGGGGGCATAGGTTTAAGGTGAGAGGGGCAAAGTTTAGAGTAGATGTACGAGGCAAGTTTTTTACGCAGAGGGTAGTGGGTGCCTGGAACTCACTACCGGAGGAGGTAGTGGAGGCAGGGACGATAGGGACATTTAAGGGGCATCTTGACAAATATATGAATAGGATGGGAATAGAAGGATACGGACCCAGGAAGTGTAGAAGATTGTAGTTTAGTCGGGCAGTATGGTCGGCACGGGCTTGGAGGGCCGAAGGGCCTGTTCCTGTGCTGTACATTTCTTTGTTCTTTGTTGTTTTGTCAATCACGCTGTCCAGACAATATCAACCAAACTGTCAATCACACTGTCCAGACAATATCAACCAAACTGTCAATCACGCTGTCCAGACAATATCAACCAAACTGTCAATCACACTGTCCAGACAATATCAACCAAACTGTCAATCACACTGTCCAGACAATATCAACCAAACTGTCAATCACACTGTCCAGACAATATCAACCAAACTGTCAATCACACTGTCCAGACAATATTAACCAAACTGTCAATCACACTGTCCAGACAATATCAACCAAACTGTCAATCACACTGTCCAGATAATATTAACCAAACTGTCAATCACACTGTCCAGACAATATTAACCAAACTGTCAATCACGCTGTCCAGACAATATCAACCAAACTGTCAATCACGCTGTCCAGACAATATCAACCAAACTGTCAATCACACTGTCCAGACAATATTAACCAAACTGTCAATCACGCTGTCCAGACAATATCAACCAAACTGTCAATCACGCTGTCCAGACAATATTAACCAAACTGTCAATCACGCTGTCCAGACAATATCAACCAAACTGTCAATCACACTGTCCAGACAATATCAACCAAACTGTCAATCACACTGTCCAGACAATATTAACCAAACTGTCAATCACGCTGTCCAGACAATATCAACCAAACTGTCAATCACGCTGTCCAGACAATATCAACCAAACTGTCAATCACACTGTCCAGACAATATCAACCAAACTGTCAATCACACTGTCCAGACAATATCAACCAAACTGTCAATCACACTGTCCAGACAATATCAACCAAACTGTCAATCACACTGTCCAGACAATATCAACCAAACTGTCAATCACGCTGTCCAGACAATATCAACCAAACTGTCAATCACGCTGTCCAGACAATATTAACCAAACTGTCAATCACACTGTCCAGACAATATCAACCAAACTGTCAATCACGCTGTCCAGACAATATCAACCAAACTGTCAATCACACTGTCCAGACAATATCAACCAAACTGTCAATCACACTGTCCAGACAATATCAACCAAACTGTCAATCACACTGTCCAGACAATATCAACCAAACTGTCAATCACACTGTCCAGACAATATTAACCAAACTGTCAATCACACTGTCCAGACAATATCAACCAAACCGTCAATCACACTGTCCAGACAATATCAACCAAACTGTCAATCACACTGTCCAGACAATATCAACCAAACTGTCAATCACACTGTCCAGACAATATCAACCAAACTGTCAATCACACTGTCCAGACAATATTAACCAAACTGTCAATCACACTGTCCAGACAATATCAACCAAACTGTCAATCACACTGTCCAGACAATATCAACCAAACTGTCAATCACACTGTCCAGACAATATTAACAAAACTGTCAATCACACTGTCCAGACAATATCAACCAAACTGTCAATCACACTGTCCAGACAATATCAACCAAACTGTCAATCACATTGTCCACACAATATTAACAAAACTGTCAATCACACTGTCCAGACAATATCAACCAAACTGTCAATCACACTGTCCAGACAATATCAACCAAACTGTCAATCACACTGTCCAGACAATATCAACCAAACTGTCAATCACACTGTCCAGACAATATCAACCAAACTGTCAATCACACTTTCCAGACAATATCAACCAAACTGTCAATCACACTGTCCAGACAATATTAACCAAACTGTCAATCACACTGTCCAGACAATATCAACCAAACTGTCAATCACACTGTCCAGACAATATTAACCAAACTGTCAATCTCACTGTCCAGACAATATTAACCAAACTGTCAATCACACTGTCCAGACAATATCAACCAAACTGTCAATCACACTGTCCAGACAATATCAACCAAACTGTCAATCACACTGTCCAGACAATATTAACCAAACTGTCAATCTCACTGTCCAGACAATATTAACCAAACTGTCAATCACACTGTCCAGACAATATCAACCAAACTGTCAATCACACTGTCCAGACAATATTAACCAAACTGTCAATCACACTGTCCAGACAATATCAACCAAACTGTCAATCACACTGTCCAGACAATATCAACCAAACTGTCAATCACACTGTCCAGACAATATCAACCAAACTGTCAATCACACTGTCCAGACAATATCAACCAAACTGTCAATCACACTGTCCAGACAATATCAACCAAACTGTCAATCACACTGTCCAGACAATATCAACCAAACTGTCAATCACACTGTCCAGACAATATCAACCAAACTGTCAATCACACTGTCCAGACAATATCAACCAAACTGTCAATCACACTGTCCAGACAATATCAACCAAACTGTCAATCACACTGTCCAGACAATATCAACCAAACTGTCAATCAGATTGTCAATCATGGAGAAAAATATTAAAAACTGCAGACATCCAGGAAACTCTTACTTCTGAATTTCCTTTCCAAAACAGATGATTCCCCCCCGCCCCCCCGCCCCGCCCCACCTCATTTCAAACATGGTGAATATCACAGTCCCTGGGTTGCGAATCCAGGACCATCGCCGCCAGACAATGATATTTCCACGATGCAGGAGGTAAGATGGGCAGAATGGCCTTGCTATCCATACCAGCTTTGCTGATTTGTGGTATCCTGTCCTGTGCTGACCCACACCCTGCTCTGTGCTGACCCACACCCTGCTCTGTGCTGACCCACACCCTGCTCTGTGCTGACCCACACCCTGCTCCTGCTCTGTGCTGACCCACACCCTGCTCTGTGCTGACCCACACCCTGCTCTGTGCTGATCCACATCCTGCTCTGTGCTGACCCACACCCTGCCCAGTGCTGACCCACAGCCTGCTCTGTGCTGACCCACATCCTGCTCTGTGATGACCCACACCCTGCTCTGTGCTGACCCACATCCTGCTCTGTGCTGACCCACATCCTGCTCTGTGCTGACCCACACCCTGCTCCGTGCTGACCCACATCCTGCTCTGTGCTGACCCACACCCTGCTCTGTGCTGACCCACACCCTGGTCCTGCTCTGTGCTGACCCACACCCTGGTCCTGCTCTGTGCTGACCCACACCCTGCTCTGTGCTGACCCACACCCTGCTCCTGCTCTGTGCTGACCAACACCCTGCTCTGTGCTGACCCACATCCTGCTCTGTGCTGACCCACACCCTGCTCTGTGCTGACCCACACCCTGCTCTGTGCTGACCCACACCCTGCTCCTGCTCTGTGCTGACCAACACCCTGCTCTGTGCTGACCCACATCCTGCTCTGTGCTGACCCACACCCTGCTCTGTGCTGACCCACACCCTGCTCTGTGCTGACCCACACCCTGGTCTGTGCTGACCCACACCCTGCTCCTGCTCTGTGCTGACCCACACCCTGCCCTGTGCTGACCCACACCCTGCTCTGTGCTGGCCCACACCCTGCTCCTGCTCTGTGCTGACCCACACCCTGCTCCTGCTCTGTGCTGACCCACACCCTGCTCTGTGCTGACCCACACCCTGCTCCTGCTCTGTGCTGACCCACACCCTGCCCTGTGCTGACCCACACCCTGCTCTGTGCTGACCCACACCCTGCTCCTGCTCTGTGCTGACCCACACCCTGCTCCTGCTCTGTGCTGACCCACACCCTGCTCCTGCTCTGTGCTGACCCACACTCTGCTCTGTGCTGACCCACACCCTGCTCTGTGCTGACCCACACCCTGCTCTGTGCTGACCCACAACCTGCTCTGTGCTGACCCACACCCTGCTCCTGCTCTGTGATGACCCACACCCTGCTCCTGCTTTGTGCTGACCCACACCCTGCTCCTGCTCTGTGCTGACCCACACCCTGCCCTGTGCTGACCCACACCCTGCTCTGTGCTGACCCACACCCTGCTCTGTGCTGACCCACACCCTGCTCCTGCTCTGTGCTGACCCACACCCTGCTCTGTGCTGACCCACAACCTGCTCTGTGCTGACCCACACCCTGCTCCTGCTCTGTGCTGACCCACACCCTGCTCTGTGCTGACCCACAACCTGCTCTGTGCTGACCCACACCCTGCTCCTGCTCTGTGCTGACCCACACCCTGCCCTGTGCTGACCCACACCCTGCTCCTGCTCTGTGCTGACCCACACCCTGCCCTGTGCTGACCCACACCCTGCTCTGTGCTGACCCACACCCTGCTCTGTGCTGACCCACACCCTGCTCTGTGCTGACCCACACCCTGCTCTGTGCTGACCCACACCCTGCTCTGTGCTGACCCACACCCTGCTCCTGCTCTGTGCTGACCCACACCCTGCTCCTGCTCTGTGCTGACCCACACCCTGCTCCTGCTCTGTGATGACCCACACCCTGCTCCTGCTTTGTGCTGACCCACACCCTGCTCCTGCTCTGTGCTGACCCACACCCTGCCCTGTGCTGACCCACACCCTGCCCTGTGCTGACCCACACCCTGCTCTGTGCTGACCCACACCCTGATCTGTGCTGACCCACAACCTGCTCTGTGCTGACCCACACCCTGCTCCTGCTCTGTGATGACCCACACCCTGCTCTGTGCTGACCCACACCCTGCTCTGTGCTGACCCACACCCTGCTCCTGCTCTGTGCTGACCCACACCCTGCTCCTGCTCTGTGCTGACCCACACCCTGCCCTGTGCTGACCCACACCCTGCTCCTGCTCTGTGATGACCCACACCCTGCTCTGTGCTGACCCACACCCTGCTCTGTGCTGACCCACACCCTGCTCCTGCTCTGTGCTGACCCACACCCCGCTCTGTGCTGACCCACACCCTGCTCTGTGCTGACCCTCACCCTTCTCCTGCTCTCTGCTGACCCACACCCTGCTCCTGCTCTGTGCTGACCCACACCCTGCTCTGTGCTGACCCACACCCTGCCCTGTGCTGACCCACACCCTGCCCTGTGCTGACCCACACCCTGCCCTGTGCTGACCCACACCCTGCTCTGTGCTGACCCACACCCTGCTCCTGCTCTGTGCTGACCCAAACCCTGCTCTGTGCTGACCCACACCCTGCTCCTGCTCTGTGCTGACCCACACCCTGCCCTGTGCTGACCCACACCCTGCTCTGTGCTGACCCACACCCTGCTCTGTGCTGACCCACACCCTGCTCCTGCTCTGTGCTGACCCAAACCCTGCTCTGTGCTGACCCACACCCTGTTCTGTGCTGACCCACACCCTGCCCTGTGCGGACCCTCACCCTGCTCTGTGCTGACCCACCCTGTTCTGTGCTGACCCACACCCTGCTCTGTGCTGACCCACACCCTGCTCCTGCTCTGTGCTGACCCACACCCTGCCCTGTGCTGACCCACACCCTGCCCTGTGCTGACCCACACCCTGCTCCTGCTCTGTGCTGACCCACACCCTGTTCTGTGCTGACCCACACCCTGCCCTGTGCTGACCCACACCCTGCTCCTGCTCTGTGCTGACCCACACCCTGCCCTGTGCTGACCCACGTCCTGCCCTGTGCTGACCCACACCCTGCTCCTGCTCTGTGCTGACCCACACCCTGTTCTGTGCTGACCCACACCCTGCCCTGTGCTGACCCACACCCTGCTCATGCTCTGTGCTGACCCACACCCTGCTCTGAGCTGACCCACACCCTGCTCTGTGCTGACCCACACCCTGCTCCTGCTCTGTGCTGACCCACACCCTGCTCCTGCTCTGTGCTGACCCACACACTGCTCCTGCTCTGTGCTGACCCACACCCTGCTCCTGCTCTGTGCTGACCCACACCCTGCTCTGTGCTGACCCACACCCTGCTCCTGCTCTGTGGTGACCCACACCCTGCCCTGTGCTGACCCACGTCCTGCCCTGTGCTGACCCACACCCTGCTCCTGCTCTGTGCTGACCCACACCCTGTTCTGTGCTGACCCACACCCTGCCCTGTGCTGATCCACACCCTGCTCATGCTCTGTGCTGACCCACACCCTGCTCTGAGCTGACCCACACCCTGCTCTGTGCTGACCCACACCCTGCTCCTGCTCTGTGCTGACCCACACCCTGCTCCTGCTCTGTGCTGACCCACACACTGCTCCTGCTCTGTGCTGACCCACACCCTGCTCCTGCTCTGTGCTGACCCAAACCCTGCTCTGTGCTGACCCACACCCTGTTATGTGCTGACCCACACCCTGCCCTGTGCGGACCCACACCCTGCTCTGTGCTGACCCACACCCTGCCCTGTGCTGACCCACACCCTGCTCCTGCTCTGTGCTGACCCACACCCTGTTCTGTGCTGACCCACACCCTGCCCTGTGCTGACCCACACCCTGCCCTGTGCTGACCCACACCCTGCTCCTGCTCTGTGCTGACCCACACCCTGCTCTGTGCTGACCCACACCCTGCTCTGTGCTGACACACACCCTGCTCTGTGCTGACCCACACCCTGCTCCTGCTCTGTGCTGACCCACACCCTGCCCTGTGCTGACCCACACCCTGCTCCTGCTCTGTGCTGACCCACACCCTGCCCAGTGCTGACCCACACCCTGCTCTGTGCTGACCCACACCCTGCTCTGTGCTGACCCACACCCTGCTCTGTGCTGACCCACACCCTGCTCTGTGCTGACCCACACCCTGCCCTGTGCTGACCCACACCCTGCTCGGTGCTGACCCACACCCTGCTCCTGCTCTGTGCTGACCCACACCCTGCTCTGTGCTGACCCACACCCTGCTCTGTGCTGACCCACACCCTGCTCTGTGCTGACCCACACCCTGCTCTGTGCTGAACCACACCCTGTTCTGTGCTGACCCACACCCTGCCCTGTGCTGACCCACACCCTGCTCTGTGCTGACCCACACCCTGCTACTGCTCTGTGGTGACCCACACCCTGCTCTGTGCTGACCCACACCCTGCCCTGTGCTGACCCACACCCTGCTCTGTGCTGACCCACACCCTGTTCTGTGCTGACCCACACCCTGCTCCTGCTCTGTGCTGACCCACACCCTGCTCTGTGCTTACCCACACCCTGCTCTGTGCTGACCCACACCCTGCTCCTGCTCTGTGCTGACCCACACCCTTCTCTGTGCTGACCCACACCCTGCTCTGTGCTGACCCACACCCTGCTCTGTGCTGACCCACACCCTGCTCCTGCCCTGTGCTGACCCACACCCTGCTCTGTTCTGACCCACACCCTGCCCTGTGCTGACCCACACCCTGCTCTGTGCTGACCCACACCCTGCTCTGTGCTGACCCACACCCTGCTCTGTGCTGACCCACATCCTGCCCTCTGCTGACCCACACCCTGCTCCTGCTCTGTGCTGACCCACACCCTGCTCCTGCTCAGTGCTGACCCACACCCTGCTCTGTGCTAACCCACACCCTGCTCTGTGCTGACCCACACCCTGCTCCGTGCTGACCCACATCCTGCCCTCTGCTGACCCACACCCTGCTCCTGCTCTGTGCTGACCCACACCCTGCTCCTGCTCTGTGCTGACCCACACCCTTCTCTGTGCTGACCCACACCCTGCTCTGTGCTGACCCACACCCTGCTCTGTGCTGACCCACACCCTGCTCCTGCCCTGTGCTGACCCACACCCTGCTCTGTTCTGACCCACACCCTGCCCTGTGCTGACCCACACCCTGCTCTGTGCTGACCCACACCCTGCTCTGTGCTGACCCACACCCTGCTCTGTGCTGACCCACATCCTGCCCTCTGCTGACCCACACCCTGCTCCTGCTCTGTGCTGACCCACACCCTGCTCCTGCTCAGTGCTGACCCACACCCTGCTCTGTGCTAACCCACACCCTGCTCTGTGCTGACCCACACCCTGCTCCGTGCTGACCCACATCCTGCCCTCTGCTGACCCACACCCTGCTCCTGCTCTGTGCTGACCCACACCCTGCTCCTGCTCTCTGCTGACCCACACCCTGCTCTGTGCTGACCCACACCCTGCTCTGTGCTGACCCACACCCTGCCCTGTGCTGACCCACATCCTGCTCCTGCTCTGTGCTGACCCACACCCGGCTCTGTGCTGACCCACACCCTGCTCTGTGCTGACCCACACCCTGCTCTGTGCTGACCCACACCCTGCCCTGTGCTGACCCACACCCTGCTCCTGCTCTGTGCTGACCCACACCCTGCTCTGTGCTGACCCACACCCTGCTCTGTGCTGACCCACACCCTGCCCTGTGCTGACCCACACCCTGCCCTGTGCTGACCCACATCCTGCTCCTGCCCTGTGCTGACCCACACCCTGCTCTGTGCTGACCCACACCCTGCTCTGTGCTGACCCACACCCTGCTCTGTGCTGACCCACACCCTGCTCCTGCTCTGTGCTGACCCACACCCTGCTCTGTGCTGACCCACACCCTGCCCTGTGCTGACCCACACCCTGCCCTGTGGTGACCCACATCCTGCTCCTGCCCTGTGCTGACCCACACCCTGCTCTGTGCTGACCCACACCCTCCCCTGTGCTGACCCACACCCTGCTCTGTGCTGACCCACAACCTACTCTGTGCTGACCCACACCCTGCTCCGTGCTGACCCACACCCTGCTCTGTGCTGACCCACACCCTGCTCCTGCTCTGTGCTGACCCACACCCTGCCCTGTGCTGACCCACAACCTGCTCTGTGCTGACCCACACCCTGCTCCTGCTCTGTGCTGACCCACACCCTGCTCTGTGCTGACCCACACCCTGCTCTGTGCTGACCCACACCGTGCTCTGTGCTGACCCACACCCTGCTCTGTGCTGACCCACACCCTGCTCCTGCTCTGTGCTGACCCACACCCTGCTCTGTGCTGACCCACACCCTGCCCTGTGCTGACCCACACCCTGCCCTGTGCTGACCCACACCCTGCTCTGTGCTGACCCACATCCTGCTCTGTGCTGACCCACACCCTGCTCTGTGCTGACCCACATCCTGCTCTGTGTTGACCCACACCTTGCTCTGTGCTGACCCAAACCCTGCTCTGTGCTAACCCACACCCTGCTCTGTGCTGACCCACACCCTGCTCTGTGCTGACCCACACCCTGCTCCTGCTCTGTGCTGACCCACACCCTGCCCAGTGCTGACCCACACCCTGCTCCTGCTCTGTGCTGACCCACACCCTGCTCTGTGCTGACCCACACCCTGCTCCTGCTCTGTGCTGACCCACACCCTGCCCTGTGCTGACCCACACCCTGCTCCTGCTCTGTGCTGACCCACACCCTGCCCTGTGCTGACCCACACCCTGCCCTGTGCTGACCCACACCCTGCTCTGTGCTGACCCACACCCTGCCCTGTGCTGACCCACACCCTGCTCTGTGCTGACCCGCACCCTGCACTGTGCTGACCCACACCCTGCCCTGTGCTGACCCACACCCTGCTCTGTGCTGACCCACACCCTGCTCTGTGCTGACCCACACCCTGCTCTGTGCTGACCCACACCCTGCTCCTGCTCTGTGCTGACCCACACCCTGCTCTGTGCTGACCCACACCCTGCTCCTGCTCTGTGCTGACCCACACCCTGCTCTGTGCTGACCCACACCCTGCTCTGTGCTGACTCACACCCTGCCCTGTGCTGACCAACACCCTGCTCCTGCTCTGTGCTGACCCACACCCTGCTCTGTGCTGACCCACACCCTGCTCTGTGCTGACCCACACCCTGCTCTGTGCTGACCCACACCCTGCCCTGTGCTGACCCACACCCTGCTCTGTGCTGACCCACACCCTGCTCTTGCTCTGTGCTGACCCACACCCTGCTCTGTGCTGACCCACACCCGCCTCCTGCTCTGTGCTGACCCACACCCTGCTCTGTGCTGACCCACACCCTGCTCTGTGCTGACCCACACCCTGCTCCTGCTCTGTGCTGACCCACACCCTGCTCTGTGCTGACCCACACCCTGTCTGTGCTGACCCACACCCTGCTCTGTGCTGACCCACACCCTGCCCTGTGCTGACACACACCCTGCTCCTGCTCTGTGCTGACCCACACCCTGCTCTGTGCTGACCCCAACCCTGCTGTGTGCTGACCCACACCCTGCTCCTGCTCGGTGCTGACCCACACCCTGCTCTGTGCTGACCCACAGCCTGCTCTGTGCTGACCCACAGCCTGCTCCTGCTCTGTGCTGACCCACACCCTGCTCTGTGCTGACCCACAGCCTGCTCTGTGCTGACCCACACCCTGCTCTGTGTTGACCCACACACTGCTCCTGCTCTGTGCTGACCCACACCCTGCCCTGTGCTGACCCACACCCTGCTCCTGCCCTGTGCTGACCCACACCCTGCTCCTGCTCTGTGCTGACCCACTCCCTGCTCTGTGCTGACCCACACCCTGCTCTGTGCTGACCCACACCCTGCTCTGTGCTGACCCACACCCTGCTCTGTGCTGACCCACACCCTGCCCTGTGCTGACCCACACCCTGCTCTGTGCTGACCCACACCCTGCTCTGTGCTGACCCACACCCTGCTCTGTGCTGACCCACACCCTGCTCTGTGCTGACCCACACCCTGCTCCTGCTCTGTGCTGACCCACACCCTGCTCTGTGCTGACCCACACCCTGCTCCTGCTCTGTGCTGACCCACACCCTGCTCTGTGCTGACCCACACCCTGCTCTGTGCTGACCCACACCCTGCCCTGTGCTGACCCACACCCTGCTCTGTGCTGACCCACTCCCTGCTCCTGCTCTGTGCTGACCCACACCCTGCTCTGTGCTGACCCACACCCTGCTCCTGCTCTGTGCTGACCCACACCCTACTCTGTGCTGACCCACACCCTGCTCTGTGCTGACCCACACCCTGCCCTGTGCTGACCCACACCCTGCTCTGTGCTGACCCACACCCTGCTCCTGCTCTGTGCTGACCCACACCCTGCTCTGTGCTGACCCACACCCTGCTCCTGCTCTGTGCTGACCCACACCCTGCTCCTGCTCTGTACTGACCCACACCCTGCTCTGTGCTGACCACACCCTGCCCTGTGCTGACCAACACCCTGCTCGTGCTCTGTGCTGACCCACACCCTGCTCTGTGCTGACCCACACCCTGCTCCTGCTCTGTGCTGACCCACACCCTGCTCCTGCTCTGTACTGACCCACACCCTGCTCTGTTCTGACCGACACCCTGCTCTGTGCTGACCCACACCCTGCTCCTGCTCTGTGCTGACCCAAACCCTGCTCTGTGCTGACCCACACCCTGCTCTGTGCTGACCCACACCCTGCTCCTGCTCTGTGCTGACCCACGCCCTGCTCTGTGCTGACCCACACCCTGCTCTGTGCTGACCCACACCCTGCTCCTGCTCTGTGCTGACCCACACCCTGCTCTGTGCTGACCCACACCCTGCCCTGTGCTGACCCACACCGTGCTCCTGCTCTGTGCTGACCCACACCCTGCTCTGTGCTGACCCACACCCTGCTCTGTGCTGACCCACACCCTGCTCCTGCTCTGTGCTGACCCACACCCTGCTCTGTGCTGACCCACACCCTGCCCTGTGCTGACCCACACCCTGCTCCTGCTCTGTGCTGACCCACACCCTGCTCTGTGCTGACCCACACCCTGCTCTGTGCTGACCCACACCCTGCTCCTGCTCGGTGCTGACCCACACCCTCCTCTGTGCTGACCCACAGCCTGCTCTGTGCTGACCCACACCCTGCTCCTGCTCTGTGCTGACCCACACCCTGCTCTGTGCTGACCCACACCCTGCTCTGTGCTGACCCACACCCTGCCCTGTGCTGACCCACACCCTGCCCTGTGCTGACCCACAGCCTGCTCTGTGCTGACCCACACCCTGCTCTGTGTTGACCCACACCCTGCTCCTGCTCTGTGCTGACCCACACCCTGCCCTGTGCTGACCCACACCCAGCTCCTGCTCTGTGCTGACCCACACCCTGCTCCTGCCCTGTGCTGACCCACACCCTGCTCCTGCTCTGTGCTGACCCACACCCTGCTCTGTGCTGACCCACACCCTGCTCCTGCTCTGTGCTGACCCACACCCTGCTCCTGCTCTGTGCTGACCCACACCCTGCTCTGTGCTGACCCACACCCTGCTCCTCCTACCTCTTCACTCTGAGAGCTGATTGCCCCATTGTATAAACGGGCTGCTCCCCACCACAGTGCAGCTTTTCAAAACAGCTGATGTTGTGGAGCATTGTCGTGGTTACTGCCACACGGGCAGTGCCTGCTGTGCGAGCTTCCATCAAAAAATCAGCAGCCGCCCATTCCTCCCATCATTCCATATCCAAGCTCTCCTTTCTCCTCTAACCCGTGCCTCCTGGCTGTTATCTCTGGTTAGACCGCAATCCTAATAACTGTCATGACTTTATTTCTCAAACTCTGTCTCAACATCATAAATATTTAATCGAGCAGCCTTTTCATGTTGAATGTATTTAATTTCACTGTGGGAGCAACATCCCAGTGATTTCCAAGGGGGATCGTACTTCTAAAGCTTCGAGAAGTTTAACATGCCAGAGTGAGGCACAGTCCCCTTTTGTTTGAGGCAAAAGAATCTGACATGTGTTGTTTTTTACAAGGGGTGGGGGGTGGAGGGGGGAGAGGTACCATGGGGTTCACAATTAGGAAGGGTTTAAAAAAATCAATAAATAGGGATGATCTCTTTTCCTATCGGCATGAACTGTATTATTTTTTAAAATAAATTTTGAATACCCAAATAATTTTTTCCAATTAAGGGGCAATTTTAGCGTGGCCAATCCTCCTACCCGGCACATTTTTGTGTTGTGGGGGCGAACACAGGGAGAATGTGCAGTGACCCAGAGCCGGGATCGAACCTGGGACCTTGGCTCCGTGTGGCAGCAGTGCTAACCACTGCACCACCGTGCTGCCTTGATGAACTATATACTTTTAAAAAATCGTTTTATTGGCATTTCCCATATTTATAAACAGTATTTTTCTCCCCCGCACTAATTTCCTTTATTACACAGAGAGGTTTAGTTTGTCCTTCGTTTAACTGATCCTCCGTGCATTTTGTTGCTCTCTGGATCGGTCTATGGTATCTCCCCCCCCCCCCCCCCCCCCCCCCCCCCCCCCCGCTTTGGCTGTGCTTTTCTTTTATTTTCCAGGCAGAATGGAAAAGCAAAGAAGGGGTGGGGTAGTCTCTCGTGGTTTCCCCACCTTCCCTCTGCCTTCGCGCGCCCCCCACCCCCCCGCCGGGTTGCGCAGTCTTCTGGTACCTCATCTATCTTGGTGTTTTAAAAAATTCTTATTCGCTTACTCCTCGTTGCTGGCCTCGAACAGGTTTTGAACAGACCCACAAACTGCCCCGAGTGCTAATGACCAGAGTGATGTGTTGGGTGTTCTGGATCACAAACAGGTCACCAACACTGGAAGTGGTTCAACTCTATTTTATTATAAGGTTAACCATATTAACATACTTGAACTGTGGGTAAATGCAATACCAGCTTTAACTGTTGACCCTTGCCTAGTCCTAACCAGGTGATGCACTCAGCACATGGTGAATGTCTGTGTTGCAGGCTGTGAGCTCTGTGCTCCGAGCTGGCTGCTACTAGAAAGAGCGGGAACTGTCCTGTCCCCTGTCTTTATAGTGCGTGTGCTCTCACTGGTGATTGGCTGCGGTGTTGTGTATGCTGATTGGTCCCACTGCATGTCCATTGGTGTGTGTGTGTCTGCACCATAATATACTGGTGTATATTATGACACAGAGGACATTTGACTCAAAATACTTGTCAAGAAGAAGCCCAGGAGGCACTGGAGAGATTTTATCACAGCGAGCTGTGAGGGACAGCCCCAGGTTGGATGGGCCAAATGGCCTCCTTCTGGACTGGACAATTCTGTGATTTTGAGAAGAAATCTGCCCCCAACACATGAATAAATGTCTGAAGGTTTAGCCCATTGTTTTATTCCAGAGGGGCCCACCGGTCAAAAGAGGCTTAGAGTGAACCAATGAGCAAAGTATGATCCCACTCCACGTTTGCCTGACAACCTAAGTGTCCCCAGGATAGAAACAAGCATTCAGAGATCATCAGGAACAGAAATAGGCCATTCAGCACCTCTAGAAGACTCCCATCATTTAAGTAGATTATGACTGATCTGTACCTCAATCCCCTTTACCCAACATTGAGCCATATTCCACAGGTAATAAAATCCTTCTTGTCACAAGTCTTCAAAGTTCCAGCTGAACGTGGCATCTACAGCCTTGTGAGGGAGAGAGTCCAGGATGCACTCTTCCCAGAAGGGAGTCGAGGGGGCGTAGGTGGGGTGCGTGTGTGGATGTGCCCGTCATCAGTCTTTTTTTGGGTGGACCGCTCGGGATGGGGGGGCCGGTGAAAGTCACCCCCTCCCTACCACAAAAATTGCTAGGCGGAGCCAATGAAGAGTCAGTGCACAGAGAAGAAGGCCAATTATGGCAGGCTGGCAGGTCACCCACACTGCCAGCCCAATCCGACGGCTCGGCAGCACCATCGCTCAAGGCAGCTGCTGCTGAGGAAACAGAGCAAAGGCAAGGATGCCTCCACCTTGGGGGGCACTTGCATAGGTGGAAGAGAGGTTTCTATTGCAGGCCCTGGCAATCCCACGGCTGTTTCAAGACGGCCGCCTGCTTCCAGGAAAGATTGGAAATGACTGGATAGCTCTATTAAAGTGCCAGCAGGAACACGATGAGCTGAATGGCCTCCTGTACTGTATAATACCATGACCGTCAACTCCCTTCTGAAACTTACTATTGAATCTGCTTCCTCCCACCCCATGCACCTCTGTCTGCCCTTTCCGACAGCACATTCCAGATCACAACCACTCGCTCTGTAAAATATCTCCTCATGTTTCTGGTACTTTTGTTAATTATCTTGAGTTTGGTTTCTCTGGTTACCGACCCACCTGCCAGCGGAAAATGTTTACCTTCTTTACCCTATGGAAAACCCCCGGTACTTTGAGCACCTCTTATTGTTGAGAAAATGTGAGACTGCACGGCGTGTAGAATGAAGTGAATCTGACGGCAAACCAGCCTGTGGCCCTCCCTCGCTATCCTCTACCTCAGCTGCAAAATCCAAGTGAGCACAGAGGAACGGACGCAGACAGAAATGAACTGGGGAGATATGTTTAGAATAAAAACAGAAGGTGCTGGAAGAATTCAGAGCTAAAGAGGAGTTGAAACGTTAACTCTGTTTTTCTCCCCACAGATGCTGCCAGACCTGCTGAGTTTTCCCAGCATTTTCTGCGTTTATTTCAGAGTTCAGCATCCACTTTTTAATATACTTTTATTTAAGTATATTTAGAAGCTTGTCCTTGGATGAGTTCCAATAAGGTTAGAGTAAAGAACCCCCTGCTCCTCCAACCTGGCGTGGTGAAACACATGGTGCACGCACATCTTTGTAATTGATAATCAGCAATTAATAGATGCAGAGCAAGATGATACTCCGTGTATGTAGGCACACTTTGAGTCTCCATGACAAACGTTTTATATTCCCCCCCTTTGTTTTACCTTTTCTTCACTCTTTTTTATAAATTTAGAGTACCCAATTATTTTTTCCAATTAAGGGGAAATTTAGCGTGGCCAATCTACCTACCCTGCACATCTTTGGATTGTGGGGGTGAAACCCACGCAGACATGGGGAGACTATGCCAAACCCCACATGGACAGTGACCCAGGCCGGGATTTTAAACCCAGATCCTCAGTGCCGCAGTCCCCAGTGCTATCCACTGCACCACATGCGCCCCCCCCCCCCCCCCCTTCACTCTTGATAGTTCCTACCACGTCTCCCATTAGTGTCCGGGTGGGAAGGTGGGAGAGGTGAGCAGCTCTTCTTAACACTCCGCCAACAATGCTGATAACCAGCTCTAGGAGACGCGTTCAATTGCAGCCTGAACCAGACTGGCCACCTGGATGCCCATTGTTGAGAAGTACCCCAACCCTTGCCCACGAGCTCACTTAGAGTAAGGTGGTGCCAACAAGATGTACCGTGCGGAGGAATAATTAGTTCAAACCAGGATAATGAACAGGTATTGCCCTCAAATGTTTCTGAAATATGAACAAGGGTCGACAGTTAAAGCTGGTATTGCATTTACCCACAGTTCAAGTATGTTAATATAGTTAACCTTATAATAAAATAGAGTTGCACCACTTCCAGTGTTGGTGACCTGTTTGTGATCCAGAACACCCAACACATCAGTCTTGACCTGTTTGATACCCACAGCTGCAATTTCTACACTGTGTTCAATCAAGGTTATTAGATTTCACTTACAAGATTAAGGGACGCGTATATGGATGAGGCATACAGGTGTGTTGTCATATTTTCAATTTTTGATACTACCTGTAGGCTATGTAGGGCGGGGTGGCATTCTAAGCTAAGGATTTCAGAAAATTATAGCATTGCATCCAAAACGACAAAGCTCTCTTATGTTCCCGACGCGTTGGCTAAATATAAGCCGCTGAGAGGATGACTAGTAACCCATCAGGGTTAGCCTGCATGTCTTATTTATGACGCAGCGAAGGGTTTAGAATTGCAGCACTTTCAGTTTAATCTAATATTGGGGCAGCAAATGCCTTTGGTGTTTTGCATTGTCTTTTGTCCAACTGCTGATTCAAAGGGAGCACTCGACAGAATGGTATCACCCCTCCCCCACCTTCCCACGCCCAGTCTTGGCAATATTTAGATTGAGGTTTATTGTCACGTGTACGCACAGTACAGTGAAAAGTACTGTTCTGTGTACAATCCAGGCAGATCGATCCCTGCCTGAAAAACATAGGACATACGATAACTACACAATGTAAATACGTAGACATGAACATCGGGTGAAGCATACAGAGTGTAGAGCTACAACAATAGAGATGTGTAGAGTGATCAGTTTAGTCCATAAAAGGGTCATTCAGGAGTCTGGTAACAGAGGGGAAAAAGCTGTTTTTGAATGTTAGTGCGCGTTATCAGGCTTTTATATCTTCTGCCCGATGGAAGAGGTTGGAAAAGAGAATAATCCGTGTGGGAGGGGTCTTTGATTATGTTGTCCACTTTCTCAAGGCAGCGGGAGGTGTAGATAGAGTCAATGGATGGGAGGTGGGTTTGTGTGATGGACTGGGCTGTGATCATGGGTGGGATTCTCTGACCCGCCGGGTTGGGAGAATCGTCGGGGTGGCGTGAATCCCGCCCCCGCTGTGTCCCGAAGTCTCCGCCACCAGAGATTCAGCGAGGGAGACTTCGGGACACGGCGAAGGCGGGATTCATGCCGCGCCGGTCGGCGGGGGTGGGACTCGCACCACGCCGGTCGGCGGGCCCACCGCCCACCGATTCTCCAGCCCGCGATGGGCCGAAGTCCCGCTGCTGGAATGTCTGTCCCGCCAGCGTGGATTAAACCACCTTTTGAACGGCGGGACAAGGTGGCGTGGGCGGGCTCCGGGATCCTGGGGGGGGGCGCGGGGCGATCTGGCCCCCAGGGGGTGCCCCCGCAGTGGCCTGGCTCACGATCGGGGCCCACCAATCCGCGGGGGGGCCTCTGCCGTGGGGGCACTCTTTTTCTTCCGCCTTCGCCAAGCACCCTGCCAAGGCCCACACCACTCATCCTATCCCAGCAATCTTGTAACTCCACCTAACCTGCACAGCTTTGGACTGTGAGAGGAGACCGGAGCACCCAGAGGAAACCCATGC
This sequence comes from Scyliorhinus torazame, assembly GCF_047496885.1. Classification (NCBI taxonomy): domain Eukaryota; kingdom Metazoa; phylum Chordata; class Chondrichthyes; order Carcharhiniformes; family Scyliorhinidae; genus Scyliorhinus; species Scyliorhinus torazame. The sequence goes on along the minus strand of NC_092718.1, from coordinate 149,799,691 downwards.
AGACAGATAGAGGAAGTGCAAACTCCACACAGACGGTTATCCAAGGCCGGAATTGAACCCGTGTCCCTGGTGCTGTGAGGTAGCAGTGCTAACCACTGTGCCTCCGTGCCGCCTGCCTGAAAACTCTGCTGTGAAGCGCTTTGGACATTTTACTATGTTAAAAGTGTTATAAATTTGCAAGCTATTGTTATAATTGTCCAGTAGTTGTTCATCATATGGCTCAGCGGCAGTGAAGGCCAGGATTGAGGCCTATTCGTGAGGGTTGATCCCATCTTCGCACATCTGGACATAAAATTCAAACAGAGTCCATCCCTTTGAGTCCAATGGTGGATAATGACCAGTGTCCCTGGGAACCATTGCAAATTGTACCGAAATATTACAAGAGGTTGGGGGTGGGGAGGGGGCGGGGGGGGGGGGTGCAGGTCCTCTCCCCTCTTCCTAACTCAGCACCTAAGCAGGAGCCAAGGACAGCAATATTCAGCGGAAACAAACCGTTCAAACCTTAGCTTTTTACCATTGTGAAGATATTAATTATATGGGAGAAAAGAAAACACAAAGAGAGGGAGAAAGCAGGGTTCAAGAAGACTCTATTAAGAGTAGGTTGCTGTAGACAACGATTAAGGATAATAACCCTTCTTTTCACACACTTTACTTGATTAAACTTAAATATCTTCTCCCTGTCTAACTTTGAGTTGAATACCATTGGTGGGTTTAAATGGTGATTGCTGACTTCTGGTGGTGCATGGAGTGAGTGGTCGCACATTTGGTGCCGCCTGCTTGAGGTGGAACTGTCTGGTTCTTGTTACCCGTCACGGGGATGTTTGCTGGTACAAAGTACAGGAACAGTTAGAGCAAAGGATTCTTCTTCCTGTGGGCGTGTCTCAGCCCTATCACACAAGGAGGGCAACTGTAAAGGGGCAACAGTCAGACCAGGAGCTTTTGAGGAGTGCGATAGAATGAAAGATGGCAGAGAGCTCTGCGGCGTCGTTGCCCGCTCAGTGGTCCACGGAACAGTTGGTGGAGTTTTTGACGGTCAAGTTCCGGCAGCAAAGGCAGGAGGCCTCAGAAGACCTGCTAAGGTGACTGACCCAACGCGGGCAGCCATTGGGAGTGTGGAGCAGAGGTTAGAGGCACATGGTCGTCACTCCAAAAGGTGGAAGAGTCGGCGGCGGACCATGAGGACCGGTTGGAGGCAGAGATTACGCTGGTGGCGGAGAGCTAATGGAAGCTGAGGGAGAAGGTGGAAGATTTGGAGAATCGGTCGAGGAGGGGAGAATCTCCGTATTGTGGGATTGCCCGAAGGCGTTGAGGGAACGCAGGCCACAAAATATTTAGCTAATGTGCTTGGAAAACTGGTGGGGGAGGGGGTCTTTGACTGACGCACCAAGGAGGAGCGCAAAGGTCGCTGAGGAGGAGGCTGAAGGCAGGTGAGCAGTCGAAGGTGATGGCAGTACGACTTCAAAGATATCTAGACAAGGAGAAGCTTCTGCAGTGTGCGAAGGAGATGAAGAAGTGCACCAGGGAAGGGAATGTGATTTGGATCTACCGGGATCTGACTGCGAAGAGCCGGGCTGGGTTTAACAGGATCAAAGCGGTCCTATTGAAGGAAGGAATGAAGTTTGTGGCGCTGTACCCAGCCTGGTTGTGGGTTGCATACCAGAGCCAGGACTTCCACATGAACATGCCAGAGCCGGCGAGCAGAACTTTGCGAGACCATAGACTTGTGGACTTGTAAGAACTTTGGACTATGGAGATACCAGTGGGGGTGGGGGTGGTGGGGGGGGGGGGGGGGTGGGGGGTGGGGGGGGGGGGGTGTACTTCGGTTGGGTTGAATATTGTAATCATGTTTTATATTATGTGGGTTATTGGGGTTGTGGGCATAAGTGGGCTAGTGTCGACAGGGGAGGCGGTGGGACAGCTTTGCAGGGCCAGACTATGAGTATGGGGGGGAAGGTGAGCAGGATGCTTGGGTAACAGTTGAGGAGACAGGCGGTGGTGAGTGAGATTGGGTGGATGGGGGGGGACAGCAAGCTGGTAATGGGGTCCGGAGGGTAAATGGAGTCTTTGAGACATTGTATCAAAAGTTATACAGTTCGGAGCCCCCGGCAGGGGATTGAGGGTATGAGGTGGTTTTTGAATAGGCTGGAGTTCCTGAGGGTGGATGAGGTGGGGATAAAGGGGCTGGGGTCCGCGATTAGTCTGGGGGAGGTGATGGAGTGGGTGTAGTGCAGCCGGGGATGGCCCCCGGGCCTGGATGAGTACCCTGCGGAGTTTTATAAGAGGTTTGGGTCGGCGCTTGGGCCCCTGTTAGTGTAGATGTACAATGAATCGGTTGGGAGGGGTGAGCTTCCCCCCAAGCTGTGTCACGCTTCTATCTTGCTCATTTTAGAGATGAAGACCTGGAGCAGTGCGGGTCGTACCGCCCGATATCATTGTTTTAAAAAATATATTTTTTTATTCAAAATTTTACAGAATTTTTACAAAACCACGACTAAACAAAAGGCAACAAAAAACAAAAAAATAATTAACAACTTAACAAAAACAAGGTGGGATAACTACCATTTACAAGAAAAATCTATCCACAACCCAGACATAGCCTTTGCAAAGCCTCGCCAGAATTCTTTCAGTGCCGGGCATGCCCCAAAAACATATGGACATGGTTTGCTGGGCTCCCTGAGCACCTCACACACCTGTCCTCCACCCCAAAGAATGTGCTCATTCTTGCCGCTGTCATGTGCGCCCTGTGTACCACTTTAAACTGAATCAGGCTAAGCCTGGCACAAGATGGGGAGGCATTGACCCTGCCCAGGGCGTCCGCCCACAGGCCCTCATCCAGCTCCTCACCCAGCTCCTCCTCCCACTTGTCTTTCAGCTCCTCCGCCGAGGCCTCCTCCGCCTCCTGCAGCTCCTGGTATATGTCCCGTACCTTTCCGTCCCCTACCCACATGCCCGAGACCACCCTGTCCTGTATCCTGCGGGGAGGTAGCAGCGGAAATTCCACCACCTGCTTCTTCAAGAAAGCACGGACTTGCAAATACCTAAAGGTTTTCCCCAGGGGCAAGCTGAATTTCTCCTCCAGCGCCCCTCAGGCTAGCAAAAGTCCCGTCAATAAACAAGTCCCCCCATCCTTTTGATTGGATAGGCAAATGGAGTGGAGCAGAATGATTGGGAGTAGGTTGATTTGATCTTAGTTTCAGACTAGTTGGGCACAACATCGTGGGCCGAAGGGCCTGTACTGTGCTGTACAGTTCTATGTTATCAGTGCCCCCTAAGCTAGTGTCCGTGCAAGACGCCGCCTCCAGCCGTTTACACGCCCCCCCCCGCCCCCCCCCCCCCCCCCACACACACTACCCATTTCCAAATCATGGATATGTTCGCTGCCGCAATAATAACTGCAGAAGTTCAACAGCGCCAACCCCCCCCCCCCCTTCAACAGCGCCAAACCCCCCCCCCCCCCCACCCCCGACTGCACACTAAGAACAGTCTGTTAACTCGCGGGGTCTTGTTTTCCCACACAAAATCCTGTGATAATCCTGTTCACTCCCGCTTGAAGAAGGACTTGGGGATGAGAATGGGAAGGCACTGGAAGACGAACAAGAACCTGGGGAGGACCGTCATCTTCACGGACTGCACCCTGCCCCGCTAGGGAAAGCGGTAGCATGTCCCACCTCTTAAAGTCCTCCTCCATCTGATCCACCAGCCGAGTTAGGTTGCGCTTGTGCAGGGCATCCCAACTCTTAGCCACCCGTATGCCCAAATAGCGAAAGCTCCTCTCCACCATCTTGAGCGGGAGCTCTCCTGGTCTCTTTTCCTGGCCCCTCGCATGGATCACAAAAAGTTCGCTTTTCTCGACATTCAACTTATGTCCCGAGAAATCCCCGAAATCTTTTAGGATCTGCATGACCTCTCCCATCCCCTCCACGGGATCTGAGAAAAACAGGAGCAGGTCATCCGCGTACTGTGAAACACGATGCTCCTCCCCCCCCCGAACCAGCCCCCTCCAGTTTCTAGACCTCCTCAGTGCCATGGCCAACGGCTCGATTGCCAGGGCAAACAGCAGGGGGGGACAGGGGGCACCCCTGCCTCGTTTCCTCGATGCAGCCTGAAGTACTCCGACCGCAGCCGGCTCGTGGACACACTCGCTACGGGGGCCTGATACAGTAATTCCCGATATCATTGTTAACTGTGGATGCAAAGCTGTTGGTGAAGGTGCTGGCGGTGTGGATAGAGAATTGGGTGCCATGGTGATAGGGGTGGAACAGACGGGATTCATGAAGGGGTGGCAGCTGTCGGCCAATGTTTGGAGGTTATTGAATGTAATAATGATGCCTCAATGGGCAGGGAGGGGTGCGGGGGGGGGGGGGGGGGGGGGGGGGGGGGGTGCAGGTGGTTGTGTCTATGGACATGGAGCAGATGTTTGACCACATGGAATGGGGCATACTTTTTTGAGGTGCTGGGGTGGTTCAGGTTTGGGGCAGGGGGTTTGTCGATTGGGTGTGATTGTTGTATGTGGAGCCGATAGTGTTATTTCGGAGTATTTTGGGTTTGCATCGCAGGATGAGGCATGGATGCCCACTCTCCCTTTTGCTCTAAAGCCCTAGCAATTGAACCGTTGGCAATGACACTTAGGACTTTGAGAGGATGGCGGGAAGAGGGCCGTGGATGACCTCTTGTTATATGTTACGAGGCTGGTTGAAGGTTTTGTCAGGATTCTGAAAATCTTGGGGGAGTTCAGTCTTTTTTCGGGGTATAAGCTCAATATGGGGAAAAGTGAGGCATTTCTGATCAATGTCCGTGGACAGGGCGGGAAGTCTAAGGAGGTTGCCATTTCGGCTGGTAGGGGGCAGACTTTTGGTATTTTGCGATAATGGCACAGAGCTGGGCAAAACTGAATCTGGCAAAACAGGTGGAGGGAATGAAGGAGGACTTTAGGATGGGGGATGTGTTTGCCTTTGTCGTTGGCTGGAAGGGTCCAGACGGTAAAGAGTGACACTGCTCTCGAAGTTTTGTTTGTGTTTCAGAATCTCCCAATATTCATGCCCAAGTCGTTTTTTAGTAGGGTGAGCAAGATGATACTGGGGTTTGTGGGGGGCAGCAAGGTTCCCCGGACCAGGAGGGTGTTTCTAGAAAGGGCAGGGGGGTTGGCGCTGCCGAATCTGCAGAACTATTACTGGGTGGCAAACATGGCTATGGTATGGAAGTGTGTGTTAGAGGAGAGGTCGGTGTGGTGGATGGAGGAGGCCTCGTGTAAAGGGACCAGTCTGAGGGCACTATTGTTGGCACCTCTTCCATTCTTGCCGGCCAGGTGCTCCACGAGTTTGGTGGTGGTATCAGCGTTGAGGGTGTGGAATCAACGTCGGCAGCACAAAAGGATGGAAGGCATGTCCCCGTGGGCACTGATTAGTGGCAACAGGTTTGTTCCGGCGGGGCTGGATGCAAGGTTTCGGGGATGGGAGCGGTTGGGGATAAACTATTTTCCGGACCAGTTTGTGGGGGTAAGTTTGCAGAATTGGAGGAGCTTGAGGAGGTGTATTTGCTGCTGAAGGGGAATGGGTTCAGGTACCTGCAGGTGAAGGACTTCTTGAGGAAGGAGTTGGGTTTGTCCCTGCAGCCACCGTAGGACAGGATTTTGTCTGAGGGTGAGTTAGGCAAGGGCAAGGTGTTGGGTATATATGATGCCCTCATGGTGCTGATGGAGAGGAGGTCCAGCGCAAGTGGGAGGAGGATTTGGGAGGGGCGATATAAGCAAGGGTGTGGAGTGAGGCACTGATGAGGATAAACTCGTCTTCATCGTGTGCAAGTCTGAGTGATATACAGTAAGAAGTCTTACAACACCAGGTTAAAGTTCAACAGGTTTGTTTGGAATCACTAGCTTTCGGAGCGTATCTCCTTCATTAGGCGAGTCAACTGATGAAAGAGCAATGCTCCGAAAGCTCGGGGTTCCAAACAAACCTGTTGGACTTTAACCTGGTGCTGTAAACCTTCTTACTGTGCCCACCCCAGTCCAACGCCGGCATCTCCACATCATGAGTCTCAGACAGTTTAAGATTGTGCATAGGGCTCATATGACGAGGTGTAGGATGAGTCGTTTTGTTCCAGTGGTGGAGGATAGATATGGGCACTGTGCAGGGAGCCTGGCAAACCATGTCCATTTTCAAGAAAGGAGACAAAGCGGACCATGGAATCTCCCGACTCACCATCGCTTAGAAGACCCTTCCAGAAAGCTAGTATGGCTTTCGACCAAAGCGTGGAACAGCGGACATGATTATCACTGCTCGACAACTTCGAGAGAAATGCCAGGAGCTACGTCAGCCACTCTACAGGGCCTTCATGAAGAGAAGGTGGGAAATATTTATACTGTGGATTGAGAATGAAAGATCACCTTTCATTATCACTCCACAGTATAAATATTTCCCACTTTCTCTGTCTTTAGCTTTGACAAAGTGTCATCTGGACTCTAAACATTAGCTCTTTTCTCTCCCTACAGATGCTGCCAGACCTGCTGAGAATTTCCAGCATTTTCTCTTTTGTGATTCTAGCATCCGCAGTAATTTGCTTTTATCCAGTAAAGGTGACTATTTTGCAGCGATTCTTGTTTCTGTTTCAGTGCCTGCTGGTCTTTTTGCCCAAGGTCTTTTTTTGGTGGGTGGTCAGGCTGATCTCCTTGTTTTTTTGGGAAGGTAGCTAGGATTAGGAAGGTGATATTGCTGAGGGGATGGCAAGAGCAGGGGCTCGGCCTCCAAATTTTATTTATTACTGCTGGGCGTTGCATGCAGAGAAGATTCAGGGAAGGAATAGGGAGACGGGGACGTTGTGAGTGAGGATGGAGGCGGGCTCTTGTAGGGGTCAGGGTTGTGGGCGCTGGCAACGGGGCCGCTCCCGATGGCTCCAGGGAGGTATTCGGGGAGTCGCGTGGTGGTGGCCACGATCTGCAGGCAGTGTCGGCAGCGCTTTAGATTGGGAGCTGGGTCAGGGGGGATGTTGATTCGGGGGAATCATGGGTTCGAGCCAGGGAGGATGGACGCAAGGTTCCGGGCATGGGAAGAGAGGGGTATCAAGGAAACAAAAGATTTGTTTCTGGGAGGGCGATTTCCAAGTTTGGAGGAGCTGAGCGAGAAGTTTGGGCTAGCGCGAGGTGAATGTGTCAGGTATGTGCAGGTGCGGGACTTTGCGAGGAAGGTCTTCCCTACTTTCCTGATAGCGCCTGCCTCCTCATTGCTGGAGGTAGTGCTGTCACGGGGTGTTGGAAGGGTGGGTCGTCTTGGCGATTTACAGGAGGATTTTGGAGGAGAATGGACTGTCAATGAAGCGGGAGGAAGAAAAGGGGGCAGATGTGGCAAGAGGTGCTGCGGAGGGTAAACGCCTCAACCTTGTGTGTGAGGCTGGGGCTGATACAGCCGAAAGTAGCGCACCTCACAAAGTCTAGGATGAGCAGGCTGTGCTATGGGGTGGAAGATGTCTCTGAGCGATGTGAGAGGGGCCCTGTGAACCATGTTTTGGTCCTGCCCAAAGCTGGAAAAGTTTTGGAAGACAGTGTTCAGCACCATTTCAGGGGTTCTGTTGGAGCCTTTGGCCCTGAAGAAATGAAATTCGCTCTAAGGGGGTCGAGTGATGGGTTCTACAATAGTTAGGGTTTGTTTGTTTTGCATTTTGGGAAGTTGTTTACTGTTGACTGCTGAGGGAGGGGTGGGGGGCTTAAAGGGTTGTGGGGGAGGTGTGGGTTTGTTGTAAATTGTAAAAATGTAGAAACTTTGTGGAATATAAATACTTTTAAAAAAGACTGGAGTCAAGCAGGGTTGTGTCATTCCCCCCCCCCAACCCCTTTCTCCATCTTCATCGCCACCATCCTTCACCTTGTCAAGAACAAGCTTTCTGGTGGAGTGGACATAGTCTACAGGACGGATGGAAAATTTGTCATCCCCAATCGGTTGAAATCCAAGAAGAAAACTGCACTGTTATCGATCGTGGAACTTCAGTACGCTGCTGACATCCCCACCTCCATCTCTCAGAGGAGAATCTCCTAGCCATGCTTGGTGCCTTCGCGGAAGCATACCAAAGAATCGGCCTCAGCTTCAACCTCAAGAAGACTCAAGTCCTTTACTAACCTACCTCAGGGCAAGATCTGGTCTCTCCCTCCCTCAAGATCAACGGAAAAACCATACCAAATGTGGAATATTTCCCCTACATGGGGGAACCACTTCTCGTCTGAGGCTGACATCGATGCGGAAATCCAACATTGTATCTAATCCCCGAACGCCTCTTTCAGGTGCCTAAGCATTAGAGCCTTTGATTACTGCGACATTTGTGTTGACACCAAGATCCTGGTGTACAAGGCAATTGTCGTCCCAACTATTCTATGTGGCTCAGAATTTTGGACTACATACAGAGAGCACCTCAAGGTCCTGGAAAGGTACCATTAAAGCTGTCTGAGACAGAATCTCTGCATCAGATGGGATAACAGCCATACTAACATCAGTGCCCTCAAAGGAGCCAAGAGCACCAGCATCGAGGCTATGATCATCCAAAGCCAACTCTGCTGGGCAGGCCGCGTGCTTAGGATGTCAGAATCCCGACTGCCAAAGCAAATCTTCTTCACCCAGCTCTAGGAAGACTCTCGAACAAGAGGAGGAGAAAGGAAGTGCTTCAATGACACCCTGAACGCTTACTTCAAGAAATGCAACATAGACGTCAACGCCTGGGAGACCCTTGCTCAGAAGAGACCTACTTGGAGGAACCTCCTGATTGAAGGGACACAGTTCTTCGAGGACACAGTTCTTCGAGGGCATCCAACGGCAAGAGGAGGCCCGGAAAAGGAGCCTGAGAAAGGAATACCAGCCATCTAGATCCCAAGGATTGATCCCATTTTCTGGAAACACCTGCCAAATGGGAGGCCAAAGATGCGGTTCTAGGATCAGGCTCATAAGCCATGCAAGAACCCAAAGAACCCATGATCAATAAGACAGAGTTTCTTAAGTGGACAATCATACTCGTTAGCAAGTGATCGCTGAAGATTTTCTTCTAAACTGGACCCAAACAGTAAACTCATGAAAGGAACTGAGGTGAGGTTGAGCCAGTAGACTCGTACCATATTAATCATACGCTGCCTCTATTGACCTACCTGTGATATATTAAACAATTTCTGTTGTCTTTTTCCATTATAAAATCCTCTGTTCTCTTCTATAGCGGGAATTACCAATGTAAACATGTCACAGTGAAATTCACAGGAGGGTTATCATTGAAAATCCGAGACAGACGCACATAAGGAAATAGTAGGACCACATGACCAAAATTAGGTCAGAGGTCTGTTTTAAGTATTGTCTTCAAGGAGCAGAAAGATAGAAGGTTCACTTAAGTTTGCTGGTGACACTAAGCTAGATGTCACAGTAAGATGGAAATGGGAAGTTGTGACGGGGCAAGGTTAGATGAAGTGAAGTGGCAAAACTAGGGCAGATGGAGTTCAAGGTGGTAAAGCGTGTGGTCATCCAATTTGGATCTGGGTTCTTGGTTTCCTGCCACAGCCCAGGGATGTGCAGGTTAGGTTATGGGGTTATGGGGATAAGACGGGGTGGATAGGTGAGTGGACATGGGTAGAGCGCTGTTTCGAATGGTTGGTGCAGACTCGAGGGACCAAATGGCCTTCATCTGCACTGTAGGGATTTTATGATTCTAAAGACATTTCTCCTCATCTTGGTCCTAAGTGGCTTTCCCCTTATCTGACGACCAGTATCATTGGGTATTGGTACAGATTGCAGACTCCGGTACATTGATCAGAACGACCCTGGGCTAGGGGGGGTGAAATTATGAGAAACGGGTTGCATAAACTAAGATTGCATTGGCTTGAATATGGAAGATTAAGGGGTGAAGGAATTGATACGATGGATGGTGATAAACCAGTTGCTCGGGTGCAGGGGAGGGTGGTGGGTGCCAAGGGCCGGGGTCGGGGGTGGAGGGGAACCACCTTTAAATCAGAGCGAGGTCAGGGAGAATGGCACAGTAATGAAAATTTGAAGGTGTCTCCCCAAAAAGCTGGGGGCGAGGAAGCGCTGGGGGGGGGGGGGGGGGGGGGGGGGGGGGGAGGAAGCGCTGGGGGCGAGGTAGCGCTGGGGGCGAGAAAGCACTGGGGGCGAGGAAGCGCTGGGGGTGGGGGGTGTTGAGACAGGTACGGTGGCAAATGAAAATTCCAAAATGATGAAATGATTTCAGGGATTTCTTTAGTTTGGCAGGGTGATAGCTGCTCGAGCGATATTTGCCAGCTGCAAGCCATCACAGTTCGCAGTGACAAACATGCTTGCAATGCCCACTTCAGTTCACGGCAATGCTTAGCTTTATTCAGTGACCTTGTGGTTACTTTCCTGTAGCGGAAGAAATGATGGCTTTGATGTTATAGAGCTTGAGTTCTTCTGTTAAGTGCGCCTTGTTCTTTCCTTTACATCTGGCATGGATTTTAAGACAGGATCGGAGAAAATACAGTCTGGAATTCTCCGGTCATTGCGATTCAATTTTCCCGCTAGCGGTGCAGCCCCGCCATTGGGTTTTGTGGTGGAGGGGGGTGGTTACCATGGGAAACCCCATTGACAATGGGCAGGAAGTTAGAATCCCGGTGCCAGTGAATGGCGCGCCGCCGAGGAACACACGGCTGGCGGACCGGAGAATCCACCCACAATCTTCGTATCTCCAGGGCAACGTTTTAAGATACGGTAATTTAAGGCGAATCACACTGCTTCTCCATGCCACGATTGTGGTGGTCCTTATTATGGCACTGAACCACTTGAAAAGGTTCTGCAAATTTTTGTTTATTTTCTCCTTCTGTCAGTAAGGTTTCTCTGTTGCTGCATGAAGACACTTTGAAATTCTGTAATTGGTTCCTGTAACATCTTCAGCTGAGAGCTGCAATTAAAACCAACCAGGACCAATCGTGGATCTATCTCCATCAGCAGCTGAAATGCTGTCTGAGTCTCTAATGAAATACTTAATTACAGTAAACTGCTTCGACAACTCCCAACTGTATAAAGGTTTTGCTCTCGACCCGGCCAATTATGCTGTTACCAAGCGTAGCTTCACAAATTACAGTGCATATTTATTCATCTGACGGGCCCAAAGCAAACCTGCAGGTGCCTTCCTCTCACTCTGTACTATTACCCAGCGATTCTGGTCTTCAGACTAACAATGAGCAGAGGTTCCTGTGGATAATATTACATGTACTCAGCAGTGCGACCTCCCACCAGCAGTTGGCGTCAGACATCAGTCATGTGACATCCAGCTATCAGGAGAAGGTTGTGAGGCGTACATGAGGACAGTCGCACATAAGGGTAGTGTTGCTCTTATTAGCCTTCGTTTTATTAGCTCTAATTCTGTCACCTTTGCTCACGAGTCGCCAGGTATCTTTCTGATACCGCCACGTGGTTCAAGCTCAAGTAATGATTAATAATGCAGCACACCGCTTAGTAAAAGTTAAATCAACGATCATTTATTATATACAGCAATAAATACTTATACAATAATCCTACTTCTAGACTACTACCTACCACTAAAGGCCAATACTTAACTTTGGAAATGGCCCACCAGGTCAGGGAAATGAATGGTCTATCGAATTGGTTCTGGCCTGCGGGATTCAAAAGGCTGGTACGAGTCAATAGTCAGGAGCGCCTATCGGGTAGCGATTGCTGGAGTAACACTTACAGTTGTCTTTGTCGAAGGGTCTCGAAGGTTGCGAGCAGGAGAAGAAGGGTCGATCTGAACTTGGCCCCTGTTTTTATCGTCCCTAGGGGCTTCCCGCCTCTCGGGGCGGACCTTGACCCTGGTTCCAAGTGATTGGACTTGGTCCCAATCACTTGGTTCGATATGCTCCAATAATGGGGCGATTCCTTGATCGGGGGGTGGTCGTCTACCTTCCTTTGTCTCAGCCCATGCTGGCGCCGAAAGGTCTGGATCGGCTTTATGTTGCTAATGTGCAGCAATTGTTCCCGGGGATGGCTGCTTAATATGCAGATGGCTGGGTTGTTGTGATGTTGATGGCTACAGGTATCGGTCTGGGCTGACTTCCCCAGAGCCGAATACACTGTTTTACCTGCAGCTGTCCGTTTGAGTCCTGTTGGCTGATTTTCCCATCAGCCTCTTTCGTTCGCCATTTTAGATCGGGGTTTGACCATTCTAATCGGGAATCAGCCATTTTAGGTGGCTCCAATCCCTCCTTGTGATCCTAACGCGAAGCGTGAAGTATCACATAAATTTTGTTCTTTCCATTCCCTGACCGGGGGGAACACCTCCTACATGGCCTCTGCTCTGACCCTAGCTATGCACAAAAATCTTTTACCTAACAATTCTAAGGGCGCTATGTCAGACAGGGACATGCATTTACAAAATAACAAACTTGGAACCTCTAATTTAACCTAAATACACTATACTCACTAAACATTGCATTATCCTATCTTCCTAAAACATACAACAACAATCACAACATTTAATATACTCTTTCCTGGCTTGGCAGTCAAGCTCAGGATCATACATTTTTTTGTTCATGAAAAGCTTTGTACATCTCTTTATCTACAGTAGTAACGCAAGTGAATGCTCTTTATTATTTTGTTATAGATCGCGGGGTTCGGGGTCTGGTCGTAACCGAATATAGGGGATCTGATCCGATATACCGGGGTTCGAGCGCGGTACGCTCTCCTTCTCCATTTGCGTAGGCGCATAGTCTGCACTACACAGCAGAGTATCGCCAATGCTAACAGTGCTTCGATCACGTAGGTCAGGGAGTACCAGGTTATGAACCTGGCACACCAGGAAGATGCAGTGTCGCTGGTGACTGGGCTTTGGGTACTGCGGGGCAGTGAAACATTAACGGCAGGGAGGTTTGAAGTAATGGGGTCCGCGTTCCCGCGCAACCAAATGTCCATAAAAAGCATGTTGAGCACAAGAAGGGAGTCCTCACGGCTGTCCTGGCTGTCCTCTTTCCTTTTCCTTCTGGTGTTCTTTTGTTTTCTCCGGTCCTGGAGCCTCTGGAGTTCTGTAAAAACAAGCATAGTATCTGTAACTACCTCTGTTCAATATCCGGTATGCTAGTGTGTCTGTCATTTGGGGCCAATTATTCCCTTATAATTGGTCACTATGTGTGACTCCCTCATTTTTTTTTCCAAAACAAATGTTAGGACACGGCACACTTCCCAATGACGGACCAGTGCTGATTTACCATCCAAATGTTCCAGGATGTAAATAGCAGATGGCAGCAACCTAAAGGTCGCCTAAACAAAAAAAACACTTTTTGAAATGAAAAATGTCAAATGAGGTGCGTATGGGCCGCGACGGGTAAGATTTGGATGGAGTCCCCGGGTAGGATGGCTACCAATGCCGTATCTCCCCTACCCGCGCATGTGTGACCAGCGGGGGGGTCCCCAGGCAGGGCGGGTCTCACGCCGTTTCTCCACTGCCTGAGCAACCGACAAGAACGGGCAAAAATGTAGTCATCATGGTGGGGCTGCTACAGTGATTCTATCCTTGAGTCAAAGGAGCAGCTATGATCGGGCATCTGGTAACCAAACCGGTATCAGCTGAAGTGTCTGCAGACAAGCTAGTTCCATTGAACAAGCGTCTGGTCTGTTGACCAGGTATCTGCAGATAAGTTGGTACCGCAGAACAAGCGGCTGGAAAAAAATAATTCTCCTGTCGGAAGAACAACACAAAACAAACGTACGAACAACATACAACATCCTGCAGGTTCCATCAGGAAGGACAACACTTCTCCCAAGCGTTTCCTTTAAACATCATGTGGACACCTCAGTTCTCTGTTTCGAACAGGGTCGCAAAGGGGTTGGCGGCTTGGGAGTCAGACTCGAGGTCGTCCCCTTCTCCCGGGTGCCAAACTCTGGAGTGAATTAGGGCTGTAAGGGCTGCTTGGTGTGAGTTGGGGCTCTCGTCGTTGCGGACGAGTCTGTAGGAGTTGTCGCGGTGCCAATGAATTGTGTCGAGTTGTGTGGGGACAAAGTCGGGGTCGTCCGTGTGGTTCGGTGGTCGGTGGTGGGATTTATTTAGAAAAGTGATCGGGAAGGGATCACTGGGATCGTAGTCGGAGTCGCTGGGTGTGGGTCCGGTTGCATGGGGATAGTAGGGAGGCGTGCTGTGGCCATCGTCTGAGTCACAGTCGCTGTCTCTGCTGCTGCAGTCTGTGGGCGATCCGGGGCGGAGTGTATATTTTGGGGGTGGAGTCGAGGCCGAGTCCGTGTCTGGGCTGGACGTGGTGGGGGTTGGTCTGGTTACGTTGGCTGTGGGCGGGGTGTGGTCTGCTGCGTCAAGCATGACGTGGTGGGCGTGGTTTGACTGTGTTCCATAAGCCTTTAACTGGTTTATATGAAACCACGCAGTCTTACCATTTGGGTATTTTATTTTGTATACCGATGGGCTTACTTTATCCGTAATGGAGTACGGACCCGAGTATTTTGGAGACAGGAATGTGCTGGGGTTATATACAGACAACATCACTTGCTGTCCTATATCATACTCCGTTGTCTTATCAAAACAGGCCTTGCTCTGTTTCTTCTTGGTGCCCAATTTAACTGCGGCTGCTAACTGAGCCGTTTTTACATTAGCAACTAATTGCTCCACGGCTTTCTCGTGGGTGAGAGCCGTTACTTCAGGGCTGGTCAGGTCTAAACCTAACAAGTATTCTGTCCCTTTCATGGGGCGTCCGGTCATAAGAGTGCGTGGGGTGTAACCTGTGGAGGTGGAAACAGTGTTACGCAAAAACATCAGCGCAAAAGGGAGGACTGAGTCCCAAGTGGTGTTGTTCTGCTGGACCATTTTTCTGAGGGTGGTTTTTAGGGTCCGATTCATGCGCTCCACTATACCACTCGACTGTGGGTGGTACGCAATGTGGAATTTTTGGGTGATGCCAAATGTCGTGAGGACGTTCTGCATGACCCGTCCCGTAAAGTGAGAACCTTGGTCCGATTCAATACTGTGGGGGAGTCCCCATCTTGTAAAGATGTGGTGGGTTAGGATCTTGGCTGTGGTTTTTGCGGTGTTGGTGCGGGCTGGAAATGCTTCCACCCACTTTGTAAAAGTATCTATGACCACCAGAACATATTTATAGCCATTCCTGCAAGGGGGCAATGGACCTATAAAATCAATCTGGAGGTTAGTCCAGGGGCTGTTAACGGGTCGGGTGTGGCTGAGTTGGGCCTTTTTGGCATATCTATCGGGGTTGTTCTGCGCACAGATAAGGCAATTCTCAATGTAATGGCTTATTTCTTCCTTGAGATTTGGCCACCAACAAAGCTGTTTGAGGTGGGCTGTAGTGGGATCGATTCCCTGGTGTCCATGACCATCATGGAATAAACAAATTAATTGGTTCCTATCCTGCTCAGGAACTACATAAAGGGTGTCCTTTAACACCACACCGTCATGTGTGGTCAGTGTATTTCTGAACCTCTCGGAGGAGGCTGGAAACTTCCCTTTCACAATCTCAGTGAGAGCGCTATCCTGCTTCTGGGCCTCTATTTGATCCTCGATCCTAGTCTGCGTGACCTGAACTGCACTCACTGGCACAATCACTGGCGCGCTTTCGGGGAGTTTCCAAAAGTACCCATGCCTGGAACCTGCCTTAGCCAGTGCGTCGGCTTTTACATTTCCAGGGGGGGAGGAACGATGGTGGCTGCGGACTTTTATGATGCCAAAAGTCCTGTTCTGGGCTTTGTGCAAAATATGGTGGAGTAATGGGGCTGAGGGGAGGGGTTTCCCGTCCGCGGAAACAAATCCTCTTGTTTCCCACAGGGGCAGAAATTCTGTAAGGCTGTTACAGACATAGAGGCTGTCTGAGTATATGTCTGCTGGGCTGGGGAAGGAACCTGGATGGTCTACTATGTAGGCGATGGCCGCAAGCTCTGCTGCCTGCACGCCTAAGTGGCCGGGGAGTTTTAATGCTATCTCCTCGAGGGCGCGTCCCTGCGCGTCCTCAACATAAATCCCGCAACCTGTTATGCGTTGCCCATCTAAGACTGTGGAAGATCCATCCACATAAATCTTAATGGGTGTCTGGGTGAGGGGGGCTCTGAGATGGATTTCCTACCTTTCTGGGGGGTGTTTTTGCTATAAAGGGGCCTGTGTTGTGGTGTGGAGAGATGGTTTCACATTCATGGGGGGTTCCGGGGTACTGTAGATTGTCCGCTAAGTATGTGTGAGTCTTTGTCCGTTTTACTGTGATGTCCCGTCCTTGCAAGAGAAGGGTCCACCTAGCTGCGCGGATTTGGCTGACGGTACCGTCTTTAAGTCGTCCGCCCAGTAAAAGTTGGGTGGGGGTGTGCTCGGTCAGAATGGTGATGGGGTTCAGTCCGGTAATATAGGAATAGTACTGGACTGCCCAGAAAACTGCGAGCAGGTGCCTCTCACAGGCTGAAAATCCCTGCTCCACAGCATCCAAAAGTCGGGAAGCATAAGCTACGGGTCTTAACTGATCGTGCCGTTCCTGCAGGAGCACGGCTGAAAGGGTGCGGTCTGTGGTCGCTACCTCTATGGCGTAAGGGGAAAGCGGGTCTGGAACTTGTAGTGCGGGGGCGGCTATGAGCGCCTGTTTTAATGATTCCACAGCATCCGTATGCTGCGGAAGCCATTCCCAGGGGCTCTTTTCTTTAGGAGGTCTGAGAGGGGCGCTGCCTGGCTGGCGAAACCGTGGATGTGGTTTCGGCAGTAGCCAACCAGTCCTAAAAACGACCAGAGGGCTGAAACGTTCTGGGGAAGGGGCAATTTGGCGATCGAGTCAATTCTTTTATGCTCGATCTCGCGTTTGCCGTGTGTGATAATTGTACCCAAATATACCACTTTTTCTTCCAATATCTGGGCCTTTTTGGGGTTGACTTTACAGCCAATGGAATGTAACAATTCCAGGAGTTCGGACAGAAGCTCAATGTGCTCTTCCTTTGTATCTGTCTGCAGTAGTAGATCATCTACATACTGTACCAGACATTCGGGGCGAGAAAAGTTGCTCGTCCATTTGCCAGCTGTCGGTGGAAAATGGAGGGGGAGTTGTGGAAGCCTTGTGGCAGGCATGTCCACGTGTACTGCTGCGCTTTAAAAGTGAAGGCGAATTTGTACTGGCACACCTTTGCCAATGGAATGGACCAGAATCCATTACTGACGTCCAAAACCGTGAAATATCGGGAATTGAGTCCCTGCTTGAGCATGGTCTCGGGACTTGTTCCTACGGTGGGGGCTGCTGCGGGGGTGACTTTATTGAGTTCCCAATAATCAATGGTCAGGCGCCGTGATCCGTCGGGCTTTCTTACAGGCCAAATCGGGGCATTATTAGTAGAGGCTACTGATCTTAGTACGCCCTGCTCTAATAAGCTCTCTATAACTTTTAGGATTTCTCCCTCTGCTTCTAGGGGGAATCCGTACTGTTTTGGGGGTCTAGGGTCCGGTCCTGTTACTTGTACGGAGCCAGTCATCCGTCCACAGTTGTGCTTGTGGGTTGCGAATGCTGCCCTGTTCTTTTGCAGGACTGCCCTAACCTGCCTGTCCGTGCTGAGCGTGGTTGGGTTGAACCAAAACTCGCCTACTGCGCTAATTTTATTCATGTAGTCCCCTATGTTGAGCATTGCGGGGGCTCTAGCGGATTTCGCCATCTTCCAGACACACTGGTTGACTGGATCGAAGTATAGGTGGTGGGAATTCATAAAGTCGATTCCCAGAATGTGTTCTGCTGTGTGGGGCAGGTCTACTAAAACTACGGGGTATTTTGTGGTAATGCTTCCTATTTGAATGGGTACAGGGGCCGTGATGTGTCCCTGCTGTGAGTGGCCTGTAAAGCCGCTGAGGGTGATAGTGGCTGTAGTGGGCCACGTGTCCTTTTGAAAAAGGGTGGAGGAATTTATGGTGGTGCGGGACCCTCCTGTGTCCCAAAGAAACTCGATAGGCTGTCCCCTAATTTTCGCTGCGACTACGGGTCGTCCTGACCTATCCCAAAGGGTATCGCGGACCCAACTGGGGGAGCCCGTACACCGTCAGTCTGTTTCGGCAAAGTCTGTCTGATCCGAACGGGCGTTAACGCTATGGATGGGCTCTGCCTTTTTCTTAATCAGAGTGCCTGTTTGTTGGGCTCTCTGTGGCTTTTTAGGGGCATTGCACTCTTTTGCAAAATGTCCCAAATGTCCGCAGTTATAACATTCTTGTGATTTGGGTGGGGGGGCTGTTCTTTCCCTCATTTACCCAGGCGGGGTTGTGAGGTGTGGCTTTTACTGCCTGCATGTCTGCAGCGGTTTGCTTTTCCTCGGTGGTTTTAGCGCTGGGTTTATTGTGAACAGACTGCTCCCAAACGCGGGACAATCTTTTAACCACCCACTTCTCGTTATGAGCCTCCTCTGAGGGATCATAACTATTACAGGCATTCTTGTCCTGCCTCCGTGGCATGGGAGATAAGAGTGCGGGTCCATTTGGCCATATTGTCTGGGGACAAATGGGCACGGTCTACGTCTCCAAAACGGCTTCGAAGTGAATCCACAGGCGTCCTGCAAATGCTGTGGGGTGCTCAGACTTCTTCTGCCTACACTTATTTAGGCCATCTACGGGGTCACCCTGGTTATACCCGATCGCATCCAGGATCGCGGTATGCATTTCTGCAAGGGTGCCTCCTCCTACGTTCTGTGGGTCGGGAAGGGCTGCTGCTACCGATGGATCCAAACTTAGAACCATGAGCTTTACATGCTCTCTCTCATCCAGGCTGTACATGGTCGCCTGATGTTTGACAGTGGCAAAGAAATGGTGTGGGTCTGAAGCGGGGAGTAACGGTGTGATTTTTGCACACGCGTCCCGTAATTGGGTCACTGTGAGGGGGGTGGAATATAGGAATTCCGCCTCGTCTGATGTGGCAGTGCGGTGGGTTGTTACAGGGTTCATGGGAGCCTGAACTACCTGCAGTGTGGGGGGTGGGGGTGCTTTTCTCCTTTGGGGCTTTCCCTGCGCACATGTTCCCTGAACATATCTCTGCGATGTTTCCTGTAATTCTTCCCAATCAGGGCCGTCTTCCTGGTCTAATTTTTCCCCAAAGGTTTCTTGAAATCCTTTCTGGACAGAAAGCAGTGATTGCAGGTCTGCAATTTGCTTCCGGCACTTTGCATGGTCTATGGTGCTCTGTCTTTGTTCTGTGGTTGCAGCATGGAGCGCTCTCAAGGCTGCCTTGAGATCACTACATTGTTTCTGTAGCGTCTTCACCTGTTTTTCTGTTTCTTTCCTTACCAGGACTGCACGCTGCGTGTCCTGATAAGCCTTTTCGTACTGGGACTGGAAACTATTCAAATGCGCCAGACAAGACTGGTGACCCCGTTTGGCGTCAGCCACTTCTTCGTCCTTTGCTGCTAATTTCCTCCTTAATTCCAGATTCTCTTTCTCAACCTCGCATACATCGACTTTACTCATATGATGTATGCCCTCTACTTCTTTGCGGAGCGCCCTGACGACCTCCTCTGTGCCTCGCAATTGTGCCAGACAGGACACAATTGCCATCAGCTTGCTAGCTTTTGCTAAATTCTTTTTATGGATCTCACTCATGTTCTGCCACCAAGTATGCCCTATACGTCCGGGACCTGAGTCTTCATTATCGCAGAAATAATTCCACATGGGCCATCCTTTGCCCTTGAGGTATTTCCGGATTTCCTCTTCCCAAATGGGACACTGTCCCACTCTACTGCTGCTGGTCGCTGCGACCGCAAATTCCTCGGGGTTCATGAGGCGTTGCATTGCCTGCATGGCCATCTTTCCTATTCGCTTGCTTCGGTTAAATTTGGAACAGGGGGCTAAGGTGGTGTCGTAGATGCGGGTACGGCTTGCGCTAATCTCCGAAAATACAGACTTCCGACAGTTTTGACGCAACAAAATGTATCAGTTTTAACTTATAGCCCTGTTAGTTACGCATGCATACACACACTTCCGAATTATGACTTATTAATCAGAACTGCTTGAACACTTGTAGGTTTTTTTGTTTCCAATTGGATTCTAATTCAAAATTTCTTGGGTTCTCCCGGAGTGGTTTTCCACTTCTAGATCGGGTCCCACCAGAGTCGCCAAAATGTTGCTCTTATTAGCCTTAGTTTTATTAGCTCTAATTCTGTCACCTTTGCTCACGAGTCGCCAGGTATCTTTCTGATACCACCACATGGTTCAAGCTCAAGTAATGATTAATAATGCAGCACACCGCTTAGTAAAAGTTAAATCAACGGTCATTTATTATATACAGCAATAAATACTTATACAATAATCCTACTTCTAGACTACTACCTACCACTAAAGGCCAATACTTAACTTTGGAAATGGCCCACCAGGTCAGGGAAACGAATGGTCGATCGAATTGGGTCTGGCCTGCGGGATTCAAAAGGCTGGTACGAGTCGATAGACAGTAGCGCCTATCGGGTAGCGATCGCTGGAGTAACACTTACAGTTGTCTTTGTCGAAGGGTCTCGAAGGTTGCAAGCAGGAGAAGAAGGGTCGATCAGAACTTGGCCCCTATTTTTATAGTCCCTAGGGGCTTCCCGCCTCTCAGGGCGGACCTTGACCCTGGTTCCAAGTGATTGGACTTGGTCCCAATCACTTGGTTCGATATGCTCCAATAATGGGGCTATTCCTTGATCGAGGGGTAGTCGTCCACCTTTCTTTGTCTCAGCCCCTGCTGGCGCCAAAAGGTCTGGATCGGCTTTATGTTGCTAATGTGTAGCAATTGTTCCCGGGGATGGCTGCTTATTATGCAGATGGCTGGGTTGATGTGATGTTAATGGCTGCAGGTATCGGTCTGGGCCGACTTCCCCAGAGCCAAATACACTGTTTTGCCTGCAGCTGTCCGTTTGAGTCCTGTTGGCTGATTTTCCCACCAGCCTCTTTCGTTCGCCATTTTAGATCGGGGTTTGACCATTCTAATCGGGAATCAGCCATTTTAGGTGGCTACAGTAGTCCCAGGAGAGTTTAATGTAACCCTCTGATAACTTGGCCTGTATAGCATTCTGATCGTTACACTATCACGTGTACATCAATAAATCATCATTCTGGTTAAGTCAGCAGTAGTTCTGTTGAACCATTGCAAGACAAGATCACAGAACCACAACAGTTCCGAGTTGACTTTCGCTGTCGGGTTTTCAAGGCAAATTTGGCAAAGCTGCCACCTTCAAGTTTGTTGTGCCGTGTTTTAAGATATTGTGATGACATCCGTGGTTTGCAAGCTGTCTGTGGTTTCAAAGCCTGCGTTGGTCAATTGAGCCCCTCCAGTCGCCACATAAGAGCCTTATTCTGCTGCCACTGGTATTCAACCAATGGGGAGTGGGAGCAACCTGTACGGCCATCTAGAAATATGTTCCGTTTGCCAGCGGCCTCGTGGTGTGCGGAGGCTGGAAGGGGGGGAGGAGGGGGGGGGGAGGAGGGGGGGGGGGGGGGAGGTAGGGGATGGGTGGGTATGTTCTCTCATTCAATTGACAATTCTAAAATTTTTGAAAAATTCATTCTAGGAGGTGGGCGTGGCAGGCTGGGTCAGCATTTATTGCCCATTCCCAATTGGCCTCTATTTCAGAGGGCAATTGAGAGTCAACCACATTGGCGTGGTGTCACATGTAGGCTAGACCACATAAGGACGGCAGATTTCCTTCCATAAACAACATTAGTGAACCAGATGGGTTTTTACGACAATCAAGAATGGCTTCATGATGGGTGGCATGTGGCGCAGTGGTTAGCACTGGGACTGCGGCGCTGAGGACCCGGGTTCGAATCCTGGCCCTGGGTCACTGTCCGTGTGGAGTTTGCACATTCTCCCCGTGTTTGCGTGGGTTTCACCCCCACAACCCAAAGATGTGCAGGTTAGGTGGATTGGCCACGCTAAATTGCCCCTTAATTGGAGAAAAAATAATTGGGTACTCTAAATTTACTTTTAAAAATAGGTTCATGATTAGACTTTTAATTGAATTCAAATTTCACCATCTGCTGTGGTGGGATTTGAGCCTAGATCCCCTGATCTTGGCCCAGGTCTCTGGATTACAATTCCAGTGACAATGCCATTACGCCACTGCCTCTATTGAGAAGGGAGGCCACAATAACAAACCGTCCCCCTTGGCCTTGTCTCCAAGCCCTCCCCTCACCAACGACCTCTCCCGGTGACCCCCATCCTGCCCATGTTCACCTCTATTTAGGGATCGATTGGTAATCCTCATGGTAGGCCGCACTGTAACACCGCCAGTGGCCACCACTACTGGAGTCCCGCTGGTATTGGAGAGCTGCTGGCCTCTGATTGGCCAACAGCTCTTGTGACAGGATTTCTGCCCAACTGGGAGATTAATCGGATGGGAAGCCTGATGCTGCCGGCTAATTCTCCGATTGGAATTAAATAGTGTTGGGCCTCCCGGAGAAAAGCAAAATGGACTCCCATTAGTTTTCCAATCAATGGGCAAGACCAGAACCCACATCAAAACCCAACCAAATCACCAGGTTTCTGAGAAAGAGGGTTGTAAATTAGAATTCCTGGCTGTGACATCAGACTTCTGAGAAATCAGCCTGTGGGTCACACTGCAGGACAGCACGGTAGCACAGTGGTTAGCACAATTGCTTCACAGCTCCAGGGTCCCAGGTTCGATTCCGGCTTGGGTCACTGTCTGTGCGGAATCTGCACATCCTCCCCATGTGTGCGTGGGTTTCCTCCGGGTGCTCCGGTTTCCTCCCACAGTCCAAAGATGTGCAGGTTAGGTGGATTGGCCATGATAAATTGCCCTTAGTGTCCAAAATTGCCCTCATTGCTGGGTGGGGTTACTGGGTTATGGGGATAGGGTGGAGGTGTGGTCTTGGATAGGGTGCTCTTTCCAAGAGCCGGTGCAGACTCGACGGGCCGAATGGCCTCCTTCTGCACTGTAAATTCTATGTAAATAAACTGTTTGGGAAATGAAGTCAATTGGCAAGAAAAGCACCAAGCAGAGAGGCCAAAATTTCAGCCTGTAGACAAAGTAGACACGTGGGGCGGGTTTCTCCATTGGCCGACAGCCGAATTGGAAAACGTGATTGGGTGGAGAATTGGTTCCGACGCCGAAATCGTGCGAGCGCCGATTTCATGCCAAATCGCAGTTCTCTGTCGCCTCTGCAGCAGAATCAATGCATTCCAGAACGCAAGTACATTAACGCCATTGGCATATCATTATCCCGGCCCGGCCCAGTAATCTCCAGGACCTCTGCGATGCTCCACCTCCACAAGGTTCACTTGTGCTTTTAAAAATCGTGAAACTGGCACCTTGGTGATGAGGGAGAGGAGGTAGGACACGGAGAGGCACAACTGTGGACTGCCTGGCCGGGCACTGGCTGGGGGTGGGAGGGGACCCTGCTAGGGCCGGGGGGTGAAGGCTTTTGTGAGGGCATGAAGAATCCAGCACGAGTTTGTAGAGTCAAACAGAAAGTAACTTTATTTACAACAATATGTACACAGGGCCAGTTGTTCACTACTGGTGCGAGGATTGGGGGTGTGTGGTAGTATGTATTAGGGGCCATGTGAGACTGTGAAGCCGTGATGCTATTGGCTGACAGATCCCGGGTCCTGGTTGGCTGTTGACCCCTAGCTCCGCCCTGAAGGCGGAGTATAAGAACCCGGGCTTCTCCCCGCCGCTCCAGTCTGAACTGAACTGCGGGGAACAAGTCACGCTTAATAAAGCCTCATCGACTTCATCTCTATTCGTCTCTCTCGTAAGTCATTGTGCGCTACAATTTATTAAGCGTGACTTAAAGGACTATGGAGCTCAGGATCGCCCCGGAATGCCTACGGATCAGCCCCCACGCAGTGAACTCGGCAGCAGTTTTTAAACACTGGCAAGCTTGTTTCGAAGGCTACCTCCGAACGGCCCCCGGCCGGATCACAGAAGACCAGAAACTGCAGGTCCTGCACTCAAGGGTAAGCCCGGAAATTTACCCTCTCATAGAAGACGCAGAGGATTTCCCGAAGGCGCTCGCAGCACTGAAGAGCATCTACGTTCGCCCCGTGAACCAGGTCTACGCACGCTACCAACTCGCAACGAGACGGCAAAGTCCCGGAGAATCGTTAGAGGAGTTCTACGCCGCGCTGCTAATTTTGGGACGGGGCTGCAGCTGCCCGCCGGTAAACGCGACTGAACACACGGACATGTTAATTCGCGATGCGTTTGTGGCAGGTATGAACTCTCCCCAAATCCGCCAAAGACTTTTAGAAAAAGAGTTGCTAGGACTCTCAGAGGCATGGGCCATCGCAGCTTCCCTAGATGTGGCCTTGCAAAACGCCCGCGCCTACGGCCCCGACCGCGCGGCAGCCCCTTGGGCTCCGTGGACCCCCGTTGCGACAAACCCCCCCCCTCCCTCACAGGCTTGCACGGTTAAGACGCCAGATCATCCTGGGGGGGCCCGCTGCTATTTCTGCGGGGGGCGAAACAGCCCCGGCAGCACTGCCCGGCCCGCGCAGCGATTTGCAAGAGCTGCGGCAAAAAGGGCCATTTCGCGGCTGTGTGCCGGTCCCGGGGGGTCCCCGGAGAAGAAAGAGCCCAGCGCATCCCAAACGCTCCCCAACCCCCCCCCCCCAGCGCCCCATGTACGACCCGCGGGCGCCGCCATTTTGGGTCCCGGCCACCACGAGGGGAGGATGGGCGCCGCCATCTTGTGACCCCCCAGCCATGTGCGATGCATGGGGGCGGCCATTTTGTCCACCCCCGACCACGTGCGATCCGTGGGGGTGGCCATTTTGTCCACCCCCGGCCACGTGCGATTCATGGACGCCGCCATCTTGGATGACAACAAAGGACCCCAGCATCGACGGCTCCACGGGGTCCGAAGAAGACGCTGAGACACTACGACCACGACTGGCCTCGGTGACGCTGGATCAAGCACGGCCCCGGACGCTCCAGACGACAATGCTGGAACAAGCACCTGCACCACCACCGGGGCTGAGGCGATCGACAAGAAAGACCAGACCACCCGCTCGACTCGTGGCATCGGTGTAACACAAGAATGTTGTTGGACTGTAACGAAAATGTTCATTTCCTCTTACGAATATTGTAAATAGTTCACAAACCTTGTACATAGCCCAGTGTAGGGCTAAGATTGTAATGACATGCCAAAAATTATTCCTCCCAGGACCAGCCTTGTAAACCCCTACCACCATGCGAACCACCACCCCGCCGGGTTCATTTTTAACAAGGGGTGAATGTGGTAGTATGTATTAGGGGTCATGTGGGACTGTGAAGCCGTGATGCTATTGGCTGACAGATCCCGGGTCCTGGTTGGCTGTTGACCCCTAGCTCCGCCCTGAAGGCGGAGTATAAGAACCCGGGCTTCTCCCCGCCGCTCCAGTCTGTTGCTGAACTGCGGGGAACAAGTCACGCTTAATAAAGCCTCATCGACTTCATCTCTATTCGTCTCTCTCGTAAGTCATTGTGCGCTACAGGGGGGAGGGGGAGACATGCAGGGTCAGAGTCCGTAGTGCTAACGTGGGGGCACCATATAGCCCGTTGGACCTTGTTGAGCATGGGGGTACTGACGAAGCTAACATGTCAGCCTTTCACCCTCTGCAGACAACGTAATTTGGAATTCAACCAGCAATGGTGGCCTTCCTGCTGGTCGCTGTAGCCCTGGGGGATGCCCTGCGGCAGTACGAGCGGGCGCTGCTCAGGGAAGAGGAAGCTGCAGCAGCGGAGCGTGCCCCCAGAGGAACAGGAGACAGCCGCCCAGGATGGAGAGCTTTCCACCCAAAAGGCCGAGGAGGAGGAGGTGGAGGTGCAAAGGAGGCAACGCTTGAGGCCTTGTGTGTACTGGCACCGCCTCTCATTCGAGAATCTGCTGGACGGGGCATGCCATCGAAGACTCCGGATAAGCATGGGACAGTGCGACATATCTGCGCACCTGGCACTAAAGGGGCATGGGGCAGGACACCCACTCCGGGTAGCCATCAAGGTGATGGTCACCCTGAACTTTTAGGCCATTGGGTCCTTTCTAGAATCTCACAGGGCTCGGTGCACAGGTGTTTTTGCACCGTCATGGAGGCTCTATATGCCCAATCGTCACAATACATCCATTTCAATGTGGACCGAGCCCATCAGGATGCCCGGGCAGCGGGGTTCACTGCCATCGACCAGATGCCATGGGTCCAGGGGATGATCACCAGGATGCATGTCGCCCTATAAGCACCTGCAGATGACAGGCCGCTCTACACAAACTGAAAGGGGTTCCATTCGATGAACGTGCAGCTGATAAGTGACCATCAGCTGCACGTCTGTGTCTGATGTGTCTGATACCCGGGCAGTGTGCACAATGCCTTCATCCTGGCACACTTGACGATTCCCAGCCTCTTCGAGATGCCTCCCTCCCCTCCCCATTGGCTGGGGGTTGACTCCTGGGTGGCAGGGGTTATCTGCTGCCTCGTGGTGATGATGCCTTTCCGGAGGCCACAGACCGATGCAGTGACCTGCTACAACGACGC
Organism: Scyliorhinus torazame; assembly: GCF_047496885.1. Classification (NCBI taxonomy): domain Eukaryota; kingdom Metazoa; phylum Chordata; class Chondrichthyes; order Carcharhiniformes; family Scyliorhinidae; genus Scyliorhinus; species Scyliorhinus torazame. Next base: position 149,773,257 of record NC_092718.1, on the reverse strand, counting down.
CCATACAGCGACCAGGGGTATGATCGAGCATTCAGGTGCCTGGACCACTCTGGAGGGGCCCTCCAGTATGATGCTGAAAGGGTCGGCCACATCGTGGTGGCCTGCTGCTCCTCCACAACATCGCACAGCAGAGGGGCAAAGTGCTGGAGGAGGAGGACGAACGGCAGGCCTCCTCCAACGAGGAGGATGCGGGGGAGGGCGAGGGTGGGCAGGACATGGGGCCAAGGCAGGCACAGGAGGCAACACAAAGTGCACGCCAGGACCAAGGCGCACGGGACTCTCTGATCGCCTCCAGGTTCACCGGCTGGGTGGGTGGGGTGTGGGGAGAGGGGGGGGGGGTCCGGGGGGGAGAACTGGTCAGGGGCACAGACACCGCATCCCACCACCACACCCTCCCAACCCCTGCCACCGCTCCGCCTGTAACCCCCTCCATGATTCTGTTATGGGCGAGGCTTTTCAGAACCCCAAAATGTATCATGGAGTTCAACCAACTTCATCCTTTAATGGATTTGTTGCTTTACCGAGCACACGGCTTTTCCCTAGGTGTGGGATTATAATTATGGACACGTGGGTTTATAAGCACAAAACACTGTTTATTCCATGAACTTAACTTAACATCTTAAATAAACATTGGATCTCTTAAAACCCCTTACTTCAAAGATAACTCAGAAAATATTGCAACAGTAAATACTTCCTTAAAATGTTCCTTCAAACTTCCAAGAGACTTAACACTTTTAAACAGTATCACATCAGGTTAAAGGATATATATATATTTTGGAGAATGGCAGAGACTGTCGCAAACTGGCTTTCTACTTTTAAACTACTCTCAGCAAAACCAGCCAGGCACTTTTTAGCTGCTCTCAGCAAAACCAAACTGCAAAACTTGCAGCTCTCTGGAAGCACACAACACTGCTTTTAAACTGAAACTAAAAACCTGCAAAACACAGACTGCAAAATGGCTGAACTAAAGCCAAGCCCCATCCACTCTCTGACATCACTGCTTTCTTAAAGGTACATTGCTTACACATCCATTTCTTAAAGGCACTCTTGCATGACAATTCCCATCTGTCACACTACGTGGGTGGAGGCTATGGGTTGGCAGTAACAACGGGTCTGGTCCATGGGGTGGAGGCTGATGACAACCTGCTCTGTGATGAGCTCTGGTGCTCCGCATCGTTTGAAAATGTCTGCTGCCCATGGTAGCACTTTCCACCGTCCACCTGGGTGATCCCTGCACGCGCACTGGGAATTCCATCACACGGTGCCATCGAATCACTGGGATGGCGGTGGATGGAACGCTCTGGAGTTGGGTGGGGAGCCTTGCCCACCCACAATGTCCGCCCTTTCTCCCCCCACCCCCTCTCTGGCCAACCCAGACCGGCCCAACCCTCGCACCCCTCTGTCAGAGCTCTGAGGCAGTGTAAACAGGTGTTTAATGTGAGCATATATGAGTCCTAGCCCCTATCACTAAACTGCCCTGCATCTTAACTGGAGTCTAGCTTTCTGGCCTTATGGGCCCTAACGCTACATCTGGGTGGATCCCCACATGGTATAGCAGGAGTGGAGGTGGCCTGTTGTGATACCCGCCCTGTGAACTGGGTCCCTGTTGGCAGCCGATGTCTGGGGTGACTGGACCTGGATGGACCTGGCTGCTGCTCGGGTGTCCCAGGTGTCATGGTGTTGCCCGTTCTGCCTGCTGCCAATCAATTGCGCCAGGGACAGGAGTGGGGAGGGGGGAGGGGGAGTCTGAGGTGCTGCGGTGTTCTGGCACCTCCCCCGCAGGAGTCACTGGCACGGGCCCCATCACTTCTTCCCTCGGGGTGCCCGATAGCTCCCGGGATACTCCATGGGATGGAGGTGCGAGGGGAGCTATCCCCTGAATCACCCCCACCTGGCACTGCCAGTCCTGGAGGCCCTCTCTGGTCTAGACCAAGGTCTGCATGCACACGGCCATGGAGCTTCTGGGACTGAACCACGTCACGTTGCAACTTTGCCATCACCTTCTGGTCTGTGCCACATTAGCCAGTGACTGCGCCATCTCCCTCTGGGGCTGGGCCACCTCCCTCTGCGTCTGCGCCATGTTGGCCAGTGCCTGGACAATGCCTCTGACGTTCCCAGCCATGGCCTGCAGTGACTGGGCCACACTCAGGAGCATCGCTGCAATGTCCAGGTAGCCCTGGCACATGGCTGCCTGTGAGAGGGCAGCCCTGTTCTGGGCCTCGACCAGCGCCTGGACAGAGTGCCCCAGGCCCTGGACATGCTGATCAATGGCCAAAACCGTCACCCCCAAGGCCTCCACCACTGATGCCAGCTGTGCGGTGTTGGCTTGGATGCCACGCATGGTCGGCATCACCTCTTGCTCCTGCATGTGGTTGGACTCTTCCAACTGCACCTACAGGTGCTGGATGCTGACCGACACCCCCTCATGTAGTCCCTGGCTCTGCGACTGCATCTGCACGATTGATGGTACTGTCTGTTCCAGACGTCTGAAGCCCATCTGGATATCAGCTAGTCCCTGGGGTCGGCCCGGCCTCTGACTGTCCGTCCCCGCGGGAGTTCCTACTGAAGTGTTGGGTGCTCTGAGGTACAGACGAACCAACACGGTTGCGATTGGTACAACGCAGTTTTATTCCATTAAACTATTTATACATCAGACTTGGTACTCAGCACGTTGTGACTGTGTGAGTGTCTTGTTATGAGGTCCTGGCCCTGTGCCGTCTCCAGATGGACTGCCCAGGAAGTGTTGTGTTTCTTGTTTTATACTGTGTCTGCTCTTGTCTGTGATTGGCTGTCGTGTTATGTGTGCTAATTGGTCCGTTGGTCTGTCTATCATTATGTATGTGTTATGATGTATGTTTGAATATCATGACATCCCCCCTTTTTTACAAGATTATGTGCCTACGTGGTTATAAATATAAATGTGTCCTGAGTGCAGCTAAAGTGTGTGTGTGCGTTAAATTTACATCATGTACATGGGGCTTAACTATATACAAGGGGCGATGTCAGGTGTGACATACTAACGAGGTTGTACCATAACAAAAAGAAGAACAACGTGGAAATTTGGAACGATCAAACGAAGCCTGTAACGATAAAACAAAGACATGTTATAAAACAGTGGTTGCAAAAGTTTGACGTGTGAACAATCTCATAAGTCCAGTCTAGTAGGTGGGCGACGAATTCGGGTTGACCGCCTCAAGGGTGGGTCGAGAACCACCGGCTGAGGTGCGAGCCTGGCCGCGGCCGGCGATAGAAGGGGCATGGTGTACGGCAGCTCCACAAAGTCACTATCAGGAACCAGTGGAGGACACGGCGTCTGTGTAGGGTCCCGTTGCGAGCGTGGAAGTAAGCGAAGGGCTCGGCGATTGCGCCTACGCACGGATCCATCCGGCATGTGTACCAGGAACGAGCGGGGAGCCACGCATCAGAGGACTTCGGCAGCTGCTGACCAGCCACCGTCTGGTAGGTGGATGCGGACGTTGTCTCCAGGGGCCAGGGAGGGAAGATCAGTCGCCCGTGTGTCGTACGATCTCTTCTGGCGACCGCGCTGCAGTTGCATCCTATGCAGTACCGGAGCATGGTCTATTGTTGGTGCCAGGATGGAAGGCACAGTGGTTCTGAGGGCGCGACCCATCAGCAGCTGTGCTGGTGAGAGACCAGTGGCTAGTGGGGCCGAGCGATAGGCCAGCAGGGCGAGGTAGAAGTCCGACCAGGCAGCAGGAGCTTTGCAGAGGAGCCGCTTGGCAATGTGAACGCCCTTCTCCGCCTTTCCATTGGACTGGGGATGCAGAGGGCTGGACGTCACGTGCGTGAAGCCATACGAGGCTGCAAAGGACGACCATTCATGGCTGGCAAAACAGGGCCCATTGTCCGACATGACAGTCATCGGAATGCCGTGGCGAGCAAAGGTGTCTTTGCAGGCCCTGACGTCAAATTGTGCAGGCGTATGACTTCAGGGTAGTTTGAGAAGTAGTCAACTATGATGACATAGTCCCTGCCGAGCGCGTGAAACAGGTCGACACCCACCTTCGCCCAGGGAGACGTCACCAGCTCATGGGGCAGAAGCGTCTCAGGAGGTTGCGCCGGCTGAAATCTTTGGCAGGTTGTACAGTTGAGCACCATGTTGGCAATATCGTCACTGATGCCCGGCCAGTATACCGCCTCTCGGGCCCTCCGTCTGCACTTCTCGACCCCCAAGCGGCCTTCGTGTAGTTGGTCGAGAACCAGCTGGCGCATACTGTGCGGAATCACAATCCGGTCCAGCTTCAGAAGGACACCATCAATGATGGCTAGGTCGTCTCGTACATTGTAGAACTGCGGGCACTGCCCTTTGAGCCATCCTCCCGTCATGTGGCGCATCAAGGGGGTCGGCCGCTGTCTCTCGGCGGATACGGGCCAGACTGGAGTCGTCAGCCGGCAGATTTGCCGCTGTGAAAGCCACCTGTGCCTCGACCTGACATACGAACCCCTCCGCATCTGGCGGCGTGCTCACTGCTCTGGATAGGGCATCCGCCACGACGAGGTCCTTCCCTGGAGTGTAGACCAGTTGGAAGTCGTACCTCCTGAGTTTAAGTAGGATGCGCTGGAGGCGAGGGGTCATCACGTTCAGGTCCTTGTTTATTATGCTGACCAGTGGGCGGTGGTCAGTTTCGACAGTGAACCGGGGAAGACCATATATGTAATCATGGAACTTGTCTAAACCGGTTAGCAAGCCCAGGCACTGTTTTTCGATTTGCGCGTAGCGCTGCTCTGCGGGGGTCATGGCCCGCGATGCATAGGCCACTGGGGCCCATGATGCCGTGTCATCCCTCTGCAGAAGCACTGCTCCAATGCCGGATTGGCTGGCATCAGTTGAGATTTTGGTGGCACGAGACGTGTCGAAAAACGCCAGTACTGGTGCAGTGGTGATTTTGCGTTTGAGCTCCTCCCATTCCAGCTGGTGTGTGTGTTGCCACTGGAACTCTGTGGATTTTCTGACGAGGTGGCGCAGAGCCGTCGTGCGGGAGGCAAGGTTGGGAATGAACTTCCCCAGGAAGTTGACCATGCCAAGGAAGCGTAGGACAGCTTTCTTGTCGGCCGCCTGCGGCATGGCTGTGATGGCGCTCACCTTGTCTGCATCCGGACGGACCCCTGACCGGGAGATATGGTCCCCCAGGAACTTCAACTCGGTCTGCCAAAGGAGCACTTGGCTCGGTTAAGGCGCAGGCCGTTTTCCCGTATGCGGGCAAAAACGCGTTGGAGACGATATATGTGCTCCTGCGGTGTGGTGGAACAGATGATGACATCGTCCACATATACGCGCACCCCTTCAATGCCTTCCATCATTTGCTCCATGATTCTATGGAAGACCTCGGATGCCGAGATGATGCCAAATGGCATCCGGTTGTGGCAGAACCTGCCGAAAGGGGTGTCGAAGGTACATAGCTTTCGGCTGGACGGGTCCAGTTGGATCTGCCAAAATCCTTTAGAAGCATCCAGTTTCGTGAATATCTTCGCCTGGGCCATTTCACTGGTGATCTCCTCCCGTTTGATTATGGGATAATGTTCCCTCATAATATTATTATTGAGGTCTTTTGGGTCAATACAGATCCGGAGCTCGCCGGAGGGCTTCTTGACACACACCATGGAGCTGACCCATGGCGTGGGCTCCGTGACCCTGGATAGGACCCCTTGGTCCTGGAGATCCTGCAGCTGCTGCTTGAGGCGGTCTTTAAGTGGCGCAGGAACCCTGCGAGGTGCGTGAACGACCGGGATGGTGTCCGGTTTGAGGCGAATTCGGTAGGTGTATGGCAGTGGTCCCATGCCTTCGAATGCCTCCTGGTTGTGGGCGAGGAGCGATTGGAGGTGTGCGTTGAACTCTGCATCCGGGAAGTCTGACGTGCCGCCTGGAGAGAGAGAGTGGATTTGTTGCACAAGGTGGAGAGACTTTCATGCCTGTGCGCCCAGCAGGGAGTCCTTCGATGAGCCGACTATCTCGAACGAGAGTGTGGCCATGTGTGTGTTGTGTGTCACCTGGAGCTGGCAGGATCCCATGGCCGGGATAATGTTCCCGTTGTAGTCGACCATCTTGCACCGGGATGGCCGGATTGGTGGTCTGACCTTCATGGCGTAGAAGGCTGACCATGCTATGAGGTTGGCGGAGGCCCCAGTGTCCAGGCGGAAAGTGATCGGCGATCGGTTGACCGTCAGGGTGGCACTCCATTCATCGCCCGGATTGATGGTGTTGACCCGGTTCCCATCAATGACCGCAACCCGGAAGGCGTCTTGGTCATCTGTGTCATCGGTTTGGATGTCGTGATGTGGAGGCTGGATGGTCCGCACGTTCCTGCGAGGTTGTCGGAGATGTGGAAGATCAACAGGTTGAGCCGCTCGACAGTAGGCAGCGTAGTGGCCCATCTTGCCACAGCGTAGGCATTGTCGGGTTTTTGCAGGACATTGCCCTTTTAAATGTGCAGCTCCAGTTGCCGCACGTCATGACGTTCGTTACGCCACTGCACATGCGCAGTTCGGTCTTGCGCAGGTGCGCCTGCGCAGCACGTCCCTCAGTGTTGCCGTAGGTTTTGGCGCGCACAAACCCGGGAGGCCTTGAAAAGCACGCGAAACAGCTGCCCTCGTCCGGGCCGCGGGCCGGGAGAAACTCGATTGCCAGGACGCGTTCGGCCTCGTGGGCGGCCTGGCTTGCCAATTCGGTCGCGTGGGACCCCCTCCGTGCCGATTCGGTCGCCTGAAATTGGGCATAGCGGCTAGTTGCATTTTCATGCAGGACACAGGCTTCAACTGCAGATGCTAAGGTCAGGCCTTTAATTTTTAGAAGCTGCTGGCGTAGGCCACTGGAGGCAATGCCAAAAACGATCTGGTCCCAGATCATGGACTCTGAGGTGGTGCCGTAACCGTAGGACTGCGCGCGTATGTGGAGGTGCGTCAGGAAGGACTGAAAGAGCTCATCCTTACCTTGCAGGCGCTGCTGAAAGACATACCTCTCAAAGCTCTCGTTGACCTCGACGTTGAAGTGCTTGTCGAGCTTGAGGAGGACCGTGTCATACTTAGATTTGTTCTCACCTTCCGCGAACACCAAGGACTTGTATACATCGATGGCGTGCCGACCTGTGGTAGTGAGGAGCATGGCAATCTTTGTTTCGTCCGAGGCGCCCTGTTTTTCATTGGCTTGCATGAAGAGTTCGAAGCGCTGCTTGAAGAGCGTCCAATTTGTGCCCAGGTTCCCAGCGACTTGCAACAGCTGCGGTTTGTTGAGGGTGTCCATGGCTCAGGATGGCAGATTTGCCGGTAGGTATCGATTCACTCCTGGTATCATGAAGTGTTGGGTGCTCTGAGGTACAGACGAAACAAAACGGTTGCAATTGGTACAACGCAGCTTTATTCCATTAAACTATTTATACATCAGACTTGGTACTCAGCACGTTGTGACTGTGTGAGTGTCTTGCTATGAGGTCCTGGCCCTGTGCCGTCTCCAGATGGACTGCCCAGGAAGTGTCGTGTTTCTTGTTTTATACTGTGTCTGCTCTTGTCTGTGATTGGCTGTCGTGTTATGTGTGCTAATTGGTCCGTTGGTCTGTCTATCATTATGTATGTGTTATGATGTGTGTGAATATCATCACACCTACCTCCACCTGATGCACTGGAGCAGTTTTGTGGCCCGCACCTGATAGTGTCTCAGGAGACTCTTCACTAAAGTGCCCAACTGAGGCGAGTATCTTTGGGATGGTGGAGGATTTTGGAGACAGGTGTGGGGGAAATCAGTGTCATCCCCGGGGGGGGGGGCGGGGAGTTGACACACATGTCATGGGGAACCGCAACTCAGCAAGGTGTCACTTCCTCGCCCACAGAAGACCTACGCCCTGGCGACTTCCCTTTCCCCAGGGCCGCCAACCATATCGAGGGCCGCGGTGAGGTGCAGCAGGTCCGGCAGTTCCCCCTCCAGTTTTCTCCAGCTCCCGGTGGCTATGAGCGACCTTCACCTGGGACGGGGGAGGACAGAAAATGACACTGTTAGACAATCTGATGCATGCAGCCCAGGGGGTGGGTAGCTGGTGGCCTCAGTGGCCAGAGCAGCTCGCCATGGTGGCCTGAGTGCTGGCAGGTGGTGCAGGGTGGGAGTTCGGCTGCCCTTTTGGTGGGGGTGTGGGGGTGGAACGGGGGTTAGAGCCAGGGGCCCAGTGCTGCCTCCACCCTGGACGCCCTGAGGAGGTCATGCAGTTTTGTCCGGCACTGCTGGCCGGTCTGGACAGTGTTGCTGGTGGCATTGACGGCCTCTGCCACCTGGGTCCAAGCCCGGCAAATGGCGGCGGCTGACAGCCTCCTTCCTGGGCCGGGGTGCACGATCACCCTCATTCTGGTTAGGTGTCAGCCAGCTATGGGTAAGTGGTTAGGACTCTTGCCTGCAGGTCAAAGGTTCAAGTCCCATTCAAGAGACTTGAGCACATTCAAAGGTAGTTCTGAATTGTCGGAGGAACAATTTCCAGATGAGATGTCGAAACCAGGAATGGTCAGCTCTGCTGGACAAATAACAGATCCCTATGGTATATTCGAAGAATAGTCGGGGAGTTCTAACTGATGTCCAAATCAACAGCTATTGCTCAACCAGCATCAATATAACAGAAATCTGGTCATTATCACGTTGCTGTTTGTGAGGGGGTTTGCGATGTTCAAAATAGCTATCAAATCCCCTCCACTACTACAGCGACTACACTTCAAGAAGTATTTAACAGTTTGAAGACGTCTCACAGGGAAAGCCAAGGTTGTGAAAGGCAGATACAAACATATGGTGGGATTTGCTGACCACCCGCCACGTGTATTTTGGTGGCGGAGGTGGCCCGTCAGCAGGATTTACCGACCTCACTGCTGTCAATGGGATTTCCTGGTGACTGCACCCTTCATCACCGGAAACCGTGCACCGATGTGGGGCCGCAATATCTCGCCAGAGTGAACAGCCTGTAGATCACGCAGACGGTTTTCAAAAGGTAATTGGATAATTACCCAAAAAATAAATATCTGCAGGGCTGCGAGGAAAAAACGGGAGAGTGGGAATAGTTGAGTTGCTCTTGCAGGAAGCTTGCAAAGAACGAACAGGACGAATGACCTCCTTCTATGCTGTAACCATTGATCCTGTGCTGTAACCACGGATTCTGTGCTGTAACCATTGATCCTGTGCTGTAACCACGGATTCTGTGCTGTAACCATTGATCCTGTGCTGTAACCACGGATTCTGTGCTGTAACCATTGATTCTGTGCTGTAACCATTGATCCTGTGCTGTAACCATTGATCCTGTGCTGTAACCACGGATTCTGTGCTGTAACCATTGATCCTGTGCTGTAACCATTGATCCTGTGCTGTAGCCATTGATTCTGTGCTGTAGCCATTGATTCTGTACTGTAACCATTGATTCTGTGCAGTAGCCATTGATTCTGTGCTGTAACCATTGATCCTGCGCTGTAACCATTGATCCTGCGCTGTAACCATTGATCCTGCGCTGTAACCATTGATCCTGCGCTGTAACCATTGATCCTGCGCTGTAACCATTGATCCTGTGCTGTAACCATTGATCCTGTGCTTTAACCATTGATCCTGTGCTGTAACCATTGATCCTGTGCTGTAACCATTGATTCTGTGCTGTAACCATTGATCCTGTGCTGTAACCATTGATTCTGTGCTGTAACCATTGATTCTGTGCTGTAACCATTGAACCTGTGCTGTAACCATTGATCCTGTGCTGTAATCATTGATTCGGTGCTTTGGTGAATTGGACATTCTGAATTCCCCCTCAGTATACCCGAACAGACGGCAGAGTGTAGCAACTAGGGGAGTTTCAAAGTAACTGCAGTGTTAATGTAAGCCTACTTGCGAGACCAATAAAGATTATTATTATTATAACCATTGATTCTGTGCTGTAACCATTGATCCTGTGCTGTAACCATTGATTCTGTGCTCTAACCATTGATTCTGTACTGTAACCATTGATCCTGTGCTGTAACCATTGATTCTGTGCTGTAACCATTGATCCTGTGCTGTAACCATTGATTCTGTGCTCTAACCATTGATTCTGTACTGTAACCATTGATTCTGTGCTGTAGCCATTGATTCTGTGCTGTAACCATTGATCCTGTATTGTAACCATTGATTCTGTGCTGTAACCATTGATTCTGTGCTCTAACCATTGATTCTGTGCTCTAACCATTGATCCTGTGCTGTGACCATTGATTCTGTGCTCTAACCATTGATTCTGTGCTGTAACCATTGATCCTGTGCTGTGACCATTGATTCTGTGCTCTAACCATTGATCCTGTGCTGTGACCATTGATTCTGTGCTCTAACCATTGATTCTGTGCTGTAACTATTTGATGATTCTATCTTCTAACACATTTCTTTGATCTGGACTTGAAATGAGAAAATTGAACACATTTTTATTGGCGCCACACTGCTTATTAAATGATCCGTTGCCCTTCAACATGGTTTACTCAAAACATATCTACCTTTGCTGTTTTTTCACAATTGTCCACAACAGATAAGAGACAACATGAAATGAAAAGATAAAAATGCAAAAAAAGCATAGCTCCTGGCAAATGAGAGAGACAGAAAGAACAGCAAAGGGTGGCAAACCAGATGGTAAGAGTTACAAAATGGAAGAATGTTAGGGTGACACAATGGCAAAGTGGTTAGCACTGCTGCCTCACAACACCAGGGACATGGGTTCAATTCCAGCCTCGGGTGACTGTCTGTGTGGTGTTTGCACATTCTCCCCGTGTCTGCGTGGGTTTCCTCCAGGTGCTCCGGTTTCTCCCACAGTCCAAAGATGTGTATTGGCCCTGCTAAATTTCCCCTAGGTGGGGTTACAAGGATAGGGTGAGGGGTTGGGCCTGGGTTAGGGTGCTCTTTCAGGGGATCGGTGCAGACTCCATGGGTCGAATGGCCTCCTTCTGCACTGTAGGGATTCTATGATTCTATGAAAGAAACTCGCAAATCAACCTAAAGGTTTTACAAGTATATTAGGAAACAGAGTTTATCAGGGAAAATGTGTGTCATAATATCCACCAGTATATCATGGTGCAGACACACACTGATGGACACACAGTGGGACCAATCAACATACACAACACTGCAGCCAATCACCAGTGAGAGCACACGCACTATAAAGACAGGGGACATCAGAGTTCCCGCTCATTCGAGTAGCAGCTAGCTAGGAGCACAGAGCTCACAGCCTGCAACACAGACATTCACCATGTGCTGAGTGCATCAACTGGTTAGGACAAGGCAAAGGTCTTTAGTTAAAGCTGGTATCGTATTTACCCACAGTTCAAGTACGTTTAAATAGTTAACCTTTTAATAAAATAGTGTTGCACTACTTCAAGTGTTGGTGACCCGTATGTGATCCAGAACACCCAACACATCATGATACCAGGAGTGGTTGCATACTAGCACTTCTTAGACTTACCTGCAAGTGATCTGCCTTCTGCCAGCATTCCGTCATTCTGCAACATGGACAACATTAGCCCGCCGCCGCCGCTCCGCATCGTCGGCAACCTCGGGGCCAACTGGAAGATTTTCAAACAGTGCTTCCAGCCACGGACAGGGAGGGCGCCTCGGACACCAGAAAGATTGCTCTTCTCCTCTCCACGGCCGGGGACCATGCCATCCATATTTTCAACTCTCTCACCTTTGCAGATGACGAAGACAAGACGAAGTTCAAGACGGTTCTCCTCAAATTTGACACTCACTGCAGCGTAGAGGTGAATGAAAGTTTTGAATGCTACATGTTCCAGCAGCGTTTGCAGGGTAAGGACGAACCTTTCCAATCCTTTTTAACGCGCCTCTGCATCCTTGCGCAATCTTGCAGCTACGGGCCCATCTCCGACTCCATGATACGCGACCAAATCATTTTCGGTGTTCAGTCGGACCCCCTACGTCAGCAGCTCCTCAAAGTCAAGCAACTCACCCTAGCGACCGCCATTGAGACCTGTGTCCTACATGAAAATGCCACCAGTCGGTACTCCCATATACAAGCGGCTGAAACGGCGCGGCAAGGTCCCCACGAGGCGGAACGGGTCCAAGTGATTGAACACCTCCAGGGCCTCAGCCTGGATGAGGGCGGCCATTTTGCACGCTTTTCGCAGACTCCCGCGCTTGTACGCACCAAACGAGGGGACGGCGACATGGAGGAACGTAATGCGCAGGCGCGTACCACGCAGGACTGCACCACGCATGCGCGGTGGCGCAGCGAACGTGCTGATGTCACGACGTGCGGCAACTGTGGCTCCGCCCATTTAAAGCGGCAATGCCCCGCAAAATCTCGACAATGCCTACGATGTGGAAGACTTGGCCACTATGCTTCCTGCTGTCGAGCAGCTCAGCCTTCCAATTCATATCGTTTCAGCCAGCCTCGCAGGAATGTTCGGGCAATTCAACCCATGGTCACCGAGTCCGATTCCGACCTCCCACACAGCAGTGACACCGAGGACCCGAAGGCGTCTTTTCGAGTCGATGTCGTAACGAAAAACAGACTGTCCCCGAAGCAAAGACACCAGCCGCTGTCGGTATACAGCATTGATCTAGACGATGAATGGAGTGCCACCCTGACGGTCAACCGGTCCCAAATACGATTCCGCCTGGACACTGGTGCCTCCGCCAATCTCATGGCGTGGTCTGCTTTCCAAAGCCTTTGTGTCAAACCAACCATTCTTCCATCGGCGTGCCAGCTATTGAACTACAATGGCAACATCAGTCCTGCTACTGGCTCATGCCAACTCGAAGTGACGCACAAGTCACGAAAAGCCATCCTTCCTTTCGAGATCGTGGGCTCCTCGAAGGACTCTCTGCTTGGCGCACAGGCGTGCAAATTGCTAAACCTCGTTCAAAGAGTTCACTCTCTCTCTCCTGATGACACATCTGCTTTCCAGGATGCTGACTTCAGGGCGCAACTCAACGCCATCATCGACCAGCACCGCGACGTCTTCGAAGGCATGGGCACGCTCCCATATACTTACAAGATCATACTCAAACAGAACGCCACACCTGGGGTGCATGCACCTCGCAGAGTCCCAGCACCCCTCAAGGACCGCCTCAAGCAGCAGCTGCAGGACCTCCAAGACCAAGGAATGATCTCCAGAGTTACGGAACCAACCGACTGGGTCAGTTCCATGGTGTGCGTAAAGAAGCCTTCCGGCGAGCTCAGAATCTGCATTGATCCAAAGGATCTGAATCGCAACATGATGAGGGAGCATTACCCAATCCCCAAGCGCGAAGAGATCACATGCGAGATGGCTCGGGCCAAGCTCGTCACCAAACTTGACGCCTCGAAAGGATTCTGGCAATTTCAGCTAGACAGATCCAGCAGGAAACTGTGTACCTTTAACACCCCTTTTGGCAGATATTGTTACAACAGGATGCCGTTTGGGATCATATCGGCGTCAGAAGTATTCCACAGGATCATGGAACAAATGATGGAAGGCATTGAAGGTGTTCGCGTCTATGTTGACGACATAATCATTTGGTCCACCACCCCGCAGGAGCATATCAGTCGCCTCCAGCGCATGTTCAAACGCTTACGGGAGCAGGGCCTACGCCTCAATAGAGCCAAATGCTCCTTCGGCCAGACGGAACTCAAGTTCCTAGGAGACCACATCTCCCAGTTGGGTGTACGGCCGGATGCGGACAAGGTGGCTGCCATCACAGCCATGAAAAAGCCAGAGGACAAGAAGGCGGTCCTCCGATTTCTGGGCATTGTCAACTTCCTAGGGAAGTACATCCCTAACCTCGCCTCTCATACCACAGCTCTCAGGAACCTGGTCAGGAAGACAACAGACTTCCAATGGCTTACTGGCCACGAGCGCGAATGGAGAGAACTTAAAACCAAACTTACCACGGCCCTGGTATTGGCCTTTTTTGATCCAGCAAAAGAGACAAAAATTTCGACCGATGCCAGCCAATCTGGCATTGGGGCACTGCTCCTGCAACGCGATGAGGCCTCATCATGGGCCCCTGTTGCATATGCGTCACGCGCCATGACCCCCACGGAACAGCGCTACACGCAGATAGAAAAGGAGTGCCTGGGCCCGTTGACCGGTGTCGTCAAGTTTCATGATTATGTGTATGGCCTTCCCCAATTCACCGTCGAGACTGACCATCGCCCGCTGGTCAACATAATACAAAAAGACTTGAACGACATGACGCCTCACCTCCAGCGCATTCTGCTCAAAATCCGGCGATACGACTTTCAGCTCGTATACACCCTGGGCAAAGACCTGATCATAGCCGACCCTCTGTCCAGGGCAGTCAACACCCCGTGTGACACAGCGGGATTCGTCTGCCAGGTTGACGCCCATATGGCCTCCAATCTACCGGCCACGGATGAACGCCTCATCCAAATTCGCTGCGAGACTGCGGATGACCCCCTGCTACAGCGTGTCATGCGCCACCTAATGGACAGGTGGCTCAAGGGCCAATGCCTGCAGTTCTACAACATCAGAGACGATCTGGCGGTAGTCGATGGTATCCTCCTGAAGCTGGACCGCATCGTGATCCTGCACAGCATGCGCCAGCTCGTCTTGGAACAGCTGCACGAGGGCCATCTTAGCGTGGAGAAGTGCCACCGACGGGTCCGAGAGGCAGTGTACTGGCCCGGCATCAATGACGACATCGCCAACCCAATGCTCAACTGCCCCACTTGTCAGCGGTTCCAGCCGGCCCAACCACGTGAGACCCCACAGCCCCATGAGTTGGTCACGTCCCCTTGGTCCAAAGTCGGCATCGACCTGTTCCACGCGCTGGGCAGGGACTATGTTCTGATTGTAGACTATTTTTCAAACTACCCGGAGGTGGTACGTTTGCACGACATCACATCGTCTGCAGTCATCCGTGCCTGTAAGGACACCTTTGCTCGTCACGGCATCCCACTCACTGTGATGTCGGACAATGGCCCCTGCTTCACAAGCTAGGAATGGTCCAACTTTGCCAGGAGGTACACCTTTGTGCATGTGACATCCAGTCCCCTGTACCCCCAATCCAATGGCAAAGGGGAGAAGGGCGCCCACATAGTCAAACGGCTCCTCTGCAAGGCTGCCGATGCGGGATCCGACTTCTACCTCGCCCTGCTGGCCTATCGCTCACTGGCAACCGGCCCACTGTCCACTGGCCGGTTGCCAGCCCAGCTGCTCATGGGTCGCACCCTGAGGACAACGGTGCCGTCCATTCACGTCCCAGACCTCGACCACGTTCCGGTCCTTCAACGAATGCAACTGTCTCGTGCACAGCACAAGGCGGCTCATGACGCCCGTGCAGCTGATCTCCCTGCTCTGGCTCCAGATGACAAGGTCCGCATCCACCTTCCAGATGGTGGCTGGTCTGCAACTGCTGTGGTTCTTCGGCAGGTGGCTCCCCGCTCGTTCCTGGTTCATCTACCGGATGGTTCCATTCTGCGCCGTAATCGGCGTGCCCTTCGTCTTGTTCCGCGCTCACTACGTGATCCTCCACCAGTGCCACGCCCTCCTGTTGTCCCTGACCTGGACTATGCAGAGATTCCGCTCACTCTGCATCCTCCTCACTCTGACGCAGTCCAGCCCGCTCCTCAGCCTGCGGCTCCCGACCCATCCTTGAGGTGGTCAACCAGAATTCATCGCCCACCTCAGAGTCTTGATTTGTGAACTTTGTGCACTAATGGACTGTTCTGTTCTTCCGTTTAATCGTTCAAGTGGTTTGTCTATAGTGTTCATCTCGTTATTTGTGTGACACACTGTTTTTTTCTGCACCAGGCACCTTCCCATGTAAATAGCTTAGTTTTATGTACATAGTCCTGTAAATATTTCGCACACACGTAGTCAGGAACATTCACCACACATTATTTATTGTCACGCAGGCACATTTTTTTATATAAAAGGGGGATGTCATAATATACACCAGTATATCATGGTGCAGACACTCACTGATGGACACACAGTGGGACCAATCAACATACACAACACCGCAGCCAATCACCAGTGAGAGCACACGCACTATAAAGACAGGGGACATCAGAGTTCCAGCTCATTTGAGTAGCAGCTAGCTAGGAGCACAGAGCTCACAGCCTGCAACACAAACATTCACCATGTGCTGAGTGCATCAACTGGTTAGGACAAGGCAAAGGTCTTTAGTTAAAGCTGGTATCGTATTTACCCACAGTTCAAGTATGTTTAAATAGTTAACCTTTTAATAAAATAGTGTTGCACTACTTCAAGTGTTGGTGACCCGTATGTGATCCAGAACACCCAACACATCAATGTGTGCTCCTTAAACACTGTAAATGTAAATGAATGAAGGATATGGTGGACATGTTGAATAATTGCTTTGCATCAGTATTTACGCCAGAGGAAGGGGTTGCTGGACATCCTAAGATAACTAATATTGAGTTAGAGGTTGGGACTCATGAAACATAAGGTAAGCAAAATAACAATACTGAAGAAAATGATGACACTAAAAAGAGATAAACTCTCAGGATCTGACGGTTTTCACCCCAGTTTTTTAAAGCAAGAAATTGAAAATGTTTTTAGGTGGACACCCTAACCATAATCTTTCAAAGTTCTCTTCGAAGGTATTCATCGGATGATCGATGGCCGTGAACGTCGGATCGTCTTTGCCTCCCGGATGCTGGCTACGGCTGAGAGATAGGCTCAAATAGAAAAAGAAGGTCAGGTGGTCGTATTTGGTGTAAAGCGGTTTCACCAGTACACCTATGGCCGGCATTTCTTTATTTCCAGGGCTCATAAGCCGTTACTGGGCCTCTTCCATGAAGACGAGGCAATCCTGCCTATTGTGTCTACGAGGATTCAGCTCAGGGCCTTGTTATTGACTGCTTATGAATACTCTTTCGAGCACTGCCAGGGACCCAGATTGCACATGAGCTCTCTTCCCCTGCTGACTGTACCCACAAACCCCATATGGAGGACAAAGTGGTCCTAAATTTTATGGACTCTTTGCCTGTCGCTGCGTCATGTATTCATGACTGGACACAAACCAACCCCACCTGCTGCTACACAGTGGTCAGCATCAACAGCTACCAGGGGAGTTGAAGGCTTTCTCCTCCAAGTTCTTGGAGCTGACTGCAGAAGATGATATCCTCCTGTAGGACACCAGGGCTGTTGTTCCAGCAAAGGGCCGGACAACCGTGTTGTAGGACCTTCACAACGGGCACCCCGGAGTGTCCAAAATGAAGATGCTGGCAAGAAGCTTCATCTGGGTTTGGACACGGATATCGAGACGTTGGCCCAACAATGATCCATCTGTCAGAAGCACCAGATGTTCCCCACAACGGCACCCCTACACCCTTGGGGGTGGCCGGGATTCCCTCGGACTCGCGTACACTCTGATTTTGCCAGTCCATTCTGGGTTCGATGTTCCTTGCCCTCGTGGACACCCCTCAAAGTGACTGGAGGTCCACAAGATGGCGCCGATCACCTCCTGGGTAATTGTCCAACGATTACACATTTCTTCTCCACGGAATTCTTGAGGTCCTCGGGCCTCTTTCACAAGTGAAGAGTTTGCCGCATTTGTGAAAAGCAACGGGATTCAGCACTGCCCCATACCTTCTGGCAGATGGTTAAATGGGGGCTAAAGAAACAGACTTTGGGCTCGATGGACACCAGGCTGAAAAGATTGTTATTCTCACAGAGGACCGCACCATATGCAGTAACTGAGGTGGCCCCGGCTGAGATGTTAATGTGTCGTAGGCTTCATACACGGCTGAGTTTGATTGTCCCGGAAATCAGCACAAAGGTGCACCGTGACCAAGATCTGCAAGCGTTTTGCCCAGTTCAACACTGACCTCTTCGACACTTCGCATCTGACGACACAGTGTTCGTTCTAACTTCAACGTTGGTGCTCGTTGGCTGTCTGGGTTTGTCGTCCGCCTACCAGGACCAGCCTCTTACCAAGTTGGGGTTCAGGGGCAACTAGCGCGAAGGCATTCAGATCATATTCGCTCACGGAGGTTACTCCCTCGTGAGGTTCCTCGAAAGAACTCTGCCCTAGATCCTCCGACTCCATTGCTGAGCCAGTCTGCTGTGACGCCTCCAGTCTCACTCGAGGCCAACATGCCCGACGTTGTATGAACCTCTGTATAAAAGGTCGGCCAGTAAGGCACCGACCAGAACAGGAACCCGCGAGGGATCTGCCGGCTAGTGTATATTTTGTGTTCTAATTAGAACTACATTTCTTTATTTTATTCAGTGTGGACTCACTGTGTGTTCATTAAAGTTTGTATGTGCAAAACGTCTCCACCTTAACTACTTACTTATCTCTGGGAAGCAATAACCTAAGGATGTTGCTGTTGTTTGTAGATTATTTGTTATAAGATACCCTTTGACTGGCATTAGGCGTTAGTCTTCTTTTAATCGTAAACCAGACACAATCAATCTTCTTTGTGTGTCTTGCTCACAAGCCAGAAAATCTGGTTTGGACCTATTGTAATGTGGTGGTGTCATTCCTGAGTAATAGTGTCATCACATTATCTGGCCATGTTGAAGTTCCAGTGGGTGAGGCTGAAGGCTATGCATGTAACATTTCTTTGGAGGTATGTTGATCAGTTCCCAGTCCCAGTGATTGACTCCATTAGTATGTCAAACTGCTAATGGCATTTGTCACGCATTGGATTCAGGTGCGAGTCACCTAATGGAAGCCACCTTCAAAAGGGTGAGGCACCCCAAGGCGCCTCATGGAGCAGCATTGGGAGAATATGGTTGGTTAACGGCCTTGGAGACCAGGAAACACTGCGTCGCCACAGGGAGACCTACAAACAATCCGAAGCAATCGGTGAATGGGTTCATTGCCATGGAAGCAATAATGTCAACTGCAGCAATGGAGAGTTAACTTGCTGTTGTGTCTTATCAGCAAGGTGCCTGAGGCAAGATAGTCTTTCTTTTGCCAGCGAGTCTAATCATTCCCAATCTAGCATTGTTTTCTCTCCCATTAGCTGGGATTTAGTTCATGGCTTCTCTTCCTTCCTATTCACTCTTCCTTCTTTTTCTATCTACAAGTTTATGGATTGCTTTCCATTATTTTCAATGTGCACTTCATAAAAATTCACTTACAAAGGCACAACTGCCAAGAGTATATATTGTATCGAAATTGTTACTCCCAATCTGTATTTGCAATTTCATTTCCCGTTTATCATATTTCCGTTTTGCATTTCGCTTTGCTTTAATGGTTCCCACAAAGGTTTTCTGTTTGTTTGAGTAAAACAGGGAATATCAAGCCGGCCTTTTGTGCACTGTGTGCCTGCTGCTGAGCTCCAAGATTAATTTATTCTTCCATAGTATATGGGCATCACTGGCAAAGCCCATCCCTAAATGGCGTTGTGGTTTACTAGGCGACTTCCAAGGGCAGTTAAGCTTCTACCACAGTACTGCAGGTCTGAAGTTGCATGGAGGCCAAACCAGGCAGATTTCCTTTTCTGAGGGACATTAGTGAACCAGATGGGTTTTTACAACAATTGATGGTGAGTTACTGAACTGAATTAGAACGTTGTCAGCTGCCGTGGTGGGATTTGAACCTGCATTCACAGGATCTCTGTATTACTAGTCCTGTGGCAATTACGCCAGCGTTTCACCATAAAAACCAACAGAACAACTTGTATCTCCCAGTTGCTCAAGCTATTTTGACACTTGGCTTCCTAGGGAACGGCTCGTTCCAGCCAGGTGCGACTCATTACAAATGGTTTGCTCATGTTTGAGTAAAACAGGGAATATCAAGCCGGCCTTTTGTGCACTGTGTGCCTGCTGCTGAGCTCCAAGATTAATTTATTCTTCCATAGTATATGGGCAGCACGGTAGCACAAGTGATTAGCACTGTGGCTTCACAGCGCCAGGGCCCCAGGTTCGATTCCCCGCTGGGTCACTGTCTGTGCGGAGTTTGCACGTTCTCCCCGTGTGTGCGTGGGTTTCCTCCGGGTGCTCCGGTTTCCTCCCACAGTCCAAAGACGTGCAGGTTAGGTGGATTGGCCATGCTAAATTACCCGTAGTGTCCATAAGGGTTGGGAGGGGTTATTGGGTTGCGGGGATAAGGTGGAAGTGAGGGATTAATGTGGGTCGGTGCAGACTCGATGGGCCGAATGGCCTCCTTCTGCACTGTATGTTCTATGTAATCTATGTCCAGAGGTTGCACATCCCAGCAGTTGGGTGGTTCAATCTAACAGCACAGTGGGTGCACCTGCACCACATGGACTGCAGCGGTTCAAGAAGGCAGCTTACCCCCTTCTCAAGGGCAATTAGGGATGGGCAATAAATGCTGGCCTAGCCAGTGACACCCACATCCCGTAAAAATGAATTTAAAAAACATTTTAAAAATTGGCCTCAGTGCCTTTGAGCTGGGAAAGGGGTGGGGTCTCCAATCCCGCTTGTTGTGGTGGATGACAGACATGCGAGGCTGAATTTGTGGGCAGACAGGTTCACTTGTGAAACCTCTGAGGTCAAATCCTCACAGCCAGCCAGGCCCAGGCTTACAGCTGAACAATGACTGATTGGGTGATGCCTGTGGAACTGTACCACAGCAGGAAAGGTTGACAAAGGGATGGCATACAGGGTGGGAAATAGAGTTGCCAACTGAGATTAAATGTATTCCTGGAGATTTCATAACGTGCCTTGCCTGTCCGTGTGGGCAGCACGGTAGCACAGTGGTTAGCACAGTTGCTTCACAGCTCCAGGGTCCCAGGTTCGATTCCTGGCTTGGGTCACTGTCTGTGCGGAGTCTGCACGTCCTCCCCGTGTGTGCGTGGGTTTCCTCCAGGTGCTCCGGTTTCCTCCCACAGTCCAAAGATCTGCAGGTTGGGTGGATTGGCCATGCTAAATTGCCCCTAGTGTCCAAAGGGGTTGGGTGGGTTTGCTGGGTTGTGGGGTTAGGGTGGAGGCACGGGCTTAAGTAGGGTGCTCTTTCCAGAGGCCGGTGCAGACTCGATGGGCTGAATGGCCTCCTTCTGCACTGTAAATTCTATGATTCTAAGTCTATGATCCTCCCACTCTCCGGCCATTAATCGGACAGCACGTCCATCCTTGTGACGCATGGCGTCTCTCCACCAGCTGGAAAGCAAAAAGATTCATTCCCCGATTGGATGATGCTTGACTGTCAGCCTTTGTATCCCATTTTGGGTTTATTTCTATCTGGCAAAGGGAAAGAAAAAGACGGGATAAAAAATCCCTTTTTCAATGTCGCGCTGATTTTTCTCCAGGGTCGCACACAGCAGTGTCCTGGAAATTGATCTTCAATTCCTGGAGACTCTGGCACAATCCTGGAGGGTTGGCAACCCCAGTGGGAAGTGAAGGGAAATATTTCAACGGGCTCGGTTCCATCTGTCGAAGTAGGGTTGTCATGTCCGTCTGTCTGCTTTGTGAGAATGCTGTCTGTGCGAACACTTGGAGTGGGGTGTGGCTGTCAAGATGCATTGCTTAATTAGGTCATTAAAATACATCGTACATTAATGGGAACTGAGTACAAAGTGCAAAAAGAATTAGAAATATTTCCCACACTAATGTGAACATTACTGTTGAACATTTTTGTTTGGTGCTACACTTTAACCATTTAGCAGTGGAGTTCCCTGATATTAAGCTGGTCTGAATATCCCCAGGAATACAGATCTGGGCTATCTTACTCCTAGCAATATTCCTTCATTACGCCAGCAAACCATTCCCGACATTAGACCAATGTTGTCCGATGTCACTGATCAAATCGCCATATTCACCACATGAAATAAAATATATACAAAAGAGGGGTGAATCTTGTAACAATCTCCCAGAGATGAACTGGGGATTGAGGATCTCAATGAAATGTACAGGATACTAAGAGGCCGAGATGGAGTGGATGTGGAGAGGACGTTTCCACTAGGAGGAGAACTAGAACACGATGGCACGGCCTCAGACTGAAGAGACGATCCTTGAAAACTGAGATGAGGAGGAATCTCTTCAGCCAGAAGGTGGTGAATCTGTGGAACTCTTTGCCGCAGAAGGTTGTGGAGGCCAAGTCACTGAGTGTCTTTAAGTCAGAGATAGACAGGTTCTTGATTAATGAGGGGATCAGGGGTGATGGGGAAAAGGCAGGAGAATGGAGATGAGAAACATATTAGCCATGATCAAATGGCAGAGCAGACCCGATGGGCCGAATGGCCTAATTCGGCTCCTGTATCTGATGGCTTTATGGAGGGGTAGGGTTAAAAGTGAGTATAGTGCATCGCACTGGGGAGCAGCTCTGTTAAAGGATTATTGTCGAAGCAGTAACCCATCACTGCACAGTATCCATTCATGGCGTGGCGACTAAAATCTTTCAACATGGGCAGCACGGTTGCGCAGTGGGTTAGCCCTGCTGCCTCACGGCGCCGAGGTCCCAGGTTCGTCCTGGCTCTGGGTCACTGTCCGTGTGGAGTTTGCACATTCTCCCCGTGTTTGCGTGGGTTTCGGCCCCACAACCCAAAGATGTGTAGGCTAGATGGATTGGCCACGCTAAATTGCCCCCTAATTGGAAAAAATGGATTGAGTACTCTAAATATTTTTTTAAAAATTTAAAATCTTTCAACATCTTTTCACTTCCTTCAATTGGAGGCCTCTTTACCCTACATATTAACGGAGCGACCCAGAAGGAAAAAACAGTTCAAACCAGTATCTCCCCGTTTTACTCTTTTTTTCATTCTGGGGAGGCTAGAGAATTTTAATTTTTAAGGACTGTTTTTCTGCAGGATTTTATACTCAATTTTGATGTGGTCACAGATAGTGTCAGGCCAAGTCTAGAATCATGCCCTTAGTCAAATGGACTGCCATGGCTTAATGTCCATGTGATTAAAATTTTAGAAAACTGATGAAGTGCATTGATTCATATGGTGTGGAGTTTATCACTGGATCAGGGCACAATATCCAAGCCAGCACTTTGGGCAAAATCTTCTTACAGCCTTTGAAAATATTCTCTCATCAAGGACAAACATGACTCTTGTCCCTGCTGGTCTGAGAGTCTGGCCTGTCTTCCAAGAGACAGGCATGGTGTAGCACGGTGGCACAATGGTTAGCACCACAGCCTCACAGTGCCAGGGACCCAGGTTCAATTCTGGCCTTGAGAAATTGCGTGGCGTCTGCACGTTCTCCCCGTGTCTGCGTGGATTTCCTCCGGGTGCTCCGGTTTCCCCGACAATGGGCCCCCATCCAATGAGTGGCAGCAGCTAGATTCCTGAGGCTCTAAGTCCAATCAGAGGGCCCTTGCTTTGGAAGACTAGCAGCCCCACCGGTAGAGGATGGAATCTGCTTAGGCCACATGGAGAACACAGGGGCACCTCAAAATGGAGGCACCATAGGAAACATCCATAAAATTCAAACCTTATGAAAGACAAAGCCAGTCAGGCCCTGGGAGGTGAGTGGAAACCCCTTCGGAGGAATCGTGTGGGCTGATGGTGTGATCTTTTCTGCCCATGGCTCCATCATTGGGACATGGAGCTCCCAGCTCTGATGGAAGTCTCTCTCCCACCCCCAAGACTGGCAACTGGAGGCTGCCTCTCCGCCGAACTGCCAATCTCAGCGCTTAGCAGGAAGTCATTCAAACACCAAAAATATCCTGATGGATTCCTCCCCAAACCCCGCATTAGCTTGCTAACTGGTCACTTTTGGCTAATTATTCACCTGCCTCTACTGAAGTCACCGGCGGGGTGGTGGCAGTGCATCGACCCATTGGCCCAAAGCTTTAACCTGTAAGTTTACTCCTGACCCAATCTTCAAACCTGCCTCCATGGGATGGGAAATATTCCATGCTTCATTACCAAGGGAGTGCTGCACCATTGGCGATGCCATTTTTCAACTGAGACAATATACAAAGGATCCTTCTGTTCCCTCAAGGGGATATCAAAGAGCTCATGGCAAGATTCAAAAAAGAGCCGGTAAGTCCTATCTAATAATCAACAATATGAAAATATCATTGAAGCCTTAGACCAAACCACACTCCGCTGCTTCATCAATGACCTTCCCTTGATCATAAGGTCAAAAGTGGGGATATCCACTGACAATTGCACCATGCTGGGTTCAACTTGCAACTCCTTGAATAATGAAGCAATCCGTGCCTCTTGCAGGAATTCCTGGACAACATTCATCCTTAGGCTAATAAGTGGCAAATAATATTCATGGATGACAAATCAGTGCCAGGCAATGGCCATCTCCAAAAAGAAAGAATCTAACCACCTCCCCTTGACATTCAATGGCATTCCCATTGTTAAATTCCCAACCATCAATATCCTGGGGGTTACCATTGACCAGAAACTGAACTGGACCAGTCATAAAAATATTGTGGCCACAAGAGCAGGTCAGAGACTGGGAATTATGTGGAGAACAACTCACCCCCTGACTCCCAAAAGCTGTCCACCACCTACAAGGCACAAAACAGGAGTGTGATGGAATACTTGCCTGGATTGAGCTCCAATAACACTCAAGAAGCTCGACATGATCTAGAAGAAAGCATCTCATCCAAAACCTTAAACATTTATTCCCTCAAGAATTGGAACACAGTGGTGACAGTATATGTCACCTGCAGGGTGCACTGCAGCCATGATTTACTGTCTGTTGCTTAGACTATTCTCAGCACTGAGAAAGACAGAAGGGTGGAGAAGATCATTGGAGTATGGAAGTTCCTGGAAATTTGGTATTCATGTGCATGCTGTTGGGGGACACAATCATTGAGAATCCGATCTCTTGGTTTAAGGAAGCCATTGGGTCTCAACTCAAGCTTTTTAAAAATAAACTTAGAGTACCCAATTATTTATTTCCAATTAAGGGGCAATTTAGCGTGGCCCCCTGCCCACCTTTTTGGATTGTGGGGGTGAGACCCACGCAGACAAAGGGAGAATGTGCAAACTCCACAAGGACAGTGACCCGGGGCTGGGATCGAACCCGGGTCCTTGGTGCCGTGAAGCAGCAGTGCTTACTTTACCCTGCTTTTTCTCTCTCTCTCTACAGATGCTGCATGATTTGCTTAGTTTTCCCAGCATTTTCGATTTTCTTTTTTTTTAAACTTAGAGTACCCAATTAATTTTTTTCAATTAAGGGGCAATTTAGCGTGGCCAATCCACTTAACCTGCAGATCTTTGGGTTGTGGGGGCGAAACCCACACAGACATGGGGAGAATGTGCAAACTCCACACAGACAGTGACCCAGGGCTGGGATTGAGGGTCTCAACTCAGAATACCCATTCCTGGGAGGTAGTTTATGTGGTAGAAACTATCCTTTTTTGTAGTGATTGGTGATTGGAGGCAGGAGTGTTAATTGAGGTTATCGGGCGGGGGGCGGGGGGGGGGGGGGGGGGGTAATTTCATAATGTAAGAGTGGACAAACTCCAACCAAAACCAATTGCAATATAATTTAAAGGCAAGCACCTAATGGTGAAGATATTCAATTCTTCATACTTGGGTTCCAGCAAGGCTGGCATCTATTGCCCGTCACTAACAACCAAACTTGCTTTGAACATTTCAGGGGTGAAAGACCAAGAGTCAGAGGCTAGCCACACGTGGCATGGGACTGGGGTCATAGACAGGCCAGACAGGCCAGGGTAAGGACAGAATTTCCTCGCCTCGGGCATTTGTGAACCAGTTGGGGTTTTATGACAATCTGACAACTGTTGCCACCGACACAGAATTTTCTTTTGCAAATTTCAAAAACGGCTGAATTTAAATTCTCAAACGGCCACAGTGGGATTTGAACACCCACCCTCTGGATTTATTGAACTATCATTCACAGGGCACACATAGTCACTAACCTATCAAATGGCCTCCCTGGTACACATTGAGAAATTTCACGTGCAGAGAGTATATTCACTTGGGGGGGTGGGGGGGTGCGGGGGAAGTGTTGGACACAGCTCTTACGCGTTGTTGTCTGTGCTCCTTGATGTGTTGGGTAGGCTGGGTCGAGGTGAACTGTACTTGATGCAGTGTAGCGAGAGACAGACCTTCAACACTTGATAAAATGCAACACGATTTTATTCAACATCCAAACTATTATACATGTTCAACTGTGGGTCGACACGATGCTAACTTGAGTGGAGACCTGACACTAGCCTGACCAGACTAACTTTTTAAAAAATCTATATTTTATTCAAGTTTTTTGGCCAAACATAACAATACGTAGTGTTTCTTTTACACAACAATAAAGCAATATAAATAACCGTGGCCAGTTTTAAACAAATAAATAAGTAATATATAAACAAAAACAAAAAACAAAACTAAATGGCAACTGCCTTGTCCAAAATAAATACTCTCCAAAAATACAATCCAGCAATCCAATATACAATTACATATACCAAATGCCTATACATATACAATAACCTCCCTGAGAGTCCGTCCGATTCCTCCCCACCCCCCCTCCCCCCTGGGTTGCTGCTGTTGTCTACTTCTTTTCCATTCCCTCTATCTTTCTGTGAGGTAGTCGACGAACGGTTGCCACCGCCTGGTGAACCCCTGAGCCGAACCCCTTAACACAAACTTAATCCGTTCTAACTTTATGAACCCTGCCATATCGTTTATCCAGGTCTCCACCCCCGGGGGTTTGGCTTCCTTCCACATTTACAATATCCTGCGCCGGGCTACAAGGGACGCAAAGGTCAACACGTCAGCCTCTCTCGCCTCCTGCACTCCCGGCTCTTCTGCAACCCCAAATATAGCCAACCCCCAGCTTGGTTCGACCCGGACCCCCACCACCTTCGAAAGCACCTTTGCCACCCCCACCCAGAACCCCTGTAGTGTCGGGCATGACCAGAACATGTGGGTGTGATTCGCTGGGCCTCTCGAGCATCTCGCACACCTATCCTCTACCCCCAAAAATTTACTAAGCCGTGCTCCAGTCATATGCGCCCTGTGTAGCACCTTAAATTGTATCAGGCTTAGCCTGGCACAAGAGGACGATGAGTTTACCCTACGTAGGGCATCAGCCCACAGCCCCTCCTCAATCTCCTCCCCCAGTTCTTCTTCCCATTTCCCTTTCAGCTCATCTACCATGATCTCCCCCTCGTCCCTCATCTCCCTGTATATGTCCGCCACCTTACCGTCCCCCACCCATGTCTCTGAGATCACTCTATCCTGCACTTCCTGCGTCGGGAGCTGCGGGAATTCCCTCACCTGTTGCCTCGCAAAAGCCCTCAATTGCATATACCGAAATGCATTCCCTTGGGGCAACCCATATTTCTCCGTCAGCGCTCCCAGACTCGCAAACGTCCCATCTACAAATAGATCTCTTAATTGTACTACCCCAGCTCTTTGCCATGCTCCAAATCCCCCATCCATTCTCCCAGGAACAAACCTATGGTTATTTCTTATCGGGGACCGCACCATGGCTCCCGTCCTTCCCCATTGCCGTCTCCACTGCCCCCAAATTTTCAATGTAGCCACCACCACCGGGCTTGTGGTGTATTTCTTTGGTGAGAACGGCAACGGCGCCGTCACCATTGCTTGCAGGCTAGTCCCCCTGCAGGACGCCCTCTCCAATCTCTTCCACGCCGCTCCCTCCCCTTCTCCCATCCACTTACACACCATTGAAACATTGGCGGCCCAGTAGTACTCACTTAGGCTCGGTAGTGCCAGCCCCCCCCTGTCCCTACTACGCTACAAGAATCCCCGCCTCACTCTCGGGGTCTTCCCGGCCCACACAAAACTCATAATGTTCTTCTCAATTCTTTTGAAAAAAGCCTTCGTGATCACCACCGGGAGGCACTGGAACACAAAAAGGAATCACCATTTTAACCGCCTGCACCCTACCTGCCAGTGACAGGGACACCATGTCCCATCTCTTGAAATCCTCCTCCATCTGTTCCACCAACCGTGTTAAATTAAGCCTATGTAATGTACCCCAATTCTTGGCTATCTGGATCCCCAGGTACCGGAAGTCCCTTGTTACCTTCCTCAACGGTAAATCCTCTATCTCTCTGCTCTGCTCCCCCGGATGCACCACAAATAACTCACTTTTCCCCATGTTCAATTTATACCCTGAAAAATCCCCAAACTTCCCAAGTATCCGCATTATCTCTGGCATCCCCTCCGCCGGGTCCGCCACATATAGCAACAAATCATCCGCATACAGAGATACCCGGTGTTCTTCTCCCCCCCTAAGTACTCCCCTCCACTTCCTGGAACCCCTCAATGCTATGGCCAGGGGTTCAATCGCCAGTGCAAACAATAACGGGGACAGAGGACATCCCTGCCTCGTCCCTCTATGGAGCCGAAAATAGTCAGACCCCCGTCCATTCGTGACCACGCTCGCCATCGGGGCCCTATACAGCAACTGTACCCACCTGATATACCCATCCCCAAAGCCAAATCTCCTCAACACCTCCCACAAATAATCCCACTCCACTCTATCAAATGCTTTCTCGGCATCCATCGCCACCACTATCTCCGCTTCCCCCTCTGGTGGGGGCATCATCATTACCCCTAGCAGCCTCCGTATATTTGTATTTAGCTGTCTCCCATTCACAAACCCAGTTTGGTCCTCATGGACCACCCCCGGGACACAACCCTCTATCCTCATTGCCATTACCTTGGCCAGAATCTTAGCATCCACATTCAGGAGGGAAATGGGCCTGTATGACCCGCATTGCAGCGGGTCTTTTTCCTTCTTTAGGAGGAGCGATATCGTTGCCTCTGACATAGACGGGGGCAGCTGCCCCCTTTCCCTCGCCTCATTAAAGGTTCTCATCAGTAGCGGGGCCAGCAAGTCCATATATTTCTATAGAATTCAACTGGGAGTCCGTCTGGTCCCGGGGCCTTCCCAGCCTGCATGCTTCCAATCCCTTTCACTACTTCCTCCATCTCAATCTGTGCTCCCAGCCCCACTCTCTCCTGTTCCTCCACCTTAGGAAATTCCAGCTGATCCAGAAAGCACAACATTCTCTCCTTCCCGTCCGGGGGCTGCGCTTCATATAATCTTTCATAAAATGCGTGTCTTTTAAAAAACATTTAGATAGTTACATGGGTAAGATGGGTATAGAGGGTTATGGGCCAAGTGCGGGCAACTGGGACTAGCTTAATGGTAAAAACTGGGCGGCATGGACTGGTTGGGCCGAAGGGCCTGTTTCCATGCTGTAAACTTCTATGATTCTATGAAATGCCTTGAACACTCCATTCACTTTCTCCGCTCCCCGCTCCATCTCTCCCTCCTCATCTCTCACCCCCCCTATCTCCCTTGCTGCTCCCCTTTTCCTCAGTTGGTGGGCCAACAACCTACTCGCCTTCTCCCCATATTCGTACTGTACACCCTGTGCCTTCCTCCATTGTGCCTCTGCAGTACCCGTAGTCAACAAGTCAAATTCTACATGTAGCCTTTGCCTTTCCCTGTATAGTCCCTCCTCCGGTGCCTCCGCATATTGTCTGTCCACCCTCAGAAGTTCTTTCAACAACCGCTCCCTTTCCTTACCCTCCTGCTTTCCTTTATGTGCCCTAATAGATATCAGCTCCCCTCTAACCACTGCCTTCAGTGCCTCCCAGACCACTCCCACCTGTACCTCCCCATTATCATTAAGTTCCAAGTACCTTTCAATACACCCCCTCACCCTTAAACACACACCCTCATCTGCCAATAATCCCATGTCCATTCTCCAGGGTGGAAGCTGTTGTTTTTCTTCCCCTATCTCCAGGTCCACCCAATGTGGAGCATGATCCGAGATGGCTATAGCCGTGTACTCCGTCCCCGTCACCTTTGGGATCAGTGCCCTTCCCAAAACAAAAAAATCTATTCGTGAAAATACTTTATGTACATAGGAGAAAAACGAAAACTCCTTACTCCTAGGTCTACTAAATCTCCAGGGATCTACTCCTCCCATCTGCACCATAAAATCCTTAAGCACCCTAGCTGCAGCCGGCCTCCTTCCGGTCCTGGACCTCGATCTGTCCAGCCCTGGGTCCAGCACCGTATTAAAGTCTCCACCCATTACCAACTTCCCCACTTCTAGGTCCGGGATTCGTCCTAACATACGCCTCATAAAATTGGCATCATCCCAGTTCGGGGCATACACGTTCACTAATACCACCGCCTCCCCTTGCAGTTTGCCACTCACCATCACGTATCTGCCCCCACTATCCGCCACTATAGTCTTTGCCTCAAACATTACCCGCTTCCCCACTAGTATGGCCACCCCCCTGTTTTTTGCATCTAGTCCCGAATGAAACACCTGCCCCACCCATCCTTTGCGAAGTCTAACCTGGTCTGTCAGCTTCAGATGCGTCTCCTGAAGCATAACCACATCTGCCTTATGTTTCTTTAGGTATGCGAGTACCCGTGCCCTCTTAATCGGCCCGTTCAGCCCTCTCACATTCCACGTGATCAACCGGGTTGGGGGGCTCTTTACCCCCCCCCCCTTGACGACTAGCCATTTCCTTTTTCAATCCAGCTCCTCACCCGGTTCCCACGTAGCTGTATCCCCCCCAGGCGGCGCCCCCCCGCCCCGACCCCCCCCTCCCATACCAGCACCCCCTTCTCCCCAGCAGCAGCAACCCAGTTAACCCCCCGCCCCCCCCCGCTAGATCCCAAGCTAGCGTAATTGCACCCCCCATGTTGCTCCCAGAAGTCAGCAAACTCTGGCCGACCTCGGCTTCCCCCCGTGACCTCGGCTCACACTGTACGAGGCCCCCTCCTTCCTGCTTTCCTGTTCCCGCCATGATTACCATAGCGCGGGAACAAAGCCCGCGCTTCCCCTTTTGGCCCCGCCCCCAATGGCCGGTGCCCACAGCTCCTCATCCTCCCTCACCCCCTCCCCCACGACCTGGGGAAGAGAGAGAAGTTACAGGGTCGCAGGTTTAACAATCTGGGAAGTCCTCTCTTCCCCCTTTTCCCCCCATTCATCCCACAAATTCACCCCCCCACTTTTGTCCCAAACGTTCTTTTTCTGGCCCGCTCACTCCAGCTTCTCCTCGACAATAAATGTCCATGCCTCGTCTGCCGTTTCGAAATAGTGGTGTTTCCCTAGATGTGTGACCCACAGTCTTGCCGGTTGCAACATTCCGAATTTGACCTTCCTTTTATGCAACACCGCCTTGGCCCGATTAAAGCTTGCCCTCCTTCTCGCCACCTCCGCACTCCAATCTTGATACACGCGGATCACCGCATTCTCCCACCTACTGTTCCGAGTTTTCTTGGCCCATCTGAGGACCATCTCTCTGCTCTTGTATCGGAGGAATCTCACAACTATTGCTCGAGGAATTTCTCCAGCCCTCGGTCTTCGCGCCATAACCCGATAGGCTCCCTCCACCTCCAGCGGACCTGTCGGGGCCTCCGATCCCATTAACGAATGCAGCATCGTGCTCACATATGCCCCGACGTCCGCCCCTTCTGCACCTTCGGGAAGACCAAGAATCCTTAAGTTCTTCCTCCTCGCATTGTTCTCCAGCACCTCCAGCCTTTCCACACACCTTTTGTGTTGTGCCTCATGGATCTCCGTTTTCACCACCAGGCCCTGTATGTCGTCCTCATTCTCAGCAGCCTTTGCCTTCACAACCCGAAGCTCCTGTTCCTGGGTCTTTTGCTCCTCCTTTAGCCCCTCAATCGCTTGTAATATCGGGGCCAACATCTCCTTCTTCATCTCCTTTTTGAGTTCATCTACGCAACGCCGCAGGAACTCTTGTTGGTCAGGGTCCCATATTAAACTGCCTCCTTCCGACGCCATCTTGCTTTGTGCCTGCCTTCCTGGCCGCTGCTCTTGAGGATCCACCGCAATCCGGCTACTTTCCTCTCTTTTTTCCATCCGTGTCCAGGGGGGATTCCCTTCTGGATTACCACACAGTGTTATTTGCCGTTAAAATTGCCGATGGGGCTCCTATTAAGAGTCCAAAAGTCCGTTCCACCGGGAGCTGCCGAAACGTGCGACTTAGCTGGTCATCGCCGCACCCGGAAGTCCTGACCAGACTAACTTAGCTACCACATGGTGTAGGCACTGGCTAGCTCACGAGCTCTGACTGTCTCAGAGGCTGGGTCCCGAGAGAGCGGGAAAACTGGTGCCCTCTGGCTTTATAGTGGTCATGTCCTGTCTGGTGATTGGCTGCTCTGTTCTGTGTGCTTACTGGTCATCCTGTGTGTCAATCACTGCCTGTCTGCACTCCATTGTATACATAGATGTATATTATGACACTCCTCTGCCTGTGTACAGCAGGATATCACACAGGAAGTAATTAGCAGAATGGCTGATTACCATCGGTCAGTAGGCCGGATTTTCTGGCTCTGCCCACTGACAGGATCGTCCGTTCCCACTAAAAGTCAACGGACGTTTAGCTGGGCCTGCATGTCTCCCACGCTGGTTCCAACAAAGGCTGGGCCGTAAAATCCCAAGAAGAAAGAAACACAACCATTTAACAAACTTATTTAACTGGAGCAACAACATACCTATTTTTGTGAGGGCCACGAAGAATCCAGCACAAGTTGAAGGATAGAAATAAATAACATTTATTTACAATAACATATATGTATACACAACAGCAACTCCCTTGCTGCTCACTCCTCTCTAGCTGGTTCCAAACTGGCCAGCTTTATTTATGCAGGGAATCTGCTAATGATTTCTCCGCCCCCTCATTGGGGAAGCTCATACTCCCAAAGGATTGTGGGAATGCAATTAGTCCCCAGCCAGTGGTAGCAGGCAGTTATAACATCCCTCCCCGCAAAGTCCAAGGAATCCACCGAAGACCCTAGCGAAGGAGGGCGTCGGACTCATTTTGCCGCAGGCAGGACACCATTTGCACAAGGCGCTGGATCGGGCGGCGTGTAACGAGATGGAGAATGGCGCTTCCGTGATGAACGCCATATCAGTTAGACTACCATGGCCCATGGGCCTGGGGACTCCCCCTCTGCAGCGCCCTGTGTCTCCATCTCTGAGTCGGAGTCCGCTGCCTCCGTCATCTCGGCATCTCTATCTCCACGCAATGAGCTGCACAAGCTTTGAGTGCGGCACCAGAGGAAGATTGTGAGGAATACTCCCCACTGTGTCTGGTCTCTGTGGCTATAGAAATGAGCTCCGGGGGGCAGGGAATCTTTGGAAGAGATGGTCTTCTGGACCAAACGTGGTCTACATGCATGCGCTGGAGACAACCCTGGGCTTGCACTTGGTAAGAGATAGGGCCCGTTCGGCAAAAGATAACGCCAGGGACCCACTGGGCACCACCAGTAAAATTTCAAACGAACACTGGGTCACCGGGCGCAAACTGCCGAATTGGCCGATGCCGAGAAAAACCATGTCCCTGCCGTTCTTGAGTGCGGCGGACTTTTGCGCCAATGTCCAGGAAAACCATGCTAAGGCGGGTGCGAAGTCTCCGGCCCATTAGGAGTTCTGCGGGAGCTACCCCAGTCACCACATGTGGAGTGGTCCTATATGGAAACAAAAAACGAGCCAGTCTCGTGTCCATAGATGCGGAAGACTGCTTCTTTAGGCCTCGTTTGAATGTCTGCACTGCGTGCTCCGCCAACCCATTGGAAGCCGGGTGATATGGAGCAGTGCGGATATGGTGTATGCCGTTCATCTTCATGAACCTCGCAAACTCCTCACTTGTGAACGGAGCGCCGTTGTCTGTGACCAGCACCTCGGGGAGGCCATGTGTACTGAAAGACAAACGCATCTTCTCGATTGTTACGCAGGACGTTGTGCTTACCATCTTATCATAGAATTTACAGTGCAGAAGGAGGCCATTTGGCCCATCGAGTCTGCACCGGCTCTTGGAATGAGCACCCCACCCAAGGTCAACACCTCCACCCCATCCCCATAACCCAGTAACCCCACCCAACACTAAGGGCAATTTTGGACACTAAGGGCAATTTATCATGGCCAATCCACCTAACCTGCACATCTTTGGACTGTGGGAAGAAACCGGAGCACCCGGAGGAAACCCATGCACACACGGGGAGGATGTGCAGACTCCGCACAGACAGTGACCCAAGCCGGATTCGAACCTGGGACCCTGGAGCTGTGAAGCAATTGTGCTATCCACAATGCTACCGTGCTGCCCGCGAACCCTCTATGCACCTCTAACTATTTAGACTGGGCATCGATTAATAGAAGGAACATGGATTCTTGAAAAGGGCCGGCGAAATCCGCATGCAAGCTCGCCCAAGGCCACCCTGGTCATTCCCAGTGATGTAGGGGCGCGGCCGGCGGAAGCGTCTGATGCTCCTGGCAAATGGAGCAGTTTTGAGCCACCTTCTCAATGTCGGTGTCGAGGCCTGGCCACCAGACATAACTCCGGGCCAACATTTTCATCTTGGTCACGCCCGGATGCCCATTGTGCAAGTCCCTTAGTATCAGCTCCTGTCCTTTTTCCGGGACAATCACACGCGTCCCCCACAAGAGGATACCGTCTTTCACGCTAAATTCTGACAGCTTGGAGGAAAATGCCCGCAACTCGCCTGGGAGCTGTCTATGCTGTCCACCATACAGGACTATGTGCCGAACCTTTGACAGGACTGGCTCCGCCTGGGTCCACACACGGATCTGTGATGCCGTGACAGGCAAGGTGTCCATAGAATTTAGCGTTGCAACCACCTCACCGGTCATGGGGGTTGACATGGGGCCGGTCGATAAAGGCAATCGGCTCAGTGCTTCAGCATTCGCTATCTGGGTTCCTGGTTTGTGCTCCAGAGAATACTCGTATGCAGCGAGCAACAACGCCCAGCGCTGGATCCGTGCGGAAGCAATGGGCGGTATTGGCTTATCCTCTCCGAAAAGTCCCAGCAAAGGCTTATGATCAGTCACGATAGTGAAGTGGCGGCCATACACATACTGGGGGAAGCGTTTCACCGCGAAAACCACTGCCAGGCCCTCCTTCTCGATCTGCGCGTACTTCTTTTCCGCTGCAGACAATATGCGGGAGGCAAAAGCTATCGGCCGCTCGGCCCCGTTCTCCATCTTGTGGGACAGGACGGCCCCAATACCATACGGGGATGCATCACACATGACGAGCAAAGGCTTTCCAGGATCATAGTGGGTCAGTAACCCAGACAACGACAATTGTTGTTTTACCCGCCGGAAAGCGGTTCCTTGCAGCTGACCCCAAATCCAGGTGTGATTCTTCTTCAGCAGAAGGTGCAACAGGGCCAGCGTAGTTGCCAGATTGGGTAGGAACTGCCCATAATAGTTTACGAGGCCGAGAAAAGAACAAAGATGCGAAGTGTCAGTCGGGGCGGGGGCCTGTTGAATTGCGTGCACCTTCTCTGCGACGAGGTGCAAACCTTCGCGGTCACCCGATAACCCAGGTAGATTACTTCCTTCGCCTGAAAGATGCACTTTGTGCGACGTAAATGGACTCCAGCCTCTGAAAAGCGTCTAAGGACAGCCTCCAAATTTTCCAAAAGTTCCTGTTCCGACGTCCCTGTAATCAAAATGTCGTCTAAGTAGACAGCGACACGCGGTAAACCTCTCAAGATGCCCTCCATGACACGTTGAAAAATACACGGGCAACCGTGTATATTCATACAGGCCCCAGTATGTATTAATAGTTACATATTGCCGGAAGGCAGGGTCCAGATCCAACTGTAGGTAGGCGTGACTCATGTCTAATTTCATGAGCGAGAGTCCACCTGCAAGCTTCACGTAGAGATCCTCTATGCGAGGTATTAGATATCGGTCGAGCCGGGAAGCCGTATTCACTGTAAGTTTATAGCCACCGCACAAGCGAACTGTGGCATCAGGCTTCATTACAGGTACAATTGGTGCTGCCCAGTCAGCGAAATGGACGGGCCTGATAATACCCAAGGTCTCCAAATGAGTGAACTCCCCTTCTACCTTCTAGAGCAAGGCGTAAGGCACTGGGCGCGTCCGGAAATAGTGCGGCGTGGCTCCTGGGTCGACTTGGATATGGGCTACGGCCCCTTTTATTTTCCCCAAACCGGGCTGGAATACATCTGGGTACCGTCCTAACACCTCAGTCAACCCTCCAGAGCCTGTTTGAAGGATGTGCTGCCACTGCAGCCGCAAATGGCGCAACCAGTCCCGACCCAACAGGCTGGGCCCGTGGCCGCGCACCACGATAAGTGGGAAACGCCCCTCCTGGCGTCCATAAACAACAGGGGTCATCGTAGTTCCTGCAATGTCCAATGGTTCCCCCGTGTAGGTGGCCAACCTGGCCTGTGTGTCGGTTAATGTAAGGGTCTGTATACCCTGCTTGATGCGGTCGAATGTCCTCTGGGTGATCACGGAGACCGCTGTGCCAGTATCCAACTCCATCTCAAGCGGGTGACCATTGACCCGTACTGTCACCTTAATGGGGGCCACACAGGGAGCTGCCACACAATGCAGCTGCAGGCAGTCGTCCTCCATCTCCACATCCTCGGGAGTAGTCGCCGCAGGTTCATCCAAATGGGAAGGTACGGCCCCTGGGCTGGCCCCAGTTTCTGTCGGAACGATGGTGCCTCTGGCGCCCCCAGGACTGGCATCCGCGACGGGATCGGCGCCCACAAGTCCGACATGGACATGGCTCCTTATCCATTGGTTCTGGCGAAGACTCCTTTCGGGGAGGATCATCTGACGGCCACTGGCGTCGATCCAGACGTCGCCTCACCCAAGGTGCCCGAGGGGTGCGGGGAGATGCTTTTGGACAGAAGGGGTTGCACCCCAAGGCGTGCACCTCCATTCCCTGCAGCTCCTGAACTCCCCGTTCTGCGCTTTCTCTGGACAATACTATTTGAATGGCCGTTGAAAAATCAATGTTGGCTCAGCTAAGAACTTTCTGTGGGTGGCTGCATTGTTAATACCGCAAACCAAACGATCGCATAACATTTCTGACAAGGTCTCACCATAGTCACAGTACTCCGCAATCCTGCGTAGTCTGGATAGAAAATCGGCAAGGGATTCTCCTGGGGTCCTCTCAGCAGTACTAAACCGGTAATGCTGGACTATCGTGGACTGGGTTGGGTTAAAATGTTGCCCCACTAAGTTCACCAAACGCCTTGGTGTCCGGCGTAGCTGGGTATTAAAGGTTCCTAATCACCCTAAATGTATGCGGGCCGCAGGCAGTGAGCAAAATGACCACCTGGCGCTCATTTTAGGTGATTTGTTTGCCCGGAAATAGTAACGCATTGTGTGTACTGGTTCCAACTTTCCAGCGCAGCATCAAAAACTTCCAAACGTCCATACAGAGGCATGGTGTAACAGACAGCTATCCACTTTAACCCTCGTCGCCAGTTTTGTGAGGGCCACGAAGAATCCAGCACGAGTTGAAGGATAGAAAGAAATAACATTTATTTACAATACAACAGCAGCAGCAACTACCTTGCTGCTCACTCCTCTCTAGCTGGTTCCAAACTGGCCAGCTTTATTTATGCAGGGAATCTGCTAATGATTTCTCTGCCCCCCCCTCACTGAGGAAGCTCATGCTCCCAAAGGATTGTGGGATTGCCATTAGTCCCCAGCCAGTGGTAAGCAGGCCGGTTATAACACCTATCTACCTTGCCCAAGAATGTAGTAGGCCCTGAACATCATGTTTGCAATAGGGGACGATTAACTACAAATGAATGCAATATTATGTATAAAGCAACTCAAATGGGCGTTAACAATCTCTTCATGAGTTTCAGTGTGACTGCCCATGTTGATATAAGTTGCTGCTCAATACTTAACTAATAATGAGTCATTTCAGTACAAGGGTCACGATCTGACAACCTTCCTGATATAATAAGCAATTGAAATTACTCATTGTGACCTTCACACCTTTACACGTTCAATACATTGGAGGCTTGTGGAGAGTAAAGGA
This sequence comes from Scyliorhinus torazame, assembly GCF_047496885.1. Lineage (NCBI taxonomy): Eukaryota > Metazoa > Chordata > Chondrichthyes > Carcharhiniformes > Scyliorhinidae > Scyliorhinus > Scyliorhinus torazame. Next base: position 149,735,569 of record NC_092718.1, on the reverse strand, counting down.
TTGACATCAGAAGCTGATGTAACAATGATATAATAGTAAAGTAAGTAAAGTGGTTTAATCCCAGATGATCATAGGCTGCTGTCCCCTTTGAGAGGGGGAGCTGACTGGTGGTGGTTTAATTTGAAGATCACCACACCTCAGGCAAGGGGCAAGGTTGAGAAGTTGGGGCTTTCCTGAATAACTTCAGCCGGTACCGGGATTGAACCCGCGCTGAGGTATGTTCATGATTGAAGCTAATTTATAAAGTTGATTATGTTGATGACGAGCAGTACAGTGACACATTCAAGAGAGGAGTTTCCAAGGTTATTTAAAAGCTTGGTAAAACTGAAGACCAAATATCATGTTACCCGAGGAGCTGATGCTCAACCAGTTTGCCTATTCACACTGAGAAAGGTTCCTTACCCAATCTCGGTCAATGTCAAGGGTGAAATGGAGAACATTCTTAGAATTTCATAGAATTTACAGTGCAGAAGGAGGCCATTTGGCCCATCGTGTCTGCACTGGCTCTTGGAAAGAGCACCCCACCCAAGCCCACACCTCCACCCTATCCCTGTAACCCAGTAACCCCACCTTACCTTTTTGGACACTACGGGGCAATTTATCATGGCCAATCCAACTAACCTGCACATATTTGTACTGTGGGAGCAAACCGAAGCACCCGGAGGAAACCCACGCAGACACGGGGAGAAAGTGCAGACTCCGCATAAACAGTGACCCAAGCCGGGAATCGAACCTGGGACCCTGGAGCTGTGAAGCAACTGTGCTAACCAGTGTGCTACCGTGCAGCCCAGCAGTAGGGTTATCACTCCAATAACCACACCAAATAAATGATGCTCAGGAATGGTTAAAAAGTCAAATGGCTCAATTAGAATCGGCATCGACTTGACTCAACTAAACAAATCAGTGGAATATGAAATCTACCCAATGGTACCAGTGGATGAGAGCCTTGGCCTCTGGACAAAGAATCCAGACTGCTGACCACTTTGAAAATACTTTTCGGTCAATATGGCTTTAATAGATATCATTTGGTCTGGTATCTGCTCCTGAAATATTCCGGAGAACAATGTCTCAGATCCTAGAAGGCATGGGCGGATTAATATCCCAAATGGATGACACACTCGTACACAGCTCCACGAGGGATGATCATAATCAGAGAGTGAGATCAGCCCTGACAGTTCGGCAGGAAACAGGTTTAACATTGAATGAAAAACGCGAGTTTACAAAGCCTATGATTACATTGTGCAATCCTCAGGAGTAATAGTCCATCCACAGAAAACAAAGGTGATTAGACAATTTCCACAACCCAGGAATGTTACGGAGCTACAAATATTCCTCAGGATAGACAACCCGACAATCCAGTTTCTAATGAATTTGGCAGAAATCAACGAGACGTTGATATGATGTCACCAGTGTTGTTGGATGTGTTCCAGCAAAATACTTTTGAGATGATCAAAGATCTTCTAATTTCCCTGGAAATATTAGCATACTACAACCCAGAACTGCTGTCCATAGCAGCAGCAGATACATCGGAGGCGATTTTCCGACCCAGTTCCGCCGTGGACGCAAATCCCGTTATGGCCACTAACTCTTGTGAGAGGGCCATAGCGGGATTTGCGTCGGCGATACCTCACTTTGAGATCTTCCCATCCCTCCCACTGCTGATACAATCAAGGTCACTCCCAGCGAGGGCATAACGTGATTACCATGTATTTAAATGCATTCGAGTATTCAAAAACAGCTTTCCCTGTTACTTCCAGGTTTGCCACATGTTAACACCCCCCCCCCCCCCCACCCACCAGAAAGACTTCACGCCGGCGGGAATCAGCACTGATTTACCAAAATGGAAACCAATTGTGATGACCACGCTGGGGATTCGGAGGTGAGTATAGCCCCAGCTGGTAAGGGACATGGGATGGGCCGTGCCTTGGCATAGCCCCCTGGCTCTGGCAGCCTACCAACTGGCAGCACCAGGTCGACAGTGCCAGATTAGCATTGCCAGGATTGGGGCCAGGGGGAGGGGACTTCAGGGTGCCCCTTTGGGCACTTCCAATTATATGGGTGGTGGGCAGCAATGGTGGGGGAGTTCAGGGGGTGAATGCCTGAATTGGTGGGAGTGAGGGGGGGCATGCCCACACTGGTAGGGGTGAAGGGGGATGCCCACATTGGTGGGGGGCAGGAGGCTCCAATGCTCCGATGTCGGCGATGATGGGTGAGGCGGGATGGTAGCGGGGTATCTTTGACTTCAATTTGACTCTGGATGCCCTTTTAAAAATGTTGCCCCGATCTCTGAATCCCAGCTTTGTCGGCGAGTTTAGTCCTTGTCCTGCCCAGCTGACTGTGTGATCCTCGCCAGCACCTTCAAGTTGCACAGAGTGTCCCTCGATCTGGCTCGAAAAGGTGTCTGTGAAGCCAGCGAACATCACACTACTTGTTGCGCCTGTTCCAACACTCGGTGCAATCTTTTGGAAAATTGCATCCATCGTCTAAAGGTCTGGGTGTAATATTATGCCAAGTACGAAGAGATGGTAAATGTAGGCCAGTTTATTACATCTCAAGCTCGCTCACAGATACAGAAAAAAGATATGCTACAATTGAGAAGGAAGCTGGCAGCAACATGGGTGGGCAGTGCCCGAGAGATTCTCAGACTGCATGACGTGATTGTGGGTTAAAATTGAAATCGACCATAAGCTACTTGTCTTTCTTCAGAGCATGAAAGAGGTTGCAAAGACGCCACCTGGAATCCAAAGCTGCGACTGAGGTCAATGAGGTGTGATTCCGTAACTGAGCACCAGATGATACCAGTGAACTGCCAAGAATATCAGTTGAAGGAACCAAAATAGAATATTTGAATTTCATCGAGAGGATGGAGAGGTATACGTTGTTCATTAGCAAACACCTACTGGCTACTGCTAATAAATTGTAGGACGTAAAACAAGAATAGGAACAAGATGAGCAATGTGTCCACATGAAGGCATACTGTCTGAAAAGATGGCCAGACAGTACTCCTAACAGCCCAGTGCTCTGGCACAACTTCAATCAGAGAAAGTGCCGGCTGAGGTGAGAAAGTCGGGGTTCAGCTCACCGGTTACAAAACCAGCTTTTCTTGTTGCATTGTGCGGCACTCTGCACAGAAGGAATCTGCTGTCGGGGTGCATGCCATCGCGCTGGCGATGCGGGGTCGGGAAAAGCCAGCAACCCCGATAAGAAACAAAGAACTCTGCCCACCTTATACACGGTGAGCCCCGCCCCACATGCAAAAGGGGAACACCCCCCATAGACATGAGGAAAACCCCCCCCCCACGAACACAGGTGTAACATTATGTGAAAGTTCAGAAGGGTTAATGTCATATCATAATTAACCACTAGATGGAGCTATATGCAGAACTATATAAAGCACTGACTCACAGGCTTCTGGGAGAAGGATGGAGAAGGTTGGAGAGGAGCAGTGAGAGAGTGCAGAGTACAGTTATAGATAGAGTGTAGAGACTAGTGTTAGTCGAGTGTAGATTGTAGATTACTAGATTATTGTTTACTATAGGAGTAAGTGATCGAGCTTTAATAAGTAGTGTAAATAAAAGTTAGCTTTGATAATGAACTTAGCTTCTGTGGTCTTTGTGAACACTACAACATCCATCCTGAGAACAAGAATCACAAAGAACACCATCATAGGAAACTCCCCCCACCCCCACCACGGATATGGGGAAATCCCCCCTTCTGCCGATAAGAGTAACACCCCCCTGCCCCCCTCCACACATGTAAGGGGCTCCACAATGGAGCTCCCCAAGGGGAACGCCTTGGCAATGCCCTCTGGCACTCTAGCACTTCCCCCAGGGCACCTCGGGCAGTGCCAGGGTACTGCCCGAGCATTCAATCTCATCCCAGGGCTATACCTACCTGTGCGCCCTAGCGGGTTCACATTTTGCAAAGCATGGTGTAAACCTTGCCAACATAACGTCACACCGGCAAGGGGGGATTCCCAGTGTGGCCGGATCATTCGGTGGGGAAGACCTTCAATGAGATGTTAATTTATTGAGATGAGGTTCCTGATCTTTCTGGACGGGAACCTTGATACATCACCGGTGAAGGGTGAGGAAAATCAGAAAATGAGATCTTGCCAGCGGGATTCTCATTTTCGGATTCTGGCGTTATTTTGTGCCCACATTGCCGTTTGCGCTCGTGGCGAATGCAGGCGCGAAATAGCGTCCCTAGTAGTTAATGACAGAATAATCATTCCAAGAATGTTTCAGCTTACTATTATAGTACATACAGTGCAGAAGGAGGCCATTCGGCCCATCGAATCTGCACCGACCCACTTAAGCCCTCACTTCCACCCTATTCCCGTAACCCAATAACCCCTCCTAACCTTTTTGGTCACTAAGGGCAATTTATCATGGCCAATCCACCTAACGCGCACGTCTTTGGACTGTGGGAGGAAACCAGAGCACCCGGAAGAAACCCATGCAGATACGGGGTGAACGTGCAGGTTAGGTGGGTTGGCCATGATAAATTGCCCCTTCGTGTCCAGGGATGTGCAGGGTTACGTGTATAGGGCAGAGTAGATAGGTGCTGACTCGATTTCATGTTCTTTCTACCAAAATGAATAATTTCACACTTCTCTGGCCTGAATTCCATCTGCCTCATGTCTGCCCATTCCACAAACTTGTTTGTGTCCCTTTTGAAGCTCTATACAATCATCCTCACGGTTTACAATGCTTCCAAGTTTGATAACACCTGCAAAAATTGAAACTGTGCCCAGTACACCAAGTTCTAGGTCATTGCTATGTATCAGGAAGAACAAGAGTCCCAACACTGGGGAACTCCATTACGCATCTTCCTCCAATGTCAAAAACATCTCTCTGTTTCCTGGCACCCAGTTAATTCCTGGTTACCAAGTATTCAGGAATGGTAGAGAAGGAAATAAAGAAGGGGAAGTGACGGTATTGTTTAAAGAAGAGAATTTTAATAGAAGGGATAAGATGATTCCAGGGCTGAGTGTATTTGACTTGAGTTCAGGGAGCTATTAAATTGCTGGGGAATTTTTCAATAGAAGTTCAAACAGTGAGAAGGAGATAAAATAACAAATTTAGTGACAATTTCATTTTGTTTTAATATTTCTATTCAACTTTTAACATTTTATACTCAAACAATACAAAAAGTACAAAAATCATAAACAACAACAATAAACCGATAAATCACTAACAATAAATCACTAGCTTTCGGAGCGCAGCTCCTTCATCAGGTGAACTGAGGAAGGAGCAGTGCTCCGAAAGCGAGTGATTCGAAACAAACCTGTTGGACTTTAACCTGGTGTTGTAAGACTTCTTACTGTGCCCACCCAAGTCCAATGCTGGCATCTCGATATCATGGCTACCATTGAAACCCAGTCTGTGATAGAGTGTTGCAGAGTCTAGTGAGGCCCTCCAGTACAGCCCCATAGATCTCCCGCATCATTGTGGTCTGCTGTGCCCTACATAACTTGGCTCTGCAGCAGGGCAATGATGTTCATGAGGAAGACCTGGAGGAGTGGCGCATGTCCTCGGATGAGGAGGACATTCAGGAGGGAGTTGAGGATGAGGCTGCTGAGGATCCGAAGGATGAAGGCCAGGCAGGGGCGAGGATGCACATGGACAAATGTTGAAGAAGGAATCTAGCACAGTTGGATCAGAGCAGTATTAGAGAAATGGAGCTCAATATAAAATAATGGGCACAATTCTTAAGGAGGTTGCAGGAGCAGAGGGACTGTAGTGTCTATGTGTATAGATCATTGAAGGTGGCAAGACAGGTGGAGAGAACAGTTAATAAAGCAAGCACATAGTATTCTGAACTTTATTAACAGGGGCATAGAGTACAAGAGCAAGGAGATAATGCTGAAATTATACAACACATCTGTTCGACCTCAACTGGAATATTATGTACAGCTCTCGGTCCACACTATAGAAAGGATGTGAATGCATTGGAGAGAATGCAGAAGAGGTTTACAAAAATGTCTCCAGGGATGTGAATCTTCAGTGGGCTTGCACGGTAGCACAGTGGTTAGTATTATTGCATCACAGCGCCAGGGTCCCAGGTTCGATTCCTGGCTTGGGTCACTGTCTGTGCAGAGTCTGCACGTTCTCCCTGTGTCTGCGTGTGTTTTCCCCGGGTGCTCCGGTTTCCTCCCACAAGTCCCGAAAGACATGCTGTTGGGTCAATTGGAATTCTCCCTCTGTGTACCCGAACAGGTGCTTTTCACAATAAGTTCATTGCAGTGTTAATGTAAACAATAAAGATTATTATTATTATGAGGATATATTGGAGAGGTTGGGACTGTTCTCCTTGGAGAGATGAAGGTGAATAGGAAATTTGATAGAGCTGTTCAAAGTCATGAGGCGGCTGGAAAGAGTAGATGGAGAGAAACTGTTCCTGCTTGTGAAAGGATCACGAACGAGAGGGCACAGATTTGAAATGATTCGCAAAAGAAGCAAATGTGACGTGAGAAAAAAGTTCTTTGCCTAACGAGTGGCTTGGAGCTGGAATGTACGGCCTGGACGTGTGGTGGAGGCAGGTTCAATCGAGGCGTTCAAGAGGGAGGTAGAGGATTATTTGAATAGAAACAATGTGCAGGGCTACGGGGAAAAGGCAGGGGAATGGCATAAAGTCATAACATTCATTTGGAGCATCGGTGCCGATAGGATGGGCAGAATGGCCTCCTTTTGCATTGAAACAATTCTGTGATTCTATGAGATAATTCAGTACAAACTAGGCATGTTCCATTAAATGGAAAAGGTCAAGCTCAAAATCTGATGGACAGGATTTCACGCTCTCCCTCCAGCAGGTTTATAGGTGGGTTGGGGGGGGGGGGGGGGGACATGAAATTGAAGAGATGGGATTTCCTCTGGGACCCCGCCATCCTGACCATGTAGCGAATTTACACTTCACGATTTTACCAATTATTGGCCACTTAAGGGCCAAGTTTCCTGCCCAGTCTCAAGTTTTAGGTAGACGGGAGAATTGACCTTATGTGGGGGAAAGCTCAAAAAATCAACGGACTTGGATCTTGCGTGGGAAGGAATGCATTAAATAAATTAAATCTTCCGCCTGAAGTCGACCTCCACCCCCCCCCTCCACCCCCCCCTCCACCCCCCCCCACCCCCCCCACACCCCCCCCTCCACCCCCACACCCCCATAATTCCGATGGTATTATGATATATTTCCCAGTGAATCTTCACTATGACATTGTCAATTAACACTGCTTCATTACACAATCCTAGATCTAAGATGGCTATATCCCTAGTTGATTCTGCAATAAATTATTTCTAGAAACAGTCACAAAAACATTCCACAAACTCATCTTCTAGGCAGACCAAAGAACAAAGAAAAGTACAGCACAGGAATAGGCCCTTCGGTCCTCCAAGCCTGTGCCGACCATGCTGCCGGTCTAAACAAAAATCTTCTACACTTCCGGGGTCTGTATCCCTCTATTCCCATCCTATTCATGTATTTGTCAAGATGCCTCTTAAACATCACCATCGTCCCTGCTTCCACCACCTCCTCCGGTAGCGAGTTCCAGGCACCCACTATCCTCTATGTAAAAAACTTGCCTCGTACATCTCTAAACCTTGCCCCTCGCACCTTAAACCTATGCCCCTAGTAATTGACCCCTCTAACCTGGGAAAAAGCCTCTGACTATCCACTCTGTCTATGCCCCTCATAATTTTGTAGACCTCTATCAGGTCGCCAGTGAGAACAAACCAAGTTTATTCAACCTCTCCTCATAGCTAATGCCTTCCATACCAGGCAACATCCTGGTAAATCTCTTCTGCACCCTCTCTAAAGCCTCCACATCCTTCTGGTAGTGTGGCGACCAGAATTTAACACTATACTCCAAGTGTGGCCTAACTAAGGTTCTATACAGCTGCAGCATGACTTGCCAATTTTTATACTCAATGCCCCGGCCAATGAAGGCAAGCATGCCGTATGCCTTCTTGACTACCTTCGCCACCTGTGTTGCCCCTTTCAGTGACCTATGGACCTGTACACCTAGATCTCTCTGACTGTCAATACTCTTGAGGGTTCTACCGTTCACTGTATATTCCCTACCTGCATTAGACCTTCCAAAATGCTTCCGGACCCCACATTTGTCCGGATTAAACTCCATCTGCCATCTCTCCGCCCAAGCCTCCAAACGATCTAAATCCTGCTGTATCCTCTGAAAGTCCTCATCACTATCCGCAATTCCACCAACCTTTGTGTCGTCTGCAAACTTACTAATCAGACCAGTTACATTTTCCTCCAAATCATTTATATATACTACAAACAGCAAAGGTCCCAGCACTGATCCCTGAGGGACACCACTAGTCACAGCCCTCCAATCAGAAAAGCACCCTTCCATTGCTACTCTCTGCCTTCTATGACCTAGCCAATTCTGTATCCACACTTGCCAATTTGATTTGTAACAAAAAGGGTTTCCTTTGCTCCACAACAGGCTGGTATTGGGTGTCACAGATAACCGTGGGTGTCGCTCTCCTGCAGGTGTTGAAACCACGACCCGGAAGTGTCGCACTGGGACAGCTTCGCAAGAGAGAGGGGGCAAGTCTCACTGTTTATGCCTAACCAGTGAGGTTGTCCTTATGCCAAACCAGTTACCTTGACTGCCACCTACGCCTGTGTGAGTCTCTCTCCTGTGATGGTGAAATGTCACCCGGAAGCGGCCCACTAGTGCAACTTCACAAGAGAGAGAGAAAGAGGGACCACTGTTTATTCCTGACCTGTGGCCTCTCTTAAGTGAGCATGTTCAAAGTGCTCAGATTCCCTTTTCTGGTCCTTGACTACAGGATTATGGCCTGGCAATTATTGTGACTTGACCAGAGCGGACAGTGAAAGGAAGGTGAGACCACAATAATGGTAGTTTTTAAATAATTGATTTATTCAAGAGAAATTAAGTCTTCTGCAACTCAGATTAACCCACACACACAAACACCGATTATGAAATACTATGTGCAAAACAAGAGACTAAACGACACATCGAAAATTCTTACAGCTTACACAGATTTACTTTAGCGACGCAAACACAGATACACAGATATATTCACTCACCCACTCCAAACCTCAACAAACTATACCAATTGGGTGTTTTCTGTGAGCTGGAGGAATATACTCACCGCTCCAGGGACAGGATAGTTAAAAAAACGTTGGCACAGATTTCTTTATATCTTCTTCCAAGCTGGCCGGTCCTTGCGGCTGTTGCTCCTTCGGATCTCGTGGTCTGTTTTCAGCAAGGCGAAGCGTGGGTCAGGCAGGAGAGTAGAGTTCCCGCCAACAGTTCCTCAGACTTGACATTTTAACGGGAAAACCCTGAATGGGTCAAATACTGACCCTCCCACAGGTGAGTTCCAGGACAAAGGACGCCTTTCTGATTGTTGACAGGATGGAAGTGATCAAGTTCCCCAATCAAAAGGTGTCATAATGTAATTTGACTGCCCCTCTCTGAATGAGATCGGGCCGTTTCATGACTCACGTCCTGATTGCCTTGATTCAGTTGTCATCCTGCAGACATGGTTTGTACAGCTATCCGTCCATTTAAAATGGAATGTCCTGTTCCAACATGTCCAATTCATTTTGGTCCTTTGATGAGTTTGCTACAACTTACAGATTGTTCCAGTCTATTTGGAAATTTAAAGTGCCCACACAGTTATTTTGTTGCCTTTGTTACAGACTCAAATATTTTGTTGTTTAAAGCTCTGTGCAATGGTATAACTACTGATGGGGGGCGGGGGGCTATGAACTACTCCCACCAGTGACTGCTGACTCTTGTTATTCCTAATTTCCACCCAGGCTGTCTCAAATACATACATGGGGGGGCGACAGTGGCGCAGTGTTGATGTTGGGAGGATACTGGGTTCGAATCTGGGTTCGAATTGATAAAATCTGGGAATTTAAAGCTAGTTTCAGTAATAGTGATGATGTGACTACCATCGATTGTTGTAAAAACCATCTGGTTTACTAATGCCTTTAGGGAAGGAAATCTGCCAGCCTTACTGGCCTGGCCTACATGTGACTCCAGACCCATATAACTGCTCTCCGAAATGGTCGAACAAGCCAGTCAATTCAAGGGCAGTTAGGGATGGGAAACAAATGTTGGTCTTGCCAGCAACGCCCACATCCCATGAAGGAATTAAGAAAAATTATCTTCTGAGATCCTTGTCAGAGCTCCATCTCCTCCTTCGCCGCTCTGCTTGTCATTATCTCCTTTGCTGTACAGTTCCGATGCCTCAACCTTTCTCTTTGGATTTCTAACTCTCCCACCCCACCACCCCAGCCTCCTCCCATTAGCTTAAAGCCCAGTCCTAGTTATACATTTGGCCCTAACCCAGTTGAAGTGGAGCCCACCTCAATGGGCAAGGTCAATCTACCCTGAGTACTGATGCCCTTCTTCCCATGCCACTCTTTGAGTCAGACATTTAAATCGCTAATCTGCTTGACCCTGGGCTCAAGTGACAATCCAGAGATAATTAACTTTGAAGTCCCGGATTCTAATTTGGATCCTAACTCCTCAAAATCTCTCAGCAGATCAGCATTCCTGGTTTTCCTGTGTTGTTCGTTCTTACGTGGACCATGACAACTGGATCCTCCCCCTTGCAACTTCCAGTTCCTCTTCAGCCGTGAAGTTATGTCCTTAACCCTGCCATGGTCACTGTACTCATCCACCTTGCAGTCCTTCTCATTATCCGCACAGGTAGAAAGAACCTTGTGTTGGATAAAGGCAGTGGCTGAGGCTCCTCCATCAATACATACTGGTTCCCCTCACCAGCCTGATTCACAGTCACACTCTGCTGTCTCTGACCACTGGTCTACTCTAAAGTTCTAGAACAAAGGACAAAGAACAATACAGCACAGGAAAAGGCCCTCCGGCCCTCCAAGCCTGTACCGGCCATGATACCACCCTTGGCCAAAACCCTCAGCACTTCCTAGTGCCATATCCCTCTATACCCATCCTAACCATGTATTTGTCGAGATGTATTTTGAACGCCGTAAATGCTTACTGCATTGTGGAAGCGTATCTGCTTCCACAATCTCCCCCAGCAACGTGTTCCAGGCACTCACCACCTTCTTCTTAATCTAAGGGGTGTGACTGCCTCCTGGAAATAATTGCCCAGGTAACTTTCCCTCTCCCTGATGCATTGCAGTGTCTGCTGCTCAACCTCCATTTGAATGTCTCCGAGCTGATGTTATTCAATCTGCAGACACTTTCTGTGGACATGTTTGCCTTGAACAACACTGGTGTCCAGGAGCTCCCACATTCTGCAGTCGCAACACATCACCTTCCCTGTCATCTTTAGTATGTGTTAATTGATTTATTACTTTTCTCTTAATTCATTTGTCATTAATAAATCCTACTACTCCCAGTACACTTTAGTACTGCTAGTAAACCTTACTACCACTAACAAAACCTTACAAATACTACAAATTACAAGTTTTGAAAGATAAATGGGTGAATAAAGTCACCTAATCCAGATTGAATGTCCCGAGGTTGCGAAATGAACAACCAGAAATAGAAGAGGTATTGATCACAATCTTTCAATTCTCATTTGATACAGATGTAGTATTGCAGGACTGCGTGGCACTGTTCAGGAAAGGAGAGATGTATAGACTAGGATACGACAGCTAGTCACGCTAATATGGGTGATGGGAACCATTTCTGATAACTATTACCAGGGACAAAATAAACTTTCATTTCAAAGAGATGTGAGGGTGAATGTTATGGTCCCACTAGCAAATTGATTTTTGGAGTGCACAAAATATAGCAGGTGACCAGCACACTGTTTTCCTATCCACCCCTGATCTGTCTCCTGTATTGTGGGGACAGGTGATGCATCAGGCAGCCCTTTGGCCGCTTGAATGGACAATTAACTGCCACCGAAGGACCTCCATCTACTTTCATTGCAATTTTTCAGTCAGCAAGGGAGGTGAGGAGGAGGTCACATAGCAAAGTGGGCAGCGTCCCTGCCTCTGAGCCAGAAGCTCCGGGTTCAAGTCTCCACCCAGGACTTGATGGCCAAGGAAGGCGGGCTCATAATGCGGCCAAACAGGTTCAGTGTCAACCTGCAAATCCTTCAATGGCTGGCGGTGAGAGTGAGAGAGACTCCTGGTCAGCCACGCTTGATGTGGAGTGACGCCCCTCCAGCTATGAGCCCCTGGCGACAAACTAGCGATCTGTTCCAGGAATTGCTAGCTTTGGAAACAGACGGAAGTCCGACTTAGTGCACCACAAGGTGTGGGAAGAGAATTGGCAAGGGAGGTGGGGGCATGGCAAACAGTCCAGCAGCTTTCACTGCATGGGGCGCTGGCAGGCTGGATGGTACCCCTCCTTTGTCCCCTCCCCACTAGCCCCTCTAACACGAACCCAAGGTGGCAGCTAATCCAACTGCCTCCCTGGAGCATCCATCCCATTAGTTAATCAAGAAGATTGATGGATTTATTCAAGGCAAATTGTGTCAGACTAACTGGACAGAATTCTTTAATTGGGTAACAGAGAGGGTCGATCAAGGTAGTGTAGTAAATGTAGTAAATGTTGTATGTGTGGGCATTCAGAAAGCTTTCAACAAAGTGCCACACAGAAAGCTTATGAAGAAGCTGGAAACCCTTAGGCTGAATAGGGAAACGGCGGTTCGGGATACCAAATTGGTTCATGGACAGGAAGCGGGGATGGGGGATGCGGAGGGTTATTTCTCAGACTGGGAGCTGGTTTGCAACAGAGTTCCCCAAGGGTCAATTTTGGGCCCATTGCTCTTTCCGATTTTTATAACCTGCCTAGGCCGGGGTGTAATAATAATAATCTCTTATTGTCACAAGTAGGATTCAATGAAATTACTGTGAAAAGCCCCTAGTCACCGCAGTCTGGCGCCTGTTCGTGGGTGCACCGGTGAGGGAATCAGCACCACCCATCAGGTAACGTTACGAGGGATGTCTGGGACACAGGGTCTGGGGTCCAGTCCCTAGGGGCCCCCTGGACATGGCGAGTTGGATGGCACACTGAGGGATGGCAGGGGCTGTGAGAGGGGAGAGGGAAGCCATAGGGGACAGGAGGGTCCCAGGGTGGAAGCCATCGCTGGTTGTTAGTTTTTCACCCTCTCCAATTCCTTCCAGATATTACACTGGACGGATCATATATTGGACCCTGTGGAAACTGCCCTTGATGTGCTGGTGTCAGGTCAGGCGGCCAAGTCCCAGAGAAGGCAGCGGCAGCATCGACAGAGGCTCGAGGTGGCGACCCATGTACAGGCCCTGCCTCAACAAGGAGATGGTACTACACCATGTGCTTGCGGACTTGGCATCATGTGGAGGAGGAGGATACCCGCTCCTGGTAGCCATAAAGGTCACTGCAGCCATGAACATTTATGCCTCAGGATCATTCCAAGGCTCGAGGGGCAACTTGTGTGGCATTTCACAAGATACAGCCCACAAATGCATCCGTGAAGTAACGGATGCCCTGTTTGCCTCGGCAGCTAACTATATAAACTTTGAGTTTTTCACCCTCTCCAATTCCTTCCAGATATTACACTGGACGGATCATATATTGGACCCCGTGGAAACTGCCCTTGATGTGCTGGTGTCAGACCAGGCTGCAACTTAATAAATCACAGCTGGGCAACACATCTCGAGCTGAACCAGATCCAGGAAGATGCCCAGGCAGCAGGTTTCTCCGCCATCGCCAGGATGTGCCAGGTCCAGGGGGTAGTATACTCCGGGCTGTCAGGGAGTGCCCTACATCAATAGGGGCGTCTAGCTCATGTGCGACCACCACCTCCGGGCAGCACGGTAGCATTGTGGATAGCACAATTGCTTCACAGCTCCAGGGTCCCAGGTTCGATTCCGGCTTGGGTCACTGTCTGTGCGGAGTCTGCACATCCTCCCCGTGTGTGCGTGGGTTTCCTCCGGGTGCTCCGGTTTCCTCCCACAGTCCAAAGATGTGCAAGTTAGGTGGATTGGCCATGATAAATTGCCCATAGTGTCCAAAATTGCCCTTAGTTTTGGGTGGGGTTACTGGGTTATGGGGATAGGGTGGAGGTGTTGACCTTGGGTAGGGTGTTCTTTCCAAGAGCTGGTGCAGACCCGATGGGCCGAATGGCCTCCTTCTGTACTGAAAATTCTATGATAATCTATGCACATGTGTGCACGCTTCCCAGGAAGTGTGCACGACAGCTGCATCCTGGGCAAGTCAGAGGTCCCTGGCTTTTTCGAGGACCATCCTAGGATGGCCGGTTGGCTCGGGGTATAAAGGGTATCAGTACGGAGTCTGGTGACCAATGCGGAGACCCGATACCTCGAGGTCCATGAGGCCGCCCGGGCTGTCATTGAGAAGTGCATCGGACTGCTCAAAATGCCTCATGGATCTGATGCCTCAACCACTCGGGTGATGCCCTGATGTATGCCCCCCCCCCCAGAGATTCGCCTGCGTTGTGGTGGTCTGCTGTGCCTTCCACAATCTGGCACATCAGTGGGGTGTCGTGCTGGAGGTGGAGAGGGAGGAACATGCGGCCACCGAGGAGGAAGAGGACGAGGCGGATAAGGAGACACCGGACCAGGAGGGGCTGGAGGATGACCCCAGGGAAAATCATAGGACCAGCTGGAGGATGGAGAACAGGCGGTATTGGTGTAGGTCCAGCAAGCCCAGAGGGCCAGGGACGGCCATCCTCGCCGCTTCTCATAGGATGTGGCTTCATTCGTCATCTCACCCCCCCTCCCTGACAATGGGAGGCAATGTCAGGCCCACCCACCCCCGCCACGGCGAGTGCACCCTGAACAAAGAGCAAACCACTGCCCGAGGGACCGCTTCAGGTGGGAGGCCAGGCCCCAGCAAGAGGGAACGAGAGTAGCGGAGAAGGGAGAGCAAGCAAGAGGAGTGCAGGGTAGGATGGGGGAAGAGCGGGCAGAAAACCGCAGAGGCCGGGCAGGGGAGAAGCGAGACAGTAACCCCCGAGAGGGGGGCCACCGCACTAGCAGGAAAGCTAGCGCCGGGGGCATGCAACAAAGCAGGGCCGCAGCGCGCCCCCAACCAGGGGGGAAGGTGCCAGGCTGGGAGTGGGGGGGACCACTCAACAGAGACGGGAGAGCAAACGGGGATGGAAACGGGAAAGAGAGACAAAGGGGGAGTATACGGGAGAGGGGAGAAAAGGGTGAGACCGGGAGAGGGGGGGACACAGGGAGGGAGAGACCGGGTAGGGGGGACACAGGGAAGGAGGGCCAAACAAGGCTAAAAAAGGAATAGGGCTACAAAGTGCCACAACCAAGGGCTCGAAACAAGGAATCGCTGCAAGCACCCACCCAGTACGGTCTCTGGGCGAAGGGAGACCCCAGAGTGCAGGGGACTACCCGCAGGGCGGACGGCCATGTCGGGTGCCCCCGGGGCAACGGGAAACCCTGGAGCGCAGGGACCCGACTGCATGGAGAGAGCAGTGACAGCGGCCATCCTGGACGGCCCCCTAACAAAGGGAAACCCCGCAGGGCAGGGGCGCGTCCACCAGGTAAGTATGGTGAATCCCACAGGAGCGAGGGGGCAGAAGCCCCCCCACCAGGATAGTTACCTGGAACGTAAGGGGACTCAACGGCCCAGTGAAGAGATCCAGAGTCCTCACCTACCTAAGAAATATGAGGGCCGACATAGTTGATGCGACCATCAATTCACTCGAAGACACGAGGAGAAGTAAACCGTGGTTTTAATCAGCTTAGAACTGAGCCTGCCTGTGACCGGTACAACACTGAAGGCGGCCCCGCAGGTCAGCAGCTCTTATACTTCCTGTAAAGGGGGTGGAGCCATGGGCGGAGCCCGTACATGCCCCAACATAACCGCTGTGGGTGAAGCCACACAATGGCCCATAGGCAGAGCCCACAGGGTTAATAACATAACACTGGTGAATTATCAGTAATTATACATTCACCACTGTAGCACCATCGATCACACACGAGGCGAGACGTAAAGAACTTCAATCGAGGCTTTCTTGAGCAGACTTGTTCAGACTCGTTCCCCAGCAGCTCAGTCACAGAATGCAGCTGCGGGGATTAAACCCAGGTTCTTATACCCCGCCTGTCTGGGTGGAGCCCAGTAGGCGGCGGATCCAATCGGGATCCAGCGTCTGTCCTCCAATGGCTCCTCGGCATTCATGGTGTACCGTATTACCCTTAATACATACCACCACAACCACATTCACCCCCTGATTAAAAAATGAAGTCCGGCGGGGGTGATGGGCTCATAGATTCAGTCGGTCCGGTGCCCGGATCGTAGGTTGCGACCGCCGAAGCACTGGTGTTGCAGCCACTTCGGGTGGCTGTTGAACTGGGTCCGGAGCAGGCACAGGCGTGGACTCCGGGAGCGACTCTTCCGGAACTTCATTCCTGTGGACCGGTGCGGCGGGTGGGAGGGAGCGCGGGAACCATATTGGGGTGGGGGCGCTGAACATGGGAGGTTGGATGGGACATAGTGTGGGGGATGCAGTAGTGGGAGTGGTATTGGAGCCTGCAGGCGCCAGGTCCCGGAGGGAGACGGTATCTTGCCGGCCATCGGGGTGTTCGACGTACGCATAGTGTGGGTTGGAGTGCAGGAGCTGGACCCTCTCTACCAGGGGGTCGGTCTTATGACTCCGAACGTGTTTTCGGAGGAGGACTGGAACCGGTGTCATCAGCCAGGGCGGAAGCGAGGCCCCTGAGGTAGCTCCCCTAGGGAAAACAAACAAACAGTCATGAGGAGTCTGGTTTGTGGCCATGCAAAGGAGGGACCTAATAGTGTGGAGCGCATCGGGGAGGACCTCCTGCCAGTGAGAAACTGGGAGATTCCTGGACCGCAGGGTCAGTAGGACGGTCTTCCAGACTGTCGCGTTCTCCCTCTCCACCTGCCCGTTTGCACTGGGGATATAACTGGTAGTCCTGCTCGAGGCAATGCCCTTACTGAGCAGGTACTGACGCAGTTCGTTGCTCATGAACGACGAGCCCCTGTCGCTGTGGACATAACTGGGGAAACCAAACAGGGTGAAGACACTATGCAGAGCTTTCCTGACAGTGGAGGTGGTCATATCATGGCAAACGGGAAGCGGGAAAACTCATCTATAATGTTAAGGAAGTACGTGTTGCGGTTATTGGAGGGGAGGGGCCCTTTGAAATCGATACTGAGGCGTTCAAAGGGCCGGGATGCCTTTACCAGGTGGGCCTTATCCGGTCGATAGAAGTGCGGTTTACACTCCGCGCAGATTTGGCAGTCCCTGGTCATGGCCCTGACCTCCTTGGTGGAATAGGGCAGGTTGCGGGCCTTGATGTAATGGGTGAGCCGGGTGACCCCCGGGTGGCAGAGGTCATCGTGGATAGCCCGTAGTTGGTCATCTTGCGCTCTGGCACATGTGCCGCAGGACAGGGCATCTGGGGCTCCCAGGACGATATACTATATCGTAGTTATAGGTGGAGAGTTTGATCCTCCACCTCAAGATCTTGTCATTCTGGATCTTGCCCCGCTGCGTATTGTCAGTGACCGTTTACCGCACAACGGAAGGCAACCGATCGTTGGTCGGTGACGAGGGTAACCTCCTACCAGCACGGAAGTGCCTCCAGTGCCGTAAGGCTTCCACGATGGCTTGGGCTTCTTTTTCGACTGAGGAGTGTCAAATTTCGGAGGTGGTGAGGGTGCGCGAAAAAAACGCTACCGGTCTGACAGCTTGGTTGAGGGTGGCGGCGAGAGCGACCTCTGAGGCGTCGCTCTCCACCTGGAAGGGGACGGACTCGTCCACCGCGCGCATCGCAGCTTCGGCGATGTCCGCCTTGATGCAGTTGAAGGCCTGGCGGGCCTCAGCTGCCAGTGGAAAGAGGGTGGCCTTAAATAGTGGGAGGGCTTTGTCCGCACACTGGGGGACCCACTGGGCATAATAGGAGAAAAATCCAAGGCAGCTCTTCAGTGCCTTGGGACAGTGAGGGAGAGGGAGTTGTAGGAGGGGGCGCATACGGTCAGGGTCGGGCCCTAGGACCCCGATTTCCACGACGTAGCCGAGGATGGCTAGCCTGGTTGTGCGGAAAACGCATTTCTCCTTGTTGTAGGTGAGGTTGACGGTTTGGGCGGTTTGGAGAAATCGGTGGAGGTTGGCGTCGTGGTTCTGCTGATCATGGCCGCAGATGGTGACATTGTCCAAGTACGGAAACGTGGCCCGCAGCCCGTACTGGTCCACCATTCGGTCCATCGCTCGTTGGAATACCGAAACCCCGTTCGTGACCCCAAAGGGGACCTGGAGGAAATGGAAAAGGCGGCCGTCTGCCTCAAACGCCGTGTAGTGGCGGTCCTCCGGGCGGATTGGGAGCTGGTGGTATGCAGACTTCAGATCCACCGTGGAGAACACGCGGTAGTGATTTACCATGTCTGCGATCCCGGGAAGGGGGTACGCATCGAGTTGCGTAAACCGGTTAATTGTCTGGCTGTAATCAACCACCATCCGGACCGTTTCCCCGGTCTTGACGACCACCACCTGAGCTCTCCAGGGACTATTGCTGGCCTCTATGACCCCCTCCCGCAAGAGACGCTGGACCTCGGACCTAATGAACGTCCTGTCCTGCACGCTATACCGCCTGCTTCTGGTGGCTACTGGCTTGCAATCGGTGGTGAAGTTTGCGAAGAGGGGGGGGTGGGGGGGGGGGGGGGGCGATTTTTAGGGTCGCGAGGCTGCATATGGTGAGCGGGGGCAGAGGCCCCCGAACTTAAGAGTTAGGCTCCTGAAGTTGCCCTGGAAGTCGAGTCCCAAAAGGAGAGGAGCGCAGAAGTCTGGGAGCACATACAGTTGAAAATTAGCGTACTCAGCGCCCTGTATTGTTAGGGTTGTAGTAGTGCACCCTTGGATTTGCACAGAGTGCGACCCGGAGGCGAGGGATATGGTTTGTTGCGTCGGGAATATTGGGAGCGAGCAGTGTCTTACCATGTCCGGGTGAATGAAGCTCTCTGTGCTCCCGGAGCCGAAAAGGCAAGGTGTCTCGTATCCGTTAACCCGGACGGCCATCATGGATCTCCGGAGGTGCTTACGTCGCGACTGGTCCAGGGTGACCACGCTGAGGTGTGGGTAGCCGTCGGCGTGATCGGAGGTGCTGGGGCGGCCCCGCGATGGCTGTCTGTGTAGGTCGTACGCTTCCAGCGGCATAGCAGATGGCGGCCAAGATGGCGGCCCCCGTTGGTCAAGTGTGGCGGGCGGTGAGGAAGATGGCGTCCAAGATGGCGGCCCCCATGGATCGCACGTGGCCGGCCACGTGGGGGAGGATGGCCAAGATGGCGGCCCATATGAGTCGCAGATGTTATGCGGAGGCGGAGTCGGCAGACACGCTGCCACCTTGCGGGGTCTACAGGCCTGTGAGTCTGTGGATCGGGTCTGCGAGTTCGAGTTCTTAGACCTGGCCAGGCAGACCTTGGCGAAGTGTCCTTTTCGCCCGCAGCTGCTGCAGTTTGCGTTGCGGGCCGGGCAGTGCAGTCGGGAGTGTTGGCACTGGCCGCAAAAGTAGCAGGGAAGCCCCCCATGATGGGCACAGGCCTGGGGTAGTCTCGGGTCGGGGGACCACGAGGGGGTCGCGTGATCGACCGAGAACGCAGCAAGGCTCTGAAAAGCGGCCTCCAGAGAGGTAGCCAGTTTTACCGTGTCGTCCAGGTCCTGGGCCCCTTTTTCGAGCAGGCGCTGTCTCACATAGTTCGATCGGACCCCCGCCACGTAAACGTCTCGGACGGCGAGCTCCATGTGCTGAGTGGCCGTAACGGCCTGGTCGTTCCAGTTGCGCGCGAGGGCTTCGAGGTCGCGTAGATAATCATCTGGCGACTCCCCGGGGCGCTGGCGGTGAGTGGTGAAGACGTGTCACGCGTATACCTCGTTCACAGGCTGCACATAGAGGCACTCGAGCATCGTGAGGGCATCTGCATAGGAAGCGGCTTCTTCGAGCTGGACAGAAAAGCGATGGCTCACCCGCGCGTGGAGGAGGCTCAGCTTCTGTTCGTCGGTGACGGAAGGCGTGGAGGCGGCTGCGAGATAAGCCTTGAAGCATCGAAGCCAGTGCGAAAAAATTTCTTTCGCCTCCGCGGCCTGCGGATCAAGTTCCAGTTGGTCAGGTTTGAGGGCCGATTCCATAGTTGCGTTTAAGTTGATTAAATTGATGCGACCATCAATTCACTCGAGACAAGAGTAAAAGTAAACCGTGGCTTTAATCAACTTAGAACAGTGCCTGCCTGCGACTGAAACAATACTGTGCGCCGCCTACAGGTCGACTGCTCTTTATACCCCCCTCAAGGGTGGAGCCATTGGCGGAGCCCATACGTGTCCCAACATGTTCCCCTGTGCATGATGCCATACAATGGCCCATAAGTGGAGCCCACAAGGGCAACAGCATAGCATAGGTGCAAATACAAAGGCAAAGCATGGAACTGATACAATGGTGAATTATTGGTATAATACATTCACCACACTCTCCAAATGGAGAAAATCAAATTCGCCATGCGAGGGTCAGACAACGGCTTCCACAGAACATGGGAGCCATTCACCCAATTGTTCCGGGACCTGTTTGTGGCCAACGAACGAGAGGAAGAATAGCCAGGTAGCCAAGTTGCCAAGAATCAGGGGGGAGTAGCCGGGGCATAGGGGGGGTGGGGGGGCGCGGGGGGGGGGGGGGGGGGGGGGGGGGGGGGCGTTGGGGGCTGGACCGGGAGGGGGGGGCTGGACAGCTAAGCCTACGAGGAAAGAAAGGCGAACCACGGGAGGGGGGGGAGGGGAGGGGAGAGGGAAGAGACAGGGAACAAGAGAGGAGAATCAGGGAGGTGGGGGGGAGGCAGGGAAATGAGAGCCGGAAGGAAGGCACGGGATACAATAACGAACAGGGCATCTCCAGGAGGGAACGAGGAGAATGAAGATGAAGGACGGGAGGAAGGGCAGAAGCAGCGGTGAGCGCGAGATCCGTCCGGGGGAAGCAAGCGACAACAACACCAAATCCATTCGAGTATTGCACCCCCCCCCCCCCCCAGCCCTCCCTCCCGCAAACAGTCGCTTACTTATGTGTTGTAAATAATATTGACAGTTGCACAGAGTTGCTGCTGTTTTGCTGGTGCACAATACCCTAGCAGTTATCCTATTTTATTTTCTTTATTGTATTTTTTTTTTACTATATACTATTTTCTTCTCTTTGGTATGTTTGGGTGTGCTATTCTCTTCTATATATGTGTGTATAAATATATATATATGTTTCTTATCCTGTGCACATAACGGTAAATATACTTTGTTCAAAAACCTAATAAAAAAAATTTATAAAAAAAAGCAACGCCCACATTTCAATTTGTAATTTCTAATGTTTCAAAAGTGTTATGAACTTCCCATCAATACAGCTTCTCACAAATATAAAGTGCATTATCCGCGCCTAAGGGGCAGGATTTTGAAGTTTGCTGACATAAAAGGACCATACTTTTAAAACCCAACGACAGCAACTCTGCACAGCGATTATTGGAATAGGAGTCGCTCAGTGACCGCCCTGTTAATATACATTCCGACACAATTTCCTTCAGAGTGATACAAAGAGAAAAGTCTTTAAAGATACAAACTAGGTGATCGGATTTTATCAGTCACAATAGATGAGACCCTGGGCCGAATAATAGCGGTGTAGGTTTGTAGAAGGAGGGAGGGGGTCACCCACCGCCACCACTGGGTATACGCAGAGATGGAGCTGCAGCTGCCAGCCTCTCACTCTGGTACATGGCAGATTGGCCAATTCTAATCTAGCTGAGGAAACACGAGACTGGGAAATGAACGGATCTCAAACTCCCCCCCCCCCAAACAAAAACAATTAAAGTAATGGAAAGGGAGGAGGTTGGAGCACAGAACAAGACCAAAGACTCAATGTCACTGGTTGTAGGAGACGCGTCCTCCATAGCAGCTGCCTCCCCAGCCCCGGGGATAGCTGTCTCTCCGGGAGTAGCCATCGCACCGAGATTGGTACTGCCGAGAGCCATCGTCGCCGTCCCGGCTTCCTCCTTAGCCGCTGCCTCCCAACTTTTTCTCGGCGTGGTCCACCCGGGTCTTCCACCCGTCCAGGGATTTTCCATTCATCGCCTCCAGGCGTCGTTGGCGTCCTCTGGGTTTTCGAAAGTGATGAGGCCGAAACCGCGGGACACCATGGTGTCGTTGTCTTTAATCACTCTCACCTCAGCGATCTGCCCGTCCTTGGAGAAAACGAGGGCCTGCTCGTCTGTGTCGAAGCTCAGGCCACCGACGAGCAACTTTCCTTCTTCAGTCATGGTGTTGAGATATATCTGCCTTGGTCCCTGTTAAGTTCGAAGCTGCTCCTTAACGGTCCACACCCTCTGCTTTCCTCCGCACGCTGTCCCCTGTGACTAGGACATGCTCTGCTGTGTCTCAGAATGGTCCACCTGGGACACAGCAAGTCAGGCATGCTGCCGAGGCCCTCAGCCATGGCTGTCACTGACTGAGCCATGCCTTGCAATCTCCACTCATGCTGTCGGTGTCATGCACCAGGCTCTCCACTGCGGTCGCAACCCGAGCTGTGTTGGCCAGCTGGGCCGGCACCATCGGATGAAGATCCTGTGGGATGTGGTCAGTGAGAGGGAAGGATCATTCGGTCTGGCAACAACAACTGACGTGTGACAGGTTATCTAGGTGGGGGCCGGTGGATCCTGACCTCTGCGCCGAACGCCAGCCTCCATGTCAGAGACTGATCTATTCTTGGCCACCCCAGTGACTTCCAGTGCCCTGATCAGGGGGTGAGGATTCTGATGTGTAGCACCTCACCTCCCATCTGGGCCCTCTCCCATCTGTTGTGAGGACAGAGACGGGGCATTGTGAGTCGCATGCATGGTTCACTGCGGGGGGGGGGGGGGGGGGATGGCGGGGGTCGAGGGGTGTGGGGGGGGCAGGTGTATGCAACACTGCTGGACATGGAGTGGGCTGGGGCACTGTATGGTGCTGGGCGGGGGCGGCGCCAGGCGCATGGTTGACGGGGTTGGGGGGGGTGGAGGGTGGCAGACAGGGCCAATGCCAAACTTACCGGGGCAGCCTGGTGGAGGATGTTGAAGGTGGGTGCCAGTTTTCCTGGTGACTTTCGCCAAGCTGACGGCTGCTGCCGCTTCCTCCCAGGCGACATTAGCTGCCCAATGGCTGACCCTCCAAGATCTTCAGCAGAACAGGACATCCCGTCTGGATTCGACCACCTCCAACATTCTGGCCAGGTCGGCATTCCCGAATTGTGGGGCTGGTTTCCTCGGTGGTGTGGATTTGTGTGGGATTTGCTTTGTGGGATCGCTTTTAAGTGCTGCTCCCCTTTGTTAGCAGTGGTGGGGGTGGGGTGGGGGTTGCTGGCGGTCCCGGTCCCGGTGAATCAGCCAGCGGGACAATCATTTGCGGTATGAAGCCCGTGGGACCTCATTAAGTGGACCAATTAATGTTTGATACCGGTAACGGCCTCGCTGGGTGGACTGTCAGGAAGCTTGCGACAGTTCACGCTCGCCACCACACTTAGAAACTTTTCCGTTAAATCGCACCCAATGTATTTAGAAAGATGGAGGATACATGAGTTGCCAGTAAGGTTGAAATAAAAATCAGAAAATCGGGAAGCCTCTTTATTTAAAAATTAGTTCATGGGATGTGAGCTGCGCTGACAAGGCCAGCATTCATTGCCCATCCCTAACAGGAAGGAGGAATTTAGGCATTGACTATTTTCTAAATGGGAAGATGCTTAGGAAATCAGAAGCACAAAGGGACTTGGGAGTCCTTGTTCACGATTCTCTTAAGATTAATGTGCAGGTTCAGTCGATAGTTAGGATGGTAAATGTAATGTTAGCATTCATGTCGAGAGGGCTAGAATACAAAACCAGGGATGTACTTCTGAGGCTGTATAAGGCTCTGGTCAGACCCCATTTGGAGTATTGTGAGTAGTTTTGGGCCCCGTATCTAAGGAAGGATGGATGTGCTGGCCTTGGAAAGGGTCCAGAGGAGGTTCACAAGAATGATCCCTGGAATGAAGAGCTTGTCGTATGAGGAACGTTTGAGGACTCTGGGTCTGTACTCGTTGGAGTTTAAAAGGATGAGAGGGGATCTTATTGAAACGTAGAAGATACTGCGAGGCCTGGATAGAGTGGACATGGAGAGGATGTTTCCACTTGTAGGAAAAACTAGAACCAGAGGACACCATCTCAGACTGAAGGGACGATCCTTTAAAACAGAGACGAGGAGAACTTTCTTCAGCCAGAGGGTGGTGAATCTGTGGAACTCTTTGCCGCAGAAGGCTGTGGAGGTCAAATCACTGAGTGTCTTTAAGACAAAGATAGATAGGTTCTTGATTAATAAGGAGATCAGGGGTTATGGGAAATGGCAGGAGAATGGGGATGAGAAAATATCAGCCATGATTGAATGGCAGAGCAGACTCGATGGGTCAAGTGACCTAATTCTGCTCCTTTGTATTATGTCTTATGGACCTTGCTGTTAGGGTGGGTGTTCTAGGATTCTGACACAGCGGCAGTGAAGGAACGGCAATGTATCTCACGTTCGAGAACTTC
Source organism: Scyliorhinus torazame (assembly GCF_047496885.1). Lineage (NCBI taxonomy): Eukaryota > Metazoa > Chordata > Chondrichthyes > Carcharhiniformes > Scyliorhinidae > Scyliorhinus > Scyliorhinus torazame. Next base: position 149,711,037 of record NC_092718.1, on the reverse strand, counting down.
CACATTGTGGGGTTGCCATGTGTCTGCCGTCTTTGCAGATGGTAGAGCTCGTGGGTTTGGAAGTTGCTTCCGAAGGAGCCATGATGAGTTCTTGCAGTGCACCTTGTAGATGGTACACACAGCTGTTACTGTGCGCGATGGTGGAGGGAGCGAATGTTTGTGGAAGGGGGAGCAATCAAATGGGCTGCTTTGTCCTGGATGGCGTAGTGAGAATAACAGTGAACGTTCAATAAATTTTGATCAGAACTAGAAAAAGTTAGAGAGTGTTTAAGAAAGTACAGAAGCAGGGATAGGGGTGTGGTAGTCAGTATTACGGTACTCTGTAGTGCCAGAAGACCATTGGTGTAGAAGGTACTCTGTTCTCATTGGTTAAGCCTATCTGCTGGCTCCGCCCAGCAAGGCGGGGTATAAGAGCCCATGTAGCCCCAGCAACTGCCTTCTGTACCTGCGCTGCTGATGGAAACATCTAGTGTAATAAAGCCTTCGATTGTCTCCAATCTTGCTTCTGGAGTTATTGATCGAGTATCAATTTATCACACTAGAATTTAAAGAATGGAGCTCCGAATCAAGCCGGAGTGTCTGCAACTCAGACCCCACGGGGCAAACTCAGCGGCAACCTTCAAGCACTGGCTGCCGTGCTTCAATGGATATCTCGGGACGGCTGAAAACACACCCACGGAAGACCAAAAACTACAAATTCTGCACTCAAGGGTGAGCCCAGAGATCTACACCCTCATCGAGGATGCGGACGACTTCGAGGCCGCAATGGATCTGCTGAAAGGACATTATATTCGCCCTGTAAACCAGGTCTACGCCCAACATCTACTAGCGGCGAGGCGACAAATCCATGGGGAATCGCTGGAGGAGTTCTACCGTGCGCTCCTGGTGTTGGAGAGAAGCTGCAGCTGCCCGCAAGTTTCGGCGAGCGACACACAGAACTTTTGATCCGGGACACTTTCGTTGCAGGTATGCTGTCCTCCCAACTCCGCCAACGATTGCTGGAGAAAGAGACACTAGGCCTCAAGGAGGCACAGGCCCTTACCAGCTCCCTGGATGTGGCCTCCCGAAACACCCGCGCTTACGTCCCCGACCGCGCGGCAGCCCCCTGGGCAGCGTGGAACCCCCCCGCGGCTGACCCCGATGCATCTCCCATCCCCCCACAAGCTTGTGCTGCGAGACGGCCTGGCAACCCTGGGGGGCCCCGCTGCTATTTTTGCGGGCAAGCCAAGCTCCCCCGACAGCGCTGTCCGGCGCGCTCATCCTTCTGCAAAGGGTGCGGCAAAAAAGGTCACTTCGTGGCGGTATGCCAGGCCCGGCGGTCGCTGCGGTCTCAGGAGGCGAATACGGACCGCCACCACAACCCTCTCCACAGGCTCCACAGGTCGAGAGGGTCCATCTCCTCCACGCTAACACTCAGTACGCCTACGTGGCGTACCCCGACGGCCGACAGGATACGGTCTCCCTACGGGACCTGCCGCCCGCTGGATCCCCACACACACCCCCACCACCAGTCCCACCCTCCCTCCCACCAGCGCACCCCACAGCCGCCCCCTTCACAGGTGGATCGGTTCTCCCACCGGTCCCGTCTAGGGGTGATGAAGCTGCCGAAGATGCCGAAGCCACGCTCCCGGAGCCACAGACGCCCGAGCCGCCGCCTGCATCACCACCCAAGCTACGATGATCGCAGAGGACGACCAGGGCCCCCGATCGACTAATTGCTTCATTCTGAAATGTAAAAAATTTTTGTAAATAGTTGCGATGTAACGAGGCAAAACACTGTACGGAGGCATACCGGGCACCTCCATAACCTTAACCTCTACCACTCTGTAATGCGAGGCCACCACCCCCACCGGACTTTTTTTTTAACGGGGTGAATGTGATAGTCAGTATTAGAGGTATTACATTACTCTGTAATGCCGGAAGACCATTGGTGTAGAAGGTACTCTGTTCTCATTGGTTAAGCCTGTCTGCTGGCTCCGCCCAGTAAGGCGGTGGATAAGAGCCCGTGTCGCCCCAGCAGCTGCCTTCTGCACCTGCGCTGCTGGGGGAATCATCTAGTGTAATAAAGCCTTCAATTGTCACCAATCTCGCTTCTAGAGTTATTGATCGAGCATCAAGGGGAAGGGAGAAAGAAAGAATAGGCAGCCAAGTGTTTGCAAAATGAACTCTGAAGTTGTTTGGAAGCGTGCTGACAATTCATAAGGAATCAGTTCTGACCGATATTTATTTCTCAAGCAATCTCACTGAAACAGATCATCTGGTCATTATTTCACTGTTGTTTTTGGGATCCTACACTCTACAAATTGTCTGTTTTTCCCCCCTACATTGTAACAGCAACTAACCTCATTGGCTTTAAATGCTTGGGAAATTCCTGCAGTTTGGAAAGGCATTAAAGAAATGCAAGTTCTTTCTTTTGTTGTCACTCTCGCGTCTTCAATCTTTGGCCTCTCTCTCTATTGTATCCAGACTGCTGTACAGAACACGTGTGACTTTTTCCCCATTTACACTCGGGCGTGGCTCACTCGGACTCCTATAAATCACACAAAGCCGCTGGAGTGATCAATAAGGATATGTTTCTTTGTGATGGGGCAAACTATGAATAAGTTCCAAACAGAGCCATTTTCTCTATTAATCTGCATCCTTGTTTGGAGACAGGCAGTTGAATGTTCTTGTATAATTCGTCCACAATATTGTCAGAATTGCTCCGACACTGAACCTAGCTAAGATGCACGTTTATCATTGTTGCTCAATGTAGCTCAAGAATGGATCACAGAGGTTCAATGTAATCTGTCGTTCTTCAAATTCCTAGGGGTGCACATCTCCAAAAATCTGTCCTGGTCCACCCACGTCGACGCTACCACCAAGAAAGCACAACAGCGCCTATACTTCCTCAGGAAACTAAGGAAATTTGGCATGTCCACATTAACCCTTACCAGCTTTTACAGATGCACCATAGAAAGCATCCTATCTGGCTGCATCACAGACTGGTATGGCAACTGCTCGGCCCAGGACCGCAAGAAACTTCAGAGAGTCGTGAACACAGCCCAGTCCATCACACGAACCTGCCTCCCATCCATTGACTCCATTTACACCTCCCGCTGCCTGGGGAAAGCGGGCAGTATAATCAAAGATCCTTCCCACCCGGCTTACTCACTCTTCCAACTTCTTCCATCGGGCAGGAGATACAGAAGTCTGAGAACACGCATGAACAGACTCAAAACAGCTTCTTGCCCGCTGTTACCAGACTCCTAAATGACCCTCTTATGGACTGACCTCATTAACACTACACCCTGTATGCTTCATCCGATGCCGGTGCTCATTTAGTTACATTGTATACCTTGTACATTCACCTGAGGAAGGAGCAGTGCTCCGAAAGCTAGTGTTTGAAACAAATCTGTTCGACTTTAACCTGGTGTTGTAAGACTTCTTATTGTATACCTTGGGCGGGATTCTCCGACCCCCCGCCGGGTCGGAGAATCGCTGGGGGCTGGCGTGAATCCGCCCCCACCGGTTGCCGAATTCTTCCTGGTCCTGGGGGGGGGCGCGGGGCGATCTGGCCCCGGGGGGTGCCCCCACGGTGGCCTGGCCCGCGATCGGGGCCCACCGATCCGGGGGCGGGCCTGTGCCGTGGTGGCACTCTTTTCCTTCCGCCTTCGCCATGGTCTCCACTATGGCGGAGGCGGAAGAGACCCCCTCCACTGCGCATGCGCGGGGATGCTGTGAGCGGCAGCTGACGCTCCCGCTCATGCGCCGCATGGCAAAGTCTGTTTGACGCCAGCTGGCGGGGCACCAAAGGCTTTTCCCGCCAGCTGGCGGGGCGGAAATCAGTCCGGCAGGGGCCTAGCCCCTCAAGGTTAGGGCTCGGCCGCTCAAGATGCGGAGGATTCCGTACCTTTGGGGCGGCGAGATGCCGGACTGATTCGCGCCGTTTTTGGCGCCGGTTGGCGGACATCGCGCCAATTGCGGAGAATCCCGCCCCTTCTGTTACCCTATTATGTATTTTCTTTTATTCCCTTTTCTTCACATGTACTTAATGATCTGTTGAACTGCTCGCAGAAAAATATTTTTCACTGTACCTCGGTACACGTGACAATAAACAAATTTAACCCAATCCAATCCAACTGTGAATTGGCTGACTTCCTTTTTCCAAAGGAACTTAGTCAACCAATTCATGATTGTTGCATAGAGTAGGAATGGTCTGTGCTGTAGAGTAGGAATGGCCTCCTTCTGTGCTGTAACTCTTCAATGATTTTATGGGTGCAGCTAGATGGGATTAGAAAGAGCACTTGGGTGTCCTCGGGCTGGCATGGACAAGTTGGGCCAAATGGCCTCCTTCTGTGCTGTAACTTTTCTATGATTCTATGTTCTCTGGCTTGACTCTCCAGCCTCTTTCTTTCTCTGTTTTTTCCATTTGTCTGTTTTTTCCATTTCTCAGAAGCTAGTTCTGAGGACGTGGGTGTCGCTGGCCAGGTCACCCGCGCCTAGCTGCCCTGAGAAGGTGGCAGCATGTTTTCTTCATGAACCATGGCAGGTCATTACTGCATTTACAACAGCTGGACACAGCTGAGTGACTTGCTCGGCGGCAGCTAAGAATCATCCATGTGTGAGACTGGATTAAATATCATAGAATTTCATAGAATTTACAGGGCAGAAGGAGGCCATTCGGCCCATCGAGTCTGCACCGGCTCTTGGAAAGAGCACCCTACTTAATCCCACGGCTCCACCCTAGCCGAGTAACCCAGTAACCCCACCTAACCTTTTTGGACACTAAGCACAATTTATCATGGCCAATCCACCTAACCTGCACGTCTTTGGACTGTGGGAGGAAACCGGAGCACCCGGAGGAAACCCACGCAGACACGGGGAAAACGTGCAGACTCCGCACAGACAGTGACCCAAACAAGGAATCGAACCTGGGATCCTGGAGCTGTGAAGTAACTGTACTAACCACTGTGCTACCATGCCGCCCATATAGACCAGACCGGGTGAAGATAGTAGATTTCCTTCTCTGAAGGGCAATAATCAGTTACTTGACAATCCAACAACTTCACGCTGAAACCTTTACTGATACAAGCTCGTTAAAATGTGACTGAAATTGTCAATCTGCCCGAATGGGTGATAAACGCATGGGTCGTGAAAGATGGAGGCCATTCGGTCCATCGAGTCTATACCAACCCTCCGAAAGAGCATCCTACCTAGGCCCACTTCCCTTTCTTATCCCTGTAACCTCATTGTAATATCCCGCACGGGACTTTGGGGGTGGGAGTGATTATCATCCCCATGGTTCTTGCGGAGTACACGCTCCCCTGCTGAGCGGCAGGGAAATTCCATTCAGCTATCCAGTAAGGCGCTGACCGAGGAGAGACCCGATAGAGATCACCCGGGAGTTGTATAGAATGTAATTGTAAATAAACCAAAGTTCTTTATTCTTACTCGGTTTGGACTCCCCGTGTCCTTGTTAAACTGGCGATGAGGATTAAACTGGTTTGCTGAACCAACTTTCTGGATCCAGGTTGGAACCAATTATTTCCCCATGTCTCTTTTTGGGCGATTGGACGCTTTTTGCCAGTATTGAAGACTGGAACCGGTGTGTAGAAAGAATGTGTTACTTCTTCCGGGCCTACAACATGACAAAAAACGAACACCAGGCGGTCATATTGTTGACGGCACACACTCAGGGTGATCAGGAGTCTTACGTGCCCGGTAGCGCCAGATACGCACTCGTTCCTCCAACGTGTGGCACTTGTGGCGAATATTTTAACCCAACCCCGTCAGTGATCATCTTAATCTGGCAGAGTATGGAGCTGTTTTATCTGACATGCTCCGCGATTGTTTGGGACAAATAATATGGAGACACAAAAAAATATTTGGGGCGAAACCTCCCTGACTTATCAACAGACGCTGCAGATCTCTTTATCCCGAGAGAGCACAGAACGTGCCGGTGAAGAAATAAAAGGGATGGAGGTGAACATTTTGGGGCTTCGCCCCCCCCCCCCCCCCCCCCCACTTGGTATTCCCACATCCCGGACCAACAGCCGCTGTGACTCTGGATGAATGGGCTTGGCTGAAGGAGATTCTGGCCCACGTATAATGTGTGGGCACCGGTCTAGGCCTAACCACAGGCAGCAGGAGGGCCAACGCTCCTGGCATCCTGGTCGAGGGAGGCATCAGTCCCGGGGACAGGTCTTGTATTTGGGTGATGCAGAATAGGCAGAAGATGAGGCTGAGATGCAGTTAAACTGTTTGACAGCACCCCATATTATACGGTGGCCAGCATCAACGGCTACCTGGCGAATTGAAGGTTTTCTTCTCAAAGTTCTTGGAGCTGACCCTTGAAGACGGTATCCTCCTGTGGGAATGAGGGTTGTTGTTCCTGGGAAAGGCCAGGAAATCAGGTTAAAGGACCTTCATAACGGGCACCCAGGGGTGTCCAAAATGAAGTTGTTGATGAGAAATTATGTCTGGTGGCTGGGTTTGGATATGGAGATAGAGACTTTGTCTTAACAGTGCTCCATCTGTCAAGAGCACCAGAAGCTCCCCACAGCGGCATCCATGGGAGTAGCTGGACGCCCTTGCGCTCACGCACATGTCATTTCACCGGTCCGTTCCTGAGTTAGATACTTCTCGTCCTGGTGGACGGCCACTCCAAGTGGCTGGAGGTCCACAAGATGACGATCATCACCTCTCGGGTGACCGCTGAACAATTGTGCATTTCTTTTTTGACCCATGGAATCCTGTAGGTGCTTGTAACAGATAACAGGCGCCTCTTTCACGAATGCAGAATTTGCTGCTTTTGTTACAGGTATTCAACATGTCCCCACTTCCCATATCATCCGACATCAAATGGCTTGGCAGAGGGGGATGTGCAGATGGTTAAACGGGGGCTAAAGAATCAGACTTCGGGCTTGATGGACACCAGGTTGGCACATTTTTTGTTTCGTACAGGACCACTCCGCCACAGAACTGGGGTGACCCCCGCTGAGATGCTCATGGATTGTCAGCTTCGAACCCAACTTAATTTGCTTCTCCGAGACATTGGTGCGAAGGAGCACCGTAACCAGGAGTTGCAAGGGCTATGCCTGGTTCGACGTCGACCGCTCCGTGCTTCACATCTGACGATGCAGTTTTCTTCATAACTTCACCGACAGTGCTCATTGGCTCTCTGGGGTTGTCGTCTGTCAAACGGGACCAGTCTCTTACCAAGTTTGAATCCGAGGGCAACTGATGAGATGGAATTGGATCATATTTTCTCGTGGATGTTGGTCCTTCGTGAGGTTCCTCGGAAGGATCCTGTCCTGGATCCTCTAACTTCATTGCCAAGCCAGGCAGCTGTGACGCCTCCAGTTTGTGTCGACGCCGACATGTCCGACATTGTATCTTCGGATTCAGACATGGAGACGCAGATATCTGACGCCCGGATGCAGATTCAATGGTTCAGCCACCTCCTACCAATCGTCCACCGCGGCGTTCTAGCCACAGACGATGTTCCACTTGGAGGTATACGCCATCTGATCCGGCGCATCGGGGCTCAACGTTTCACTGGAGCTGAAGAGGATGCGACATCCTCCGCAGCTCCTCCTTCTCCTCCTCGTCAGCCATCGAGGGTGTCTTTGGACTTTGGGGTGGAGGAATGTCATATCCTGTGCGGGAGTTACGGGGTGAGAATGTTGGTTCTCGCAGAGTGCGAGCTCTCCATTCAGCTATGTATAAAGTGTCGGCCAGTAAGGCAACAACTGAGGAGACACCCAGGAGGGATCTACTAGGAGTTGTATATAACGTAATTGTAAATAAAATGAAGTTTGTTATTCTTACTCGGTGTGGATTCCCTGTGTCCTTATTAAACTCATAACCCCACCGAACATTTGGGCACTAAGGAGCAATTTATCCTGGCCAATCCTCCTATTCTGCACATCTTTGGACTGTGGGAGGAAACTGGAGCACCCGGAGGAAACACACGTAGACACGGGGAGAAAGTGCAATCTCCACACTGACAGTCACCCGAGGCTGGAATTGAACCAGGTCCCTGGCACTGTGAGGTGGCAGTGGTAACCACTGTGTTACAAGTGGTATTATACCTCCAAAGTAGCATCTGTCCCACAGATCTGATGCAATCAGGCCAGTTGCCAGTTTGGTGAGTGTATTAGAGCTCACACGGCTAATGTAAGACTTGTCACTCTAGAAAGTGCCTTATCTTAACCTTGCCCAGTTTAATTGGCTTTCAGCAGCATGAAAGACCAACCCTTCTATATTTAATCGGATCAACTACTTTCAGTTTCTACTGGTTGCTCTTAAAATTGTCAAAGTGTTTGGTGGTTTCCCCGAGTTCTTTGAAGTTGCTGAAGTTGACAGGAAATGAAGTGAAACATGCTGACGGACTTTGATCTATTTTTAAGGATTCTGCACACAACAGCGGTTCCCAGAAATTAGTTTGCACGCCCTTGAACCGCAGCATGAGTGTGAGAATGTACCGAGGTAACACAGAGCAATGCAAGTTGCTGGAAGAGTGAGGAGGTGGTCTTATTTTTCCCAGAGTGTCAAAGGAGTAATTCTCCTACCTGAAACTTAGCAAGAAAGAATGTATTGGGCATCTCCCCCTTGTCTAAGGCGATCTCACTGAAATCTGCTCCCTCCTGCAGCCACAATTGTAGCATCAGAGCAGGGCGTGGCTTTGTCAGTGGGTATGAAGGCAATAATGACCACCATCGTTTATGCATCTGGATCCATCCTGGTTGGAGCAGGTAACATTTGCCACATCTCCCAGTTTGCCACCAACTATTTCACGAGGAAGCTCAGTGAGGAAATGTATTCCAAGAAAGCTGAATAAGCATAATTCTCTGTTGCTATTTTAGAGAATAAAATGGAGAGAGCCACATGCCTTAGAATGTTTGCGGAAATCCCCATGGTACATTGAGTGCAAACACTGCATGCCAACTACCACAAGTGAAAAGGGTTCCACTCCCTCAATGCACAGCATTGTCTAAGCCACAATGCAAAAGCAAAGGTCACTACAAAAGAAACCTGCCTAACAAAATTGATAAAGCAAATCATTACTCAGTCCTGTAATGACCACCTTCCCTATGCCTCTGCTAGTGCTCCTACATGGGGAGGCAATGGCGTAGTGTTATTGTACCTGGACTAATAATCCAGAGACCCAGGGTGATGTTCTGGAGACTTGGGTTCGAATCCCACCATGGCAAATGGTGAAATTTGAATATGATAAAAATTAAATCTGGAATTAAAAGTCTAATAATGACCACGAAATCATTGTTGATTGTTGTAAAACCCATCTGGTTCACTAATGTCCTTTAGGGAAGGAAATCTGTCGTCCTTACCTGGTCTGACTCCAGATCCACAGCAATGTGGTTGACTCTTAAATGCCCTCAGGGATGGGCAATAAATGCTATCCCAGCCAGCGACACCCACATCCCAATGAATAAAATACTGCACTGCTACCCCAGAGGGCTGTGCATCGATGGCGGAAGGACTTTCAGTGTAGGAGACTGCAGACGGCCTTGGAGGATGCCCCTGAGCAGCTCTGGGCCTTGAGGGCCAGGCTTCATAGAATCATAGAATTTACAGTGCAGAAGGAGGCCAATTGCCCATCAAGTCTGCACCGGCCCTTAGAAAGTGCATCCCACTTAAGCCCGCACTTTGAACCTATCCCCATTACCCAGTAGCCCCACCTAACGTTTTTGGACACTAAGGGCAATTTAGCATGGCCAATCCACCTAACCTGCACATCTTTGGACTGTAGGAGGAAACCGGAGCACCCGGAGGAAACCCACGCAGATACGGGGAGACTGCACAAACAGTGACCCAAGCCGGGAATCGAACCTACGACCCTGGAGCTGTGAAGCAATTGTGCTAACCACTGTGCTGCCCACAGTATCATTTCCATTTGTCTTAGTGATTGCTTCTATTATGAAGTTGTCCAGTGAAGTAGGTATAGTAAGATCAATCTTTGATTTTAACATTTTTTCTTCTACTTCCTTGTTTTGTATTGATGCACTATCAATTACGACGAGACGAGAGTAGAAGGTAATCCAGGCTTTATTACACAGAGATGTGTGGCCTCCTACAGCAGCTTACGAAATGGCTGCTGTTCGGAGAGCACACACATTTATACTCCGACTCCTGGGCGGAGCCAGCAGGCAGGGATCGACCCCCGTACCTGTAGTACAGGGGCCTTACCGTAATACCCATATGTACAATATAATACAACAGTGGTGACTACCACATGTATAGTGTTGACTTTTTTATGCTGTAGAAATTCTGCAGTGCTAACCATTGTATGTAAGGTAAAGCAGAAGGGATTGTGGGATGCGGGGTGGTGAGATGTGTAAAGGAAGATTAGGAATGAGGATACCATCATCTTCATCTGAGCCATGGCTTGAGTGATGATCACATCACCATCTTCTCCACTAGGTTCAGAACATGTAGCTGTACCTGGGTGGAGGGTGATGGGAAAGTTGGGTTGGTCAGAATGGTATTCCTCATTGCCCAATTATTGCCCCTTTTAAAAGTTGCATTCCTGCCTAGCATTTGGTGCAGGATGATTTTCCGCAAGCCTCTGGGGATTATTTCAATGTATAAAAATACCTTAGACCGGAGACTTACCCCGTTTAAATAATCTGTTTAACGTGGAACTCAGATGTATCAGGTCTGGCCATTGCTCTGTGCCAATTTAAAACATCTCACCAAGGGCACTTGGCATTGTGACTGCTCTCAACCCTCCGAGATCAGAGAGGAACTGTGTCAGGTTTCCTGTTTCTGCTTGGAATGACCCTGGCTGGAAAGTGTACGTGTGTTGAGATCAGGTCAGGACAGAATTTGATTCAGCTGCCATGCTAAAACTGGGGATAAATAACTCAGGGGCAGGAAAGCTGACGTGTGCGCAACTCTATCCCAGTGAGAATTACTTCTGTCGGTAGAAGGGAAATTTGGAAGGAAAAATAAAACAAACAAAAATATTACTTAAACAAGCTACCATAAAATTAGCTCTAAGCTATCTCATATGTGAATCACACTTTCACTCAATTTCCTACTTAATTATTGCACCGTTTCCTCTCCTTATTCTGCTTTTTCCATCAATTTATCCAGTTTTGCACCATTTTCCATTCACGTCTGATTTTACCTGATAATTAAATATCCTCATTGTACTCAGTGTAAGCCTGGTCTCATATCGCTGTTCTGAATGGATGTCCTGCATGGCCAATCTACCTAAACTGCACGTCTTTGGACTGTGGAAGGAAACCGGAGCTCCCGGAAGAAACCCACGCAGACACGAGGAGAACGAGCAGACTCCGAACGGACAGTGACCCAAGCCGGGAATTGAACCTGGGAGCCTGGGGCTGTTAGCGACAGTGCTAACCACTGCGCTGCCTTGCCGCCCAGTGCTAACTACTGCGCTACCGTGTCGCCCAGGTATTTAGGATCCATTGCTTTTTTCTTCTTATTTTATTCGGGGTGCAGAATGAGGCAATTTCTACAAGTCCCACCCCTGCCTAGAGATTGTGACTTGGTTGGCGATGGGTTGGTACAATGAGGGTGGCTGCTGACTGTGTCTTACACCAGCAGCAACACCAGCAAGGTAACTGGGGTTGGCCAGTCTTTATCTACCTCTTAATAATGACCCAGTAGTAAAACACCTTGGGGTCCATGCAGGTTAGGTGGATTGGCCATGATAAATTACCCTTAGTGTCCAAAAAGGTTGGGTGGGGTCACTGGATTATAAGGTTACAGGGATATGGTGGAAGCGTGAGTTTAAGTGGGGTGCTCTTTCCAAGGGCCGGTGCACACTCGATGGGCCAAATGGCCTCCTTCTGCACTGTAAATTCTATGAAACACAAGAACACAAACAGGAGCAGGAGTTGGCTATTCGGCCCTTCGAGCTCGTTCTGCCATTCAATAAGATCATGGCTGATTTGATTGTAACCTCAACTCCATTTTCCTGCCTCCTGCCATAACCCTTGACTCCTGTGTATATCCAAAATCTAACAGTGGGATCTGTCCAAGAATGTAGGCCCCATTGGTGCCTAACATGGAACCCGTGGGCCAAATACAGATTTTTAATTCATGTATTACCATTAACATGGGGGACATGGTGGGGTAGTGGTAACATCACTGGATTAGTAATCCAGGGACTCAGATTAATGCTCCAGAGGGATGGGTTCAAATCTCACCATGGAAGCTGGTGGAATTTAAATTCAATTAATAAATCTGGGAATATTGGCAGTATTGGTGACTGTGAAACTATCATTGATGGTTACAAAAACCCATCTGGTTCACGAACATCCTGTGGGGAAGGAAATCTGCTGGCCTACATGTGACTCCCGGGCCACAGCAATGTGGTTGACTCTTAAATGCCCCCTGAAATGGCCGAGCAAGCCACTCAGTTCAAGGGCAATTGAGGATGGTCAACAAACGCTGGCCCAGCCAGCAACACCTTCATCCTATGAAAGAATAAATAAAGAGGCTTGCGTATATCTCAAGTTGCTGCTACAACAGATCTTGTGGATGTGGTTTTGAAATCTTACCTTGGAGAAGAGTCTGAAGCAATTGAGAGATTTGTAGGCTGATAAACAGTTTGATAGGTCATGATGTGCAGGCACCCTTTCCCACTTTAACTGTCTTAAAGGGGTTGAGAATGGGAAGGGGTTTGCTACCTTGATGCGGTATCAATTTCTGTTTGATTACTCCTTACTCACCTTCAAATCTGACATCATCACCCCTGTCCTCACAAAAAACACCTTTGACCCTCTCCTCCATCTTTGCAAACCATCGCCCGATCTCCAACCTACCTTTCCTCTCCAAATTCCTTGAACGTGTTTTGTTACCTCACAAATCATGCCCATTTTTCTCAAACTCCATGTTTGATTGCCACCCATCTGATTTCCGCCACTGTCATCTTGACTGAACCAGCTTGTTGAATCCATGATAAGTAGAACGCAGGGACAATATTATAAATTATTAACAAGGTTTATTTCAATACAATTCCAATACTCCTCCACTCCCCTAAAGGTCTCCTTCTCCAACCTTGGGGTTTTAAACATAGAACATACAGTGCAGAAGGAGGCCATTCGGCCCATCAAGTCTGCACCAACCCACTTAAGCCCTCACTTCCACCCTATCCCCATAACCCAATAACTCCATCTAACCTTTTTGGACACCAAGGGCAATTTAGCATGTCCAATCCATCTAACCAGCATGTCTTTGGACTGTGGGAGGAAACCGGAGTACCCGGAGGAAACCCACACAGTCACGGAGAGAACGTGCAGACTCCGCACAGACAGTGACCCAACGGGGAATCGAACCTGGGACCCTGGCGCTGTGAAGCCACAGTACTAGCCATTTGTGCTACCGTGCTGCCCATACAGCTGGGGCTCTCCTTGTAGAGGGGAAGCCCTGCCCCCTGTAGCCACCTGGGTTGACCACTTCCCGACTTAAAATGGAGAACCGCAAAGAATACAGGGAAATTCAGCCAACACAGGCAAAAAACTAGCAAGTGCAGAAATCCTGTGTATTAGAACTTGCAAAAGCCCAGACAGCACTGAAACCAGCAGCCATCTGCATATTAATGAGCGATCCCCGGGCACAATTGAAACACTTAAGGTGAATAAGGCCAAGCCAGACTCCTCGGCGCCAGCAGGAGCCAAGACAAAGGAAGGCCAATGGACAATGGACACGGATGATCAGCGATCAGGGGACCGCTCCAGTATTGGAGAAATCGATCCCAGTGATCGGAACGCAGTCCAATCACTTGGAACCAGGTACGGGGTCCGCCCTGAACGGCGGTAAGCCCCTGGGGACTATAAAGTAGAGTCCCCAAGTTCAAATCGGTCTTCTTGGCAGGGTCACTCAGCAGCGAATCAACCCTTGAGAGTGAAATGTCTAAGCTGCCACATCAACCAAGTAAGTCTCCAGTCAACGCTCGCTACGAGATAGGCGCTCCTAGCTACCAGTCCATACCGGCTTTTGAATCCTGCAGACTCAGATCGAACGAAAGGCCATTTGTTCCCCTGACCTGGTGGGCCAATTCCCAAGCTAAGTGTAGGCCTTTTAGTGATAGAGAATAGTCTAGAAAGTAGAGTTTATGCATGAGTAGTGGTTTACTGTGTATAATAAATGTGTTTTGATTTGAATCTTAATAATTGGTGTGTTGAGCTATTGATCAGTACTTGAACTTGAACCTCGTGGCGGTATCATAAAGATACCTGGCGACTCCAGAACAAAAGTTATAGAAACAGAGCAAATTCAGTAAAGACCCAACGGGCAATGAATTAAGAGCCAACCAAGGTTAGCAACACCCCTTAAAGGGGAAGTTCATGTTCTGGGGCGGTCATGAGAAATCGTATTGACCTGATCCCAGGACCTCAATTGGGGTTATATTGCAACCCTTACCAAAGTCACAAACGACATCTTTTGTGCCTGTGACTATAGTAAAGGTTCCCTCTCCCTCTTTCATGAGAACATAAGAACTATGATCAGGAGTAGGCCATCTGGCCCTTCGAGTCTGCTCTGCCATTCAATGAAATCATGGCTGATCTTTTGTGGACTCAGCTCCACTTTCCTTCCCGAACACCATAACCCTTTATTCCTTTGTTCTTCAAAAACACTATCTATCTTTACCTTGAAACCTGTCTGCATTCTTTAATACAATTGCTCACACTTCTCCCCTTTAATACCCCACCACCGTCATCCAGCTGGGTTGGACCACTCTCAACTGGTTCTGTTCATATCTATTCAGTCCTAACCAGGGAATTACCTGCAATGGCTTCTCTTTCTGCTCCTGCACTATTACCTCTGGTGTCCCCCAAGGATTTATCCATAGCCCCCTCCTATTTCACATCTCCATCCTGCCTCTGACCAACACCTCTTTTTTAAAAATGATCGTTCTCCTCGGGGATGAAAACAAGGTGCTGCCTGGTCTGCTGAATATCTCCAGAATTTTCTGTTTTCTTTTAAATTCTCATTCTCAAATCCCTCTGTTATCTCCTTAAACTCCCTCTGCTATTTCTTTAATCTCCCTCTGCTATCTCTTTAATCTCCTCCGTCCCAACGACCCTCTGAGATATCTGTGCTCCTCTAATTCTGGTCTCTTGTTTGTTCCCAATTATAATTGCTCCACCATGGGTGGTAGTGCCTTCAGCTGCCAGGTCCCAGGTTCTGGAATTCCCTTCCCAAACTTCTATACCTCGTTCTCTTCCTTTAAGACATGCATTCAAATCTACCTCTTTGGCCAAGCGTTTGGCACCTGTCCTTAAATCTCTTTATGTGACTCAGAATCAAGTTTTGACACTGCACCTCAGGAAACTGTACAACACGAAAGGCGCTATATCAATGCACAACGTTGTTACCCACTTTGTGCAACTTCTTCTGACCATTTTCACCTGTTATTACTTTAGGAGGTGGAGCACCTACACCTGGAACACGATCACTGTTGATTACGATCTCTTGGCAGATAATGCCAACCTGTGCCAAGCCCTCTCCACAAATGAAAGAAACAAGCAAAGGCGGCATGGTTGTGCAGTGGTTAGCACTGCTGCCACACGCGCCGAGGACCCGGGTTCAATCCCGGCAATGAATGTTTTTTGAAAAACAATCACTGCTGCTTTGCAGATAGCAAGTTTCACCTGAGACAATGGGACCTAACCAGAGTGCATATTAATACTGTATAATCAGATTTCATTCTTTGAATACTGGTCTCCATTTGACAGTGACATGCTCACTTATCACACATACACATGCAGCTTAATGAACTACATGATGGATTGCAACTGCCATTATGTGGGAAGCTTTAGCAGCTGCTGTATGTCAGCAATATCTAACACACAGCAATAAAGCAAATAACCAGTTAATCTGCATCTGATAGTTGTCGTATTGATGCACGATCAATTACACAAAGACGAGAGTAGGATGTAATCGAGGCTTTATTACACTGAGATGTGTGGCCTCCTACAGCAGCTGACGAAATGGCTGCTGTACTGGGAGCACACATATTTATACTCTGCCTACTGGGCGGAGCCAGCAGGCAGGAATCTACCCCCGTACCTGTGGTACCTTACCGTAAAGCACCTATATCAACATCCTATATATACAATATATACAACAGTGGTGACTACCACACATATTTTAACATTTCTCACTGGGAAAACAGAGTGAAATAATGGATGGATCCTGCTATGTGTTCTCATTGTCTTTTGGATCCCTGATGTTGGTAATAATCACACTTTAACCTTGGAAAGGTCAGAACTCTCTTGTTTAGGGGGTGTTTGCTACCAATGTCATGCATGAGCAGCTGTGTGTAGAGCCAGGCTAGTGGCTGCTGTCTTTTTAGGGGCCAATGAGCAGCAGGGGGTCATTTGTACCCCTCCTCTTTATTGGGGTCAATGTGCAGCAGGAAGTCATTTGCAGCCACCATCCTTAGATGGAGCAATGTGCAGTGGGGGAGAGGGGCAAGTCATTTGTAGCCACCATCTTTATAAGGGGCAATGTACAGCAGGGAATCATTTGCAGCTGCCATTTTTATAGGGGGCAATGTGCAGCAGGGAGTCATTTGCAGCTGCCATCTTTATAGGGGGCAATGTGCAGCAGGGAGTCATTTGCAGCTGTCATCTTTATAGGGGGCAATGTGCAGCAGGGAGTCATTTGCAGCTGTCATCTTTATAGGGGGCAATGTGCAGCAGGGATTCATTTGCAGTTGGCATCTTTATGAGAGGCAATGTGCAGCAGGGGGTCATTTCCAGTCATCAGGAGGCGAGAAGGTTGTGAATTTCTATCCTGGACTGACAGTGATGGATTTTAGAAACTCCTTTTATAGGGGGTTAGAAGGGAGGGATTTTCAGATGGGAAAATAAAATGTTTTTCTCTTGGGATATTTTACTGTATTCACAGAGTTTCTAAACTGTCGCACTGTCCCAGAAATGTAAATGGACCGTAGGTTGCTGCGAGTGTTAAGACTATATTGTCTCTGCTCACTCTTCCCCCCTTCTGCCGCTCTGAGTTCCATGCTCCAGACTCCAACAGTAATGTCATTGGATTTCTGCACATGCACTGGACCAGTCAGGTATTGGGTGGCCGGGCGGGCCAGTGGAGGCGCAGAGCACGGGCTGGAGGCTGGCCCAAAAAAGGGGATGGCTGTTCGGGGGGGGGGGCAATGAGCCCCCCAACTAGGCTGATCACCTGGAATATACGAAGGGGGGGGGGGGGGGGGTGGACCCATGGAGATTTGGGCAGCCGAGGGCGAAGGAGTTCTCCTTCTACTCACACGTGCATAAAGTGGAGCAGGTTAGTAAAGACATTATTCTGAGCAGGGCTTTACTGACGGGGGTGGTGGACATGGGATACTCGGCGATCACAATCTCAGACCATGCTCCGCACTGGGTTGACCTGCAGATTAGTAAAGACAGTAACCAGCGCCCACACTGGAGGTTAGATGTGGGACTTTTAGCGGACGAAGGGGTGTGCGAGCGGCTGAGGAAATATATTCAGAACTGTCTGCAGGTCAACGACACGGGGACACGGTGGTCTGGGAAGCACTGAAGGTGGTGGTTAGAGGGGAGCTGATCTCGATACCAGCCCACAGGGAGAAGGTAGGCAGGGCTGGTAAAGGAGATACTACAGATTGATAGGAGGTATGCGGAGACCCCAGAGGCAGGGCTTTTAAGGGAACGGCGGAGGCCACAGGCGGAGTTCGGCTTATTAACCACAGGGAGGGCGGTGGAGCAGCTGAGAAAGGCGAGAGGGGGCAATCTATGAGCATGGAGAGAAGGCCAGCAGAATGCTTGCACAGCAGCTTAGAAAGAGGGAGGCAGCCATGGAGATAGGGAAAGTAAATAATGGAGACGGGAACCTGGTACGAGACTCAGCAGGGGTGAATAAGGCATTTAGGGATTTTTACAGTAGACTGTACGGGTCGGAACCCCCACCTGGGCCGGAGGGGATGAGGCACTTCTTAGATGGACTGAATTTCCCAAAGGTGGACGGGGAGCTGGTAGAAGGGCTGGGGGCCCAGATCGGGTTGGAAGAGATAGTGGAGGGTCTGAAGGCCATGCAGTCAGGTAAAGCCCCAGGGCCAGGTGGGTACCCAGTGGAGATCTATAAAATGTTCTCTGGGATATTGGGACCGTTGTTGATGAGGATGTTCAATGAGGCAAGGGAGAGAGGGGTGCTGCCCCCGACGATGTCACAGGCCACGATTTTGCTGATCCTGAAGTGGGACAAGAACTCGGAGCTATGTGGGTCCTACAGGCCGATATCCTTGTTGAATGTGGACGTCAAACTGCTGGCCAATATTTTGTCCTCCAGGATTGAGGATTGTCTTCCGGACGTTATTGGGGAGGACCAGACGGGGTTTGTTAAGGGTAGGCAGTTGGTGGCCAATATAAGAAGGCTGTTAAATGTGATCATGATGCCCCCGGAAGGTAGGGAGATGGAGGTAGTGGTCACAATGGACGTAGAGAAGGCTTTTGATCGGGTAGAATGGGACTATCTGTGGGAGGTACTGGGACGGTTCGGATTTGGACGGGGCTTTATTGACTGGGTCAGGTTGCTGTATCAGGCTCCTGTGGCAAGTGTGCGGACGAATAGGACAACATCGGACTACTTTAGACTGTGCCGGGGGATGAGACAGGGATGCCCCCTCTCCCCACTGTTGCTCGCGCTAGCTATAGAGCTGCTGGCAATTGCCCAGACAGCCTCAAGGGGCTGGTCCGGGGGGGGGGGGGGGGGGGGGGGGGGGGGGGGCGGGGGGCATGGATCACAGAGTCTCGTTTTATGCAGACGACCTGCTTCTGTATGTATCGGACCCAATAGAGGGGATGGAAGAAATCATGAGGATTCTAGGGGAATTTGGCCGATTTTCGAGGTATAAGCTAAATATGGGGAAAAGTGAAATGTTTGCGGTCCAGGCGAGGGGACAGGTGAGGCGGTTGGGGGAGCTGCCGTTTAGATTAGGAAGCTTTAGGTATCTAGGCATCCAAGTGGCGCGGGAATGGGACCGGCTGCATAAATTAAATCTGGCCCGACTAGTAGACCAAATGAAGGATGATTTTCGGAGATGAGATGCGCTTCCGTTGTCACTGGCTGGGAGGGTCCAGACGGTGAAGATGACGGTCCTCCCGGGATTCCCGTTTGTATTTCAGTGTCTCCCCATCTTTATTCGCGGTCCTTTTTTAAACGGGTCAACAAAGTGATCACTGGCTTTGTTTGGGCGGGTAAGACCCCGCGGGTAAGGAAGGTAATGCTTGAGCGGAGTCGGGGAGAGGGCGGGCTGGCGCTGCCAAATTTTAGTATCTATTACTGGGCGGTGAATATAGCCCTGATCAGGAAGTGGGTGGTGGGGGTGGGGTCGGCATGGGAGCGTATGGAGGCGGCTTCATGCAAGGGCACCAGTCTGGGGGCATTGGTAACTGCGCCTCTGCCGTTCCCGCCGGCACAGTACTCCACCAGCCCTGTGGTGGTGGTGGCCCTGAGAGTCTGGGGGCAATGGAGGAAACATGTGGGAGCAAAGGGAGCATCGGTCTGGTCCCCAATCTGTAATAATCACCGGTTTACCCCGGGAAGTATGGATGGGGGGTTCCGGATATGGCGGAGAGCAGGGATTGAGAAGATGGGGGATATGAAATTAATTGAAATGAAAATCGCTTATTGTCACAAATAGGCTTCAAGTGAAGTTACTGTGAAAAGCCCCTAGTCGCCACATTCTGGTGCCTGTTCAGGGAGGCTGGTACGGGAATTGAACCGTGCTACTGGCCTGCCTTGTTTTGCTTTAAAAGCCAGCTATTTAGCCCAGTGTGCTGAACCAGCCACTTGTTAGGTTTATAGAGGGGACCTTTCCGAGTATGAGGGCGCTGGAAGAGAAGTTTGGGTTGGCGATTCAGGTATCTGCAGGTGCGGGACTTCCTACATTCCTGCTCCTACCGCTAAGGGGGATTCAGGACAGGGTAGTTTCCAGAGGATGGGTAGGAGAGGGGAGCATTTCTGACATTTACAAGGAACTTATGGGGTCAGAGGAGACGCAGGCCGAGGAGCGGAAGCGCAAGTGGGAGCAGGAGCTGGGGGGAGAGATAGAGGATGGTCTATGGGCGGACGCGTTGAGTAGAGTCAATGCGTCCACAACATGTGCCAGGTTCAGCCTGACACAATTCAAGGTCGTTCATCGGGCTCACATGACAGCGGCCCGGGTGAGTCGAGTCTTTGGGGTGGAAGACAGGTGTGCAAAGTGTGCGGGAGGACCAGCGAACCATGTCCACATGTTCTGGACATGTCCGAAGCTTAGGGGATTTTGGCAGGGGTTTGCAGATGTCATGTGTTAAAAACAAGGGTGGCACTGAGTCCAGAGGTGGCGATTTTCGGGGAGTCGGAAGCTCCGGGAATCCAGGAGGAGAAAGAGGCAGACGTTCTGGCCTTTGCTTGCCTGGTAGCCCGGAGACGGATACTATTAGCATGGAGGGACTCAAAGTCCACGAAGTCGGAGACCTGGCTATAGGACTTGGCTAGCTTTCTCTGTTTGGAGAAAATCAAGTTCGCCACGAGAGGGTCAATGTTAAGGTTCGCCCAGGGGTGGTAACCGTTCGTCGACTTCTTTGCGGAAAATTAATCGTCAGCAGAAGGGGGGGGGGGTTTAGATTAGCTTAGAGTAGGGAGTTAATAAAGGTGGGACCTATAAGGGAGGGAGACGGCTTTTGCACTATGTTTATAGATTCATGTACATTGTTTATTTTGTTGTTGTTGAAATACCAAAAATACCTCAATAAAATGTTTATTAAAAACAGGTATTGGGTGGCCAGCTTCATGGCCAAATGCATTGGCAGGAAACACACTGTACTGTTTAATGTTGCCATGCTGCCTCGTACAAAAGAAGGAGCAGTTTGAACTGGTTCTGTTGTTCACCACATAAATCTCTGGTGCAGTCGTGAAATGTGGCCCGGGAACACTTACAATTAGTTCCAAGCCAATCAGTTGCTGGCTCTCTGTAGTTGTTTAGAGATAATAGGCTAATAAATAGCAGATTTGTAGGCTGATTAAGATCCTGATATACCACAATGTGAACCATTCCTCCATGGCCATCACCACCTTTACATCAACTAATTAGTAAAGGGTCAGTCCTGTTCGACAAGAGGGTTTTATAAGCTCTCCCAACCCATGAAATGATAGAACGTGGGGGCTCTGTCTAAATGCACTGGGGGCGGTACTGGGGGCTGGATGTGAAAAACATCTAAATGCATTTATAAAGCATCTTTAAAATAGCAAAACATCCCAAGAGTTCATAGAAGCTTAATTAGCAAGATTTGACACCGAGTCACATAAGGAGATATTAGGACAGATGATTCAAAGAGGTAAGTTCTAATCAGCATCTTAATGGATCCATACGTTCGAGCCAGTTCTCTGGTCTCCACTTGCTTGGAATCTCTGAATACATTCGAGGAACTCTTGCCCCTCTCTAGCCTTCCCACTACAACTATCCCAATCTATATTCAGATGTTTAAAGTCCTCGATTTTAAAACTCTCTGGGTGAAATTCTCCATTTTTATGTCGAAGTGCGGTGGTGGGCTGTTCCATTGGTGCTTGTCCGGCGGGAACTCCTGTCCAATTCTGTACTTGGAAGCTTATTAATTATGCACAGTTGAGTATTGGGTCGAATCACCTGGCAGGTTGGGGACTGATTTGCCTGCCCGCCAGCAGCTGGCTGGTTCAAAGTTCCCAACGTCATAGTTAAACACCAGTCCAACACATACACCTCACTCTCTCCAGCCACCTTCTTCATGTGACAGTAAAGGATGTCCAAAGCTCAGAAACAAAAAGCCAGCAGCCTCAAGAAGAGGTCTGTACCCCAATTCAACCACCATGCCCTCAAGGCCTTAATACGAGGAGTCCAGACACAGAGGCATGTCCTCTACCCGAGGGATGGCTCCATGGAAGTACAGCAGCCTCATCTCTGAGGGGCCATTTCCCTGGCAGTCAGTGTGGATGGCGACCACGCCTGAAGTGCCAAGAAGTGAGGAAGTGGGTGAATTATCTCCTGCACTCCACCAGGATAAGTATCTCTCAACTCCCTCCACTTCCAAACCCACATCCTGACATCATGTACTCAAACAACTACTCTCTTCACGGACCTCACACATCCATTAGCGGGGCTTGCATATTAACATTTATTCTCTCACGGACATTTGCACATCACCACCGCCCCATCTGTCACAAGCTCACATTTCATCCTCAGGCCCTTCTGGGAAGGGCTCATCACACGTCTCGCTCAGCAAACTTGCTGGCTCTTCATGGGGCACAGATCTTCAAACTTCAACTCTTGCCATCGTCTTTTTGAGTGAAGAGTACTGTGCACCAGTGTGGAACAACTCACCTCACACCAGTCATAGAATCATAGAATTTACAGTGTAGAAGGAGGCCATTCGGCCCATCGAGTCTGCACCGGCTCTTGGAAAGAGCACCCTACCCAAGGTCAACATCTCCACCCTATCCCCATAACCCAGTAATCCCACCCAACACTGAGGGCAATTTTGGACACTAAGGGCAATTTATCATGGCCCAATCCACCTAACCTGCACATCTTTGGACTGTGGGAGGAAACCGGAGCACCCGGAGGAAACCCACGCACACACGGGGAGGATGTGCGGACTCCGCACAGACAGTGACCCAAGCCGGAATCGAACCTGGGACCTGTATATACCCAGCTCAAAATAACAATGCGTATCATCTCGAGTACTCTCCAATCATCTAAACTTTCCCGCTCCCAGTCCTGAGCAACATCTCTTCCTCTCGCTTAAGAGGGGAGACTGCAACAAGAAAGCTCCTGGAGAAGATTCACATCGACCCAAGGCTGCCGCTATGCAAGGATCTTACCAATCACCTGCTGAACGTCAGCCCCCACCCCCCATTACTCCAGCCTGCATGGCTAAGACCACCGTGCCAAGGAATAACAGCGCTGAGGACCCGGGTTCAATCCCGGCTCTGGGTCGCTATCTGTGTGGAGTTTGCACATTCTCCCCGTGTCAGCGTGGGTCTCACCCCCACAACCCAAAAAGATGTGCCGGTTAGGTGGATTGGTCACACTAAATTTCCCCTTAATTGGAAAAAAAAATAATTGTGTACTCTAAATTTATTTTAAAAACAGCAGAGGCCCGATGGCAGCAGGAATGAAACCAAAATGACACCATTGAAAACTATTTCCCTATTTCAGATCCCACAGCCTGGCCACTCGGCTTCAACCTGTCACGCCAACATTGGGCAGCCAATTTGCTGGTGAGGTCAGGGGTCACTCCTGTGACGACAGGTAACTGGCCTCTCTCAAAACTTTAGTATGGAGACAGCTCCATCACTTCCTCAATCAAATGCTCTGGAATAGCTTCAGCAGATCCACTGATCATGTCATGGCAATAAGTGATTGTGGTGTGGACTCCAGTATTAGATACAATATGGTACACTCTGTACTACATGGTGATGTGTTGGGTGCTCTGGATCCGTGGAACACACATACAGGCCACCAACACTTAAAATAGTGCAACACTATTTTATTAAGTTAGAAACTGTCGAACATACTTTCACTGTGGGTTAACACGATGTTAGGTTAAACTTTTGATTCACCATCAGCAAAGGTGAGAGAATTGAAAATGTGGATGGTATGTTCCCCGGCCGTGGAGAGGAAGAGAGCGATCTTCCTGGTGTCTGAGGCAGCTTCCCGGTCTGTGGCTTCAAGGTAGAGCTGGAAGCATTGTTTGAATATCTTCCAGTTGGCCCTGAGGTTACCGGTGATGCGGAGTGGCGGCGGCAGGCGGACGCTGTCCATTTTGCAGGATGGCTGTAGGCTGGTGGAAGGTAGATCACTTGCAGGTAGGTCTAAGAAGTTCTAACATCCCTCAACTACTGGTACCATGATGTGTTGGGTGCTCTGGATCCGTGGAACACATACAGGCCACCAACACTTAAAATAGTGCAACACTATTTTATTAAGTTAGAAACTGTTGAACATACTTTCACTGTGGGTTAACACGATGTTAGATTAAACTAAAGACCTATGCCTGTCCTAACCAGTCTATGCACTCAGCACATGGTGAATATCTGTACTGTAAGCTGTAAGCTCTGTCCTTCTGAGAGGCTGCATCCCAAATGAGCGGGACTCTGATGCCCTCTGTCTTTATAGTCAGTGTGCTCTAACTGGTGATTGGCTGCGGTGTTGTGTGTGTTGATTGGTCTTGCTGTGTGTCCATCAGTGTGTGTGTCTGCACCATGATATACCGGTGTATATTATGACACATGGAGTCATCTGACCTGCGGCTCGAATGTCAGATAGCACATTTAAGAGAAGGTTGTAATGGTGGCACAGTGGTTAGTCTTGCTCCCTCACGTCGCCGAGGACCCAGGTTCGATCCCGGCAACGGATCACTGTCCGTGTGGAGTTTGCACATTCTCCCCATGTCTGCATGAGTCTCACCCTCACAACCCAAAGATGTGCAGGATAGGTGAATTGGCCACGCTAAATTGCCCCTTAATTGGGAAAAAAAGAGAAGGTTGTAACAAGGCTGCAGATGCTGTGCAGTTGTGTGTTTATGTTATGAAAATGTGCAATCAATAAAGTTAGTTCACAGCAACGGTGTAGGTCGCCCTGCAACATTAAAAACAAGATATGGGGTGTCAGAAGTGAACGAAACGCAGCAATGGAGGTTCTGAAAACTGACAGAGCTCAGGTTGGAGGGTAAGCTCACTATAAAAGCTCAGGAGACTGAGAAGGTGGCTCAAACATCTGGTCAAAAGAAAAGGCCGCAACGCAACATACAGCACATAGGTCCCCAACCGGGACTGCCGATCACGCCTGTCCCAACCTGGGTTGGCTTTTAAGTGTTGATTTCACCAGCCAGAGCTGAAACGCCTCCTCCCATTAGCGGGGCGTTCGTATTCCACGAGCTCCATGGGGGGATCAATTGGGTTGCCCCTGTGGGTCTCATGAGGTTTATTACACTCGCCGAAAACTGGAGGGTATTCTGGTAGCGCTTCGGCCTGTACCTCAGACTGACGGGCAGTGATAAGAAAGAGCTTTAGGTACAGCCTTCCATCTTTCTTTATGCAGCAGGGGCAGAAGACCGAGAGGTTTATAACATATTCACTTTTGCAGCTGATGAGGAAAAAATTGACATGAAAGAAATAACAGGAAAACCCGAAGCTTACAAAAGCCCGAAGAAATCCTCACGTATGAAAGATAAAGGGTGGGATTTATCGACCACCCCCCCCCCCCCCCCCCCCCCCCCCACCTCTGCGTGTTTTTCAGAAGGGGGTGTGGCCCACCAGCAGCATCTACTGCAGTTTCCCGTTGACAGCACCTCTCACTACTGGGAAAGCCGTGTGCTGGCGTGGGATCGGAATTTCCCGCTGGCATGAACAGATGGTCAATTCCGCCCATAAATTTATTTATGTGCACACAAGGCAGTGACAAATTAGTGTGTAACTGAGCAGAGAAAACATGCGGAATTGTGTGATTTGGAGAACCTGAAGAATCTCTCACCCGAGATCGAATAATCTGCACGATCACAAATGATTCTCTGAGAGAGTGTAGACGTGAAGCGGATGTTCCTCTTGTGGGGCATTCTAGGATGAGAGGTCATAGTTAGACAGAATGGAGAAACTTCGCATCACCAAGAAAACTGAAGAGGCAACAAAGTGGGTTAATCCAACTGTAATTGTCTACACCTCCCCCTCCCTCTGTCTACACCTTCCCCTGCCTCTGTCTACACCTCCCCCTGCCTCTGTCTACACCTCCCACTGCCTCGGTCTACACCTCCCACTGCCTCTGTCTAGCCCTCCTGCTGCCTCTGTCTACACCTCCAGCTGCCTCTGTCTAGCCCTCCTGCTGCCTCTGTCTGCACCTCCCCCTGCCTCTGTCTACATCTCCCCTTGCCTCTGTCTACACCTCCTGCTGCCTCTGTCTACACCTCCCACTGCCTCTGTCTAGCCCTCCTGCTGCCTCTGTCTACACCTCCAGCTGCCTCTGTCTAGCCCTCCTGCTGCGTCTGTCTGCACCTCCCGCTGCCTCTGTCTACACCTCCCCCTGCCTCTGTCTACACCTCCCGCTGCCTCTGTCTACACCTCCCCTGCCTCTGTCTACACCTTCCCTGCCTCTGTCTACACCTCCCACTGCCTCTATCTACACCTGCCCCTGCCTCTGTCTAAACCTCCCCCTGCCTCTGTCTACACCTCCCCCTGCCTCGGTCTACACATCCCACTGCCTCTGTCGACACCTCTTGCTGCCTCTGTCTACACCTCCCGCTGCCACTTTCTACAACTCCTGCTGCCTCTGTCTAGCCCTCCTGTTGCCTCTGTCTACACCTCCCCGTGCCTCTGTCTACACCTCCCCCTGCCTCGGTCTACACCTCCCCCTGCCTCTGTCTACACCTCCCTCTGCCTCTGTCTACACCTCCTGCTGCCTATGTCTACACCTCCCGCTGTCTCTGGCTACACCTCCTGCTGTCTCTGTCTACACCTCCCGCTGTCTTTGTCTACACCTCCCGCTGCCTCTGTCTACACCTCCCGCTGCCTCGGTCTACACCTCCTGCTGCCTCTGTCTACACCTTCCGCTGCCTGTGTCTACACCTCCTGCTGCCTCTGTCTACACCTCCCGCTGCCTCTGTCTACATCTCCCGCTGCATCGGTCTACACCTCCTGCTGCCTCTGTCTACAGCTCCCGCTGCCTCTGTCTACATCTCCCGCTGTCTCTGTCTACGCTCCTGCTGCCTCTGTCTACACCTCTCGCTGCCTCGGTCTACACCTCCCGCTGCCTCGGTCTACACCTCACGCTGCCTTGGTCTACACCTCCCGTTGCCTCGGTCTACACCACCTTCTGCCTCTGTCTACACCGCCCGCTGCCTCTGTCTACATCTCCTGCTGCCTCTGTCTACACCTCCTGCTGCCTCTGTCTACACCTCCCGCTGCCTCGGTCTACACTTCCTGCTGCCTCTGTCTACACCTCCCGCTGCCCCTGTCTACATCTCCCGTTGTCTCTGTCTACACCTCCCGCTGCCTCTGTCTACATCTCCCGCTGTCTCTGTCTACACCTCCCGCTGCCTCTGTCTACACCTCCTGCTGCCTCTGTCTACACCTCCCGCTGCATCTGTCTACACCTTCCGCTGTCTTTGTCAACACCTCCCGCTGCCTCGGTCTACATCTCCTGCTGCCTCTGCTTACACCTCCCCCTGCCTCTGTCTACATCTGCCGGTGTCTCTGTCTACACCTCCTGCTGCCTCTGTCTACACCTCCCGCTGCCTCTGTCTACACCTCCCGCTGCCTTGGTCTACACCTCCTGCTGCCTCTGTCTACACGGCCCGCAGCCTCTGTCTACATCTTCTGCTGTCTCTGTCTACACCTCCTGCTGTCTCTGTCTACACCTCCCGCTGTCTCTCTACACCTCCTGCTGCCTCTGTCTACACCTCCCGCTGCTCTGTCAACACCTCCTGCTGCCTCTGTCTACACCTCTCGCTGCCTCTGTCTACATCTCCCGCTGCCTCTGTCTACATCTCCCGCTGTCTCTGCTACACCTCCTGCTGCCTCTGTCTACACCTCCTGCTGTCTCTGTCTACACCTCCCGATGTCGCTGTCTACACCTCCCGCTGCCTCGGTCTACACCTCCCGCTGCCTCGGTCTACACCTCCTGCTGCCTCTGTCTATACCACCCGCTGTCTCTCTACACCTCCTGCTGCCTCTGTCTACACCTCCTGCTGCCTCTGTCTACACCTCCCGCTGCCTCTGTCTACATCTCCCGCTGCATCGGTCTACACCTCCTGCTGCCTCTGTCTACAGCTCCCGCTGCCTCTGTCTACATCTCCCGCTGTCTCTGTCTACGCTCCTGCTGCCTCTGTCTACACCTCTCGCTGCCTCGGTCTACACCTCCCGCTGCCTCGGTCTACACCTCACGCTGCCTTGGTCTACACCTCCCGTTGCCTCGGTCTACACCACCTTCTGCCTCTGTCTACACCGCCCGCTGCCTCTGTCTACATCTCCTGCTGCCTCTGTCTACACCTTCCGCTGCCTGTGTCTACACCTTCCCTGCCTCGGTCTACACCTTCCCTGCCTCGGTCCACACCTCCTGCTGCCTCTGTCGATACCTTCCGCTGCCTGTGTCTACATCTCCTGCTGTCTTGCACCTCCTGCTGCCTCTGTCTACATCTCCCGCTTTCTCTGTCTACACCTCCCGCTGTCTTTGTCAACACCTCCCGCTGCCTCGGTCTACAATTCCCGCCGCCTCGGTCTACATCTCCTGCTGCCTCTGCTTACACCTCCCCCTGCCTCTGTCTACATCTGCCGGTGTCTCTGTCTACACCTCCTGCTGCCTCTGTCTACACCTCCCGCTGCCTCTGTCTACACCTCCCGCTGCCTTGGTCTACACCTCCTGCTGCCTCTGTCTACACGGCCCGCAGCCTCTGTCTACATCTTCTGCTGTCTCTGTCTACACCTCCTGCTGTCTCTTTCTACACCTCCTGCTGTCTCTGTCTACACCTCCCGCTGTCTCTCTACACCTCCCGCTGCCTCTGTCTACACCTCCCGCTGCTCTGTCAACACCTCCTGCTGCCTCTGTCTACACCTCCCGCTGCCTCTGTCTACATCTCCCGCTGCCTCTGTCTACATCTCCCGCTGTCTCTGTCAACACCTCCCGCTGCCTCGGTCTACACCTCCCGCTGCCTCGGTCTACACCTCCCGCTGCCTCGGTCTACACCTCCCGCTGCCTCTGTCTACACCTCCTGCTGCCTCTGTCTACACCTCCTGCTGCCTCTGTCTACATCTCCTGCTGTCTCTGTCTACACCTCCCGCTGCCTCGGTCTACGCCTCCTGCTGCCTCTGTCTATACCACCCGTCGCCTCTGACTACACCTCCCGCTGTCTCGATCTACACCACCCGCTGCCTCGGTCAACACCTCCCGCTGCATCGGTCTACACCTCCCGCTGCCTTGGTCTACACCTCCCGCTGACTCGGCCTACACCTCATGCTGTCTCTGTCTACACCTCCTGCTGCATCTGTCTACAGCTCCCGCTGCCCCTGTCTACATCTCCCGCTGTCCCTGTCTACATCTCCCGCTGTCTCTGTCTACACCTCCCGCTGCCTCTGTTTACACCTACCGCTGCCTCGGTCTACACGTCCTGCTCCCTCTGTCTACCTCCTGCTGCATCTGTCTACAGCTCCCGCTGCCCGTGTCCACCTCCCGCTGCCTCTGTCTACACCTCCCGCTGCCTCTGTCTACATCTCCCGATGTCTCTGTCTACACCTCCTGCTGCCTCTGTCTACACCTCCTGCTGCCTCTGTCTACACCTCCCGCTGTCTCTGTCTACACATCCCGCGGCCTCGGTCTACACCTCCTGCTGCCTCTGTCTACACCTCCCGCTGCCTCGGTCTACATCTCCCGCTGTCTCTGTCTACACCTCCCGCTGCCTCGGTCTACATCTCCCGCTGTGTCTGTCTACACCTCCCGCTGCCCGTGTCTACACCTCCTGCTGCCTCTGTCTACACCTCCTGCTGCCTCTGTCTACACCTCCCGCTGCCTCTGTCTACATCTCCCGCTGTCTCTGTCTACACCTCCCGCTGCCTCGGTCTACACTTCCTGCTGCCTCTGTCTTCACCTACCGCTGCCTCGGTCTACATCTCCCGCTGCCTCTGTCTCCATCTCCTGCTTTCTCTGTCTACACCTCCCCCTGTTTCTATCTACACCTCCAGCTGTCTCTGTCTACAACTCCCACTGCCTCGGTCTACACCTCCCGCTGCCTCGATCTACACCTCCCGCTGCCTCTGTCTACAACTCCCGCTGCCTCTGTCTACATCTCCCGCTGCCTCGGTCTACACCTCCTGCTGCCACTGTCTACACCTTCCGCTGCCTCTGTCTACATCTCCCGCTGCCTCTGTCTACATATCCCGCTGTCTCTGTCTACACCTCCCGCTGCCTCTGTCTACACCTCCCCTGCCTCTGTCTACACCACCCCCTGTCTCTGTCTACACCTCCTGCTGTCCCTTCCTACACCTCCTGCTGTCTCTGTCTACACCTCCCGCTCTCACTGTCTACACCTCCCGTTGCCTCGGTCAACACCTCCCGCTGCCTCGGTGTACACCTCCTGCTGCCTCTATCTACACCGCCCGCTGCCTCTGTCTACACCTCCTGCTGCCTCTGTCTATACCTCCCGCTGCCTCTGTCTACACCTCCCGTTGTCTCTGTCTACGCTCCTGCTGCCTCTGTCTACACCTCCTGCTGCCTCTGTCTACAACTCCCGCTGCCTGTCTACACCTCCTGCTGCCTCTGTCTACACGGCCCGCAGCCTCTGTCTACATCTTCTGCTGTCTCTGTCTACACCTCCTGCTGTCTCTGTCTACACCTCCCGCTGTCTCTCTACACCTCCTGCTGCCTCTGTCTACACCTCCCGCTGCTCTGTCAACACCTCCTGCTGCCTCTGTCTGCACCTCTCGCTGCCTCTGTCTACATCTCCCGCTGCCTCTGTCTACATCTCCCGCTGTCTCTGCTACACCTCCTGCTGCCTCTGTCTACACCTCCTGCTGTCTCTGTCTACACCTCCCGATGTCGCTGTCTACACCTCCCGCTGCCTCGGTCTACACCTCCCGCTGCCTCGGTCTACACCTCCTGCTGCCTCTGTCTATACCACCCGCCGCCTCTGTCTACAGCTCCTGCTGCCTCTGTCTGCACCTCCCGCTGCCTCTGTCTACATTTCCCGCTCTCTCTGTCTACACCTCCCGCTGCCTCTGTCTACACCTCCCGCTGCCTCTGTCTACATCTCCCGCTGCCTCTGTCTACATCTCCCGCTGTCTCTGTCTACACCTCCGGCTGCCTCTGTCTACACCTCACGCTGCCTCGGTGTACACCTCCTGCTGCCTCTGTCTACACCTCCTGCTGTCTATGTCTACACCTCCCGCTGCATCGGTCTACACCTCCTGCTGCCTCTGTCTACAGCTCCCGCTGCCTCTGTCTACATCTCCCGCTGTCTCTGTCTACGCTCCTGCTGCCTCTGTCTACACCTCCTGCTGCCTCTGTCTACACCTCCCGCTGCCTCGGTCTACACCTCCCGCTGCCTCGGTCTACACCTCACGCTGCCTTGGTCTACACCTCCCGTTGCCTCGGTCTACACCACCTTCTGCCTCTGTCTACACCGCCCGCTGCCTCTGTCTACATCTCCTCCTGTCTCTGTCTACACCTCCTGCTGCCTCTGTCTACACCTCCCGCTGCCTCGGTCTACACTTCCTGCTGCCTCTGTCTACACCTCCCGCTGCCCCTGTCTACATCTCCCGTTGTCTCTGTCTACACCTCCCGCTGCCTCTGTCTACATCTCCCGCTGTCTCTGTCTACACCTCCCGCTGCCTCTGTCTACACCTCCTGCTGCCTCTGTCTACACCTCCCGCTGCATCTGTCTACACCTCCCGCTGTCTCTGTCTACACCTCCCGCTGCCTCTGTCTACAACTCCCGCTGCCTCGGTCCACACCTCCTGCTGCCTCTGTCGATACCTTCCGCTGCCTGTGTCTACATCTCCTGCTGTCTTGCACCTCCTGCTGCCTCTGTCTACATCTCCCGCTTTCTCTGTCTACACCTCCCGCTGTCTTTGTCAACACCTCCCGCTGCCTCGGTCTACAATTCCCGCCGCCTCGGTCTACATCTCCTGCTGCCTCTGCTTACACCTCCCCCTGCCTCTGTCTACATCTGCCGGTGTCTCTGTCTACACCTCCTGCTGCCTCTGTCTACACCTTCCGCTGCCTCTGTCTACACCTCCCGCTGCCTTGGTCTACACCTCCTGCTGCCTCTGTCTACACGGCCCGCAGCCTCTGTCTACATCTTCTGCTGTCTCTGTCTACACCTCCTGCTGTCTCTTTCTACACCTCCTGCTGTCTCTGTCTACACCTCCCGCTGTCTCTCTACACCTCCCGCTGCCTCTGTCTACACCTCCCGCTGCTCTGTCAACACCTCCTGCTGCCTCTGTCTACACCTCCCGCTGCCTCTGTCTACATCTCCCGCTGCCTCTGTCTACATCTCCCGCTGTCTCTGTCAACACCTCCCGCTGCCTCGGTCTACACCTCCCGCTGCCTCGGTCTACACCTCCCGCTGCCTCGGTCTACACCTCCCGCTGCCTCTGTCTACACCTCCTGCTGCCTCTGTCTACACCTCCTGCTGCCTCTGTCTACATCTCCTGCTGTCTCTGTCTACACCTCCCGCTGCCTCGGTCTACACCTCCTGCTGCCTCTGTCTATACCACCCGCCGCCTCTGACTACACCTCCCGCTGTCTCGATCTACACCACCCGCTGCCTCGGTCAACACCTCCCGCTGCATCGGTCTACACCTCCCGCTGCCTTGGTCTACACCTCCCGCTGACTCGGCCTACACCTCATGCTGTCTCTGTCTACACCTCCTGCTGCATCTGTCTACAGCTCCCGCTGCCCCTGTCTACATCTCCCGCTGTCCCTGTCTACATCTCCCGCTGTCTCTGTCTACACCTCCCGCTGCCTCTGTTTACACCTACCGCTGCCTCGGTCTACACGTCCTGCTCCCTCTGTCTACCTCCTGCTGCATCTGTCTACAGCTCCCGCTGCCCGTGTCCACCTCCCGCTGCCTCTGTCTACACCTCCCGCTGCCTCTGTCTACATCTCCCGATGTCTCTGTCTACACCTCCTGCTGCCTCTGTCTACACCTCCTGCTGCCTCTGTCTACACCTCCCGCTGTCTCTGTCTACACCTCCCGCTGCCTCGGTCTACACCTCCTGCTGCCTCTGTCTACACCTCCCGCTGCCTCGGTCTACATCTCCCGCTGTCTCTGTCTACACCTCCCGCTGCCTCGGTCTACATCTCCCGCTGTGTCTGTCTACACCTCCCGCTGCCCGTGTCTACACCTCCTGCTGCCTCTGTCTACACCTCCTGCTGCCTCTGTCTACACCTCCCGCTGCCTCTGTCTACATCTCCCGCTGTCTCTGTCTACACCTCCCGCTGCCTCGGTCTACACTTCCTGCTGCCTCTGTCTTCACCTACCGCTGCCTCGGTCTACATCTCCCGCTGCCTCTGTCTCCATCTCCTGCTTTCTCTGTCTACACCTCCCCCTGTTTCTATCTACACCTCCAGCTGTCTCTGTCTACAACTCCCACTGCCTCGGTCTACACCTCCCGCTGCCTCGATCTACACCTCCCGCTGCCTCTGTCTACAACTCCCGCTGCCTCTGTCTACATCTCCCGCTGCCTCGGTCTACACCTCCTGCTGCCACTGTCTACACCTTCCGCTGCCTCTGTCTACATCTCCCGCTGCCTCTGTCTACATATCCCGCTGTCTCTGTCTACACCTCCCGCTGCCTCTGTCTACACCTCCCCTGCCTCTGTCTACACCACCCCCTGTCTCTGTCTACACCTCCTGCTGTCCCTTTCTACACCTCCTGCTGTCTCTGTCTACACCTCCCGCTCTCACTGTCTACACCTCCCGTTGCCTCGGTCAACACCTCCCGCTGCCTCGGTGTACACCTCCTGCTGCCTCTATCTACACCGCCCGCTGCCTCTGTCTACACCTCCTGCTGCCTCTGTCTATACCTCCCGCTGCCTCTGTCTACACCTCCCGTTGTCTCTGTCTACGCTCCTGCTGCCTCTGTCTACACCTCCTGCTGCCTCTGTCTACAACTCCCGCTGCCTGTCTACACCTCCTGTTGCCTCTATCTACACCGCCCGCTGCCTCTGTCTACACCTCCTGCTGCCTCTGTCTATACCTCCCGCTGCCTCTGTCTACACCTCCCGTTGTCTCTGTCTACGCTCCTGCTGCCTCTGTCTACACCTCCTGCTGCCTCTGTCTACAACTCCCGCTGCCTGTCTACACCTCCCGCTGCCTCTTCTACACCTCCCGCTGCATCTGTCTACATCTCCCGCTGTCTCTGTCTACACCCCCCGCTGCCTCTTCTACACCTCCCGCTGCCTCTGTCTACACCACCCGCTGCCTCCGTCCACACCTCCCGCTGCCTCTGTCTACATCTCCCGCTGCCTCCGTCTCCATCTCCCGCTGTCTCTGTCTACACCTCCCGCTGCCTCTGTCTACACCTCCCGCTGCCTCGGTCTACTTGTCCGGCTGCCTCTGTCCACACCTCCCGCTGCCTCTGTCTACATCTCCCGCTGCCTCTGTCTACATCTCCCGCTGCCTCTTCTACACCTCCCGCTGCCTCTGTCTACACCACCCGCTGCCTCTGTCCACACCTCCCGCTGCCTCTGCCTACATCTCCCGCTGCCTCCGTCTCCATCTCCCGCTTTCTCTGTCTACACCTCCCCTGCCTCTTCTACATCTCCCGCTGCCTCTTCTACACCTCCTGCTGTTTCTGTCTACACCTCCCACTGTCTCTGTCTACACCACCCGCTGCCTCGGTCTACACCTCCCGCTGCCTCGGTCTACACCTCCTGCTGCCTCTGTCTACACCTCCCGCCACCTCTGTCTACACCTCCTGCTGCCTCTGCCTACACCTCCTGCTGCCTCTGTCTTCACCTCCCGCCATCTCTGTCTACACCTCCTGCTGCCTCTGTCTACACCTCCCGCGGCCTCTGTCTACATCTCCCGCTGTCTCTGTCTACACCTCCCGCTGCCTCTGTCTGCACCTCCTGCTGCCTCTGTCTACACCTCCTGCTGCCTCTGTCTACACCTCCCGCGGCCTCTGTCTACATCTCCCGCTGTCTCTGTCTGCACCTCCCGCTGCCTCAGTCTACATCTCCCGCTGTCTCTGTCTGCACCTCCTGCTGCCTCTGTCTACACCTCCTGCTGCCTCTGTCTACACCTCCTGCTGCCTCTGTCTACACCTCCCGCTGTCTCTGTCTACATCTCCTGCTGTCTCTGTCTACACCTCCCCCTGTCTCTGTCTGCACCTCCCGCTGCCTCGGTCTACACCTCCTGCTGCTTCTGTCTACACCTTCCGCTGCCTGTGCCTACATCTCCCGCTTTCTCTGTCTACACCTCCCCCTGTCGCTGTCTACACCTTGCGCTGCCTCATCTTACACCTCCCGCTGCCTGTGTCTACATCTCCCGCTTTCTCTGTCTACACCTCCCCCTGTCTCTGTCTACATCTCCCGCTGTCTCTGTCAACACCTCCCGCTGCCTCGGTCTACACCTCCTGCTGCCTCTGTCTACACCTCCCGCTGCCTCGGTCAACATCTCCCGCTGTCTCTGTCAACACCTTCCGCTGCCTCGGTCTACTTTTCCCGCTATCTCTTTCTACACCTCCTGCTGCCTCTGTCTACACCTCCCGCTGCCTCTGTCTACACCTCCCGCTGCATCTGTCTACACCTCCCGCTGCCTCTGTCTCCATCTCCCGCTTTCTCTGTCTACACCTCCCCCTGTCTCTATCTACACCTCCCGCTGTCTCTGTCTACAACTCCCGCTGCCTCTGTCTACATCTCCCGCTGCCTCGATCTACACCTCCTGCTGCCACTGTCTACATCTCCCGCTGCCTCTGTCTACATCTCCCGCTGTCTCTGTCTACACCTCGCGCTGCCTCGGTCTACATCTCCCGCTGTCTCTGTCTACACCTCCTGCTGCCTCTGTCTACACCTCCCACTGCATCTGTCTACATCTCCCGCTGCCTCTGTCTACACCTCCCCCTGCCTCTGTCTACACCTCCCGCTGCCTCTGTCTACATCTCCTGCTGCCTCTGTCTACAGCCCCCCCTGCCTCTGTCTACATCTCCCGCTGTCTCTGTCTACACCTCCCGCTGCCTCGGTCTACACCTCCCGCTGCCTCGGTCTACACCACCCCCGCCTCGGTCTACACCTCCCGCTGCCTCTGTCTACACCTCCCGCTGCCTCTGTCTACATCTCCCGCTGCCTCTGTCTACACCTCCCCCTGTCTCTGTCTACACCTCCTGCTGCCTCTTTCTACATCTCCCGCTGCCTCTGTCTACATCTCCCGCTGCCTCTGTCTACACCTCCCCCTGTCTCTGTCTACACCTCCCGCTGCCTCTGTCTACATCTCCCGCTGCCTCTGTCTACACCTCCCCCTGTCTCTGTCTACACCTCCTGCTGCCTCTGTCTACACCTCCCCTGTCTCTGTCTACACCTCCCGCTCCCTCTGTCTACACCTCCCGCTGCCTCTGTCTACATCTCCCGCTGTCTCTGTCTAC
Source organism: Scyliorhinus torazame (assembly GCF_047496885.1). Taxonomy (NCBI): domain Eukaryota; kingdom Metazoa; phylum Chordata; class Chondrichthyes; order Carcharhiniformes; family Scyliorhinidae; genus Scyliorhinus; species Scyliorhinus torazame. The sequence goes on along the minus strand of NC_092718.1, from coordinate 149,674,932 downwards.
ACCTCCAGCTGCCTCGGTCTACACCTCCTGCTGCCCCTGTCTTCACCAACCGCTGCCTCGGTCTACATCTCCCGCTGCCTCTGTCTCCATCTCCTGCTTTCTCTGTCTACACCTCCCCCTGTCTCTATCTACACCTCCCGCTGTCTCTGTCGACACCTCCCGCTGCCTCGGTCTACACCTCCCGCTGCCTCGATCTACACCTCCTGCTGCCTCTGTCTACAACTCCCGCTGCCTCTGTCTACATCTCCCGCTGCCTCGGTCTACACCTCCTGCTGCCACTGTCTACACCTCCCGCTGCCTCTGTCTACACCTCCCCTGCCTCTGTCTACACCACCCCCTGTCTCTGTCTACACCTCCTGCTGTCCCTTTCTACACCTCCTGCTGTCTCTGTCTACACCTCCCGCTGTCACTGTCTACACCTCCCGCTGCCTCGGTCTACACCTCCCGCTGCCTCGGTGTACACCTCCTGCTGCCTCTATCTACACCGCCCGCTGCCTCTGTCTACACCTCCTGCTGCCTCTGTCTACACCTCCCGCTGTCTCTGTCTATGCTCCTGCTGCCTCTGTCTACACCTCCTGCTGCCTCTGTCTACAACTCCCGCTGCCTCTGTCTCCACCTCCCGCTGCCTCTTCTACACCTCCCGCTGCATCTGTCTACATCTCCCGCTGTCTCTGTCCACACCTCCCGCTGCCTCTTCTACACCTCCCGCTGCCTCTGTCTACACCACCCGCTGCCTCTGTCCACACCTCCCGCTGCCTCTGTCTACATCTCCCGCTGCCTCCGTCTCCATCTCCCGCTGTCTCTGTCTACACCTCCCGCTGCCTCTGTCTACACCTCCCGCTGCCTCGGTCTACATGTCCGGCTGCCTCAGTCCACACCTCCCGCTGCCTCTGTCTACATCTCCCGCTGCCTCTTCTACACCTCCCGCTGCCTCTGTCTACACCACCCGCTGCCTCTGTCCACACCTCCCGCTGCCTCTGTCTACATCACCCGCTGCCTCCGTCTCCATCTCCCGCTTTCTCTGTCTACACCTCCCCCTGCCTCTGTCTACATCTCCCGCTGCCTCTTTTACACCTCCTGCTGTCTCTGTCTACACCTCCCACTGTCTCTGTCTACACCACCCGCTGCCTCGGTCTACACCTCCCGCTGCCTCGGTCTACACCTCCTGCTGCCTCTGTCTACACCTCCCCCTGTCTCTGTCTACACCTCCTGCTGCCTCTTTCTACATCTCCCGCTGCCTCTGTCTACATCTCCCGCTGCCTCTGTCTACACCTCCCCCTGTCTCTGTCTACACCTCCCGCTGCCTCTGTCTACATCTCCCGCTGCCTCTGTCTACACCTCCCCCTGTCTCTGTCTACACCTCCTGCTGCCTCTGTCTACACCTCCCCTGTCTCTGTCTACACCTCCCGCTCCCTCTGTCTACACCTCCCGCTGCCTCTGTCTACATCTCCCGCTGTCTCTGTCTACACCTCCAGCTGCCTCGGTCTACACCTCCTGCTGCCCCTGTCTTCACCAACCGCTGCCTCGGTCTACATCTCCCGCTGCCTCTGTCTCCATCTCCTGCTTTCTCTGTCTACACCTCCCCCTGTCTCTATCTACACCTCCCGCTGTCTCTGTCGACACCTCCCGCTGCCTCGGTCTACACCTCCCGCTGCCTCGATCTACACCTCCTGCTGCCTCTGTCTACAACTCCCGCTGCCTCTGTCTACATCTCCCGCTGCCTCGGTCTACACCTCCTGCTGCCACTGTCTACACCTCCCGCTGCCTCTGTCTACACCTCCCCTGCCTCTGTCTACACCACCCCCTGTCTCTGTCTACACCTCCTGCTGTCCCTTTCTACACCTCCTGCTGTCTCTGTCTACACCTCCCGCTGTCACTGTCTACACCTCCCGCTGCCTCGGTCTACACCTCCCGCTGCCTCGGTGTACACCTCCTGCTGCCTCTATCTACACCGCCCGCTGCCTCTGTCTACACCTCCTGCTGCCTCTGTCTACACCTCCCGCTGTCTCTGTCTATGCTCCTGCTGCCTCTGTCTACACCTCCTGCTGCCTCTGTCTACAACTCCCGCTGCCTCTGTCTCCACCTCCCGCTGCCTCTTCTACACCTCCCGCTGCATCTGTCTACATCTCCCGCTGTCTCTGTCCACACCTCCCGCTGCCTCTTCTACACCTCCCGCTGCCTCTGTCTACACCACCCGCTGCCTCTGTCCACACCTCCCGCTGCCTCTGTCTACATCTCCCGCTGCCTCCGTCTCCATCTCCCGCTGTCTCTGTCTACACCTCCCGCTGCCTCTGTCTACACCTCCCGCTGCCTCGGTCTACATGTCCGGCTGCCTCAGTCCACACCTCCCGCTGCCTCTGTCTACATCTCCCGCTGCCTCTTCTACACCTCCCGCTGCCTCTGTCTACACCACCCGCTGCCTCTGTCCACACCTCCCGCTGCCTCTGTCTACATCACCCGCTGCCTCCGTCTCCATCTCCCGCTTTCTCTGTCTACACCTCCCCCTGCCTCTGTCTACATCTCCCGCTGCCTCTTTTACACCTCCTGCTGTCTCTGTCTACACCTCCCACTGTCTCTGTCTACACCACCCGCTGCCTCGGTCTACACCTCCCGCTGCCTCGGTCTACACCTCCTGCTGCCTCTGTCTACACCTCCCCCTGCCTCTGTCTACACCTCCCGCTGCCTCTGTCTACATCTCCCGCTGTCTCTGTCTACACCTCCTGCTGCCTCTGTCTACACCTCCCACCACCTCTGTCTACACCTCCTGCTGCCTCTGTCTACACCTCCCGCTGCCTCTGTCTACACCTCCCGCTGCCTCTGTCTACACCTCCTGCTGCCTCTGTCTACACCTCCTGCTGCCTCTGTCTACACCTCCCGCGGCCTCAGTCTACACCTCCTGCTGCCTCTGTCTACACCTCCTGCTGCCTCTGTCTACATCTCCCGCTGTCTCTGTCTACACCTCCCGCTGCCTCTGTCTGCACCTCCCGCTGCCTCAGTCTACACCTCCTGCTGCTTCTGTCTTCACCTTCCGCTGCCTGTGTCTACATCCCCCGCTGTCGCTGTCTACACCTCGCGCTGCCTCATCTTACACCTCCCGCTGCCTGTGTCTACATCTCCCGCTTTCTCTGTCTACACCTCCCCCTGTCTCTGTCAACACCTCCCGCTGCCTCGGTCTACTATTCCCGCTGCCTCGGTCTACACCTCCTGCTGCCTCTGCCTACACCTCCCGCTGCCTCGGTCAACATCTCCCGCTGTCTCTGTCAACACCTTCCGCTGCCTCGGTCTACTTTTCCCGCTGTCTCTTTCTACACCTCCTGCTGCTTCTGTCTACACCTCCCGCTGCCTCTGTCTACACCTCCCGCTGCCTTTGTCTACACCTCCCGCTGCCTCTGTCTCCATCTCCCGCTTTCTCTGTCTACACCTCCCCCTGTCTCTATCTACACCTCCCGCTGTCTCTGTCTACAACTCCCGCTGCCTCTGTCTACATCTCCCGCTGCCTCGATCTACACCTCCTGCTGCCACTGTCTACATCTCCCGCTCCCTCTGTCTACATCTCCCGCTGTCTCTGTCTACACCTCGCGCTGCCTCTGTCTACACCTCCCCCGCCTCGGTCTACACCTCCCGCTGCCTCTGTCTACACCTCCCGCTGCCTCTGTCTACATCTCCCGCTGCCTCTGTCTACACCTCCCCGTCTCTGTCTACACCTCCTGCTGCCTCTTTCTACACCTCCCGCTGCCTCTGTCTACATCTCCCGCTGCCTCTGTCTACACCTCCCCCTGTCTCTGTCTACACCTCCCGCTGCCTCTGTCTACATCTCCCGCTGCCTCTGTCTAAACCTCCCCCTGTCTCTGTCTACACCTCCTGCTGCCTCTGTCTACACCTCCCACTGTCTCTGTCTACACCTCCCGCTCCCTCTGTCTACACCTCCCGCTGCCTCTGTCTACATCTCCCGCTGTCTCTGTCTACACCTCCAGCTGCCTCTGTCTACACCTCCTGCTGCCTCTGTCTACACCTCCCGCTGCCTCTGTCTACATCTCCCGCTGTCTCTGCCTACACCTCCCGCTGCCTGTGTCTACATCTCCCGCTGCCTCGGTCTACACCTCCTGCTGCCTCTGTCTACACATCCCGCTGCCTCTGTCTACACCTCCCGCTGCCTCGGTCTACATCTCCCGCGGTCTCTGTCTACACCTCCCGCTGCCTCGGTCTACACCTCCCGCTGCCTCGGTCTACACCTCCCCGGCCTCTGTCTACACCTCCCGCTGCCTCTGCCTACACCTTCCGCTGCCTCTGTCTCCATCTCCCGCTTTCTCTGTCTACACCACCCCCTGTCTCTATCTACACCTCCCGCTGTCTCTGTCTACAACTCCGCTGCCTCGGTCTACACCTCCCGCTGCCTCGATCTAAATCTCCTGCTGCCTCGGTCTACAACTCCCGCTGCCTCTGTCTACATCTCCCGCTGCCTCGATCTACACCTCCTGCTGCCACTGTCTACACCTCCCGCTGCCTCTGTCTACATCTCCCGCTGCCTCTGTCTACATCTCCCGCTGTCTCTGTCTACACCTCCCCTGTCTCTGTCTACACCTCCTGCTGTCCCTTTCTACACCTCCAGCTGCCTCTGTCTACACCTCCCGCTGCATCTGTCTACACCTCCCGCTGTCTCGATCTACACCTCCCGCTGCCTCGGTCAACACCTCCCGCTGCATCGGTCTACACCTCCCGCTGCCTTGGTCTACACCTCCCGCTGCCTCGGTCTACACCTCATGCTGTCTCTGTCTACACCTCCTGCAGCATCTGTCTACAGCTCCTGCTGCCCCTGTCCACATCTCCCGCTGTCTCTGTCTACACCTCCCGCTGCCTCGGTCTACACCTCCTGCTGCCTCTGTCTTCACCTACCGCTGCCTCGGTCTACATCTCCCGCTGTCTCTGACTACACCTCCCGCTGCCCGTGTCTACACCTCCCGCTGCCTCGGTCTACACCTCCCCCGCCTCTGTCTACTCTTCCCGCTGCCTCTGCCTACATCTCCCGCTGTCTCTGTCTACACCTCCTGCTGCCTCTGTCTACACCTCCCACTGCCTCTGTCTACATCTCCCGCTGCCTCTGTCTACACCGCCCCCTGCCTCTGTCTACACCTCCCGCTGCCTCTGTCTACATCTCCCGCTGCCTCTGTCTACCCCTCCCGCTGCCTCTGTCTACATCTCCCGCTGTCTCTGTCTACACCTCCCGCTGCCTCTGTCTACATCTCCCGCTGTCTCTGTCTACACCTCCTGCTGCCTCTGTCTACACCTCCCACTGCCTCTGTCTACATCTCCCGCTGCCTCTGTCTACACCTCCCCCTGCCTCTGTCTACACCTCCCGCTGCCTCTGTCTACATCTCCTGCTGCCTCTGTCTACACCTCCCGCTGCCTCTGTCTACATCTCCCGCTGTCTCTGTCTACACCTCCCGCTGCCTCGGTCTACACCTCCCGCTGCCTCGGTCTACACCTCCCGCTGCCTCTGTCTACATCTCCCGCAGCCTCTGTCTACACCTCCCCCTGTCTCATTCTACACCTTCTGCTGCCTCTTTCTACACCTCCCGCTGCCTCTGTCTACATCTCCCGCTGCCTCTGTCTACACCTCCCCCTGTCTCTGTCTACACCTCCCGCTGCCTCTGTCTACATCTCCCGCTGCCTCTGTCTACACCTCCCCCTGTCTCTGTCTACACCTCCTGCTGCCTCTGTCTCCACCTCCCCCTGTCTCTGTCTACACCTCCCGCTCCCTCTGTCTACACCTCCCGCTGCCTCTGTCTACATCTCCCGCTGTCTCTGTCTACACCTCCAGCTGCCTCGGTCTACACCTCCTGCTGCCTCTGTCTTCACCTACCGCTGCCTCGGTCTACATCTCCTGCTGCCTCTGTCTCCATCTCCTGCTTTCTCTGTCTACACCTCCCCCTGTCTCGATCTACACCTCCCGCTGTCTCTGTCTACAACTCCCGCTGCCTCGGTCTACACCTCCCGCTGCCTCGATCTACACCTCCTGCTGCCTCTGTCTACAACTCCCGCTGCCTCTGTCTACATCTCCCGCTGCCTCGGTCTACACCTCCTGCTGCCACTGTCTACACCTCCCGCTGCCTCTGTCTACATCTCCCGCTGCCTATGTCTACATATCCCGCTGTCTCTGTCTACACCTCCCGCTGCCTCTGTCTACACCTCCCCTACCTCTGTCTACACCACCCCCTGTCTCTGTCTACACCTCCTGCTGTCCCTTTCTACACCTCCTGCTGTCTCTGTCTACACCTCCCGCTGTCACTGTCTACACTTCCCGCTGCCTCGGTCTACACCTCCCGCTGCCTCGGTATACACCTCCTGCTGCCTCTATCTACACCGCCCGCTGCCTCTGTCTACACCTCCTGCTGCCTCTGTCTACACCTCCCGCTGCCTCTGTCTACACCTCCCGCTGTCTCTGTCTACGCTCCTGCTGCCTCTGTCTACACCTCCTGCTGCCTCTGTCTACACCTCCTGCTGCCTCTGTCTACAACTCCCGCTGCCTCTGTCTCCACCTCCCGCTGCCTCTTATACACCTCCCGCTGCATCTGTCTACATCTCCCGCTGTCTCTGTCTACACCTCCCGCTGCCTCTTCTACAGCTCCCGCTGCCTCTGTCTCCACCACCCGCTGCCTCTGTCCACACCTCCCGCTGCCTCTGTCTACATCTCCCGCAGCCTCCGTATCCATCTCCCGCTGTCTCTGTCTACACCTCCCGCTGCATCTGTCTACACCTCCCGCTGCCTCGGTCTACATGTCCGGCTGCCTCTGCCCACACCTCCCGCCACCTCTGTCTACATCTCCCGCTGCCTCTTCTACACCTCCCGCTGCCTCTGTCTACACCACCCGCTGCCTCTGTCCACACCTCCCGCTGCCTCTGTCTACATCTCCCGCTGCCTCCGTCTCCATCTCCCGCTTTCTCTGTCTACACCTTCCGCTGCCTGTGTCTACATCTCCCGCTGTCGCTGTCTACACCTTGCGCTGCCTCATCTTACACCTCCCGCTGCCTGTGTCTACATCTCCCGCTTTCTCTGTCTACACCTCCTGCTGCCTCTGTCTACACCTCCCGCTGCCTCGGTGAACATCTCACGCTGTCTCTGTCAACACCTTCCGCTGCCTCGGTCTACTTTTCCCGCTGTCTCTTTCTACACCTCCTGCTGCCTCTGTCTACACCTCCCTCTGCCTCTGTCTACACCTCCCGCTGCCTCTGTCTCCATCTCCCGCTTTCTCTGTCTACACCTCCCCCTGTCTCTATCTACACCTCCCGCTGTCTCTGTCTACACCTCCCGCTGCCTCTGTCTACATCTCCCGCTGCCTCGATCTACACCTCCTGCTGCCACTGTCTACATCGCCCGCTGCCTCTGTCTACATCTCGCGCTGTCTCTGTCTGCACCTCGCGCTGCCTCTGTCTACACCTCCCCTGCCTCTGTCTACACCTCCTGCTGTCTCTGTCTACACCTTCCGCTGCCTCGGTGTACACCTCCCGCTGCCTCTATCCACACCGCCCGCTGCCTCTGTCTACACCTCCTGCTGCCTCTGTCTACACCCCCCGCTGCCTCTGTCTACATCTCCCGCTGTCTCTGTCTACACCTCCTGCTCCCTCTGTCTACACCTCCCACTGCCTCTGTCTACATCTCCCGCTGCCTCTGTCTACACCTCCCCCTGCCTCTGTCTACACCTCCCGCTGCCTCTGTCTACATCTCCTGCTGCCTCTGTCTACACCTCCCGCTGCCTCTGTCTACAGCTCCCGCTGTCTCTGTCTACACCTCCCGCTGTCTCGGTCTACACCTCCCGCTGCCTCGGTCTACACCACCCCCGGCTCGGTCTACACCTCCCGCTGCCTCTGTCTACACCTCCCGCTGCCTCTGTCTACATCTCCCGCTGCCTCTGTCTACACCTCCCCCTGTCTCTGTCAACACCTCCCGCTGCCTCGGTCTACTATTCCCGCTGCCTCGGTCTACACCTCCTGCTGCCTCTGCCTACACCTCCCACTGCCTCGGTCAACATCTCCCGCTGTCTCTGTCAACACCTTCCGCTGCCTCGGTCTACTTTTCCCGCTGTCTCTTTCTACACCTCCTGCTGCTTCTGTCTACACCTCCCGCTGCCTCTGTCTACACCTCCCGCTGCCTTTGTCTACACCTCCCGCTGCCTCTGTCTCCATCTCCCGCTTTCTCTGTCTACACCTCCCCCTGTCTCTATCTACACCTCCCGCTGTCTCTGTCTACAACTCCCGCTGCCTCTGTCTACATCTCCCGCTGCCTCGATCTACACCTCCTGCTGCCACTGTCTACATCTCCCGCTCCCTCTGTCTACATCTCCCGCTGTCTCTGTCTACACCTCGCGCTGCCTCTGTCTACACCTCCCCCGCCTCGGTCTACACCTCCCGCTGCCTCTGTCTCCACCTCCCGCTGCCTCTGTCTACATCTCCCGCTGCCTCTGTCTACACCTCCCCGTCTCTGTCTACACCTCCTGCTGCCTCTTTCTACACCTCCCGCTGCCTCTGTCTACATCTCCCGCTGCCTCTGTCTACACCTCCCCCTGTCTCTGTCTACACCTCCCGCTGCCTCTGTCTACATCTCCCGCTGCCTCTGTCTAAACCTCCCCCTGTCTCTGTCTACACCTCCTGCTGCCTCTGTCTACACCTCCCACTGTCTCTGTCTACACCTCCCGCTCCCTCTGTCTACACCTCCCGCTGCCTCTGTCTACATCTCCCGCTGTCTCTGTCTACACCTCCAGCTGCCTCTGTCTACACCTCCTGCTGCCTCTGTCTACACCTCCCGCTGCCTCTGTCTACATCTCCCGCTGTCTCTGTCTACACCTCCCGCTGCCTGTGTCTACATCTCCCGCTGCCTCGGTCTACACCTCCTGCTGCCTCTGTCTACACATCCCGCTGCCTCTGTCTACACCTCCCGCTGCCTCGGTCTACATCTCCCGCGGTCTCTGTCTACACCTCCCGCTGCCTCGGTCTACACCTCCCGCTGCCTCGGTCTACACCTCCCCGGCCTCTGTCTACACCTCCCGCTGCCTCTGCCTACACCTTCCGCTGCCTCTGTCTCCATCTCCCGCTTTCTCTGTCTACACCACCCCCTGTCTCTATCTACACCTCCCGCTGTCTCTGTCTACAACTCCGCTGCCTCGGTCTACACCTCCCGCTGCCTCGATCTAAATCTTCTGCTGCCTCGGTCTACAACTCCCGCTGCCTCTGTCTACATCTCCCGCTGCCTCGATCTACACCTCCTGCTGCCACTGTCTACACCTCCCGCTGCCTCTGTCTACATCTCCCGCTGCCTCTGTCTACATCTCCCGCTGTCTCTGTCTACACCTCCCCTGTCTCTGTCTACACCTCCTGCTGTCCCTTTCTACACCTCCAGCTGCCTCTGTCTACACCTCCCGCTGCATCTGTCTACACCTCCCGCTGTCTCGATCTACACCTCCCGCTGCCTCGGTCAACACCTCCCGCTGCATCGGTCTAAACCTCCCGCTGCCTTGGTCTACACCTCCCGCTGCCTCGGTCTACACCTCATGCTGTCTCTGTCTATACCTCCTGCAGCATCTGTCTACAGCTCCTGCTGCCCCTGTCCACATCTCCCGCTGTCTCTGTCTACACCTCCCGCTGCCTCGGTCTACACCTCCTGCTGCCTCTGTCTTCACCTACCGCTGCCTCGGTCTACATCTCCCGCTGTCTCTGTCTACACCTCCCGCTGCCCGTGTCTACACCTCCCGCTGCCTCGGTCTACACCTCCCCCGCCTCTGTCTACTCTTCCCGCTGCCTCTGCCTACATCTCCCGCTGTCTCTGTCTACACCTCCTGCTGCCTCTGTCTACACCTCCCACTGCCTCTGTCTACATCTCCCGCTGCCTCTGTCTACACCTCCCCCTGCCTCTGTCTACACCTCCCGCTGCCTCTGTCTACATCTCCCGCTGCCTCTGTCTACCCCTCCCGCTGCCTCTGTCTACATCTCCCGCTGTCTCTGTCTACACCTCCCGCTGCCTCTGTCTACATCTCCCGCTGTCTCTGTCTACACCTCCTGCTGCCTCTGTCTACACCTCCCACTGCCTCTGTCTACATCTCCCGCTGCCTCTGTCTACACCTCCCCCTGCCTCTGTCTACACCTCCCGCTGCCTCTGTCTACATCTCCTGCTGCCTCTGTCTACACCTCCCGCTGCCTCTGTCTACATCTCCCGCTGTCTCTGTCTACACCTCCCGCTGCCTCGGTCTACACCTCCCGCTGCCTCGGTCTACACCTCCCGCTGCCTCTGTCTACATCTCCCGCAGCCTCTGTCTACACCTCCCCCTGTCTCTTTCTACACCTTCTGCTGCCTCTTTCTACACCTCCCGCTGCCTCTGTCTACATCTCCCGCTGCCTCTGTCTACACCTCCCCCTGTCTCTGTCTACACCTCCCGCTGCCTCTGTCTACATCTCCCGCTGCCTCTGTCTACACCTCCCCCTGTCTCTGTCTACACCTCCTGCTGCCTCTGTCTCCACCTCCCCCTGTCTCTGTCTACACCTCCCGCTCCTTCTGTCTACACCTCCCGCTGCCTCTGTCTACATCTCCCGCTGTCTCTGTCTACACCTCCAGCTGCCTCGGTCTACACCTCCTGCTGCCTCTGTCTTCACCTACCGCTGCCTCGGTCTACATCTCCTGCTGCCTCTGTCTCCATCTCCTGCTTTCTCTGTCTACACCTCCCCCTGTCTCGATCTACACCTCCCGCTGTCTCTGTCTACAACTCCCGCTGCCTCGGTCTACACCTCCCGCTGCCTCGATCTACACCTCCTGCTGCCTCTGTCTACAACTCCCGCTGCCTCTGTCTACATCTCCCGCTGCCTCGGTCTACACCTCCTGCTGCCACTGTCTACACCTCCCGCTGCCTCTGTCTACATCTCCCGCTGCCTATGTCTACATATCCCGCTGTCTCTGTCTACACCTCCCGCTGCCTCTGTCTACACCTCCCCTACCTCTGTCTACACCACCCCCTGTCTCTGTCTACACCTCCTGCTGTCCCTTTCTACACCTCCCGCTGCCTCTGTCTACACTTCCCGCTGCCTCGGTCTACACCTCCCGCTGCCTCGGTATACACCTCCTGCTGCCTCTATCTACACCGCCCGCTGCCTCTGTCTACACCTCCTGCTGCCTCTGTCTACACCTCCCGCTGCCTCTGTCTGCACCTCCCGCTGTCTCTGTCTACGCTCCTGCTGCCTCTGTCTACACCTCCTGCTGCCTCTGTCTACACCTCCTGCTGCCTCTGTCTACAACTCCCGCTGCCTCTGTCTCCACCTCCCGCTGCCTCTTCTACACCTCCCGCTGCATCTGTCTACATCTCCCGCTGTCTCTGTCTACACCTCCCGCTGCCTCTTCTACAGCTCCCGCTGCCTCTGTCTACACCACCCGCTGCCTCTGTCCACACCTCCCGTGCCTCTGTCTACATCTCCCGCAGCCTCCGTATCCATCTCCCGCTGTCTCTGTCTACACCTCCCGCTGCATCTGTCTACACCTCCCGCTGCCTCGGTCTACATGTCCGGCTGCCTCTGCCCACACCTCCCGCCACCTCTGTCTACATCTCCCGCTGCCTCTTCTACACCTCCCGCTGCCTCTGTCTACACCACCCGCTGCCTCTGTCCACACCTCCCGCTGCCTCTGTCTACATCTCCCGCTGCCTCCGTCTCCATCTCCCGCTTTCTCTGTCTACACCTTCCGCTGCCTGTGTCTACATCTCCCGCTGTCGCTGTCTACACCTTGCGCTGCCTCATCTTACACCTCCCGCTGCCTGTGTCTACATCTCCCGCTTTCTCTGTCTACACCTCCCCCTGTCTCTGTCTACACCTCCTGCTGCCTCTGTCTACACCTCCCGCTGCCTCGGTGAACATCTCACGCTGTCTCTGTCAACACCTTCCGCTGCCTCGGTCTACTTTTCCCGCTGTCTCTTTCTACACCTCCTGCTGCCTCTGTCTACACCTCCCTCTGCCTCTGTCTACACCTCCCGCTGCCTCTGTCTCCATCTCCCGCTTTCTCTGTCTACACCTCCCCCTGTCTCTATCTACACCTCCCGCTGTCTCTGTCTACACCTCCCGCTGCCTCTGTCTACATCTCCCGCTGCCTCGATCTACACCTCCTGCTGCCACTGTCTACATCGCCCGCTGCCTCTGTCTACATCTCGCGCTGTCTCTGTCTGCACCTCGCGCTGCCTCTGTCTACACCTCCCCTGCCTCTGTCTACACCTCCTGCTGTCTCTGTCTACACCTTCCGCTGCCTCGGTGTACACCTCCCGCTGCCTCTATCCACACCGCCCGCTGCCTCTGTCTACACCTCCTGCTGCCTCTGTCTACACCCCCCGCTGCCTCTGTCTACATCTCCCGCTGTCTCTGTCTACACCTCCTGCTCCCTCTGTCTACACCTCCCACTGCCTCTGTCTACATCTCCCGCTGCCTCTGTCTACACCTCCCCCTGCCTCTGTCGACACCTCCCGCTGCCTCTGTCTACATCTCCTGCTGCCTCTGTCTACACATCCCGCTGCCTCTGTCTACATCTCCCGCTGTCTCTGTCTACACCTCCCGCTGTCTCGGTCTACACCTCCCGCTGCCTCGGTCTACACCACCCCCGGCTCGGTCTACACCTCCCGCTGCCTCTGTCTACACCTCCCGCTGCCTCTGTCTACATCTCCCGCTGCCTCTGTCTACACCTCCCCCTGTCTCTGTCTACATCTCCTGCTGCCTCTGTCTACACCTCCCGCTGCCTCTGTCTACATCTCCCGCTGCCTCTGTCTACACCTCCCCCCGTCTCTGTCTACACCTCCTGCTGCCTCTGTCTACACCTCCCCCTGTCTCTGTCTACACCTCCCGCTCCCTCTGTCTACACCTCCCGCTGCCTCTGTCTACATCTCCCGCTGTCTCTGTCTACACCTCCAGCTGCCACTGTCTACACCTCCTGCTGCCTCTGTCTACACCTCCCGCTGCCTCTGTCTACATCTCCCGCTGCCTCTGTCTACACCTCCCGCTGCCTGTGTCTACACCTCCCGCTGCCTCGGTCTACACCTCCTGCTGCCTCTGTCTACACCTCCCGCTGCCTCTGTCTACACCTCCTGCTGCCTCTGTCTACACCTCCCGCTGCCTCGATCTAAACCTCCTGCTGCCTCGGTCTACAACTCCCGCTGCCTCTGTCTGCATCTCCCGCTGCCTCGATCTACACCTCCTGCTGCCACTGTCTACCCCACCCGCTGCCTCTGTCTACATCTCCCGCTGCCTCTGTCTACATCTCCCGCTGTCTCTGTCTACACCTCCCCTGTCTCTGTCTACACCTCCTGCTGTCCCTTTCTACACCTCCAGCTGCCTCTGTCTACACCTCCCGCTGCCTCTGTCTACACCTCCCGCTGTCACGATCTACACCTCCCGCTGCCTCGGTCAACACCTCCCGCTGCACCGGTCTACACCTCCCGCTGCCTTGGTCTACACCTCCCGCTGCCTCGGTCTACACCTCATGCTGTCTCTGTCTACACCTCCTGCAGCCTCTGTTTACACCTCCCGCTGCCTCGGTCTACACGTCCTGCTCCGTCTGTCTACACCTCCCGCTGCCTCTGTCTACATCTCCCGCTGTCTCTGTCTACACCTCCTGCTGCCTCTGTCTACATCTCCTGCTGCCTCTGTCTACACCTCCCGCTGCCTCTGTCTACATCTCCCGCAGTCTCTGTCTACACCTCCCGCTGCCTCGGTCTACACCTCTCGCTGCCTCTGTCTACACCTCCCGGTGCCTCTTCTACACCTCCCGCTGCATCTGTCTACATCTCCCGCTGTCTCTGTCTACACCTCCCGCTGTCTCTGTCTACACCTCCCGCTGCCTCTTCTACACCTCCCGCTGCCTCTTCTACACCTCCTGCTGCCTCTGTCTACACCTCTCGCTGCCTCTGTCTACATCTCCCGCTGCCTAGGTCTACATCTCCCGCTGTCTCTGTCTACACCTCCCGCTGCCTCGGTCTACACCTCCTGCTGCCTCTGTCTTCACCTACCGCTGCCTCGGTCTACATCTCCCGCTGTCTCTGTCTACACCTCCCGCTGCCCGTGTCTACACCTCCCGCTGCCTCGGTCTACACATCCCCCGCCTCTGTCTACACCTCCCGCTGCCTCTGCCTACACTTCCGCTGCCTCTGTCTCCATCTCCTGCTTTCTCTGTCTACACCTCCCCCTGTCTCTATCTATACCTCCCGCTGTCTCTGTCTACAACTCCCGCTGCCTCGGTCTACACCTCCCGCTGCCTCGATCTACACCTCCTGCTGCCTCTGTCTACAACTCCCGCTGCCTCTGTCTACATCTCCCGCTGCCTCGGTCTACACCTCCTGCTGCCTCTGTCTACATCTCCTGCTGCCTCTGTCTACATCTCCCCCTGCCTCTGTCTACATATCCCGCTGTCTCTGTCTACACCTCCTGCTGTCCCTTTCTACACCTCCTGCTGACTCTGTCTACACCTCCCGCTGTCACTGTCAACACCTCCCGCTACCTCGGTCTACACCTCCCGCTGCCTCAGTCTACACCGCCCGCTGCCTCTGTCTACACCTCCTGCTGCCTCTGTCTACACCTCCCCTACCTCTGTCTACACCACCCCCTGTCTCTGTCTACACCTCCTGCTGTCCCTTTCTACACCTCCTGCTGTCTCTGTCTACACCTCCCGCTGTCACTGTCTACACTTCCCGCTGCCTCGGTCTACACCTCCCGCTGCCTCGGTGTACACCTCCTGCTGCCTCTATCTACACCGCCCGCTGCCTCTGTCTACACCTCCTGCTGCCTCTGTCTACACCTCCCGCTGCCTCTGTCTACACCTCCCGCTGTCTCTGTCTACGCTCCTGCTGCCTCTGTCTACACCTCCTGCTGCCTCTGTCTACAACTCCCGCTGCCTCTGTCTCCACCTCCCGCTGCCTCTTCTACACCTCCCGCTGCATCTGTCTACATCTCCCGCTGTCTCTGTCTACACCTCCCGCTGCCTCTTCTACAGCTCCCGCTGCCTCTGTCTACACCACCCGCTGCCTCTGTCTACACCTCCCGCTGCCTCTGTCTACATCTCCCGCTGCCTCCGTATCCATCTCCCGCTGTCTCTGTCTACACCTCCCGCTGCCTCTGTCTACACCTCCCGCTGCCTCGGTCTACATGTCCGGCTGCCTCTGCCCACACCTCCCGCTGCCTCTGTCTACATCTCCCGCTGCCTCTTCTACACCTCCCGCTGCCTCTGTCTACACCACCCGCTGCCTCTGTCCACACCTCCCGCTGCCTCTGTCTACATCTCCCGCTGCCCCCGTCTCCATCTCCCGCTTTCTCTGTCTACACCTCCCCCTGCCTCTGTCTACATCTCCCGCTGCCTCTTCTACGCCTCCTGCTGTCTCTGTCTACACCTCCCACTGTCTCTGTCTACACCACCCGCTGCCTCTGTCTACATCTCCCGCTGTCTCTGTCTACACCTCCCGCTGCCTCTGTCTGCACCTCCCGCTGCCTCAGTCTACACCTCCTGCTGCTTCTGTCTACACCTTCCGCTGCCTGTGTCTACATCCCCCGCTGTCGCTGTCTACACCTTGCGCTGCCTCATCTTACACCTCCCGCTGCCTGTGTCTACATCTCCCGCTTTCTCTGTCTACACCTCCCCCTGTCTCTGTCTACACCTCCTGCTGCCTCTGTCTACACCTCCCGCTGCCTCGGTGAACATCTCCCGCTGTCTCTGTCAACACCTTCCGCTGCCTCGGTCTACTTTTCCCGCTGTCTCTTTCAACACCTCCTGCTGCCTCTGTCTACACCTCCCGCTGCCTCTGTCTACACCTCCCGCTGCCTCTGTCTACACCTCCCGCTGCCTCTGTCTACACCTCCCGCTGTCTCTGTCTACACCTCCCCCTGTCTCTATCTACACCTCCCGCTGTCTCTGTCTACACCTCCCGCTGCCTCTGTCTACATCTCCCGCTGCCTCGATCTACACCTCCTGCTGCCACTGTCTACATCGCCCGCTGCCTCTGTCTACATCTCCCGCTGTCTCTGTCTGCACCTCGCGCTGCCTCTGTCTACACCTCCCGCTGCCTCTGTCTACATCTCCTGCTGCCTCTGTCTACACCTCCCGCTGCCACTGTCTACACCTCCCGCTGCCTCGGTCTACACCTCCCGCTGCCTCGGTGTACACCTCCCGCTGCCTCTATCCACACCGCCCGCTGCCTCTGTCTACACCTCCTGCTGCCTCTGTCTACACCTCCCGCTGCCTCTGTCTACATCTCCCGCTGTCTCTGTCTACACCTCCTGCTCCCTCTGTCTACACCTCCCACTGCCTCTGTCTACATCTCCCGCTGCCTCTGTCTACACCTCCCCCTGCCTCTGTCTACACCTCCCGCTGCCTCTGTCTACATCTCCTGCTGCCTCTGTCTACACCTCCCGCTGCCTCTGTCTACATCTCCCGCTGTCTCTGTCTACACCACCCGCTGCCTCGGTCTACACCTCCCGCTGCCTCGGTCTACACCACCCCCGCCTCGGTCTACACCTCCCGCTGCCTCTGTCTACACCTCCCGCTGCCTCTGTCTACATCTCCCGCTCCCTCTGTCTACACCTCCCCCTGTCTCTGTCTACACCTCCTGCTGCCTCATTCTACACCTCCCGCTGCCTCTGTCTACACCTCCCCCTGTCTCTGTCTACACCTCCCCCTGTCTCTGTCTACACCTCCCGCTGCCTCTGTCTACATCTCCCGCTGCCTCTGTCTACACCTCCCCCTGTCTCTGTCTACACCTCCTGCTGCCTCTGTGTACACCTCCCCATTTCTCTGTCTACACCTCCCGCTCCCTCTGTCTACACCTCCCGCTGCCTCTGTCTACATCTCCCGCTGTCTCTGTCTACACCTCCAGCTGCCACTGTCTACACCTCCTGCTGCCTCTGTCTACACCTCCCGCTGCCTCTGTCTACATCTCCCGCTGCCTCTGTCTACACCTCCCGCTGCCTGTGTCTACACCTCCCGCTGCCTCGGTCTACACCTCCTGCTGCCTCTGTCTACACCTCCCGCTGCCTCTGTCTACACCTCCTGCTGCCTCTGTCTACACCTCCCGCTGCCTCGATCTAAACCTCCTGCTGCCTCGGTCTACAACTCCCGCTGCCTCTGTCTACATCTCCCGCTGCCTCGATCTACACCTCCTGCTGCCACTGTCTACCCCTCCCGCTGCCTCTGTCTACATCTCCCGCTGCCTCTGTCTACATCTCCCGCTGTCTCTGTCTACACCTCCCCTGTCTCTGTCTACACCTCCTGCTGTCCCTTTCTACACCTCCAGCTGCCTCTGTCTACACCTCCCGCTGCCTCTGTCTACACCTCCCGCTGTCTCGATCTACACCTCCCGCTGCCTCGGTCAACACCTCCCGCTGCACCGGTCTACACCTCCCGCTGCCTTGGTCTACACCTCCCGCTGCCTTGGTCTACACCTCATGCTGTCTCTGTCTACACCTCCTGCAGCATCTGTCTACAGCTCCCGCTGCCCCTGTCCACATCTCCCGCTGTCTCTGTCTACACCTCCCGCTGCCTCTGTTTACACCTCCCGCTGCCTCGGTTTACACGTCCTGCTCCGTCTGTCTACACCTCCCGCTGCCTCTGTCTACATCTCCCGCTGTCTCTGTCTACACCTCCTGCTGCCTCTGTCTACACCTCCTGCTGCCTCTGTCTACGCCTCCCGCTGCCTCTGTCTACATCTCCCGCAGTCTCTGTCTCCACCTCCCGCTGCCTCGGTCTACACCTCCTGCTGCCTCTGTCTACAACTCCCGCTGCCTGGGTCTACATCTCCCGCTGTCTCTGTCTACACCTCCCGCTGCCTCGGTCTACACCTCCTGCTGCCTCTGTCTTCACCTACCGCTGCCTCGGTCTACATCTCCCGCTGTCTCTGTCTACACCTCCCGCTGCCCGTGTCTACACCTCCCGCTGCCTCGGTCTACACCTCCCCCGCCTCTGTCTACACCTCCCGCTGCCTCTGCCTACACTTCCGCTGCCTCTGTCTCCATCTCCTGCTTTCTCTGTC
Source organism: Scyliorhinus torazame (assembly GCF_047496885.1). Classification (NCBI taxonomy): domain Eukaryota; kingdom Metazoa; phylum Chordata; class Chondrichthyes; order Carcharhiniformes; family Scyliorhinidae; genus Scyliorhinus; species Scyliorhinus torazame. The sequence continues at coordinate 149,656,909 of NC_092718.1, read as the reverse complement.
TTCACCTCCCCCTGTCTCTATCTATACCTCCCGCTGTCTCTGTCTACAACTCCCGCTGCCTCGGTCTACACCTCCCGCTGCCTCGATCTACACCTCCTGCTGCCTCTGTCTACAACTCCCGCTGCCTCTGTCTACATCTCCCGCTGCCTCGGTCTACACCTCCTGCTGCCTCTGTCTACATCTCCTGCTGCCTCTGTCTACATCTCCCCCTGCCTCTGTCTACATATCCCGCTGTCTCTGTCTACACCTCCTGCTGTCCCTTTCTACACCTCCTGCTGACTCTGTCTACACCTCCCGCTGTCACTGTCAACACCTCCCGCTGCCTCGGTCTACACCTCCCGCTGCCTCAGTCTACACCGCCCGCTGCCTCTGTCTACACCTCCTGCTGCCTCTGTCTACACCTCCCGCTGCCTCTGTCTACACCTCCCGATGCCTCTGTCTACACCTCCCGCTGTCTCTGTCTACGCTCCTGCTGCCTCTGTCTACACCTCCTGCTGCCTCTGTCTACAACTCCCGCTGCCTCTGTCTACACCTCCCGGTGCCTCTTCTACACCTCCCGCTGCATCTGTCTACATCTCCCGCTGTCTCTGTCTACACCTCCCGCTGTCTCTGTCTACACCTCCCGCTGCCTCTTCTACACCTCCTGCTGCCTCTGTCTACACCTCCCGCTGCCTCTGTCTACACCTCCCGCTGCCTCTGTCTACACCTCCCGGTGCCTCTTCTACACCTCCCGCTGCATCTGTCTACATCTCCCGCTGTCTCTGTCTACACCTCCCGCTGTCTCTGTCTACACCTCCCGCTGCCTCTTCTACACCTTCCGCTGCCTCTTCTACACCTCCTGCTGCCTCTGTCTACACCTCTCGCTGCCTCTGTCTACATCTCCCGCTGCCTCGGTCTACATCTCCCGCTGTCTCTGTCTACACCTCCCGCTGCCTCGGTCTACACCTCCTGCTGCCTCTGTCTTCACCTACCGCTGCCTCGGTCTACATCTCCCGCTGTCTCTGTCTACACCTCCCGCTGCCCGTGTCTACACCTCCCGCTGCCTCGGTCTACACATCCCCCGCCTCTGTCTACACCTCCCGCTGCCTCTGCCTACACTTCCGCTGCCTCTGTCTCCATCTCCTGCTTTCTCTGTCTACACCTCCCCCTGTCTCTATCTATACCTCCCGCTGTCTCTGTCTACAACTCCCGCTGCCTCGGTCTACACCTCCCGCTGCCTCGATCTACACCTCCTGCTGCCTCTGTCTACAACTCCCGCTGCCTCTGTCTACATCTCCCGCTGCCACGGTCTACACCTCCTGCTGCCTCTGTCTACATCTCCTGCTGCCTCTGTCTACATCTCCCCCTGCCTCTGTCTACATATCCCGCTGTCTCTGTCTACACCTCCTGCTGTCCCTTTCTACACCTCCTGCTGACTCTGTCTACACCTCCCGCTGTCACTGTCAACACCTCCCGCTGCCTCGGTCTACACCTCCCGCTGCCTCAGTCTACACCGCCCGCTGCCTCTGTCTACACCTCCTGCTGCCTCTGTCTACACCTCCCCTACCTCTGTCTACACCACCCCCTGTCTCTGTCTACACCTCCTGCTGTCCCTTTCTACACCTCCTGCTGTCTCTGTCTACACCTCCCGCTGTCACTGTCTACACTTCCCGCTGCCTCGGTCTACACCTCCCGCTGCCTCGGTGTACACCTCCTGCTGCCTCTATCTACACCGCCCGCTGCCTCTGTCTACACCTCCTGCTGCCTCTGTCTACACCTCCCGCTGCCTCTGTCTACACCTCCCGCTGTCTCTGTCTACGCTCCTGCTGCCTCTGTCTACACCTCCTGCTGCCTCTGTCTACAACTCCCGCTGCCTCTGTCTCCACCTCCCGCTGCCTCTTCTACACCTCCCGCTGCATCTGTCTACATCTCCTGCTGTCTCTGTCTACACCTCCCGCTGCCTCTTCTACAGCTCCCGCTGCCTCTGTCTACACCACCCGCTGCCTCTGTCCACACCTCCCGCTGCCTCTGTCTACATCTCCCGCTGCCTCCGTATCCATCTCCAGCTGTCTCTGTCTACACCTCCCGCTGCCTCTGTCTACACCTCCCGCTGCCTCGGTCTACATGTCCGGCTGCCTCTGCCCACACCTCCCGCTGCCTCTGTCTACATCTCCCGCTGCCTCTTCTACACCTCCCGCTGCCTCTGTCTACACCACCCGCTGCCTCTGTCCACACCTCCCGCTGCCTCTGTCTACATCTCCCGCTGCCTCCGTCTCCATCTCCCGCTTTCTCTGTCTACACCTCCCCCTGCCTCTGTCTACATCTCCCGCTGCCTCTTCTACACCTCCTGCTGTCTCTGTCTACACCTCCCACTGTCTCTGTCTACACCACCCGCTGCCTCGGTCTACACCTCCTGCTGCCTCTGTCTACACCTCCTGCTGCCTCTGTCTTCACCTCCCGCCACCTCTGTCTACACCTCCTGCTGCCTCTGTCTACACCTCCTGCTGCCTCTGTCTACACCTCCTGCTGCCTCTGTCTACACCTCCTGCTGCCTCTGTCTACACCTCCCGCGGCCTCTGTCTACATCTCCCGCTGTCTCTGTCTACACCTCCCGCTGCCTCTGTCTGCACCTCCCGCTGTCTCTGTCTACGCTCCTGCTGCCTCTGTCTACACCTCCCGCTGTCTCTGTCTACGCTCCTGCTGCCTCTGTCTACACCTCCTGCTGCCTCTGTCTACACCTCCCGCTGCCTCTGTCTGCACCTCCCGCTGCCTCAGTCTACAACTCCTGCTGCTTCTGTCTACACCTTCCGCTGCCTGTGTCTACATCCCCCGCTGTCGCTGTCTACACCTTGCGCTGCCTCATCTTACACCTCCCGCTGCCTGTGTCTACATCTCCCGCTTTCTCTGTCTACACCTCCCCCTGTCTCTGTCTACACCTCCTGCTGCCTCTGTCTACACCTCCCGCTGCCTCGGTGAACATCTCCCGCTGTCTCTGTCAACACCTTCCGCTGCCTCGGTCTACTTTTCCCGCTGTCTCTTTCTACACCTCCTGCTGCCTCTGTCTACACCTCCCGCTGCCTCTGTCTACACCTCCCGCTGCCTCTGTCTACACCTCCCGCTGCCTCTGTCTCCATCTCCCGCTTTCTCTGTCTCCACCTCCCCCTGTCTGTATCTACACCTCCCGCTGTCTCTGTCTACACCTCCCGCTGCCTCTGTCTACATCTCCCGCTGCCTCGATCTACACCTCCTGCTGCCACTGTCTACATCGCCCGCTGCCTCTGTCTACATCTCCCGCTGTCTCTGTCTGCACCTCGCGCTGCCTCTGTCTACACCTCCTGCTGTCTCTGTCTACACCTCCCGCTGCCACTGTCTACACCTCCCGCTGCCTCGGTCTACACCTCCCGCTGCCTCGGTGTACACCTCCCGCTGCCTCTATCCACACCGCCCGCTGCCTCTGTCTACACCTCCTGCTGCCGCTGTCTACACCTCCCGCTGCCTCTGTCTACAACTCCCGCTGTCTCTGTCTACACCTCCTGCTCCCTCTGTCTACACCTCCCACTGCCTCTGTCTACATCTCCCGCTGCCTCTGTCTACACCTCCCCCTGCCTCTGTCTACACCTCCCGCTGCCTCTGTCTACATCTCCTGCTGCCTCTGTCTACACCTCCCGCTGCCTCTGTCTACATCTCCCGCTGTCTCTGTCTACACCACCCGCTGCCTCGGTCTACACCTCCCGCTGCCTCGGTCTACACCACCCCCGCCTCGGTCTACACCTCCCGCTGCCTCTGTCTACACCTCCCGCTGCCTCTGTCTACATCTCCCGCTGCCTCTGTCTACACCTCCCCCTGTCTCTGTCTACACCTCCTGCTGCCTCATTCTACACCTCCCGCTGCCTCTGTCTACATCTCCCGCTGCCTCTGTCTACACCTCCCCCGTCTCTGTCTACACCTCCCGCTGCCTCTGTCTACATCTCCCGCTGCCTCTGTCTACACCTCCCCCTGTCTCTGTCTACACCTCCTGCTGCCTCTGTCTACACCTCCCCCTTTCTCTGTCTACACCTCCCGCTCCCTCTGTCTACACCTCCCGCTGCCTCTGTCTACATCTCCCGCTGTCTCTGTCTACACCTCCAGCTGCCACTGTCTACACCTCCTGCTGCCTCTGTCTACACCTCCTGCTGCCTCTGTCTACACCTCCCGCTGCCTCTGTCTACACCTCCTGCTGCCTCTGTCTACACCTCCCGCTGCCTCGATCTAAACCTCCTGCTGCCTCGGTCTACAACTCCCGCTGCCTCTGTCTACATCACCCGCTGCCTCGATCTACACCTCCTGCTGCCACTGTCTACCCCTCCCGCTGCCTCTGTCTACACCTCCCGCTGTCTCGATCTACACCTCCCGCTGCCTCGGTCAACACCTCCCGCTGCACCGGTCTACACCTCCCGCTGCCTTGGTCTACACCTCCCGCTGCCTCGGTCTACACCTCATGCTGTCTCTGTCTACACCTCCTGCAGCATCTGTCTACAGCTCCCGCTGCCCCTGTCCACATCTCCCGCTGTCTCTGTCTACACCTCCCGCTGCCTCTGTTTACACCTCCCGCTGCCTCGGTCTACATGTCCTGCTCCGTCTGTCTACACCTCCCGCTGCCTCTGTCTACATCTCCCGCTGTCTCTGTCTACACCTCCTGCTGCCTCTGTCTACACCTCCTGCTGCCTCTGTCTACACCTCCCGCTGCCTCTGTCTACATCTCCCGCAGTCTCTGTCTACACCTCCCGCTGCCTCGGTCTACATCTCCTGCTGCCTCTGTCTACACCTCCCGCTGCCTCGGTCTACATCTCCCGCTGTCTCTGTCTACACCACCCGCTGCCTCTGTCCACACCTCCCGCTGCCTCTGTCTACATCTCCCGCTGCCTCCGTCTCCATCTCCCGCTTTCTCTGTCTACACCTCCCCCTGCCTCTGTCTACATCTCCCGCTGCCTCTTCTACACCTCCTGCTGTCTCTGTCTACACCTCCCACTGTCTCTGTCTACACCACCCGCTGCCTCGGTCTACACCTCCTGCTGCCTCTGTCTACACCTCCTGCTGCCTCTGTCTTCACCTCCCGCCACCTCTGTCTACACCTCCTGCTGCCTCTGTCTACACCTCCTGCTGCCTCTGTCTACACCTCCTGCTGCCTCTGTCTACACCTCCTGCTGCCTCTGTCTACACCTCCCGCGGCCTCTGTCTACATCTCCCGCTGTCTCTGTCTACACCTCCCGCTGCCTCTGTCTGCACCTCTCGCTGCCTCAGTCTACACCTCCTGCTGCTTCTGTCTACACCTTCCGCTGCCTGTGTCTACATCCCCCGCTGTCGCTGTCTACACCTTGCGCTGCCTCATCTTACACCTCCCGCTGCCTGTGTCTACATCTCCCGCTTTCTCTGTCTACACCTCCCCCTGTCTCTGTCTACACCTCCTGCTGCCTCTGTCTACACCTCCCGCTGCCTCGGTGAACATCTCCCGCTGTCTCTGTCAACACCTTCCGCTGCCTCGGTCTACTTTTCCCGCTGTCTCTTTCTACACCTCCTGCTGCCTCTGTCTACACCTCCCGCTGCCTCTGTCTACACCTCCCGCTGCCTCTGTCTACACCTCCCGCTGCCTCTGTCTCCATCTCCCGCTTTCTCTGTCTCCACCTCCCCCTGTCTGTATCTACACCTCCCGCTGTCTCTGTCTACACCTCCCGCTGCCTCTGTCTACATCTCCCGCTGCCTCGATCTACACCTCCTGCTGCCACTGTCTACATCGCCCGCTGCCTCTGTCTACATCTCCCGCTGTCTCTGTCTACACCTCCCGCTGCCTCGGTCTACACCTCCTGCTGCCTCTGTCTTCACCTACCGCTGCCTCGATCTACATCTCCCGCTGTCTCTGTCTACACCTCCCGCTGCCCGTGTCTACACCTCCCGCTGCCACGGTCTACACCTCCCCCGCCTCTGTCTACACCTCCCGCTGCCTCTGCCTACACTTCCGCTGCCTCTGTCTCCATCTCCTGCTTTCTCTGTCTACACCTCCCCCTGTCTCTATCTATACCTCCCGCTGTCTCTGTCTACAACTCCCGCTGCCTCGGTCTACACCTCCCGCTGCCTCGATCTACACCTCCTGCTGCCTCGGTCTACACCTCCTGCTGCCTCTGTCTACATCTCCTGCTGCCTCTGTCTACATCTCCCCCTGCCTCTGTCTACATATCCCGCTGTCTCTGTCTACACCTCCTGCTGTCCCTTTCTACACCTCCTGCTGACTCTGTCTACACCTCCCGCTGTCACTGTCAACACCTCCCGCTGCCTCGGTCTACACCTCCCGCTGCCTCAGTCTACACCGCCCGCTGCCTCTGTCTACACCTCCTGCTGCCTCTGTCTACACCTCCCGCTGCCTCTGTCTACACCTCCCGATGCCTCTGTCTACACCTCCCGCTGTCTCTGTCTACGCTCCTGCTGCCTCTGTCTACACCTCCTGCTGCCTCTGTCTACACCTCCTGCTGCCTCTGTCTACAACTCCCGCTGCCTCTGTCTACACCTCCCGGTGCCTCTACTACACCTCCCGCTGCATCTGTCTACATCTCCCGCTGCCTCTGTCCACACCTCCCGCTGCCTCTGTCTACATCTCCCGCTGTCTCTGTCTACACCTCCCGCTGCCTCTGTCTATACCTCCCGCTGCCTCTGTCTACATCTCCCCCTGCCTCTGTCTACATATCCCGCTGTCTCTGTCTACACCTCCCGCTGCCTCTGTCTACACCTCCCCTGCCTCTGTCTACACCACCCCCTGTCTCTGTCTACACCTCCTGCTGTCCCTTTCTACACCTCCTGCTGTCTCTGTCTACACCTCCCGCTGTCACTGTCTGCACCTCCCGCTGTCTCGGTCTACACCTCCCGCTGCCTCGGTGTACACCTCCTGCTGCCTCTATCTACACCGCTCGCTGCCTCTGTCTACACCTCCCGCTGTCTCTGTCTACGCTCCTGCTGCCTCTGTCTACACCTCCTGCTGCCTCTGTGTACAACTCCCGCTGCCTCTGTCTACACCTCCCGCTGCCTCTTCTACATCTCCCGCTGCATCTGTCAACATCTCCCGCTGTCTACACCTCCCGCTGCCTCTTCTACACCTCCCGCTGCCTCTGTCAACACCACCCGCTGCCTCTCTCCACACCTCCCGCTGCCTCCGTCTACATCTCCCGCTGCCTCCGTCTCCATCTCCCGCTGTCTCTGTCTACACCTCCCGCTGCCTCTGTCTACACCTCCCGCTGCCTCGGTCTACTCGTCCGGCTGCCTCTGTCCACACCTCCCGCTGCCTCTGTCTACATCACCTGCTGCCTCCGTCTCCATCTCCCGCTTTCTCTGTCTACACCTCCCCCGTCTCTGTCTACATCTCCCGCTTTCTCTGCCTACACCTCCTGCTGTCTCTGTCTACACCTCCCGCTGCCTCGGTCTACACCACCCGCTGCCTCGGTCTACACCTCCCGCTGCCTCGGTCTACACCTCCTGCTGCCTCTGTCTACACCTCCCGCTGCCTCTGTCTACATCTCCCGCTGTCTCTGTCTACACCTCCTGCTGCCTCTGTCTACACCTCCCGCCACCTCTGTCTACACCTCCTGCTGCCTCTGTCTACACCTCCCGCTGTCTCTGTCTACACCTCCTGCTGCCTCGGTCTACACCTCCCGCTGCCTCTGTCTACACCTCCCGCGGCCTCTGTCTACATCTCCCGCTGTCTCTGTCTACACCTCCCGCTGCCTCTGTCTACACCTCCCGCTGCCTCGGTCTACACCTCCTGCTGCTTCTGTCTACCCTTTCCGCTGCCTGTGTCTACATCTCCCGCTGTCTCTGTCTACACCTTGCGCTGCCTCTGTCTACACCTCCTGCTGCCTCTGTCTACACCTCCCGCGGCCTCTGTCTACATCTCCCGCTGTCTCTGTCTACACCTCCCGCTGCCTCGGTCTACACCTCCTGCTGCCTCTGTCTACACCTCCCGCTGTCTCTGTCTACACCTCCCCCTGCCTCTGTCTACATCTCCCGCTTTCTCTGTCTACATCTCCCGCTGTCTCTGTCAACACCTCCCGCTGCCTCAGTCTACACCTCCTGCTGCCTCTGTCTACACCTCCTGCTGCCTCTGTCTACACCTCCCGCTGCCTCGGTCAACATCTCCCGCTGCCTCGGTCTACTTTTCCCGCTGTCTCTTTCTACACCTCCTGCTGCCTCTGTCTACACCGCACGCTGTCTCTGTCTACACCACCTGCTGCCTCTATCTACATTTCCCGCTGCCTCTGTCTACACCTCCTGCTGCCTCTGTCTACACCTTCTGCTGCCTCTGTCTACAGCTCCCGCTGCCTCTGTCTACACCTCCCGCTGTCTCTGTCTACGCTCCTGCTGCCTCTGTCTACACCTCCCTCTGCCTCTGTCTACACCTCCCGCTGCATCTGTCTACATCTCCCGCTGCATCTGTCTACATCTCCCGCTGCCTCTGTCTACACCTCCCCCTGCCTCTGTCTACATCTCCCGCTGCCTCTGTTTCCATCTCCCGCGTTCTCTGTCTGCACCTCCCCCTGTCTCTGTCTACATCTCCCGCTGTCTCTGCCTACACCTCCCCTGCCTCGGTCTACACCTCCCGCTGCCTCGGTCTACACCTCCTGCTGCCTCTACACCTCCCGCTGCCTCTGTCTACATCTCCCGCTGTCTCTGTCTACACCACCTGCTGCCTCTGTCTACACCTCCCGCTGCCTCTGTCTACATCTCCCGCTGCCTCTGTCTACACCTCCCCCTGCCTCTGTCTACACGTCCCGCTGCCTCTGTCTACATCTCCTGCTGCCTCTGTCTACACCTCCCGCTGCCTCTTTCTACATCTCCCGCTGTCTCTGTCTACACCTCCCGCAGCCTCGGTCTACACCTCCCGCTGCCTCGGTCTACACCTCCCCCGCCTCGGTCCACACCTCCCGCTGCCTCTGTCTACACCTCCCGCTGCCTCTGTCTACACCTCCCGCTGCCTCTGTCTACATCTCCCGCTGCCTCTGTCTACACCTCCCCCTGTCTCTGTCTACACCTCCTGCTGCCTCTGTCTACACCTCCCGCTGCCTCTGTCTACATCTCCGTTTGCCTCTGTCTACACCTCCCGCTGGCTCTGTCTACACCTCCCCCTTTCTCTGTCTACAACTCCTGCTGCCTCTGTCTACACCTCCCCCTGTCTCTGTCTACACCTCCCGCTCCCTCTGTCTACACCTCCCGCTGCCTCTGTCTACATTTCCCGCTGCCTCGGTCTACACGTCCGGCTGCCTCTGTCTACACCTCCCACTGTCTCTGTCTACATCTCCCGCTGCCTCTGTTTCCATCTCCCGCTTTCTCTGTCTACACATCCCCCTGCCTCACTCTACACCTCCCGCTGCCTCGGTCTACACCTCGTGCTGCCTCTACACTTCCCGTTGCTTCTGTCTACATCTCCCGCTGTCTCTGTCTACACCTCCTGCTGCCTCTGTCTACACCTCCCGCTGCCTCTGTCTCCATCTCCCGCTGCCTCTGTCTACACCTTCCGCTGCCTCTGTCTACACCTCCCGCTGCCTCTGTCTACACCTCCCGCAGCCTCGGTCAACACCTCCCGCTGCCTCGGTCTACACCTCCCGCTGCCTCTGTCTACATCTCCCTCTGTCTCTCTCTACACCTCCCCCTGTCTCTGTCTACACCTCCCGCTGCCTCGGTCAACACCTCCTGCTGCCTCTGCCTACACCGCCCGCTGCCTCTGTCTACACCTCCCGCTGCCTCTGTCTACAACTCCCCCTGCCTCTGTCTACATTTCCGCTGTCTCTGTCTACAACTCCCGCTGCCTCTGTCTACACCTCCCCTGCCTCAGACTGCACCTCCCCCTGTCTCTGTCTCCACCTCCCGCTGTCTCTGTCTACACCTCCCGCTGCCTCGGTCTACACCTCCCGCTGCCTTGGTCTACAACTTCTGCTGCCTGTGTCTACACCTCACGCTGCCTCTGTCTACACCTCCCGCTGTCTCTGTGTACACCTCCCGCTGCCTCGGTCTACACCTCCCGCTGCCTTGGTCTACAACTTCTTCTGCCTGTGTCTACACCTCCCGCTGCCTTGGTCTACAACTTCTGCTGCCTTGATCTACACCTCCTGCTGCCATTGTCTACATCTCCCGCTGTCTCTGTCTACATCTCCCGCTGTCTCTGTCTACACCTCGCGCTGCCTCTGTCAACACCTTCCCTGCCTCTGTCTACACCACCCCCTGTCTCTGTCTACACCTCCTGCTGTCTCTGTCTACACCTCCCGCTGTCACTGTCTACACCTCCCGCTGCCTCGGTCTACACCTCCCGCTGCCTCGGTGTACACCTCCTGCTGCCTCTATCTACACCGCCCGCTGCCTCTGTCTACACCTCCTGCTGCCTCTGTCTACATCTCCCGCTGTCTCTGTCTACACCTCCCGCTGCCTCGGTCTACATCTCCTGCTATCTCTTTCTACACCTCCTGCTGTCTCTGTCTACACCTCCCGCTGTCTCTGTCTACTCCACCCGCTGCCTCGGTCTACACCTCCCGCTGCCTCGGTCTACACCTCCTGCTGCCTCTGTCTACACCGCACGCTGTCTCTGTCTACACCACCTGCTGCCTCTATCTACATTTCCCGCTGCCTCTGTCTACACCTCCTGCTGCCTCTGTCTACACCTCCTGCTGCCTCTGTCTACACCTTCTGCTGCCTCTGTCTACAGCTCCCGCAGCCTCTGTCTACACCTCCCGCTGTCTCTGTCTACGCTCCTGCTGCCTCTGTCTACACCTCCCTCTGCCTCTGTCTACAGCTCCCGCTGCATCTGTCTACATCTCCTGCTGCATCTGTCTACATCTCCCGCTGCCTCGGTCTACACCTCCCGCTGCCTCGGTCTACACGTCCGGCTGCCTCTGTCTACACCTCCCGCTGCCTCTGTCTACACCTCCCCCTGCCTCTGTCTACATCTCCCGCTGCCTCTGTTTCCATCTCCCGCTTTCTCTGTCTGCACCTCCCCTGTCTCTGTCTTCATCTCCCGCTGTCTCTGCCTACACCTCCCCTGCCGCGGTCTACACCTCCCGCTGCCTCGGTCTACACATCCTGCTGCCTCTACACCTCCCGCTGCCTCTGTCTACATCTCCCGCTGTCTCTGACTACACCTCCTGCTGCCTCTGTCTACACCTCCCGCTGCCTCTGTCTACATCTCCCGCTGCCTCTGTCTATACCGCCCCCTGCCTCTGTCTACACCTCCCGCTGCCTCTGTCTACATCTCCTGCTGTCTCTGTCTACAACTCCCGCTGCCTTATTCTACATCTCCCGCTGTCTCTGTCTTCACCTCCCGCAGCCTCGGTCAACACCTCCCGCTGCCTCGGTCTACACCTCCCCCGCCTCGGTCCACACCTCCCGCTGCCTCTGTCTACACCTCCCGCTGCCTCTGTCTACATCTCCCGCTGCCTCTGTCTACACCTCCCCCTGTCTCTGTCTACACCTCCTGCTGCCTCTGTCTACACCTCCCGCTGCCTCTGTCTACATCTCCCGTTGCCTCTGTCTACACCTCCCCCTGTCTCTGTCTACACCTCCCGCTGCCTCTGTCTACATCTCCCGCTGCCTCGGTCTACATCTCCCGCTGTCTCTGTCTACATCTCCCGTTGTCTCTGTCTACACCTCGCGCTGCCTCTGTCTACACCTCCCCTGTCTCTGTGTACACCTCCTGCTGTCCCTTTCTACACCTCCTGCTGTCTCTGTCTACACCTCTCGCTGTCACTGTCTACACCTCCCGATGCCTTGGTCTACACCTCCCGCTGCCTCGGTGTACACCTCCTGCTGCCTCTATCTACACCGCCCGCTGCCTCTGTCTACACCTCCTGCTGCCTCTGTCTACACCTCCCGCTGCCTCTGTCTACACCTCCCGCTGCCTCTGTCTACATCTCCCGCTGTCTCTGTCCACACCTCCCGCTGCCTCGGTCTACACCTCCTGCTATCTCTTTCTGCACCTCCTACTGTCTCTGTCTACACCTCCCGCTGTCTCTGTCTCCACCACCCGCTGCCTCGGTCTACACCTCCCGCTGCCTCGGTCTACACCTCCCGCTGCCTCGGTCTACACCTCCCGCTGCCTCGGTCTACACCTCCTGCTGCCTCTGTCTACACCGCACGCTGTCTCTGTCTACACCACCTGCTGCCTCGATCTACATCTCCCGCTGCCACTGTCTACACCTCCTACTGCCTCTGTCTACACCTCCTGCTGCCTCTGTCTACACCTCCTGCTGTCTCTGTCTACAGCTCGCGCTGCCTCTGTCTACACCTCCCGCTGTCTCTGTCTGCGCTCCTGCTGCCTCTGTCTACACCTCTCGCTGTCTCTGTCTACACCTCCCGCTGCCTCGGTCTACACCTCCCGCTGTCTCTGTCTGCGCTCCTGCTGCCTCTGTCTACACCTCTCGCTGTCTCTGTCTACACCTCCCGCTGCCTCGGTCTACACCTCCTGCTGCCTCTGTCTACACCGCCCGCTGCCTCTGTCTACACCTCCTGCTGCCTCTGTCTACACCTCCCGCTGCCTCTGTCTACACCTCCCGCTGCCTCTGTCTACATCTCCCGCTGTCTCTGTCCACACCTCCCGCTGCCTCGGTCTACACCTCCTGCTATCTCTTTCTACACCTCCTGATGTCTCTGTCCACACCTCCCGCTGCCTCGGTCTACACCTCCTGCTATCTCTTTCTACACCTCCTGCTGCCTCGGTCTACACCTCCTGCTATCTCTTTCTACACCTCCTGCTGTCTCTGTCTACACCTCCCGCTGCCTCTGTCTACACCGCACGCTGTCTCTGTCTCCACCACCCGCTGCCTCGGTCTACACCTCCCGCTGCCTCTGTCTACACCGCACACTGTCTCTGTCTACACCACCTGCTGCCTCTATCTACATCTCCCGCTGCCTCTGTCTACACCTCCTGCTGCCTCTGTCTACACCTCCTGCTGCCTCTGTCTACACCTCCTGCTGCCTCTGTCTACAGCTCGCGCTGCCCCTGTCGACACCTCCCGCTGTCTCTGTCTGCGCTCCTGCTGCCTCTGTCGACACCTCCCTCTGCCTCTGTCTACACCTCCCGCGGCAGCTGTCTACATCTCCCGCTGTCTCTGTCTACACCTCCCGCTGCCTCTTCTACACCTCCCGCTGCCTCAGTCTACACCTCCCGCTGCCTCGGTCTGCACGTCCGGCTGCCTCTGTCTACATCTCCCGCTGCCTCTGTTTCCATCTCCCGCTTTCTCTGTCTACACCTCCCCCTGTCTCTGTCTACACCTCCCACTGCCTCGGTCTACACCTCCTGCTGCCTCTACACTTCCCGCTGCTTCTGTCTACATCTCCCGCTGTCTCTGTCTACACCTCCTGCTGCCTCTATCTACACCTCCCGCTGCCTCTGTCTACATCCATCGCTGCCTCTGTCTACATCTCCCTCTGTCTCTCTCTACACCTCCCCCTGTCTCTGTCTACACCTCCCGCTTCCTCTGTCTACACCTCACGCTGCCTCTGTCTACACCTCCCGCTGTCTCTGTCTACACCTCCCGCTGCCTCGGTCTACACCTCCCCCTGCCTCTGTCTACACCTCCCGCTGCCTCTGTCTACACCGTCCGCAGCCTCTGCCTACACCTCCCGCTGCCTCTGTCTACACCTCCCCCTGTCTCTGTCTACACCTCCCGCTTCCTCTGTCTACACCTCACGCTGCCTCTGTCTACACCTCCCGCTGCCTCGGTCTACACCTCCCGCTGCCTCTGTCTACATCTCCTGCTGCCTCTGTCTACACCTCCCCCTGCCTCTGTCTACACCTCCCCCTGCCTCTGTCTACACCTCCCGCTGCCTCTGTCTGCACCGCCCGCAGCCTCTGTCTACATCTCCCCTGCCTCTGTCTACACCTTCCCCTGCCTCTGTCTACACCTCCCGCTGCCTCTGTCTACACCGCCCGCAGCCTCTGTCGACATCTCCTGCTGCCTCTGTCTACAACTTCTGCTGCCTCTGTCTACACCTCCCGCTGTCTCTGTCTACACCTCGACCTGCCTCGGTCTACACCTCCCGCTGCCTCTGTCTACATCTCCTGCTGCCTCTGTCTACACCTCCCCCTGCCTCTATCTACACCTCCCGCTGCCTCTGTCTACACCGCCCGCAGCCTCTGTCTACATCTCCCCTGCCTCTGTCTACACCTCCCCCTGCCTCTGTCTACACCTCCCGTTGCCTCTGTCTACACCGCCCGCAGCCTCTGTCTACATCTCCTGCTGCCTCTGTCTACACCTCGCCCTGCCTCTGTCTACACCTCCCGCTGCCTCTGTCTACATCTCCCGCTGTCTCTGTCTACATCTCCCGCTGTCTCTGTCTACACCTCCTGCTGCCTCTGTCTACACCTCCCGCTGCCTCTGTCTACACCTCCCGCTGCCTCTGTCTACACCTCCCCCTGCCTCTGTCCACACCTCCTGCTGCCTCTGTCTAGCCCTCCTGCTGCCTCTGTCTGCACCTCCCGCTGCCTCTGTCTACACCTCCTGCTGCCACTTTCTGCACCTCCCCCTGCCTCTGTCTACACCGCCCGCTGCCTCGGTCTACAACTCCTGCTGCCTCGGTCTACACCTCCCGCTGCCTCGGTCTAAACCTCCCGCTGCCTCGGTCTACACCTCACGCTGCCTCGGTCTACACCTCCCGCTGCCTCTGTCTACATCTCCCGCTGCATCTGTCTACAGCTCCCGCTGTCTCTGTCTACACCTCCCGCTGCCTCTGTCTACACCTCCCGCTGTCTCTGTCTACACCTCCTGCTGCCTCTGTCTACACCTCCTGCTGCCTCTGTCTACACCTCCCGCTGCCTCTGTCTACATCTCCCTCTGTCTCTCGCTACACCTCCCGCTGCCTCGGTCTACACCTCCTGCTGCCTCTGTCTACACCTCCCCCTGCCTCTGTCTACACCTCGCGCTGTCTCGGTCTACACCTCCTGCTGCCTCTGTCTACACCTCCCGCTGTCTCTGTCTACACCTCCCCCTGCCTCTGTCTACACCTCCCGCTGCCTCTGTCTACACCTCCCGCTGCCTCGGTCTACACCTCCCGCTGCCTCGGTCTACACCTCCCCCTGCCTCTGTCTACACCCCCTGTTGCCTCTGTCTACACCTCGCGCTGCCTCGGTCTGCACCTCCCGCTGCCTCTGTCTACACCTCCCGCTGCCTCTGTCTACACCGCCCGCAGCCTCTGTCCACATCTCCCGCTGCCTCTGTCTACACCTCCTGCTGTCTCTGTCTACACCTCGCCCTGCCTCTGTCTACACCTTCCCTGCCTCTGTCTACACCTCCCCCTGTCTCGGTCTACACCTCCCCCTGTCTCGGTCTACACCTCCCCCTGCCTCTGTCCACACCTCCTGCTGCCTCTGTCTACACCTACTGCTGCCTCTGTCTAGCCCTCCTGCTGCCTCTGTCTGCACCTCCCCCTGCCTAGGTCTACGCCTCCCCTGCCTCTGTCCACACCTCCTGCTGCCACTTTCTACACCTCCCCCTGCCTCTGTCTACAACTCCTGCTGCCTCTGTCGACACCGCCCGCTGCCTCGGTCTACAACTCCTGCTGCCTCTGTCTACACCTCCTGCTGCCTCTGTCTACACCTCTCGCTGCCTCTGTCTACATCTCCCGCTGCATCTGTCTACAGCTCCCGCTGTCTCTGTCTACACCTCCCGCTGCCTCTGTCTACATCTCCCGCTGTCTCTGTCTACACCTCCTGCTGCCTCTGTCTACACCTCCCGCTGCCTCGGTCTACACCTCCTTCTGCCTTTGTCTACATCTCCCGCTTTCTCTGTCTACACCTCCCCCTGTCTCTGTCTACACCTCCCGCTGCCTCGGTCTACACCTCCTGCTGCCTCGGTCTACACCTCCCGCTGCCTCGGTCTACACCTCCTGCTGCCTCTGTCTACATCTCCCTCTGTCTCTCTCTACACCTCCTGCTGCCTCTGTCTACATCTCCCGCTTTCTCTGTCTACACCTCCCGCTGCCTCGGTCTACACCTCCTGCTGCCTCTGCCTACACCTCCCGCTGCCTCTGTCTACACCTCCCGCTGCCTCGGTCTACACCTCCTGCTGCCTCTGCCTACACCTCCCGCTGCCTCTGTCTACAGCTCCCGCTGCCTCGGTCTGCAACTTCTGCTGCCTGTGTCTACACCTCCCGCTGTCACTGTCTACATCTCCCGCTGCCTCGGTCTACACCTCCCGCGGCCTCGGTCTACACCTCCCGGTGTCTCTGTCTACACCTCCCCCTGCCTCTGTCTACACGTCCCGCTGTCTCTGTCTACACCTCCCCCTGTCTCTGTCTACACCTCCCCCAGCCTCTGTCTACACCTCCCCCTGCCTCTGTCTACACCTCCTGTTGCCTCTGTCTACACCTCCCCCTGCCTCTGTCTACACCTCCCGCTGCCTCGGTCTACACCTCCCGCTGCCTCTGTCTACACCTCCCGCTGCCTCTGTCTACATCTCCCGCTGCCTCTGTCTACACCTCCTGCTGCCTCTGTCTACACCTCCCCCTGCCTCTGTCTAAACCTCCCCCTGCTTCCGTCTACACCTCCCCCTGCCTCTTTCTACACCTCCTGCTGCCTCTGTCTACACCTCCCGCTGCCTCTGTCTACACCTTCTGCTGTCTCTGTCTGCACCTCCCCCTGCCTAGGTCAACGCCTCCCCTGCCTCTGTCTACACCTCCTGCTGCCTCTGTCTACACCTCCCCCTGCCTCTGTCTACAACTCCTGCTGCCTCTGTCTACACCTCCCCCTGTCTCTGTCAACACCTCCCGCTGCCTCTGTCTACAGCTCCCGCTGTCTCTGTCTACACCTCCCACTGCCTCTGTCTACACCTCCCGCTGCCTCTGTCTACACCTCCCGCTGCCTCTGTCTACATCTCCCTCTGTCTCTGTCTACACCTCCCGCTGCCTCTGTCTACACCTCCTGCTGCCTCTGTCAACACCTCTCGCTGCCTCGGTCTGCACCTCCCGCTGCCTCTGTCTACACCTCCCCCTGTCTCTGTCTACACCTCGCGCTGTCTCTGTCTACACCTCCCCCTGCCTCGGTCTGCACCTCCCGCTGCCTCTGTCTACACCGCCCGCAGCCTCTGTCCACATCTCCCGCTGCCTCTGTCTACACCTCCCCCTGTCTCTGTCTACATCTCCCGCTGTCTCTGTCTACACCTCCTGCTGCCTCTGTCTACACCTCCCGCTGCCTCTGTCTACATCTCCCGCTGCCTCTGTCTACACCTCGCCCTGCCTCTGTCTACACCTCCCCCTGCCTCTGTCTACACCTCCCCCTGCCTCTGTCTGCACCTCCCCCTGCCTAGGTCTACGCCTCCCCTGCCTCTGTCCACACCTCCTGCTGCCTCTGTCTACACCTCCTGCTGCCACTTTCTACACCTCCCCCTGCCTCTGTCTACAAATCCTGCTGCCTCTGTCTACACCGCCCGCTGCCTCGGTCTACATCTCCCGCTGCATCTGTCTACAGCTCCCGCTGTCTCTGTCTACACCTCCCGCTGCCTCTGTCTACATCTCCCGCTGTCTCTGTCTACACCTCCTGCTGCCTCTGTCTACACCTCCTGCTGCCTCTGTCTACACCGCCCGCTGCCTCTGTCTACACCTCCTGCTGCCTCTGTCTACATCTCCCGCTTTCTCTGTCTACACCTCCCCCTGTCTCTGTCTACACCTCCCGCTGCCTCGGTCTACACCTCCTGCTGCCTCTGTCTACACCTCCCGCTGCCTCTGTCTACACCTCCCGCTGCCTCTGTCTGCACCTCCTGCTGCCTCAGTCTACACCTCACGCTGCCTCGGTCTACACCTCCTGCTGCCTCTGTCTACATCTCCCGCTTTCTCTGTCTACACCTCCCGCTGCCTCGGTCTACACCTCCTGCTGCCTCTGTCTACATCTCCCGCTTTCTCTGTCTACACCTCTCGCTGCCTCGGTCTACACCTCCTGCTGCCTCTGCCTACACCTCCCGCTGCCTCTGTCTACACCTCCCGCTGCCTCTGTCTACACCTCCCGCTGTCACTGTCTACACCTCCCGCTGTCACTGTCTACATCTCCCGCTGCCTCGGTCTACACCTCCCGCTGCCTCGGTCTACACCTCCCGGTGTCTCTGTCTACACCTCCCCCTGCCTCTGTCTACACGTCTCGCTGTCTCTGTCTACACCTCCCCCTGTCTCTGTCTACACCTCCCCCAGCCTCTGTCTACACCTCTCCCTGCCTCTGTCTACACCTCCCGCAGCCTCTGCCTACATCTACCGCTGTCTCTGTCTACACCTCCCCCTGTCTCTGTCTACACCTCCCCCAGCCTCTGTCTACACCTCCCCCTGCCTCTGTCTACACCTCCCGCAGCCTCTGCCTACATCTCCCGCTGTCTCTGTCTACACCTCCCCCTGTCTCTGTCTACACCTCCCCCAGCCTCTGTCTACACCTCCCCCTGCCTCTGTCTACACCTCCCCCAGCCTCTGTCCACATCTCCCGCTGTCTCTGTCTACACCTCCTGTTGCCTCTGTCTACACCTCCCCCTGCCTCTGTCTACACCTCCCGCTGCCTCGGTCTACACCTCCCGCTGCCTCTGTCTACACCGCCCGCAGCCTCTGTCTACATCTCCCGCTGCCTCTGTCTACACCTCCTGCTGCCTCTGTCTACACCTCCTGCTGCCTCTGTCTACACCTCCCGCTGCCTCTGTCTACACCTCCCACTGCCTCTGTCTACACCTCCCGCTGCCTCTGTCTACACCTCCCCCTGCCTCTGTCTACATCTCCCGCTGTCTCTGTCTACACCTCCCGCTGCCTCTGTCTACACCTCCCCTGCCTCTGACTACACCTCCCGCTGCCTCTGTCTACAACTCCCGCTGCCTCTGTCTACATCTCCCGCTGTCTCTGTTTACACCTCCCGCTGCCTCTGTCTACACCTCCCCTGCCTCTGACTACACCTCCCCCTGTCTCTGTCTACACCTCCCGCAGCCTCGGTCTACACCTCCTGCTGCCTCTTTCTACACCGCCCGCTGCCTCTGTCTACACCTCCCGCTGCCTCTGTGTACACCTCCTATTGCCTCTGTCTACACCTCCTGCTGCCTCTGTCTACATCTACCGCTGCCTCTGTCTACATCTCCCGCTGTCTCTGTCTACACCTCCCGCTGCCTCTGTCTACACCTCCCCCTGTCTCTATCTACACCTCCTGCTGTCTCTGTCTCCACCTCCTGCTGCCTCAGGAAGGCAGACAGCAATGTCAGAGACCCCTCGCACCCAGTTTCCAACCTCTTCCAGACCCTTCCATCAGGCAGAAGGTACAGATGTCTGAAGACCCGCACATCCAGACATAAGAACAGCTTCTTCCCCACAGCTACTAGACCCCTCAACGACTCCCCCTCAGACTGATCTGTTACCTGTAAGAACATTATTCACGACGCCCTATGCTGCTCTTGCTTATGTTGTATTTGCTTTGTCTGGCTCTTGTTCTTCACTGTAACCAATTACTTATTTGTCGATTATCCTTTTTGTCTACTATGTACGTACTGTGTACATTCCCTTGGCCGCAGAAACATACTTTTCACTATACTTCGGTACATGTGACAATAAATGAATGAATGAATCAGTCAATAATTGTAGAAAAATCAGGTGGGAATCTACAAGTCTGACTGGATCGCAGAGACCTACACCAGGCAGCACAAAGAGAGCATTAAAAGTTGCCCACAGTAGAGGAGACCACACGTAAGCTGGTTGACGCTAAATAATATTCAGCCTTCGATGTGAGTTCAGGCTTCTGGCAGGTCAAGCTGGATGCCTGGATCTATCTCCGTACTTTCACCACCAACATACCGGCGCTACAGGTTTTTACGCTTAACCTTTGGTATGAATTCAGCTCCTGAGGTGTTCTACAGAACAGTGAAGCAGCTGTTTGAAGGGTTAGAGGGCATGGAAATTATATCAATGATGTAATAGCACTGTGGTTAGCACCGTTGCTTCAGAGCTCCAGGGTCCCAGGTTCGATTCCCGGCTTGGGTCACTGTCTGTGCGGAGTCTGCACGTTCTCCCCGTGTCTGCATGGATTTCCTCCGTTCTGGTTTCCTTCCACAGCCCAAAGATATGCAGGTTAAGTGGATTGGCCATGCTAAATTGGCCAAAGTGTCCATAAAGGTTAGGTGGGGTTACTGGGTTACGGGTGTGGGCTTAAGTGGGGTGCTATTTCCAAGGGCCGGTGCAGATACAATGGGCCAAATGGCCTCCTTCTGCACTGTAAATTCTATGTGCTGGTCTGGGGAGCCACATGAGAAGAACATGACCACACACTGAGGCAGCTTCAGGCCTGAGCTCACGAAAGGAACTTGAACAAGGAAAAGTGCAAAATAGGTATTCACTAAATCATGGGATAGGTGTATCTGAAGCCGGACCAGAGTAAAATTGAAGCTGTTGTGACCATGCCATCACCCAGAATGTAATAAAGACTTGGACAGGTTTGTGGGCATGGTGACCTACCTGGGCGAACTTCATTAAGAATATGACCGACAACACCTGTCAGAGAATTCGACAAAATGATGTGGAATGGTACTGGGAAGAAAGTCATTAAGAAGGGCCGGCACGGTGACACTGTGGGTAGCACTGCTGTCTCTCGACACCAGGGACCCAGGTTCAATTCCAGCCGTGGTTGACTGTCTGTGTGGAGTTTGTACGTTCTCCCCATGTCTGCGTGGGTTTCCTCCGGGTGCTCCGGTTTCCTCCCTCAATCCAAAGATGTGCAGGTTAAGTGGGGTTTCTGGGATAGGGAAGAGAGTGGGCTGAGATAGGGTAGACTTTCAGAGGGTTGGTACAGAACCGACGGATTGAATGACCTCCTTCTGCATAGGGATATAGGAATTCTAAGATTCTAAGCTTTGACTAGTGTCATGTGAGAGTACCTTTAAGAAATGGATGTTTAAGCAATGTACCTTTAAGAAAACAGTGATGTCAGAGAGTGGGTGGAGCTGAGCTCAGTTCTGCCATTTTCAAGTCTCAGTTTAAAAAAGAGCTTGGGTGTGTGTCTGTGTTTTGCAGTGAGCTGGATCTGCTGTGATTTCTGCCATGAAAGACTATCTCTGGATCACTTGGGTGATTTAAACTCATAATAGTAAAGCCTTTAACTTTGATGTGTTTATGTTTAAAGGTGTTAAGTCTCATGGATGTTGAAAGGGATATCTAAAGGATTATTTAGTGTTGTAATATTTTTGGGGTTATCTTTGAAGTAAGGGGTGTTAAGAGATCCAATGTTTATTTAAGAGGTTAAGTTGAGTTCATGGAATAAACATTGTTTTGTGTTCATAAACCCATGTGTCCATAATTATAATATCTCACCTGGAGAACAAGCCGCGTGCTTCAAAAGCAACAATCCATTAAAGGAAGAAGTTGGTTGAATTCCATGATACATTTTGGGGTTCTGAAAACGCCTCGCCCATAACAATAGTCTAGAGAACACTGACACAGGCACCAGTGTTAAAGTGTTACAATGTCAGTCAGCTGGCCAAGACATCAATGGATGCTTCAAAAACCGGCCTGGGAACTGCCCTCTTGCAAAATGAAGCAACAGTAGCGTTTGCTTCAAAGAAAACGGGGTGAATTTTCCTCCTCTCCAACCGCGTGTTCCTCAGCAGTGCGCCATCGCTGGCAGCGGGATTTTCCGTTTTCACTGGCGGCCAATGGGGTTTATGTAGCCACCCCATGTTGCTGGGCGGGGGTGCGCTGCCGGCGGAATGGAGATCCCATCGGTGGAGAATTCACCCTGATAACTGAAACACAGAAGCGCCGTCCCCAAATAGGGAAAGAAATGTTCGCAATTGCTTTTGGCCTGGAACACTTCCATCAGTTTGTCAATGACAAAGCTGTGGAGGTAGAGTCTGGTCATGAGCCTTTGGGAGCGATACTTGTGGTAGTCGTAATTAGGGGTATTACGGTACCCTGAATAATGCTGTAAGACCATTGGTGTAGGAGGTACCTGAGACTGTTATTTCATTGGTGAAGCCTGCCTGCTGGTTCCACGCAGTAAGGCGGAGTATAAGAGCCTGTGTCTCCCCAGCAGCTGCATTCTGTACCTGCGCTGCTGGGGGAAACATCTAATACAATAAAGCCTTCAATTGTCTCCAATCTCGCTTCAGGAGTTATTGATCGAGCATCAATTTATTGTACTAGATTTTAAAGAATGGAGCTCCAAATCAAGCCAGAGTGTCTGCAACTCAGCCCCCACGTGGCAAACTCAGCGGCAACCTTCAAACACTGGCTGGCGTGCTTCAAAGGGTACCTCAGGACGGCCACGACTGAACCTACGGAGAACCAGAAACTGCAAGTTCTCCACTCGAGGGTGAGCCCAGAGGTCTACACCCTCATCAAGGATGCGGATGATTTCGAGGCCCTGCTGAAAGGACACTATATTCGCCCTGTAAACCAGGTCTACGCCCGACATCTGCTAGCGGCGAGGCGACAAATCCCCGGGGAATCGCTGAAGGAATTCTACCGTGCGCTCCTGGTGTTAGTGAGGAACTGTGACTGCCCGCAAGTTTCGGCCAGCGACCACACAGAACATTTGATCCAGGACGCATTCGTTGCAGGTATGCTGTCCTCCCAAATCCGCCAGCGATTGCTGGAGAAAGAGACACTAGGCCTCAAGGAGGCGCGGGCCCTTGCCGGCTCCCTGGATGTGGCCTCCCGAAACGCCGGCGTTTACGTCCCTGACCACGCGGCAGCCCCTTGGGCAGCATGGAACCCCCCCCCACCCGCGGCTGACTCCGAGGCATCCCCCATCCCCCCACAAGCTTATGCTGCGAGACTGCCAGGCAACCCCAGGGGGCCCTGCTGCTATTTTTGCGGGCAAGCCAAGCAATACCGGCAGGGCTGCCCGGCCCGCCCATCCATCTGCAAAGGGTGCGGCAAAAAGAGCCATTTCGTGGCAGTCTCTGGGGACGAACCGGGACTGGCACCACAACTCTCTCCACGAGCCATGTGCAGTCAGCGGGCGCCACCATCTTCCTTATCCAGAGCCACGTGCGGCCTCCGGGCGCCGCCATCTGGTTCACCGGGGACCACGTGCGACGGATGGGCGCCGCCATCTTGTACACCTCCAGCCATGTGCGACCAGTGGGCGCCGCTATCTTGGCTGGACTCTCAGGACCCCGACTCGGATGACCACACACCGCCCGAGGAAAACATCCAACTTTTGCCACGACTTGCCTCGGTGACCCTGGATCAGTCTCGGCCCCGAACACTCTCGACTGCGACGACGACCGTGCTCATCAACGGGCATAAAACATCCTGCCTGATCGACTCCGGGAGCACAGAGAGCTTCATACACCCCAATGCGATAAGGCGCCGTTCTCTTCCCATCCACCCAGTTAACCAAAAAATCTCCCTGGCCTCCGGGTCTCACTCGGTAGAGATCAAAGGGTTCTGCATAGCAAACCTCACGGTTCAGGGAAGGAAGTTAAAAAATTACCGGCTCTACGTCCTTCCTCACCTCTGCGCTGTCACGCTTCTAGGGTTAGACTTCCAATGTAACCTCCAGAGCTTAACGTTTAAATTCGGCAGCCCTATACCCTCCCTCACTGTCTGCAGCCTGACGACCCTCAAAGTCGATCCGCCTTCCCTGTTTGCGAACCTCACCCCGGATTGCAAACCCGTCGCCACCAGGAGCAGATGGTACAGTGCCCAGGACCGGACCTTCATTAGGTCGGAAATCCAGCGGTTACTGAAGGAAGGTATTATTGAGGCGAGCAACAGTCCCTGGAGAGCTCAAGTAGTGGTTGTAAAGACCGGGGAGAAGCATAGGATGGTCATCGATTATAGTCAGACCATCAACAGGTATACGCAGCTCGATGCGTACCCTCTCCCCCGAATATCTGATCTGGTCAATCAGATTGCACAATACAAGGCTTTTCCACGGTGGATCTAAAATCCGCCTAACACCAGCTCCCCATCCGTCCTAGCGACCGCAAATACACTGCGTTCGAAGCAGATGGGCAGCTCTACCACTTTCTAAGGGTTCCCTTCGGTGTCACAAATGGAGTCTCGGTTTTCCAACGGGAGATAGACTGAATGGTTGACCGGTACGGTTTACGGGCCACGTTTCCGTACCTCGACAACGTCACCATCTGCGGCCACGACCAGCAGGACCACGACACCAACCTCCGAGAATTTCTCCATACCGCAAAAATCCTTAATCTAACATATAACAAGGACAAATGCGTGTTCAGCACTGTCCGCCTAGCCATCCTCGGCTACGTAGTGCATAATGGAGTTATAGGCCCATATCCCGAACGCATGCGCCCCCTCATGGAGTTCCCCCTCCACCACTGCTCCAAGGCCCTGAAACGCTGCCTGGGATTTTTTTCGCATTATGCCCAGTGGGTCCCCAACTCTGCGGACAAGGCCTGCCCACTAATTCAATCCACAGTTTTTCCCCTGTCGGCAGAGGCTCACCAGGCATTCAGCAGCATCAAAGCGGACATCGCAAAGGCCACGATGCACGCAATCGACGAATTCCTCCCCTTCCAAGTCGAGAGCGACGCATCCGACGTAGCTCTGGCGGCCACCCTCAACCAAGCGGGCAGACCCGTGGCCTTCTTCTCACGCACCCTCCATGCTTCGGAAATCCGCCATTCCTCAGTTGAAAAGGAGGCCCAGGCCATAGTAGAAGCTGTGCGGCACTGGAGTCATTACCTGGCCGGCAGGAGATTCACTCACCTCACTGACCAATGGTTGGTTGCTTTCATGTTCGATAATGCACAGCGGGGCAAGATAAAGAACGATAAAGATCTTGAGGTGGAGGATCGATCTCTCCACCTAGACCTGCTAGGGCAGCACGGTAGCATGGTGTTGCTTCACAGCTCCAGGGTCCCAGGTTCGATTCCCGGCTTGAGTCGCTGTCTGTGCAGAGTCTGCATGTTCTCCCCGTGTGTGCGTGGGTTTCCTCCGGGTGCTCCGGTTTCCTCCCACAGTCCAAAGATGTGCAGGTTAGGTGGATTGTCCATGCTAAATTGCCCTTAGTGTCTAAAATTGCCCTTAGAGTTGGGTGGGGTTACTGGGTTATGGGGATAGGGTGGAGGTGTGGACCTTGGGTAGGGTGCTCTTTCCAAGAGCCGTTGCAGACTCGATGGGCCGAATGGCCTCCTTCTGCACTGTAAATTCTATGAACTATGAGATCTTGTATCGTCCCGGAAGCTAAACGAGCCTCCTGATGCCATATCCCGCGGCACATGTGCCAACGCACAAGTGGACCGCCTCCGGGCCCTCCATGAGGACCTCTGCCACCCAGGGGTCACTCGATTCTTCCATTTCATTAAGACCCGCAACCTGCCCTACTCCATCGAGGAGGTCAGGACCGCCACCAGGAATTGCCAAATGTGCGCGGAGTGCAAGCCGCACTTCTACAGGCCAGAGAAAGCGCACCTGATAAAGGCTCCCCGTCCCTTTGAACGCCTCAGTATGGACTTCAAAGGGCCCCCCCCCCCCTCCACCGACCGCAACACGTACTTCCTGAACGTGATTGACGAGTACTCCCGGTTCCCATTCGCCATCCCCTGCCCCGACATGACCACAGCCACCGTCATAAAAGCCCTCCACAGTATCTTCACGCTGTTTGGTTTCCCCGCCTACATACACAGCGATAGGGGGTCTTCCTTCATGAGCGACGACTGCGTCAATTCCTGCTCAGCAAGGGCATTGCCTCGAGCAGGACGACCAGTTACAACACCCGGGGAAACGGGCAGGTGGAGAGGGAGAACGGAAGGTTCTGGAAGACCGTCCTACTGGCACGGGCCCCACGGCCCAGGAATCTCCCAGTCTCCCGCTAGCAGGAGGTCCTCCCGGATGCTCTCCACCCCATCCGATCACTGCTGTGTACCACGACCATCCAAACCCCTCACGAACATCTCCTTGTCTTCCCTAGGACGTCCTCCTCCGGGACCTCGCTCCCAACCTGGCTAGCAGCTCCTGAATCCATCCTGCTCCGCAAATACGTGCGGGCGCACAAGTCAGAACCATTGGCCGAGAGGGTCCACCTCCTTCACACTAACCCTCAATACGCCTATGTGGCGTACCCCGACGGCCGACAGGATACGGTCTCCCTACAGGACCTGGCGCCCGCTGGATCCCTACCCACACCGCCACTACCGACCCCGCCCTCCCCCCCCACCGGCGCACCCCACAGCCGCCCCCTTCCCAGGTGGATCGGTCCTTCCACCGGTCCCATCTAGGGGTGATGAAGCTGCTGAAGAAGCCGGAGCCACGCTCCCGGAGCCACAGATTCCCACGCCAGCGCCTGCATCACCGCCGAAGCTACGACGATCGCAGAGGACGACCAGGGCCCCCGATTGACTAATTGCTTCATTCTGACTGTAAATAATTACTGTAAATAGTTGCGACATGTAACGAGGCAAAACACTGTACTAATGTATACCGGGTACCACCATAACCTCAACCTCTACCACTGTATAACGCGAGACCACCACCCCCGTCGGACTCTTTTTTTTAACAGGGGATGAATGTGGTAGTCGGTATTAGGGGTGTTATGGTACCCTGAATAATGCTGTAAGACCATTGGTGTGGGAGGTACCTGAGACAGCTATTTCATTGGTGAAGCCTGCCTGCTGGTTCCGCCCAGTAAGGCGGAGTATAAGAGCATGTGTCTTCCCAGCAGCTGCATTCTGTACCTGTGCTGGTGGGGGAAACATCTAGTACAATAAAGCCTTCAATTGTCTCCAATCTCGCATCAGGAATTATTGATCGAGCATCAATACTGAAAAGCCCCCTGAGCTGTGCCCCACCAGGAATCTAAAGATTATCACTGCGTCTGCAGAGATACCAGGTCAGAGTTAAATACAAACCGGACAAAGAAATGGACATCGCAGGCACTCTGTCACATGCACACTTACCCATCACAGAAGATGATAAAGATATGGAAGGGCAGCTTCACCTGTTGACAAAGAACTGTGGATGCAATCAAACTGGGTGAGGTCAGGGAAGCGACCAAGAGCGATGCCACCCTGAGAAAACTGCAGCATATTGTGTAAATTGGATGGTCAAACAATCAGAATAAATCCGTAGAATCCCCACAGTGCCAAGAGGCCATTCAGTCCATCGGGTCTGCACCAACCCACCGAAAGTGCACTCGACCTAGGCCCACTCCATCCCCGTAAATCCGCGCATTGATCATGGCCATCTTGAGTACTATGCGCATTTTTGGACTCCACATTGAAGAAAAGATCTAGCTGCATTGGAGGAGGTACAGCAAAGATCCTTGGGGTTGTCCTATGATGGGAGGCTGAATAAATGGGGTTTCTATTCTCTGGCGTTTGGAAGAATGAGAGGTAATCTCATTGAAAGCTACAAAATTCTGAAGGGGTTCGACAGGGTAAATGCAGAGGGATTGTTCCCCGATCCCCACTGGTTGGGTAATCTAAAACACAAGGGGCATGGTCTCAGGCTAAGGGGCCAGTTATTTAGGACCGAGATGTGGAGATTACTTCACTCAAAGGGTGGTAAAAATTTGGAATTCTCTATCCCAGAGGGTTGTGGATGCTCCATCGTTGAATATATTTAAGGCTGGGGGATAGACAGATTTTTGGTCTCGCAGGAAACTAAGGAATATGGGGAGCAGACAGGAAAATGGAGTTAAAACCCTCGATCAGCCATGATCGTATTGAATGGTGAAGCAGGCTTGATGGGACGAGTGGTCTCCTCCTGCCCCTATTTCTTGTGTCCTTATGACATGGTTCATGTCCCGACTCTGGAACCCATGCTCACATGCGCCGTAAGCCAACAATGAGAGCTATGTTGCCACGGGGAGTAAGATACAGCATGCCATCAGCAGCTTCAAGCCACGTTTCCACTGGCTGGACCACTCTGGAGGAGCTTGTAGCTGAGTGACATCGAGATTTATGGTATTTCGCTGCATGTTGCAGCCATGGTGAATGAACAGTCTCTGCCACCATCAGTAAGGTACCAGGTTGAGGAGCACACGCATGTGGAATAGGAGGAGAGGAGGAGGAAGTGGAGAAAGAGGAGATTAAGAAGTGGAGAAAGTGGAGGAGGAGGCATTGGAAAGACAGGAAGACAGCACCTTTCTACCCAGGCTCTATGTGATCAGATTATTTCTGATCGATGTCAGTAAACTCAACCACGTCACCCCATTTACCAATAGACCCACACTCTCTCTTCTCCGCTCACACTCACCATCACATCATCCTCTTTCTGAAAGCACAAAAATAAAACACCAGAAAATGCATAGCCCAATTCAATTATATAAATTCAGTCCATACATAATGCATTCAACATTAAACAAATCTCCCTTGTATCATAGAATCATAGAATCTTGGAATCTACGGCACGGAGACAGGCCCTTCCGCACAAACTGGTCCATGCCAACCAAAAAGGTAATCGAAGCTAACCCCATTTGCCTGCATTTGGCCCATATCCCTCTAAACCTATCCTATCCATGTACATTCTCTCAGTGCCTGGATTCCATGTGTCATCGCCTCTTGCACTGCTCCGACGGGGTACTTCCCCAGTGGCTACTTCCAGTGGTGGAGACTTTGGTGGGCAACCTCAGGTAACTCTGGGCCTAGAGGGCCAGGCTTCAGATTGCACCTCCTTAGCTGGAGCAATCTGAGCTGATAGGCCTGGGAAAGAGCATCATCAGAGTGACAAACATGGGAGTAGGAATCTCATGCGGATCCTAGCCTCTTCAGTGTTAGTCCCTGAGCTGGTGGCCGTGCGTGTCAGATCGAGTGATGGTGCCTCTTCCTCGCCATCTGCTGGCTGGGAAAGCTCCACTTCCTCAGTATTTGAAAT
Source organism: Scyliorhinus torazame (assembly GCF_047496885.1). NCBI lineage: Eukaryota > Metazoa > Chordata > Chondrichthyes > Carcharhiniformes > Scyliorhinidae > Scyliorhinus > Scyliorhinus torazame. Next base: position 149,628,136 of record NC_092718.1, on the reverse strand, counting down.
TAAAGAAGGACAAGGATTGTGCTGTGGTGAGAACGGGAGAGAAAGTAAGAAGCACTTACACCGTATACAGCTCATGTGTTAGTGGAGATTGTGGAATGAGAGAGAAGTGGTATGTCAGTAGTCCTGTGTTGTAGCTTCACCAGGTTGACTGGTACGCCTTGTGCTTCTCCTGACATGCTGTCCTGCACTCTTCATTGAACCAGGGTTGATCCCCTGGCTTGTTGGTAATGGTAGAGTGGGGCGGTATGCCGGGCTATGAAGTTACCGGTTGTGGTTGAATACAGTCCTGCTGCTGCTGATGGCCCACAGTGCCTCATGGGTGCCCAGTCTCTGATGCTGGATCTGTTTGGACATCGTATTTAGCACATTGGTAGTGCCACACAACATGATGGAGGGTATCCTCAATGTGAAGATGGGACTTCATCTCCACAAGGACTGTGCGGTGGTCACGTCTACCGATACTGTCATGGACAGATGCATCCGTGGCAGGCAGATTGGTGAGGATGAGGTTAAGTACATTTTTCCCTCTTGTTGGTTCCCTCACCACCTGTCACAGGCCCAGGCCAATATCTATGTCCTTTGACGCTCGGTCAGCTCAGTCAGTAGTACCCAGAGTACATTCTGTGCCCTTGCCACCCTCAGTGCTTCTTCCAAGTGGTGTTTAACATGGAGGGGTACTGATTCATCAGCTGAGGGAGGGGGGGGTCGATATATGGTAATCAGCAGGAGGTTTCCTTCCCACTATTTGACCTGGTGCCATGTGACTTCATGGGGTATGGAGTCGAACCTTCCTAACAGCACCTGCACCACAAGAACTGCAATGTTCAAAAAGGCAGCTCCCCACTATCGTCTCCCGGGCAGTTAGGAATGGGCAATAATTCCCAGCCGAGTCACCGACACCCAAATCCTGTGAATTAATAAAGAAAATTAAAAACCTTTCATTCTTCAGTTGGCCAGGATCAGCGAAACTTGTGCAAAAATAGGATGGTTCATGGTTTGCTGTTTCAGCTCCACGCTGGAGTTATTTCCCTGTAACAACTCTGCACTCTGGGAACTAGATCTTTGACAAGTTTTGGCATTAATAGAAGTAAACAGCTCCCGGAGGGGGAAATGTACGCGATTGGTATGATTGATTTGTTTATTTATCTCGATATGCTGTGCACTGCGTTTTGTGTCTACTGCACTCTCAGCTCCGTGTAATAAAGATACTTGGTACTTTTTTGAATGCCTCAAGGTCTTTTGACACTTAGGATGTTCTCAGTTTCTCCAAGGCCCCTGCAGATGGTACTTTGAGTTGTTATAATTAAAGGATCATATTTCTGGGGGGGTGGGGTGGGGGGGTGGGCAGGTTCTGACAGGATTATGCATTTGGTTTGCAGCAATTTTGAGGTGAATTTGAATGAGTAGCAGTCATTTTCCTTTATGCTGCTGTACGCGATGGGACCAGTTCAGTGTTTTACATTCTGTCCAGCGTAAGGCTGGGCTCCTGGTTCCATTATAGTGAATGCCTGATTTTACAGCCACGGGCCTTTTGGCCAGACTGGTCCGTGCTGTGCCATGCTCCACAGGACTCTACCCTTCAAATCGTTTCAGCATAATTTGCTATTCCTTTTTCCCTCATGTGTTTATTTTGCTTCTCCTCAAATACATTTATACTATTTCCCCTCAATCACTCCCTCTAGCTGTGAGTGCCACATTCTAACCACTTCCGATATAAAGATCTTTCTCTTCAATTCCCGATTGGATTTCTTGTTGATTATCTTGTACTTATGACCCATAGTTTTGGCCTAGAACTGGAAACGTATTATCTATGGTGATTCGCATCCCTGTCTGACGCACGGGAGGCCGGGATCAATTCCCTGACAGGGAGTTTCAGAGTTGTCCAAAAGCTCCACTGGCAGGTTAGGTGTTTTTTTGGAGGCAGCACAGTGGCACAGTGGTTAGCACAGCTGCCTCACAGCGCCAGGCACCCCGGTCCGATTCCGACCTCGGGTCACTCACTGTGTGGAGTTTGCATGCTCTCCCCGTGTCTGCGTGGGTTTCCTTCGGGTGCTCCGGTTTTCTCCCACAATCCAAAGATGCGCAGGTTAGGTGGATTGGCCATGCTAAATTGCCCCTTAGTATCCAAAAGTTATGTAGGGTTGTGAGGATAGGGCGGGGAAGTGGGCCTAGGTAGGGTGCTCTTTCAGAGGGTCGGTGCAGACGCAATAGGCCCAATGGCTTCCTTATGCACTGTAGAGATTCTATGAAATTCTATGTCCAGCAGCAAACCCTTTCATAGGCCTGAATTTTCTGGCCCTTCCCACCGACTGGATCTTCCAGTCCTGCCAAGAGGGTGGGGTGGCAGAAAATCCCAATCATATTGTTCAAAGACTGGTGAGGCCTCGATGTTCTCACTTCTGGAGAAAAGAAGCAAGTTGGTTCAATCTTTCCTGAAAATAGAGTCAAAATGTTTGGGTTTTGATATGTAACCAGTCTCATTGACACATCTGGCTTTCCGTAGTCATGTTACTATACCATGAGGCTGGCTCTGGAGGCTGACATCTTAAGATTAATTCAATAAAGACTCTCACTGAGTGCACACCGAAGAAGACTGCTGTCCTTGTACACGAAACACTGGCCAATCTGCTAACATCTATTTCTCTCTCCAATCTCCTCCCCAAAGTTAATTTTTACACCCTTTTGTGTCAGATATAAAATCTATTCTTAACCTCTGTGATGTCGCTAGAGGCTGGGTAGGCTGGGTGGGGTGAAGGCTGGGTGGAGTTTGTGGCACAATCAATTACTCACGAGACGAGAAGTGACAAAGTCAATCAAAGGCTTTATTAAGCAAGACTTGTTCCCCAGCAGCTCAGTTACAGAATGCGGCTGCTGGGAGAACCCGGGTTCTTATACTCCACCTTACTGGGTGGAGCCAGCAGGCGGCAGATCCATTCAGGACCCAGTGTCTGTCTACCAATAGCCTCTCGGCATCACAGGTGCCGTACTACCCCTAATACATACCACTACATTCACCCCTTGTTAAAAAAGAACCCGGCGGGGTGGTGGATCGCATGGTGGTAGGGGTTTACAAAGCTGGTCCTGGAATTATCTTCATACAGTGGCTATGCCTCGATCTCAACGGTTAACTATTTACACTGCCGTTTTTACTGGGCTATTGAATTATTTACAGATTTTTGCTTTGTCACGCGGATTCCACGAGTCGAGTGGGTGCCCTGGTCGTCCTTGTCGATCGTCTCAGCCCCGGTGGTGGTGCAGGTGCTGGCTCGGGCTCTGTCGTCTCTGGGAGCGTCGCGCTGTTTGTTCCAGTTTCACTACTCCTGGGCGGGCACGGGAGGAGGACCGATCCACCCGGGAAGGAAGCGTCCGTGGGGTGCACCGGCGGGAGGGAGTGATTGGTGTTGGGGGGGGGGGGGGGGGAGGGTGTGGTTCCGGCGGGCGCCAGGTCCCGCAGGGAGACCGTGTCCTGTCGGCCGTCAGGGTACGCCACGTAGGCGTATTGGGGGTTTACATGGAGAAGGTGAACCTTCTCGACCAACGGGTCTGATTTGTGCGCTCACACATGCTTTCGGAGCAAGATGGGTCCTGGGGCTGCCAGCCGGGTCGGAAGTGACGTCCCGGAGGAGGACTTCCTAGGGAAGACAAGGAGGCACTCGTGAGGCGTTTGATTAGTTGTGGAACACAGCAGCGACCGGATGGAGTGGAGGGCATCCGGGAGGACTTCCTGCCAACGGGAAACTGGGAGACTTCTGGACCGTAGGGCCAGTAGGACGGTCTTCCAGACCGTACCGTTCTCCCTCTCTGCCTGACCATTCCCCCGAGGGTTGTAACTGGTCGTCCTGCTTGAGGCAATGCCCTTGCTGAGCAGGAATTGATGCAGTTCGTCGCTCATGAAGGAGGACCCCCTGTCGCTATGGATGTATGCGGGGAAACCGAACAGTGTAAAGATGGTGCAGAGGGCTTTAATTACCGTGGCCGCGGTCATGTTGGGGCAGGGGATGGCGAAGGGGAAATGGGAGTATTCGTCCACCACATTTAGGAAGTACATGTTGCGGTCGGTGGAGGGGAGGGGGCCTTTGAAATCCAGACTGAGGCGCTCAAAGGGACGGGAAGCCTTTATCAGGTGCGCTCTATCTGGCCTGAAAAAGTGCGGCTGCCACTCTGCGCAGATTTGGCAGTTCCTGGTGGCTGTTCGGACCTCCTCCACAGAGTAGGGGAGGTTGCGGGTCTTCACAAAGTGGTAGAATCGAGTGACCCCCGGGTGGCGGAGGTTCTCGTGGAGGGCTTGGAGACGGTCCATTTGTGCGTTGGCACATGTGTCGCGGGATAGAGCATCGGACGGCTCGTTCAGCTTTCCGGGACGATACAAGATCTCATAGTTATAGGTGGAGAGCTCGATCCTCCACCTCAAGATCTTATCGTTCTTGATTTTGCCCCGCTGTGCATTATCGAACATAAAGGCTACCGACCATTGGTCGGTGAGGAGAGTGAATCTCCTGCCGGCCAGGTAATGCATCCAATGTCGCACAGCTTCCACTATGGCTTGGGCTTCCTTTTCCACTGAGGAGTGGCGGATTTCTGAGGCGTGGAGGGTCCGGGAGAAAAAGGCCACGGGTCTGCCCGCTTGGTTTAGAGTGGCCGCCAGAGCTATGTCGGATGCGTCGCTCTTGACTTGGAAGTGGAGGGACTCATCGATTGCGTGCATCGTGGCCTTTGCGATATCCGCTTTGATGCGGCTGAAGGCCTGGCGGGCCTCTATTGACAGGGGGAAGGTAGTGGACTGAATTAACGGGCGGGCCTTGTCCGCGTAGTGGGGAACCCACTGGGCGTAATACGAGAAGAAGTCTAGGCAGCGTTTCAGCGCTTTGGAGCTGTGGGGGAGGGGGAATTCCATAAGGGGGTGCATGCGTTCAGGGTCGGGGTCTATCACTCCATTACGCACTACGTAGCCAAGGATGGCTAGACGGTTGGTGCTAAACACGCATTTTTCCTCGTTATAGGTGAGGTTCAGGGCGTTAGCGGTCTGGAGGAATTTGTGGAGGTTGGCGTCGTGGTCCTGCTGGTCATGGCCACAGATAGTTACATTGTCGAGGTATGGGAACGTGGCCCGCAACCCGTGCTGGTCAACCATTCGGTCCATCTCCCGTTGGAAGACCGAGACTCCGTTAGTGACGCCAAATGGGACCCTTAAAAAATGGTAGAGCCACCCATCTGCCTCGAAGGCCGTGTACTTGCGGTCGCTCAGGTGGATGGGAAGCTGGTGGTATGCGGACTTAAGGTCCACGGTGGAAAAGACCTTGTACTGTGCAATCCGATTGACCATGTCGGATATGCAGGGGAGAGGGTATGCATCTAGCTGAGTGTACCTGTTGATGGTTTGACTATAGTCTACGACCATCCTCTACTTCTCCCCGGTCTTTACAACTACCACCTGAGCTCTCCAGGGACGATTGCTGGCCTGGATTATGCCTTCCTTCAGCAGCCGCTGGACTTCAGACCAGATAAATGTTCGGTCCTGGGCGCTGTACCGTCTGCTCCTAGTGACAACGGGTTTGCAATCCGGGGTGAGGTTCGCAAACAAGGAAGGCGGTTCAACCTTGAGGGTCGCGAGGCTGCAGATAGTGAGTGGGGGTATAGGGCCGCCGAATTGGAACATTAGGCTCTGGAGGTTACATTGAAAATCTAACCCTAGGAGAGTGGGAGCGCAGAGGTGGGGGAGGACATAAAGTCGGTAATTCTTAAACTCTGTCCCCTGCACCGTTAGGTTTGCGATGCAGAACCCATTGATTTCTACGGAATGGGATCCCGCTGCCAGGAAAATCTTTTGGGTGCTCGGATGAATTGAAAGAAAACAGCGTCTTACCGTATCTGGATGGATAAAACTTTCCGTGCTCCCAGAGTCGATCAGACATGGCGTTGTACCCGTTAACCAGCACCGTTGTTGTTGCCGTTTGGAGCGTCCGGGGCCGCGATTGGTCCAGGGTCACCGAAGCCAATCGTGGTTGTTGCATCGGGGTGTTTTCTTCAGACCCCGTGGAGCCGTCCATGCTGGGGTCCTTGGCTATCAGCCAAGATGGCGGCGTCCATGGATCGCACGTGGCCGGAGGTGGTCAAAATGGCCGCGCCCATGGATCGCACGTGGCCGGGGGGTCACAAGATGGCGGCGCCCATCCTCCCCGCGTGGAGTCCGGGACCCAAAATGGCGGCCCGTTGGCCGCACATGGATCGTTGGGGGGGTTGAGTCTGCTGTCCCCATTCTCCCCCGGAGATTGCGGCGACCCCCCGGGACTGGCACACCGCTGAGTAGTGCCCCTTTTTGCCGCAACTTTTACAGATGGCCGAGCGGGCCGGGCAGCGCTGCCGGGGATGTTTCGACTGCCCGCAAAAATAGCAGCGGGGCCCACCCGGGTGGTCTGGTGCTCTGGCCACGCAGGCTTGCGGGGAGTCGGTCACAGCGAGGGTCCACGGAGCCCAAGAGGCTGCCGCGCGGTCGGGGCCATAGGCGCGAGCATTTTGCGAGGCCACGTCGAGGGAGGCCGCAAGGGCCCGTGCCTCTGTGAGCCCTAGTGAGTCTCTCTCTAGCAGTCGCTGCCGAATTTGGGATGAGGTCATACCTGCCGCAAAAGCATCCCTGATTAGGAGTTCCGTATGCTCGTTTGCGCTCACCGATGGGCAGTTGCAGTTCCTTCCCAATATTAGCAGCGCGCTGTAGAACTCGTCCAGCGATTCTCCGGGGATTTGCCGTCTCATCGCGAGTTGGTGGCGTGCGTAGACTTGGTTTACAGACCGAATGTAGACTCCTTTCAGCATGGCGAGCGCCGTCGGGAAATCCTCATCGTCTTCGATGAGCGTGTAGATCTCCGGGCTCACCCTGGAATGCAGGACCTGCATTTTCTGGTCTTCTGTGGTCCGGCTGGGGGCCGTTCGGAGGTATCCTTTGAAGCACGCTAGCCAGTGTTTAAATACGGCCGCTGAGTTTGCTGCATGGGGGCCGATTCGCAGACACTCCGGGGCGATCCGGAGCTCCATAGTCTTTTAAGTTTGCTTAATAAATTGTGGCACAATCAATTACTCACGAGACGAGAAGTGACAAAGTCAATCAAAGGCTTTATTAAGCAAGACTTGTTCCCCAGCAGCTCAGTTACAGAATGCGGCTGCTGGGAGAACCCGGGTTCGTATACTCCGCCTTACTGGGTGGAGCCAGCAGGCGGAAGATCCAATCAGGACCCAGTGTCTGTCTACCAATAGCCTCTCGGCATCACAGGTACCGTACTACCCCTAATACATACCACCACAGAGTTCACTCAGGTCAATATGACGCAGTTATCCAAATACCAAAAACTGAATGTTTATTGATACTCAGCAAAATAGAAAAGAAAGGAAACATACACCTGGCTCTTCTTTGAGCCTAACTTTACACATAGTAGATCCCTATTTAATCCGGTTCCCAGGGGAAACTCAACACAGAATATAACAGCGACAGTCAGTATGGGTTCTCATACAGGCCAGAGCTCAACCCAAATCAGGGTTTTCATAGAGTCTGAGGTCAGCAACAAACACACATAATGCACCCAGTAAATTCTTCACTCTCCAAGGCACCTTGCATTCACCAAGTTGACTTCCCCTCAGCAAGACTCAGTGCTCTGCTTATTTGGCCTCACAAGGCCACATGGCTGATCCTCGTTTCACTGATTCCTGATAAAGATTTTCATCACTCTGCCATGTGACTTCCGGGTTGACTTCCTGTGGCCATCTTATTGGGGGAAACTGTCAACTTGATGTCTCTACTATATTTGAAGAAGATGCCATAAGAGGATCCACTGGGAATTTATTTTGTTGATGGCAACCATTTGACTCTTTCTTTAAAGGGTTAATTACTGTCGGCTGTTAATTTTACTGTGTTTTTTTGTCTAGTTTTTGTTTGTCTGTTTATGGGAGGGGGAGTTGCATTATGGGATTCATTTGCACTTTGTTTGCCTGCTCCTTCCCTCTTTTGGAAATCAATAAAAAGAATTTCCAGTGAGGAAAGAATCCTGAGAGGAAAGTTTCGTCCTTTCAGCACACAAAGCCTGATGACCCCACACTTCCCAAAAAACTTGGGCCCAGTATTTGTTTGAATCCATTCAGTGTGGGACACTCGACACTGGCACACCGTTAAGAGTGGAACATTTTGAGTGTCTGAGCAACAAACTATTGGGAGTTTTATAATTTGATCCATGGAGACAGGCAGAAAGCTGGAGGGCCAGGGCTCATGGACAAAGGGGTAATTCATCTTCTTGGATTGAATCTTGCAGTCTTTCATTATATTTCATTCTGTTGCCTATTAAAATATCACATGTGCTGCTGCACGTAACAATTTCAAAATGAGAGGATTTATTTAGCTGGGAGGCAGGTTATGAGTACTACTGTCAACGTTTTGATAATCCGCAGATTTAACTCCCAGAGTTGGGTTTGGCAAATATTGGTTCCTCCCAGCCAGAATCTTCCTCAGCTTTTCTTTTTTGTCCAATGGAATTTGATTTGTTGAATAGTAAATATTTTTAGAATTATGCATTTAATAAGAAAAGGCCGCTAAAAATAGTGAACAACTTGTATCGCGCTTCCTTACATTGCTGGGTTAACCCTTTTGAATGATTGACTCTGCCAATCACAAAACCATAGGTTCATGCAGCACAGATGGAGGTTGTTTGGGCCATCATTCGTGTGTCAGTTCTTTGAACTTATCCAATTAGTTGCACACTCCCTACTCTTTCTCTGACACTTCAAACAGGTAATTTCTACGACAAAGTTCTGGACATGATAACACATCCTCCATTTCTGTTAAGAATCCTGCTGTTGTGTTATGCTGCTTCAGATAACACAGGCTGCTACTTGATGCAGTCTTAACTAAAGGATGCTCCAGACTCTGAAATGAGTTCAATGTGTTTATTGAACTATTAACACAGTTCTCAAATGAGTTTGACTCTCTGCTAATCTAACTGTAGTAACTCAGTCTAACTGTACCAGCTTGCTCTAAGCCACATGCTGGGGTGTGATGCTGCTGATCAACCCTGTCAAACTCTCTAGATATCTGTCTGTGGAAAGAGGCCGAGCCTGTGTGCCCTGTCCTTTTATATGGGTCGTGTGGTGCCCCCTTGTGGTAATGCCATCTCTGGGTGTCCTGATTACCCATTGGTTGTGTCCTGTTCTAATGACCCATTGGTTGTATGTCTGCATGTCATGAGATCTCTGGTGTTCCCTCTAGTGGTTACTTAGTTGTAGTGTATTTACATTAACCCCTTGTGTATATATAGTGATGCATATCACTACACCTGCGAGGGGTGATCCCATGTGGGCTTTTGTTTGTGTGAAAATGAACTGATATAGTTTTGTATTTCAGAACTTCAGGAGAACCAGGGGTCAGAGGTGAGTGTAGTGGCCATCACAACGGAGAAGGCACTGGGGAGACTGAAAGATCTGAAGACGGATTCATCACCTGGACCGGATGGACTATACCCCAGGGTTCTAAAGGAGATAGCTGAGGAGATTGTGAAGGCATTGTTTCTTCCCCGCTGTTACCAGACTCCTTACTGACCCTCTTATGGACTAACCTCATTAACACTACACCCCTGTATGCTTCATCCGATGCCGCTGCTTATGTAGTTAGGTTGTATACCTTGTGTTGCCCTATTATGTATTTTCTTTTACGTTTTTTCTTTTCTTTCCTTTTCTTCTCGTGTACTTAATGATCTGTTGAGCTGCTCGCAGAAAAATACTTTTCACTGTACCTCGGTACATGTGACAATAAACAAATCCAATCCAATGCATTGGTGGTGATCTTTCAGGAATCACTGGAGGTAGGGAGGGTCCCAGAATCCTGGAAAATGGCTAATCTAACACCCTTGTTTAAGAAGGGAGGGAGGATGAAGACGGGAAATTATAGGCCGGTTAGCCTGACTTCAGTCATTGGTAAGATTTTAGAGACAATTATTAAAGAAGAGATTGCAGAGTACTTGGAAGTGCATGATAAAATAGGACTGAGTCAGAACGGCTTTGTCAAGGGGAGGTCATGTCTGACAAATCTGTTTAGAGTTCTTTGAGGAGGTAACAAGGAAGTTAGACAAAGGAGAACCAGCAGACCTAATCTATTTTGATTTCCAGAAGGCCTTTGCCAAGGTGCCGTATAGGAGGCTGTTAAATAAGATAAGAGCCCATGGTGTTAAGATTAAGAAACCAGCATGGATAGAGGATTAGCTGACTGGCAGAAGGCAGAGAGTGGGGATCAAGTTGGCAGCTGGTGACTAGTGGTGTGCCTCAGAGGTCGGTGTTGGGACCACAACCTTTCACAATTTACATTAACGATCTGGAAAAAGTAACTGAGGGCACTGTTGCTAAATTTGCAGATGATACAAAGATATGCAGAGGGACAGGTAGTATTGAGGAAGGGGGCTGCAGAAGGACTTGGACAAGCTAGGAGAGTGGGCAAGAGGTGGCAAATGGAATACAATGTGGAAAAGTGTGAGGTTATGCACTTTGGCAGGAATAATGGAGGCATAGACTATTTTCTAAGTGGGAAAAGGCTTAGGAAATCAGAAGCACAAAGGGGCTTAGGAGTCCAAGTTCAAGATTCTCTTAAGGTTAACGTGAAGGTTCAGTCGGCTGTTTGGAAGGCATTGTTAGCATTCATGTCGAGAGGGCTAGAATACAAGACCAAAGATGTGCTTCTACGGATGTATAAGGCTCTGGTCAGGCCCCATTTAGAGTATAGTGAGCAGTTTTGGGCCCCGTATCTAAGGAAAGAAGTGTTGGCCTTGGAAAGGGTCCAGAGGAGGTTCACAAGAATGATCCCTGGAATGAAGAGCTTGTCATTTGAAGAACGGTTGAGGTCTCTGGGTCTGTACTCGTTGGAATTTAGAAGGATGAGGGGGGATCTTATCGAAACTTACAGGATACTGAGAGGCCTAGATAGAGTGGACGTGGAGAGGATGTTTCCATTAGTCGGAAAAACCCGAGTCCACAGCCTCAGGCTGAAGGGACGATCCTTTAAAACTGAGATGAAGAGGAATTTCTTCAGCCAGAAGTTGGTGAATCTGTGGAACTGTTTGCCGCAGACTCGATGGGCTAAATGGCTTAATTCTGCTCCTATATCTTATGGTCTATGGTCTTATTGGTACCAATTTGGAACAGTGACGTTTCCTTGTTGCTTATGGTTAGTGTGATATGTGGAATGTTATGTAGTTGATTTTCAAATCTTTGTTACTGTGGACCGTTTAATAAACAAATCCATCCTTTCTAAATGGTGTTCCAATCGCGTTTTGAAAGTTCCGACTGATGCTGCTTCCACTGTCCTTTCTGAGGGTGCGTAGCTGAGTGCAGCAACTCGCTGTGTAAGAGAAATTCTCTTCACCTACCCCGCGGGCCTTCATTCCGATTATTTTAAATCTGTGTCTTCACTGGGAGAATTTCTTTTCTCTCAGAGATTGGTCTGTCTGGCTGGATCATGGAACATATTAAAGACTGTGTTCGACAGATTCATGAACAACAAGGGAGTCAAAGGTCGAGGGTTATGGGGGACAGACAGGAACGTGGAGTAGATTCTATGATCTTCATAGAATCTTGGACTTCCTTCAGTGCAGAAGGAGGTCATTCGGCCCATCGAATGGCACTGACTCCTGGAAAGACCACCCCACCCAGGCCCAGTCCCCCACCTTATTCCTGAAACTCCATTCTAAGGGCAATTCATCATGGCCAATCCACCTAACCTGCACATCCGTGGGAGGAAACCGGAACACCCAGAGGAAAGCCACGCAGACATGGGAGAACGTGCAAACTCCACTTAGTTACCCAAGGTCGGAATTGAAACTGGGTCCCTGGTGCAGTGAGGCAGCAGTGCTAACCACTGTGCCACCCAAATCTTATTGAATGGCGGAGCAGATTCAAGGGGCCAAATGGCCTACCCCATTCCTAATCCTTGTTAGCTTGTGTTCTCGGGTTACCAACTCTCCAGCCAGTGGAAATAGATTTTCCCAACTTACTCTGTCATCAATACTCTCCATAATTCTGAACACTTCCATTAAACCTCCCTTGGCCTTCTCTACTCCCAGGAGAATAAGCTCAGCTTCTCCGGACTCTGCATATGAAGCATCCCAATTCTTACTGCTGGGAGAATTGTCCTTTCTATCCCTCTCCTTGATTTATTATAGCTGGGTTTTTTTGGAATTTATTAAAAATGGAGGTATTTGTTCAATGTCGGGGCTTAACCATTTCTGTGCTGATTGCAAAGAAACCAGTCTGACAGGCTTTCCTGAGATTAAATATAAAAGGTAGTTTTTCTTGGGCACCAAACTCAGCCAGGTAAAGATATTGTCCATAAACATACAAACACAAATACACAGACACAGACACACACTAAGATACATACAGGCATACACAGACGCACAGACAGATAGGCACACACACCTAGATACACACACACAGATACACACACACACACAGACACATTTTCAGATATACACACAGACACAGAAACACACACAGACTGATACACACACACATAGATACACACGCAGATGCGCATTTGCATATATACTCACAGACTGTGTGACTGATATACAGACACACACACAGATACACACTACATAGATACACATAGATACACAGATACACAAACAGGCGCACACACAGATACATGCAGACACACACACAGACATATACACACATATAGATACATACACACATAGATATACACACAGAAACACACACAGATACACTTATAGACACACACACACAGACACACACACATACACACACAGATACACACACAGATTCACATGCACACACACAAACACTAAAGTACACACACAGACTGATAGACACACACACATATACATAGATACACACACACATATAGATAAACACACACATAGATATATACACAGAAACATACACAGATACACAAACAGACAGATACACACACACACTCAGATACACACACAGACACACACACAGATATACACACTGAGACACACACAAATACACACACAGACTGATATAGACACACACAGATACACAAACGGACAGATACACACACACACTCAGATACACACACAGACACACACACACAGATATACACACTGAGACACACACCAATACACACACAGACTGATATAGACACACACAGATACACACATGCAGACACACACAGACACACAGATACACATAGACACAGATACATACACACACAGATATACACACTGAGACACACACAAATACACACAGACTGATATAGACACACACAGATACACATATGCAGACACACACAGACACACAGATACACACACAGACACAGATACATACACACACTGAGACACACAAATACACACATAGACTGATATAGACACACACAGATACACAAACGGACAGATACACACACACACTCAGATACACACACAGACACACACACACACACACGGATATACACACTGAGACACACACAAATACACACACAGACTGATATAGACACACACAGATACACACATGCAGACACACACAGACACACAGATACACACAGACACAGATACATACACACACAGATATACACACTGAGACACACACAAATACAGACACAGACTGATATACACACACACAGATACACACATGCAGACACACAGATACAGACACAGATACATACACGCACAGATATACACACTGAGACACACAAATACACACACAGACTGATGTAGACACACATTCAGATATACACACTGAGACACACACTGAGACACACACAGACTGATATAGACACACACACAGATATACACATGCAGACACACACACAAACACAATAACATGTTCTACAGTAGGTGGTTCTTTTTTGGTCAAATTAAAATTAATTAAGAAAAAAAGTAAATGAAATTAGAGAGTTCACTGTTCATGAGTGCTTCGCTGGTGTCTGTGGCTGAGGTTGACTTTTTCCATAGTGCTCTTGAAATTCCACTGGAGTTGAGGCTGATGTAAGCTGCAATTTCTGGAGATTGTCACTTTTAAGCCGTAATCTCTTTTCCAAAAGTTCATGCAATTATACCTGAGGTTCCTTGTGATGGAATTTCTCTATCTCTGCGGTGGCTTCCAAATTGTATGAGAGATAGGGGGAGGAATTGTTCCATTTTGAGACAAGGTGCAGTGGTGGGTGGCTCCAGTGGGACCTTTCCCCCTGGCCAGAATGGCAGGATCCTGTGGCAGGTCCTGCACTTGGAACCGCATTAACTAAGCACAGGCAAGTTCCCCTCCCACTCTCGTGATGCGCCAACAGCTGATTTGTCTGCCCGCCCTCAGCTGACGGGTACGAAAGTCCTGGCGCCATATTTACAAAACCAGTCCAGCAAGCTCATATTGCTCTCTCCAGCCCACCTGTCTTTACCACACCATGCAAGCCAGCAACCCAGAGGGAAAAGGCTAGTTCCTTCATTCAAACCCGAACCCTCAAGCCCATTTCCTGTGAGGCGCTCTTGTCACGTTTGAGCCTCTACCCACTGCACCTGGACTCTTCACCCATCGACTTCCAGTAAACAATGTGGGATCCCTTTGATCTCCTTGCATGTGAACTTTTCAGGCAGCCTTCCCTCCCCTCGGTCTTCCCTCTGCCTTCCATTGCTCGTCTTCTTCATCCGCCTCCTTGCCCCTCTGCGTGCCATCGTGAGCTCGCACCCTTCCCCAACCCCTCTCCTTGCACAAACCCCATTCCACATTGTTCCCTTGCTCTTCATGTCTTTGTCATCCACACCGACCACACTGCCTCCTCCTCCTCCCCCTCGCCCACGTCTCACTTCCCCTCCCCTGGTTAAACTTCGGACCTTTGTTGCGGTGGCTGCATGAGTCCCAGAACACAGTCCTGACTAGATAGACACTGGTGTGCAGCATCAGGGGGAAAGAGACCACTGTACTCCCCAAAACCTGGCTCGATACTGATCTTACTTGGTGACACAAGAGGGTGCATGGTGGAGCAGTACGGTGCTCTCTATGAAGACCAGCTCAGATTGGAGAGGGAGGGCAGGAACCGGTCTGCTCCGTCAGAGTGGTGAACAGTCCACCAGGATCAGCGCCGCAATATGGCAGAAAGACTTTGTCGCACTCGCCTCAAAGTCTCGTGCCAACTAAGGACCATCTTATCCATGCCATTCTTCAGCAATCGAGTTTGATGCTAACATGATTTCACACTGGTGAATATAAGGTTAGAAGACCTGACGGGATTCCAGAGTGCAGCTTTTTTAATGAGTATTTTGTGAGATGCAAATGACATTCGTGCCACTTGCCAGCAGGAAGGACGACCCGCCATTAACCCTCCATTGGAAGAATTGCAATATATTTTTCGCCAGCGTGTTTCCAACAATTTGGCTCACCCCCCACCGGGTCGGAGAATCCCTGGGGGGGGGCCGTGAATCCCACCCCGCCGTCCGACGCCGTCTGCCGTATTCTCCGGCGCCGGTTTTCAGGCGGGGGCAGGGATCACACCTTGCCGGTCGGGAGCCGTTGGTACTGGCCCCCCCGGCAATTCTCCGGGCCCCGATGGGCCGAGCGGCCGTCGGTTTCTGGCCAGTCCCGCCGGCGTGGATTGGACATGGTCCCACACAACAGGACCTGGCTGGTAATGCCTGGTGCGGTCCTCTGGGGGGCACGGGTGGATCCAGCCCCGGGGGTGGGGGGGCTCCCACGGTGGCCTGGCCCGCGATCGGGGCCCACCGATCTGCGGGCGGGCTTGTGCCGTGAGGGCACTCCTTCCTTCCGCTCCGGCCACTGTAGGGCTCCGTCATGGCCGGCGTGGAGAAGACACCCCCCTGCGCATGCGCTAGGATACGCCGCCCGGCCTGCGCATGCGTGGAACCACGCCAGCGGTTCTGCGCATGCACTAACTCCCTTCGGCGCCAGTTGGCGCGGCGCCAACTCCTCCGCCGCCGGCCTAGCCCCCGGAAGTGCGGAGGATTCCGCAACTTCCAGTCGGCCCGATGCCAGAGTGGGTCGCACCGCCATTAACCGGAGAATCCCCGGGGGACGGTGTGAATCCCACCCCGCCGTCCGACGCCCCCTGATTCTCTGCGCCTGCCTGCCAGCTGACCTGCTGTGAGTGGGATGGGAGAATTCCATCCAGGATCTTGAGCTTGAGAGAGAATAGATGGTTCTACTGCTCCATTGCCAGATTTCTTCCAGTCTCTTGTTTTTAGCAACTTGGCTGTTGTATGAAAAGATATTTCAAAATGGTCTGGTGACATGACCTCTTTCCCCATAGTGACTTCAGAGGGTAATTAATTAGTTCATGTCTGGACAGATCTTGGCTAATGTTATGGCTTAGGTGATTAGCTTCTTTAATGTCTCAGCCATTACCTCCTGGAATGATCCATCCTTCATTTTGATCAGATAGAGAGAAAGCCTTGTTCTGTTAGTCCTTCTGTTTCCACTTGAAAGGTAGCTTTGTGGAAATGCAAATTGTGGGAGCAGTTTCAGAAAATCTTTGAAATATCCTTGTCAACGGCAAGTGTGAAATTCTATAGCACGTGGCCTTGGAATGTCACAGTTGTAAACCACAATGGAACTTTCCAGAAACCAGCTGATATGTAGAACCAAACATCAGGTGACCTGTGGCAGCCATCCCAGGTCTACGTGTCCTTTTCTTATCAGGTCCTTTTAAAGCAGCTGATGGAATTGAAGATAAGTATCACACATACGCACGTCACATCATTGTGACACAATCCAGTTATCATTCTAGTAAATAGCACCAGCACCTTCGCCAAAATGTTGATACGTTTTTCAAAGTTTGTTGTCCAGAATTAGGCCATAAGATCATAAGACATGGGAACAGAATTAGGCCACTCGGCCCACCAAGTCTGCTCTGCCATTCAATCATAGCTGATATTTTTCTCATCCCTATTCTCCTGCCTTCTCCCCATAACCCTGATCCCCTTATTAATCAAGATCCTATCTATCTCTGTCTTAAAGACCCTCAGTGATTTGGCCTCCACAGCCTTCTGCGGCAAAGAGTTCCACAGATTCACCACTCTCTGGCTGAAGAAATTCTTTCTCATCTCTGTTTTAAAGGATCGTCCCTTTTGTCTGAGATTGTGTCTTCTGGTTCTAGTTTTCCCTACAAGTGAAAAAATCATCTCCACATCCACTCTATCCAGGCCTCGCAGTATCCTGTATGTTTCAGTACGATCCCCCCTCATCTTTCTAAACTCCAACGAGGATAGACCCAGAGTCCTCAACCGCTCCTCATACAACAAGTTCTTCATTCCAGGGGTCATTCTTGTGAACCTCCTTTGGACCCTTTCCAAGGCTAGCACATCCTTCCATAGGTATGGGACCCAGAAATGGGGTCTGACCAGAACCTTATACAGCCTCAGAAGTACGTCTCTGGTCTTGTATTCTAGCCCTCTCGACACGAATGCTAACATTGCATTTGCCTTCCTAACTACCAACTGAACCTGCACGTTAACCTTAAGAGAATCATGAACAAGGACTCCCAAGACCCTTTGTGCTTCTGATTTCCTAAGCATTTCCCCATTTAGAAACTAGTCTATGCCTCCATTCCTCCTTCCAAAGTGCATAAACTCACTTTTCCACATTGTATTTAATTTGCCACTTCCACTTTGCCCACTCTCCTAGCCTGTCAAATCCTTCTGCAGCCTTCCTGCTTCCTCAATACTACCTGTCCCTCTACAGATCTTTGTATCATCTGCAAACTTAGTAACCACACCTTCAGTTCCTTCCTCCAGATCATTTATGTATATTGTGAAAAGTTGTGGTCCCAGCACAGACCCCTGAGGCACACCACTAGTCACCAGCTGCCACCCTGATAAAAAAAACCTTTATCCCCACTCTCTGCCTTCTGCCAGTCAGCCAATCCTCTATCCATAACAGGATCTTACCCTGAACACCATGAGCACTTAACTTATTTAACAGTCTCCTATGTGGCACCTTGTCAAAGGCCTTCTGGAAATCTAAATAAATCACATTGACTGGTTCTCCTTTGTCTAACTTCCTTGTTACCTCCTCAAAGAACTCTAACAGATTTGTCAGACATGACCTCCCCTTGACAAAGCCGTGCTGACTCAGTCCTATTTTACTATGCACTTACAAGTGCTCCGCAATTTCATCTTTAATAATGGATTCTAAAATCTTACCAATGACCGAAGTCAGGCCAACCGGCCTATAATATCCCATCTTCTGCCTCCCTCCCTTAAACAGCGGTGTTACATTAGCCACTTTCCAGTCCTCTGGGACCCTTCCTGCCTCCAGTGATTCCTGAAAGATCACCGCCAATGCCTCCACAATCTCCTCAGCTATCTCTTTTAGAACCCTAATTCACAATACACAATTGTACACAAGAGAAGGCTTAATGAATGCTTTCTAAAGGCTTAGCAAACCTTTGTTGCATTGTACTCTTTTCCTCTGTTAACAAAGCCAAGTATTCTGGTTATTCAGCTCTGAAATGTTGGACATTGTTTGCATGTTTCATGGTGGAGGCAGCCTGCCATTGGCTGGCGGTGGGAATCACATGGGGGGGTCATCACCTGCGGTAGCGGAGGATCCCGCTGGCAAGAACAACTGGAAAGTTCTGCCGCTTAACTCTGTTTCTCTCCAGAGACGCTGCCAGACCTGCTGAGTTTATTCAGGATTTTCGGTTTTTATTTCAGATTTCCAGAACGTGCAGTATTTTGCATTTATTTAAGTATTCCATATGCTTTTTAC
The DNA here is from genome assembly GCF_047496885.1 of Scyliorhinus torazame. Classification (NCBI taxonomy): domain Eukaryota; kingdom Metazoa; phylum Chordata; class Chondrichthyes; order Carcharhiniformes; family Scyliorhinidae; genus Scyliorhinus; species Scyliorhinus torazame. The sequence goes on along the minus strand of NC_092718.1, from coordinate 149,609,416 downwards.
CAGCTTTATCAACCTGCCCTTTCAAAATGCATTGCATCACACCCCATTCCTTCAAATTTCATCTTTCATCAATCTTTGGCGAACATCACCATATATTATCCTTTGGTCTGAAGAGCCACTCTCTCGTTTCCCTTTCTTAGCCAGTTTTATTTCCAAGCAACCACTGCCCCTTTAATCCCATGAGCTTCACTTTTGCCAGCAAGTCTTTCATGTGGCACTTTTTCAAATGTCTTTTGAAAGTCCATGGACATATCAAGTGCTCTACAATTGTCAACTCTTCAATATTTCAATCAAGTTGATCAGACATGATTTGCATTTCAGAAATCCATGTTGGCTGCCACCTATTAACCCACATTCTTCCAAATAACAATTAAGTGACAATTAATCTTGTCTTCTATTGAGGTTTCTAGAGGTTCCTCACCACTGATGTTAGACTGATCGACTTTTAGTTAGCTCCTGTATCTCTCTCCGCATTAATGATCAGAGGTTTACCATTTGCAACCCTCCAATCCTCGACCCCTCTCTAACAAAGAGGTTTGTAAGATTATGGCCAGGACATGAGAATTTTCTACCCTTAGGAATCCTCAGCAATCTGGGTATAACAACAGAACAATGAGCAGTGACAACTTTGTTTAGTGCTGGCTTCTTTATTTATATCCTATCTACTTATGGTAAAACATAGAATCATCAAATTTACAGTGCAGAAGGAGGTCATTCGGCCCATCGAGTCTGCACCGGCCCTTATAAAGAGCACCCTACTGAAGCCCATGTATCTACCCTATCCCCGGAACCCAGTATCACCCATTTAACATTTGTTTGGACACTAAGGGCAATTTAGCCTAGCCAATCCACCTAACCCGCACATCTTTGGACTGTGGGAGGAAACCGGAGCACCCGAAGGAAACCCACGCAGACACGAGGAGAACGTGCAGATTCCGCACAGATAGTGACCCTAACCAGGAATCAAACCTGGGACCCTGGAGCTGTGAAGCAACTGTGCTAACCACTATGCTATCGTGCTGCCCGCCTCCTCCTATGCTGTAACATTGGCAGTACCCACCTCGGTGAAGACAAATGCAAAGAACCCCTGAGCTCAGCCATGCCCCCTGCCTCTAAGGATTTCATTTGGGGTATTTAATTGATCCCACCTTTCTGATTGGCAATCTTTTTACCCTTTCGATGTTTATAAAGGCATTACGATTTCCCTTTTTTGTTTTGACACTCTTGATTATTTTGCCAGTTATCTCCACACCCTTTGTACTCAGCTTGCTTCTCAACTGTATTATGAACCTGACATTTATCAGAGTCTTGTTCCATTATCATTTCCATTCCTTTAGTCATCCAGAAAATGTCCTCCCACACCCTCTCCTGGGAACGTGTCTAGCCTTTCTGAACCGCCTCCTTTCTGAAGATTTCCCATTGCTTGCTTGTTGATTTTCACCTGTCTATCTTTGGTTCAAACTCCCCTGAACCAAATTCATTTTCAGCTCTTAGGAATCAAACATTCTTTGTGATTGTCCCTTGCCCTTCGTAGAAGAGCCTGGCACATAAAGGGTTAACATGGGGCTGAATACAATACTGCCCACACGGTGATGGCCTGCACCTAGGGGTCAGTCTGGTGTTGGACAGAGACTTGGAGCAAGCATGGAGAGAGCTCCTAGTTTGAATCCTTTACAGTAGACATGTACATAGTTCTTGTAGTTAATCCATACGTACTTACGAATATAAAGGTCGCGATCAAACGGCCACGATGAGCCCGAAAGGCAGCTCGCTGTGGTGCATGGTGGCCGATAGAAGCTAGGAGATCGTGCTACCGGGATTTACCCAGCTCGCAATGCCTCGCGAGATAATGTTGCGATGTAAATCCTGCCCTTTGTGGGCGGGACCACTTTTTAGCAAATCTGCTACTCTCACTTTAATGTGCAGATTCCCGAGGTACCCGAGGCGTTGGGATCTATTCCCTTCACCTCAGAGACCTTGGGTGAGTGCCGTTCAGTGCGGGTCTCCACAAGTGGGGACCAGATTGAATGGCATTTGTAGGGGTATCCCAAGAAATTGGAGGCCCCCAGGTGCATGCCCTTTGGGTTCCAGCCTGGCACTGCCAAGGTGCCCATGTGGCACCAACAGCCAGCAGGGGCATAGCTAGGTGACAAGCTGGCATTTTTGGGGGATGGCGATTGGGCTGGGGGTGCCTGGTGTGGATGTTGAGGGGTGGGGGTGGATCCCCCTAGTGGGTTTGTGCTTTGGCGGGGAGGGGGGGGGTGGAAGAAGGGCTTGGGGATCGCTTCAGCAGCTCCAAAGATTGGGACTCCATTTTTAAATGGCATTGCAATCTCTTGCTACACTGAGGGGTGCCAGCGCGTGGATCTCCTCAGTGCAAAAAGTGGGGCTATGTGCAGCCTCGGCCGTGCATTCCCCACTGAGGCCCCCTATCAAACCCAAGTGCCGTTTTATAGTTTCTCACCGCTGCGAGCGCCTGGGAACACACGGCTAAACGCGCTCGCTATGGGACCGTGTTCTAATTTAATTAAATCCCGCTCAAAGCCTTCATTAAGACCTACGGAATCGTATCCAACAGCCTACAACAGTCCATCTCCTTAAATACTCTGAACCTAATGTACAACCTGGCTACAGTTGCTAAATAGGCAGACTCAGTACTGACTCATCACTTCCTTCTTCATAAAATCAGTTAAAGAACAATTCTGGGAAGGGCGCTGGCTCGAGGGGCAGAAGAATTCTCCACTTGCAAACGTCACGAGCAGTTAGAAACCGTAGAACCATTGAAACCCTTCATTGCAGAAGAGGTCATTCGGCCCATCGAGTCAGCACTTAACATTGGCCCATCCCCTGCCCTATACCCATGCATTGATCATAGCCAATCCACCGAACCTGCACATCTTTGGACAGTGGGAGGAAACTGGGGAACGCGGAGGAAACCCACGCAGACACAGGGAGAACGTGCAGACTCCGCACAGTCACCTGAGGCCGGAATCAAACCCAGGTCCCTGACATTGTGAGGCAGCAGTGCTAACCACTGTGGTAACGAGCCGCCCAAGCATCTTCAGCTGCTTCATCGATGACATTACTTCCATCATAAGATCAGATGTAGGGATGTTCGTTAGTGATGACGCGATGTTCAGTTCCATTCATAACTCAGATAGTGAAGCTGTTTATGCCTGGTAAAAGCTCAACAGCTTCCAGTACAAAGTAGCCCAATTGATCGACAGCTATCCCCACCATCTTAAATAGCACTCCCTCACCTATCAACACACAGTGTGTCATCTACAAGATCCGCTGCAGCAACTCACCAGGCCTCCTTTGACAGCACCTTCCAAACCCATGACCACTGCCATATAGAAGGACAAGGGTAACAGATACATAGAACACCACTACCAGGAAGTCCCCCCCCCCCCCCCCGAGCCCTCACCACCCTGACTTGGAAATACATTACCGTTCCTTCACTGTCGCTGGGTCATAATGCTGGAAATCACTCCCGAACAGCACTGGGGGTGTACCTACACCAAAGAGTGTGCAGGGGTTCAAGAAGGCAGCTCAGCACCACCTCCTCAAGGGACGGGCAGTGAATGCTGGCCTAACCAGCAATGTTCGCAACCAAAGATGAATTTTCTGAAATATATCAGCATGCATCAGTTATAAGCCCCGCGCAACCCACAGGAGAGACCTGATTAATCTCCCCATGAGCCTCCTAGAGTATGAGCTACCCTGCTGAGGGGGCAGAGGTCCATCAGTGGGATAGATAACTCTGGACATTAAAAACCGGCCCAGGTAGGAGCCAAGCTGCAGAGTGGTGCCGTCTGGGACTGAGACTGTTACGTGTATGTACTTTACTTTGATAATAAACCATTTATTTTAACTCTCCTTTCCGGACTGCTCTGTGACCGATTAAGCATATTTATAACAATACTATCTCCAAGAAATTTGGCTTGAGTTGCTGTTCAATCTATAAGTTCTGTTTGTCAGAGTTGGTGACATTCATTTCAATCTAGTGTGATGGGGAAGTTAAATCTGTGAGTTCAGTGTCGTGGTCACAAACACTCTTCCTTCAGCCCTGACTGAATCTTGGTCACTCTCCATGTAAGGAAATGCTTCCTGACATCTGTCCTCGTCCAGCATTTCATTGCTTTTATCTCCAGCCCATGTCCTGTGTCAGAATGTATTGTCTGTTGTTCGGTATGTTATTTATACCTCAGCAAAATTTCCCTAAGATGTTAAAGCTTCCTGCAGGGTAAGGTCAAAGCCATTAGAACCGAGGTTACCTTGTACAGGTTTTACATGTGAGGAGGGCGAATGGTAGTTCGGGCCAGATTTTCAATGCTCAATCCTACCCTCGTTGGAGAGGGATGGGTAGGGCCGTAGTGAAATTGGCAGCAGAGTACTAACTGCCCTGTTACCGCTGATGTCTGTGACTCCACCATCTTGATAGAGACCTTGCTATAGGCAGCTCTGACACCAGGCTGCAGCTTCATTGACCCATGGGTTTGCTGTCCATCTAGTGCCAATGGCCTTTTTTATTCATTCATAGTATGTGGGCATTGCCAGCTGAGCCCGCACTTATTGTCCAACTGAGTGACCATTTCAGAGGGCATTTAAGAGTCAACCACATTGCTGTAGGCCAGACCACGTAAGGAAGGCAAATTTCCTTCCCTAAAGAGCGTTAGTGAACCAGATATTTCTTTCCGGCAATTGACAATGGTTTCCTGGTCATCATTAGACATAATTCCAGCTTATTTTTATTAGGTTCAAATTTCACCATGGGAATTGAACCTTGGTCCCCAGAGCATTACCCTGGCTCTCTGGATTACTGGTCCAGTGACAATGCCACTTTGCCACCATCTCAGTTAATAGATTACCCATTTGTATTGCATTAAGCAATCTCACCAGCGGTTCTTAAAGGGGCTATTTGAGGATGTTTAACAACAAAATTGGCTAATGATAGAGGGTAAAAAAATATTGTTACTGGACTAGAAGGAGCATTTAAGCCTCACAACTCTGTCTTCCCAAGTGTTATAACCTCAATGAAGGTCCAGGGATCTAGACCATACGGTTTCCCAAGACCTCCCTGAATATGAACTTCTCCTTTAAGGGGCCGGGGCTTCCCCTCAACAAGAAAAGCCCCAGCTTGTATAAAAACCCCGGCCTGGGTGCAGCTCAGGGAAGGAGATCCTTAGGGGAGTGGAGGATCTGTATTGGAATAAACCTTGTTCGTTAATTTCTACTTACTGTCTATACGTTCTGCTCACTGCGGATTCAACACTGGCGAAGAGGATTCAGTGGAGCTATCATTGACACCGGTTGCTGCGTGCCCGGCCTACCTTGTCTAGGCTTCAGGAGGCCCCACTACTAACTGCTGAAATGCTGCATATTGAAGAGCTGGAACCTTTTAATGCAGGTACAGACAATTGGAGGCAATACATAGAACGCATTACTTTTTTTTAACAAATGCAATTACCGACGATCAGAGACAATCTGTGTATTGCTAACAACTTGCAGAGGGCCTACCTACAATGTGATGAAGAGCCTGACTCATCTGGTCCCCCCCCGGTACCAGGTCATTTGCTGCCCTGGTGGCCCTAGTGGGGGGATTCCTCGGATTTTCAACCTGAAACCACCGCTCATTGTGCACCATTCCCGGTTCCACAAGGCTGCTCAGACCCAAGCTGAGTCGGTGAGGTACTTCCGGACTCACCTTCGAAAACTGGTTGAGACTTGCAAATTTGGAACGACATTGAATGAAACACTCCGGGACCACTTGGTGTGTGGACTCCGTGATGCAGTCACGCAACGGAAATTACTAACTGAGGCCTACCTGGATCTGCAACGTGCGATGGAGATAGCCATCTCCAGTGAAAGCGCTGAACTAGGGGTCCAAATACTCCAGGGGATGACGGTGTTCAGTCAGGGATGCCAAAGCGAGTGCCAATCACACTCAGCTAGACCTTAGGAAGCCGGCCCCCAGTAGTGGGACACCCAACGTAGGAACACTGGTCGCCATAATAGAGGATGGGAATGCCCCCGAACCTTCTCCTCTGACGGATAGGTGGTTTGGCCATGATAAATTGCCCTTAGTGACCAAAACAAAAAGGTTAGGAGGGGTTATTGGGTTTCAGGGATAGGGTGGAAGTGAAGGCTTAAGTGGGTCGGTGCAGACTCGATGGGCCAATTGGCCTCCTTCTGCACTGTATGTTCTATGTTCTATGACCGTGAGGAACAGGAATACGACCACTAACCAGCAGGGGCTGCAACAGGCCACAGAGACCAGGGAAACAGGAGGCCACATGAGGATCTACCCGCCCGCCGACCTGCTTGGCACAACCGCCCACTCCGTGACAGGGCTTACGATGTGGAAGATGACGACAGCACCTACCAGCAGTTACACTGCATGGCTTCATCAAGATTGGTGCCCATCCGGATCTCCCTGCAAATTAATGGACACCCAATCTGCATTGAGCTCGACACTGGGGTAGCAATGTCTGTAGTCAGTCACCGTACGTTTGACCGCATCCGATCTGACCTTCAATCGCTGGCCCTGTCGGACACCAGCACGAGGCTGGCCACCTATACAGGGGAACCACTGGCAATGGCGGGCACTTCAACTGTTCCGGTCGACTATGGTCAACAATCAGAAAATCGTCCTTTGGTGGTGGTCCACGAGAGCAGTCCGAGCTTGCTGGGGCGTGACTGGTAACACCACCTGCGGTTAGATTGGCAACGGGTGTGCCACATCCACCCACATGGTCCTGAAGGAGCTCTGACAAGATTTATGTCGGTGTTCCAGGATGGCTTGGGCACCGTAAAAGGACCTGTGGCCTGAATAAGCGCGGACCTGATGGCTCGACCGTACTACTTCTGCGCCCGACCAGTCCCATACACCTCACAGCCCAAGGTGGACGTTGAATTGGACCAGGTGGAAAGTTTGGGCATCACACGCCTGGTGCATTTCCCCAACTGGGTGGCCATGATTGTCCCGATCATGAAGCCAGATGGATCAGTGGCTTATATGGTGACTAAGATGATGGTCAACCGTTGTCTCGACTGAACCGATAACCGGTTCCTCGGATTGAGGATCTTTACACGAAACTCAGCGGAGATCGCATTTTTACGAAACTCGACATGAGTCATGCTTACCTCCAGTTGGTCCTGGCCCCCGAGCTTTGCAAACGTGAACACACACATCGGGCCATATGAATACACCCGCCTGCCCTTTGGGGTTTCCTCCACATGTGCGATATTCCAGCAAGTAATGGAGAACATTCTGTGCGGCCTACTTCGATCATGGGCTCGTCCGACCAGGAGCACCTGCAAAGCCTGGCCGGTACTGAGGCATTTTGAGGAAGCCGCCGTCCACCTCTGGAGGGGGAGACCAAAGAGAAAATGCTGGAAAATCTCAGCAGGTCTGGCAGCATCTGTAGGGAGAGAAAAGAGCTAGCGTTTCGAGTCCAGGTGGCCGCTTTGACAAAGGGATCTTGTCTGCCGATGGGATCCATCATGTGTGGACCGTCGCATACCACCCAGCTTCGAACGGGTTGGCCGAGCAGGCGATGTAACTTTTCAGCTTGAAATGGAAAAGGAGACATGGGGTACTGGGAGACCTGCTTAGCCAGGTCCTTATTCTGCTGCCGGAGAATCCCACATGCCACGACGGACATCGTCCCGGCCGAGATGTTGATGGGTCGCCGCCTCCGCACCCATTTGAGTCTCCTCTTTCCTGATATTGGCGGGAAGGTGTCACGCTCAGGAGCGAACCAAGGTGGACGTAGGCCGCCGCAGGCCAATGCTTGAGTTTGCCCGAGGAGATGCGGTACAGGTCCGGAATTTCGGCAATGGAGCCGGTTGGTTCCTGGATGTCACGTTAGAGAAAATGGGTCCTGTTTCCTACCAAATATGGACACAGGGCTGTGAGTCTAATCGTCATGTGGACCACCTTCGAAGCCACGTGCCGGATACTCCAGCCGTACCAGCCATTTATTCGGATTTCCTAGCTCCACCGTCTTCGCCGCTGTTGCCGCCGCCGCCCCCGGCTCCCCCCGGCTTTCGGGGATCCAGAGGTCAGTTTTGAGGGCACCGAGAAGCCAGACAAAGAACCGCATAGCTTTGACTTGGAAACTGAAATGTACGTTCTGCCACCGCCGAAGGTGCTGGCTCTCGTGGCCGCACCAGAAATGCTGCCCCTGTCCAGACGTTCATCACGCAAATGGCACGCCAGGTCTGATATCCACCTCCTGACGCCGCAAGGTCTGTGCCTGAACGGTGCCACGGGTCAAAGAGCGAGATGCACTTACTCATGGATGTGGACGTTGCTCCGGATTAGTGGGGGGGAAGAGTGTTATAACCCCAATGAAGTTCCCGGGATCATGACCATACTGTTTCCCGTGAACTCCCCAGAATGTGAACTTCCCCTTTAAGGGGGAGGGGCTTGCCCTTAACAAGGAGAGCTCCAGCTGTATAAAAACCCCAGCCTGGGTGCAGGTCAGGGAAGGAGACCCTGAGGGGAGTGGAGGAGTTCTGGATTTGTATCAGAATAAACCTTGTTCCTTAATTTCTACTTATCATCAATGCGTTCTGCTTACCACGGATTGAACACCAAGCCTCCACATTTATCTCACCCACCCCAGCTTGACTCTATGGTGCATCCATGTCTTGCACCTCCCGATCCATAAAATTACCTCAGGTCTGAGACAGTTTCCATTGGTTGGTTGGCAGACTGACTCTTCCTGTGTCACTCCTGTCGGACACGTTCATTTGAAAATTGGCCACTACGGGGGCACCTCTCGCATTCGTGAGTTTCTCCTTCAGTTCCCCTGGGAAGGCTGAAGGTCCAGGGTTATAACCCATTGGGTGTGGTGCTCCCAATGCTCTGTGGCTTTCACAATGTGCGTCCGAGTCTGTGTTATGGTAATGTCACCTCTCTTCATCTTTTGAGATGATGCATCAAACCGAGTGACCGTCTGTCTCCTCAGCTGGATACCACAGCGCGGAGAAGGGGAGCCCACCTACCCCTCAGCCAAAATCACAATCACAGGTTAACAGGTCATTGTCACTTCGTTGTTTGTCCGATTTTGGGACATTGGGCGGAATGTTACCAGAATTTGACAAAGTGTCAGGCTCAGACTTAAAACTGGCCCCTAACTCTCCGGTTGTACGGACCAGTTTTCGCTCCAAATACTGCGTCTCTTGGAGAGAAAAAAAAGAGGGGGTATGGTTCATGCCGTCACTCTGGCAGGACAGAACCTCATAGACCCAGCACCCAGCTGCACAGAGATCAGGGCGCCTTTTTTAAACTTAACTTCCCCCCCCCTTCCCACCCCGTCAGTGCTCACTCTCCCCCCCCCCCTTCCCACCACACATCAATGAATCCCACCCCTATGGGGCTCCCAATAGCGCCCACGCCTGGCACTGCCCCTGGCACTGTCCCTGGCACTGGCTGACACTGCCAGGACACGCCCTGGGTATGACCCTCCCACCCGGGGCTATATTTACCTCTCGGTCCCTGGAGAGGGATTCCCTCGACTGCTTCTCATTTGGCCACACCAGTTGTAAATCCTGCTGACGTGACGTCACGTTGGTGAAGTGTGAGTATTTAGTGAGTGGGGGTGGGATTATGTGGCGGGGGGATTGAGATTGATGCAAATCTATTAAAATGAGGTTCTTGCTGGTCGCCGGTTGAGGAGTGGCGAAAATCGGGAAATGCGACCTCTCCAATTAAGGGGCAATTTAGCGTGACCAATCCACCTACCCTGCACATCTTTGGGTTGTGGGGGCGAAACCCACGCAGACATGGGGAGAATGTGCAAACTCCACACGGACAGTGACCCAGGGCCGGGATTCGAACCCGGATCCTCAGTGCCGTAGTCCCACTGCGCCCCATGCCGCCCTTAAATGCTGGACAATCTCAACAGTGTCTGTGGTGAGAGAAGGGAGCCAACGTTTCGAGTCTGGATGACTCTCTGTCAAAGCCCTTTGAGACACTTGCTTGTTGTGAAAGGTGCATCCTTATGGTTAAATCACATCAGCAGGCGGGGGGTGGGGGGGAGATTTCTAGAATAAGCAGATTGTTTTTCTCGGACAGGCCATTGATGGCAGACGATTCTACAGGTAAAGGTCTGGAATCTTGTAGTTTCATAACCTCGAATGACAAAAGTCAGTGCGTCGAAGCTGGTGAATTGCCTTGTGAATGATAACCCCCCTCCCCTGAAGAAAATGTACTTAAGTGATAAAGACAGAGCAGGTCATCAGAAATAATAAAATATTAATTCATTACTCAATTAATTCATCAATAAATCATTACTAAAGCTTAATTATAGAATCTGTAGACATCAGCTGACCTACATAAGCTGCATGGAGGGCTGCAACAGAAGAACAAATTGGTTAATTCTACTGGTGTAAAGATTTGGAAAGGGGAATTCTACAGCAACATATTGATCAAAGGTCTATTCTGATCTATAAGGATAATGATCACGAAAGTGTGCACAAGAGCTGCAAAATTTCGCATATTCAGAAGGGCAGCAAGGCAATCTCTGTCTCACAATTAGAGATTGACAGCAGTAGCCACTCAATCCTATCTGCCAAGAGGTTTCTCGCTGAGGTCTGTGGTGGGGTAGCCTGCTTGGGAGAAGTAGGACACTTCATCTCAGGAGAGGGGACTGGCTCCAACCTGCCTCTTCAATGCTTCCTTTCCTGTTGTCAGGCGGCAGTGTCAATGGTGATTGGTGGAAAATTACACCCAATCCAAGTGGCCAAACTGTTGCTGGGGGGAGGGGGTGGGTGGGGCAGTCCACATGAGAGACCCCATGTGGACACAAACTAGAGGGAAAAGTACAGGAATGAATTAAGGCATATTCTGACCAAAATGGGAGTTAATAATGTACTATCTGAATGGTTAACCACCAGGCCATTTTGTCAAAATGGGTTTTCCTGATACCATCCCGAGGGTTAGTGGGCAAACCCTGGGGCCTTCCTCATTATTGCCATTCTGAAAATAGCCACTAAGATGTGAACAAGAGCAAGCTCAGATCAGCATCCCCCCTGAGGCCCAACGTCACATCTAATGGCTTCCGAAGTCTGGAAATCATCATGTCAAGAATGGTGAGTGTAAGTGTGTGCCCCTCCTGCTGTGCCTCAGTGGTAGCACTCTTACCTCTGGGTGACCAGGTTAGAAATTCCAGCCCCACTCCAAAGTCTTGAGCCATAATGAATGCTGACATTCCAGGGCAGTACTGAGGTAGTGCTGCACAGTCGGAGCTGCTGGACCTTGGATGAGATGTTCAACTGAGGCCCAGTCGGCCTCTGAGGTTGGCATAAGAGATTCTATGGCACTATTGGAAGACAAGCTGGGGAGTTCCCCTCAATATTTATACCTGAATGACCATTACTAAATACCATTTAATTGGTCATTATCACAATGCTGCTTATTAACGGCAGCATGGTAGCACAGTGGGTAGCACTGTTGCTTCACAGCACCAGGGCCCCAGGTTCGATTCCTGACTTGGGTCTGTGCAGAGTCTGCACTTTCTCCCCGTGTCTGTGTGAGTTTCCTCCGGGTGCTCTGGTTTCCTCCCACAAGTCCCGAAAGACGTGGGGCGAAATTCTCCCGAAACGGCGCGATGTCCGCCGACTGGCGCCCAAAACGCGCCAATCAGACGGGCATCGCGCCGCCCCAAAGGTGCGGAATGCTCCGCATCTTTGGGGGCCGAGCCCCAACATTGAGGGGCTAGGCCGACGCCGGAGGAATATCCGCCCCCCCAGCTGGCGGAAACGGCCTTTGTTGCCCCGCCAGCTGGCGCGGAAATGACATGTCGGGGCGGCGCATGCGCGGGAGCGTCAGCGGCCGCTGAAAGTTTCCCGCGCATGCGCAGTGGAGGGAGTCTCTTCCGCCTCCGCCATGGTGCCCCCATGGCACAGGCCCGCCTGCGGATCGGTGGGCCCCGATCGCGGGCCAGGCCACCGTGGGGGCCCCCCCCCGGGGTCAGATCGCCCCGCGCCCCCCCCCAGGACCCTGGAGCCAGCCCACGCCGCCTTGTCCCGTGCTTTAATTTACGCCGGCGGGACAGGCGATTTATCGGCGGGACTTCGGCCCATCCGGGCTGGAGAATCGAGCGGGGGGGGGGCCGCCAACCGGCGCGGCGCGATTCCCGCCCCGCCGAATCTCCGGTGCCGGAGACTTCGGCAACCGACGGGGGCGGGATTCGCGGCAACCCCCGGCGATTCTCCGACCCGGCGGGGGGGTCGGTGAATGACGCCCGTGGTGTTAGGTATTTTGGACATTCTGAATTCTCCCTCTGTGTACTCGAAAAGGCGCCGGAATGTGGCGACTAGGGGCTTTTCAGAGTAACTTCATTGCAGTGTCAATGTAAGCCTACTTGTGACAATAAAGATTATTATTTTGTGACCTTACGGTACAGAAATTGGCTGCTGTTCTCCACATCACAACAGAGACTCCACTTCAAAATGACTTCATTGGCTATGAGACATCCTGAGATCATGAAAAGCACTATATAAATGCACATTCTTTCTTTACCAGTGGAGAGAGGGCTGCAATGTCTTTTATCACACATGTCATTGATTATAAATGTGCCATCAAGGGAAATACAGGGACCACATCGAGTGGAGTATTACTCACAAAAGGAGAAGGCCTTGATTTGAACTAAATCCTTTTTATTTCTGGTACAATAGATTTTGATCTAATCCTGTCAAACAGCAATCAGTCAGAAGTTGCCATTGTTACTTTGGGAATTGGGCAGTCAGGCTGCAGATTAAATTCAACGTGAAGAAATGCAAAATGCTTCACACGAGAATAGAAAGTGCAGGAAGAGGCGAATAATTCATTGGAGAAAATAATGCAAACAGAAAACGAAAGAGACCAGGGCTCCTGATTAATTATAAATTGAAGCTATTGTAACAATGCTCAGCTGCAGTGAGCCAGGCTATTCAGATGTCAGGATGAATTGAGAGGTCACTATTGAGCCGGAATGTGAGGTAACTCCACCATTTTATAAACCATTGAGACTCCCACAGCACAAAAAAATATCCTGCAGCTGTGGAGAGGATTCAGCAAAGAGCAACTCACAGTCCCAAAAATGATTCAGAGGGTTACTGATATGTTGCTTGAATTTTAAATCTAATTTTAGTAAATATGTGATGCACTATCAATTACAACGAGATGGGAGTAGAGTGTAATCGAGGCTTTATTAAGCAGAAATGTGTAGCCTCCTGCAGCTGCTGCGGAAATGGCTGCAGCTCGGTGAGCACACACATTTATACTCCGCCTACTGGGCGGAGCCAGCAGGCAGGGATCTACCCCCGTACCTGTAGTACAGGAGCCTTACCGTATTACATCTTGTATGTGATATATACAACAGTGGTGACTACTACATTCACCCCCTGTTAAAAAAGAGTCCAGCGGGGGTGGTGGAAAACTATTTACATGCATTTTAAGGTTAACATTTTGGGGAAAGTTCACAAATTCAGCCGATCGGGTGCCTTGATCCTCCGTTGTGAGCGCCGCAGTCCCGGTGGCGATGCAGGCGTCGGCTAGGTCGCCGGTGACTCCAGGAATATGTAGTCTTCATCTTCATCCCCAGTTGGGACAAAGGGAAGGACGGATCGTCCTGGAGCGGGGGCTGTGGTGAGGTGCGCTGGGGGGAGGAAGGGTGGCACCGGGGCAGGGGCGGGGGGGGGGGGGGGGGGTGGAACCAGCTGGTGCCAGGTCCCTGCAGGAGACTGTGTCTTGGCGGCTGTCGGGGTACTACTGCAGGTTTGCATGGAGTAGCTGTACCCTCTCAACCAACTGGTCCGCCTTGTGGTGCTGCACGTGCTTGCGGAGGAGAACGGGTCCTGGAACTGCCAGCCACGTTGGGAGCGAAACCCCGGAGGTGGACTTTCTGGGGAAGGCAAGGAGACGTTCATGGGGGATTGCATTAGTCGCAGTGCAAAGTAGCGATCAGAGGGAGTGAAGGACGTCGGGGAAGACCTCCTGCCAGCGGAAGACCGGGAGAGTTTTGGACCGTAGGGCCAGCTGGACGGCCTTCCAGACCGTCCCATTCTCCCGCTCCACCTGCCCGTTTCCCTGGGGGTTGTCCTGCTCGAGGCGATGCCCTTGCTGAGCAGGTATTGGGGCAGCTCATTACTCATAAAGGAGGATCCCCGGTCGCTGTGGATGTAGGTGGGGAAACCGAATAGGGCGAAGGTGGTGTTGAGGGCTTTGATGCTGGTGGCATGGGACGGCGAAGGGAATCTGGAGTATTCGTCGACCATGTGAAGGAAGTACGTGTTTCGGTCGGTGGAGGGGAGGGGCTCTTTGAAATCCACGGTGAGGCGTTCAAAGGGGCGGGAGGCCTTCATTAGATATGTGCAGTCTGGCCGGTAGAAGTGCGGTTTGCACTCCGCGCAGACCTGGCAGTCTCTGGTGATAGCCCTGACCTCCTCAAGGGAGTAGGGCAGATTGCGGGCCTTTATGAAGTGAAGGAACCGGGTGACCCCTGGGTGACAGAGACCATCGTGTAGGGCCCGGAGTCGGTCCACTTGTGCGCTGGCACATGTACCTCGGGATAGGGAATTGGGGGGCTCGTTGAGCTGACTGGGGTGATACAAAATCTCGTAATTGTAGGTGGAGAGCTCCATCCTCCACTTCAAGATTTTATCATTTTTGATCTTGCCCCGCTGTGTGTTATTGAACATGAAGGCAACCGACCGTTGGTCAGTGAGGAGAGTGAATCTCCTGCTGGCCAATGCTGCACAGCTTCTACGACGGCTTGGGCCTCCTTCTCGACGGAGGAGTGCCGAATATCGGAGGCATGGAGGGTGTGGGAAAAGAATGCCACGGGCCTGCCTGCCTGGTTGAGGGTGGCGGCCAGAGCGATGCCTGATGCATCGCTCTCAACTTGGAAGGGGAGCGTCTCGTCGACCGCGTGCATCGCGGCCTTGGTGATGTTGGCCTTGATACGGTTGAAGGCCTGGTGAGCCTCGGCCGTCAGGGGGAAAACGGTGGAGTGAATGAGCGGGCGGGCCTTGTCCGCATAGTTAGGGACCTACTGGGCGTAGTATGAGAAGAACTCATACTTGTGGGGGAGGGGGAGATCCATGAGGGGGTGCATGCGATCGGGGTCGGGCCCTAGAACTCCATTTTGCACCACATAGACGAGGATGGCTAAACGGTTGGTGCTGAACACGCACTTCTTGTTGTACGTTAGGTTGAGGAGTTTGACGGTGTGGAGAAATTTGGAAAGATTAGCGTCATGGTCCTGCTGGTCGTGGCCGCAGATGGTGATTTTATCCAGGTACGGGAAGGTGGCCCGCAGTCCGTACTGGTCAACCATTCAGCCCATCTCCAAGATGGAAGACCGAGACCCCATTGATGCCGAAGGGAACCCTAAGGAAATGGTAAAGGCGGCCGTCCGCTTCAAACGCTGTGTATGGGCGGTCCGCCTTGCGAATGGTGAGCTAGTGGTAGGCAGATTTCAGGTCCACTGTCGAGAAGACCCGGTACTGTGCAATTGATTGACCATATCAGATATGCGTGGGAGGGGTTACGCGTCGAGCTGCGTGTACTGATTGATGGTCTGACTGTAGTCAACGACCATTCTGTTTTTCTCCCCAGTTTTCACAACTACTACTTGGGCTCTCCAGGGGCTGTTGCTGGCCTCGATAATGCCTTCCCGCACCAGCCGCTGGACCTCGGACCTGATGAAGGTCCTGCCCTGGGCGCTGTACCGTCTGCTGCTGGTGGCGACAGGTTTGCAATCCGGGGTGAGATTTACAAACAGAGAAGGTGGGTCGACTTTAAGGGTCGTGAGACCGCAGACAGTAAGGGGTGGTAGGGGCCCGCCGAATTTCAGGGTTAGACTTTGGAGGTTGCACTGGAAGTCCAGGCCGAGTAGCAAAGCAGCGCAGAGGTTGGGGAGGACGTAGAGCCGGAAGTCGCTGAGCTCTACACCCTGCATTGTGAGGGTGGCGGTGCAGTACCCCCCGATATCCACGGAGTGGGATCCGGAGGCCAGGGAGATTCTCTGGTTAATGGGGTGTACCGCGAGGGAGCAACGCCTTACTGTATCGGGGTGGATGAAGCTCTCTGTGCTCCCGGAGTCAAGAAGGCAGGATATCTTGTGCCCATCGACCTTTACCGTCGTCGACACGGTTGCGAGGTTATGCAGCCGGGACTGGTCGATCGTGATGGAGGGGAGCTGTAGCTGGTGTTGGAAGGCCCCTGGCTGGTCGGCAGGCGATGAGCGGCCCAATGAGGTGCCCAATGAGCAGGGGTTCTGAGGCGGGGAAAATGGCGGCACCCACGGGGCGCACGTGACAGGCGGCGTTAAAGATGGCGGCGCCCACGGCCGCACGAGGCCTGATGGGTGGAAGATGGCGGTGCCCACAGGCCACACGTGTCCTGAGGCAAGCAAGATGGTGGCACCCATGGGCTGTACATGGTCTGAGGCGAGGAAGGTGGCGGTGCCCACGGGTCGCACGTGGGGGGTGCAGGAACAATGGGCCTGGTTACAGCGGCGATCGAGCGGGCCTGGCACACAGCAGCGAAATGTCCTTTATTCCCGCAGGCCTTGCAGAGTGCGCTCCGCGCCGGGCAGCGCTGCCGGGAGTGCTTTGTCTGCCCGCAGAAATAGCACTTGGGTCCCCCGGAGTTGGCTGGCTGCCGCGCAGCACAGGCTTGGGGTTGGCTGGGGGCGGTCGCTGGTGGGGTCCACGATGGGGTGCTGGCTGGTGGTGTCCACGATGTCCAGGAAGGGGGCGCCGTGCGGTCGGGGGCGTACGCTTGTACATTACGGGAGTGAGATCGCAAGTTTCTTGGTCGCTGCGAGGTCAAGGGTAGCCCCTTCTAAGAGGCGCTGGCGGATGTACGCCGACCCTATGCCCGTAACGAAAGCGTCCCTAATTAGGAGTTCGGAATGTTCAACGGCCGAAATGGCCTGGCAATCGCAGTACCTTGCCAGGGAGTGCAGAACACGCTAGAAATCTTCCACAGACTCACCGGAGAGTTGATGCCGCGCGGACAGGAGGTGCCTGGCCTGGAGCTTGTTGCTCTGCTGAGTGTAGTTTTCTTTCAGTAGCGCCATGGCCTCAGCGTAGGTAGGCGCGCCCTGGATGAGGGGAAAGATATCGGAGATCAGCCGCGTATACAGGATCTGGAGCTTCTGTGCCTCTGAGGGTGGTTCTGTCACAGATCCGATGTAGGCTTCAAAACAGGCTAGCCAATGTGTGAAGGCGCACTTGGCGTTGTCTGCTTGAGGGTGCAGCTGCAGGCGATCCGGTTTGATGCGGAGGTCCATCGCTGTAAAATCTCTGCTTAATAAATTGATGCACTACCAATTACAATGAGATGGGAGTAGAGAGTAATCAAGGCTTTATTAAGCAGAGATGTGTAGCCTCCTGCAGCTGCTGCGGAAATGGCTGCAGCTCGGTGAGCACACACATTTATACTCCGCCTCTGGGCGGAGCCAGCAGGCAGGGATCTACCCCCATACCTGCAGTACAGGAGCCTTACCGTATTACATCTTGTGATATATACAACAGTGGTGACTACCATAATCTGCATTTATTAAAATGAACCAAAAGCAGGATTGTTTTCTTTGAGATAAAAGCAAAATACTGTGGTTGCAGGAAATCTGAAATAAAAACCGAAAATGCTGGGAAAACTTAGCAGGTCTGGCAGCATCTATGGAGAGAGAAATGGAGTTAACGTTTCAAGTCCGTATGACTCCTCTTCAGAGCTGAAGAGGGATAGAAGGTGGGGCAGAATGGAAGGTCGGGTATAGGGGGGAGCTGAGGAGAGATTTGACAAAGATGTCATGGCCACAAGACAAAGTGAGTGTTAATGGCAGCCGGAAGATTAAAACTCACAAACGTCCCACATTCACTCACCCTCACTTAAACGTGACAGGCCATGGGGGCCACAGTGCGAGACTCCCTAGTGTGACATGATCCGTAGTGAATGAGCCTTAACAATTCACCATCTCCCACCAACCCATCCCCTCCTTCTCCAAGATTTTGGGGCCCATGAGAAGGAGACCCCATTGCACAACCAGGGATCACCTGGGCGGACAGAGGTGTGTTATCTAAAAGACCGAAGTCAGACTTTCTCACACAATGAGGAGCGGCAGAGCTCATGTCGCAGCAAGTCGCCATCATCCTCCGTCCCGCAGACAAGACCCACTCCAGAGTCAACATCCTGGATGATGGTAGGACCCGCGGAGGGGGGTGGGGGAGCTGTGGCCATGAGAAGAGGTGAAAGGCTAAAGAGTAGTTTTCAGAGGCTGGGGGGGGTGGGGGCGGAGGAACTGCTGGGTTTTTTTTGGCCTCCTATTTGGAAAATCAGAAGGTGATCAGATTGTCCCCGGTGCGTCGGCCATGAATGTCTCGTTCTGCGGTCGGTCGAGCTAGCTCTGGGTCCTTGCCTGGCTCCTCTTTAACACTGCCCACGCAGCCTGCCGTTCGTCCCCCACACAAGCATCATTGGCAGGTAAGGCAAGGTGGCAAAGTGGTTAGCACTGGGGACCTTGGTTCAATTCCGGTCTTGGGCGACTGTGGAGTCGGCACATTCTCCCCGTGTCTCCTCCGGGTGCTCCGGTTTCATCCCATAGTCCAAAGATGTGCAGGTTAGGTGGTTTGACCATACCAAATTGCCCCTTACTATCCAAAAGCTTAGGTGGGGTTACTGGGTTACAGGGATAGGGTGGGGGTGTGGACCTTGATAGGGTGATCTTTCCAAGGGTCGGTGCAGACTGACTGTGCCGAATGGTCTCCTTTTGCACTGTAGGAACTGGACGGATTCTATCAACCATGGCCTCAGCAGGTAAGCCTTGTCACCCACTAGTTAACCCCTCACCCGAGAGAGCGCCTCAAAGCAGCTGGGAACCTCTGAGTGCGCCAGGATGCATGTGGCGTGCACTGGGTATCGTGCACAGATGTGCAAGTTGTGTAGCTGGTAATCACACACCAACTGAATGTTCAAGGAGTGAATGCCTTGGATCTGGGGCAAGCCAGCGATGGCAGCAAATTCAGCAGCCCGGACACCCAAGTGGGCCTGGTCCTGCCCAGGCTCATAGGGTATCCATCACATCTCGGATGCACCAGTGTGCGGACGGTTGTGATATCCCGCACATTCCTGCTTGAGCCCTGGAACGAGCCAGCGGCATAGACTTTAGGGCCACTGTCAAACTGACAGCCACCGGGTGCGGGTGTCTTCCTAACCCTCGCGGTGCCAGGTGCACCATCATCTGGCATAGGTGGTGCATGGTCTCATTGGTGATCCAGAGTCGGTGGCCACACACGCCCTGGCGCTCTCACCGCCAATCATTTGGCATGGCAGCAGCCAGGTAGATAGCTAGCAATGCTGGCTGAGTCCTGAATTCCATTTCTCTGCCGGGGGAAGTTGGGAGAGGCAGAGACTGTCACCAAGGTGATGATTTACTTGACCATCCAAAGCCACCAAATTACATGGCCACCCTCAACACCACCCCCCTCTATTCGCCCCATTTAAGATCATGAAGTCCAATTGCCTCTCTGTCTCCATCGGTGGCTGGCACCTGGCCCTTATTGTGGGGAGCCTTGATGTTTGCATGGTGCGTACCCCCTGCCCAACCAAGACCAATGGGCTACATGATGGACCTGGCCTGCACTGCAGTCCTTGGCCCCACACGTCCCTTCCCCCCTCCCTCCTTCCCCATTCCCACATCCATCCCCGGCCGTTCCCTCTGGCAATCTGTCCTCCGCACTGCATCCCTGGCCCCATCAGTGCTCAGCACCGCGGAGGTCCATGGCCCCAGCACCTGTTCCTGCTGGCAGGAGTACTGGTGACTGGCACCCATGCCAGCGGTATGCTCTGCGGCCCCCATCCCTCGCCCTCCTGTAGGGGCTGCCATTGGCATGATGCCCCGCTGGCAGATGCCACCCGATTGTGGGGTGGAGGAAGGCGTTGGGGGTGTGGAGGGTTGGTGGGTGGAGGTGGTGTGGAGGGAGAGGTTGGGGATGGGGTGGGTGTACCCATACAGCCGGTGTCGCTCTACGCAACCATAAGCCACGATGGGAGGTCAGTGGGGTACGCAGCAGGATGGCTGCCTTGCAGGCCGCGGCAATGTCGGTCCATGCCTGGACACCCTGGTCCCAGGGATCACCATGACGCCTTGGCCCATTCCTTGGTCACCCCCCCGTGACTCCCCCTGGCCCTGGCAGAAGCCCCCCAGTTAGCCATGCCAGCGGATAGATAGGCAGCCCATGGTCGCACCTCTGGGAACATGAC
Organism: Scyliorhinus torazame; assembly: GCF_047496885.1. NCBI lineage: Eukaryota > Metazoa > Chordata > Chondrichthyes > Carcharhiniformes > Scyliorhinidae > Scyliorhinus > Scyliorhinus torazame. Next base: position 149,589,153 of record NC_092718.1, on the reverse strand, counting down.
CTACCTCCGCTCTCTCCCTCAGCAGCCACTGCGCCTGTTGCCCGATTTCTAAAACTACGAGTGAACCTCACCGTCAGTAATTCCTCCTGACAGGTTGGTGGATTGGCCATGCTAAATTGCCCCTTAATTGAAAAAAATAGAATTTGGTACTTTAAATTTATATTTTTTTTAAATCTCTATTTCATCTAGCACTTAGAGTCTGGGCAGCTGGAGACAGCGCTACAAATGTTGGAGCCACATAATTCAGGGATGTGGAAGGGACCAGATTTGGAGGAGTGCAGAGATCTCAAAGTGTTGCCGAGTTGATAAAGGTGACAAAGGTAGGGAGGGTGCGGGGCCATAATTTGAACACAAGGATGGGAGTTTGAAAATGATTTCAATTAGCAGCACAGTGAGATGGCAAGGCTTTCAGATTGCTTGGCATGATTGGCAGGTAGTTCACAGCACGGTGCGGGCAGGTCATGCAGCTGTCAAGTAACAGAAGATGATCCAGGTCAAAGAACAGGCCACACTCAGTTTAAGAATACTGGGCGAGATTCTCCACTCCCGTGCCGGTTGGGAGAATCGCCTGAGCCGCCAAAATTTCCCGGGACCCCAGTCCGACACTCTCTCGCGATTCTCCCGAGCGGCAGGAACGGCCCGGTCGTGTTTCGCGGGCCGCAGGCCTGAGAATCGCCGGAGACACCCAAAATGACGATTCTCCGGCACCCTCGATATTCTCAGGCCCGGATGGGCCGAGCGGCCAGGCCAAAACGGCGGGTTCCCCCCGGCGCCGTCCACACCTGGTCGCTGCCGTCGTGAACGGTGTGTGAACGCTGGGGGGGGGGGGGGGGCGGCCTGCGGGGGGCGAGGGGGGATCCTGCACCGGGGGGTACCTCAAATGTGGGGTGGCCCGCGATCGGTGCCCACCGATCGTCGGGCCGTCCTCTCTGAAGGAGGACCTCCTTCCTTCCACGGCCCCGCAAGATCCGTCCGCTATCTTCTTGCGGGGCGGACTTAGAGAGGACGGCAACCACGCATGCGCGGATGACGCCTGTTATGCGGCGCCGGCCGCGTTATCTATGCGGCGCCGCCTTTACACAGGCGACAAGACCTGGCGCGTGTAGATGACGCAGCCCCGATCCTGGCCCATTGTCAGGGTCTGAATCGGTCGGGACCGGGGCCGTTTCGCACCGTCGTGAACCTCGACACCGTTCACGACGGCGCGGCCACTTCGGCGCGGGAGTGGAGAATCCCGCCCATAGTGAGATACATTTGATTTAATACGGTCAATGTGTACCTGAAGACTACTTAACATTAACATCGGAATGAGAGCACACACATTGCCAAAAAAGGACTTATTTTCTATTTGGTAAATTTACGTTGATATTTTATGGATCCATTCTACATATACATATACTTTCATACACACACATATACATACATATACATAACATAAGCTCAGTGTACATTAAAGTGTACATTTACACAAATATTTAAAAATAATAATAAATAAATAATAGTAAAAGATTTTCGAATAGACGACAGTTCTGGGGCTGTACCTGGATTCTTCTATTTATGTGATTGAATGCAGCAGTTTTCAGAGCACATACTGCAACCCATTTGTCATGTTTGATATGTTGGAAGGGTTGAGATGAAGCACAATGTGAGGAAACTCGGAGCATAAACCTCGGTGTAGATTAGTTAGACCATTACTTCACAAACACTTGCCTGCTGTGGCACCATTTTAAGGCCTCAGATTTCATGTGATGCCAGGGTGAAAATTTAGGAGGGTATGAGAATTGTTGAGTGAGGGGGATGCGGGGAGGCTTCAATCCCCCCATATCTCCCCTCTTCAGTCCTTCTCCTCCACCTTCACCCCATCTCCCTTTCCTTCACCCCAATCTCCCCTTCGCCTCATCTCCCCCTTCATCCCAACTCCCCCCTTCACCCCATCTACCCCTCCTTCACTCCTATTTCCCCCCTTCACCCCCATCTCCTCCTCCTTCATCCCTATCTACCACTCCTTCACACCCATCTCCTCCTTCATCCCAATCTACCCCTCCTTCACTCCCAGCACTCCGCCATCACCCCATCTTCCCTACTCACCCATCTCCCCATTCACCCCATCTCCCCTTCCTTCACGCCATTTCTCCCTTCACCCCATCTCCCGCTTCACTCCATCTCCCCCTTCACCCCATCTCCCCACTCACCCCATCTCCCCTTCCTTCACCCCATCTCCCCACTCACCCCATCTCCCCACTCACCCCATCTCCCCCCCTTCACCCCATCTCCCCACTCACCCCATCTCCCCACTCACCCCATCTCCCCTTCCTTCACCCCATCTCCCCACTCACCCCATCTCCCCTTCCTTCACCCCATCTCCCCCTTCACCCCATCTCCCCACTCACCCCATCTCCCCCCTTCACCCCATCTCCCCACTCACCCCATCTCCCCTTCCTTCACCCCATCTCCCCCCTTCACCCCACCTCCCCACTCACCCCATCTCCCCCCTTCACCCCATCTCCCCACTCACCCCATCTCCCCTTCCTTCACCCCATCTCCCCACTCACCCCATCTCCCCTTCCTTCACCCCATCTCCCCCTTCACCCCATCTCCCCACTCACCCCATCTCCCCACTCACCCCATCTCCCCACTCACCCCATCTCCCCTTCCTTCACCCTATCTCCCCCTTCACCCCATCTCCCCCTCCTTCACCCCATCTCCCCACTCACCCCATCTCCCCACTCACCCCATCTCCCCACTCACCCCATCTCCCCTTCCTTCACCCCATCTCCCCCTTCACCCCATCTCCCCCTCCTTCACCCCATCTCCCCACTCACCCCATCTCCCCACTCACCCCATCTCCCCACTCACCCCATCTCCCCTTCCTTCACCCCATCTCCCCCTTCACCCCATCTCCCCCTCCTTCACCCCATCTCCCCACTCACCCCATCTCCCCACTCACCCCATCTCCCCACTCACCCCATCTCCCCTTCCTTCACCCCATCTCCCCCTTCACCCCATCTCCCCCTCCTTCACCCCATCTCCCCACTCACCCCATCTCCCCACTCACCCCATCTCCCCACTCACCCCATCTCCCCACTCACCCATCTCCCCTTCCTTCACCCCATCTCCCCACTCACCCCATCTCCCCACTCACCCCATCTCCCCCCCCTTCACCCCATCTCCCCACTCACCCCATCTCCCCACTCACCCCATCTCCCCACTCACCCCATCTCCCCCCCTTCACCCCATCTCCCCCTCCTTCACCCCATCTCCCCTTCCTTCACCCCATCTCCCCCCCCTTCACCCCATCTCCCCCTCCTTCACCCCATCTCCCCTTCCTTCACCCCATCTCCCCCCCCTTCACCCCATCTCCCCACTCACCCCATCTCCCCCTCCTTCACATAATAAAAGCAAATTACTGCGGATGCTGGAATCTGAAACCAAAGAGAAAATGCTGGAAAATCGCAGCAGGTCTGGCAGCATCTGTAGGGAGAGAAAAGAGCTAACGTTTCGAGTCCAAACAACCCTTTGTCAAAGCGATAAGAAGCGAAGAGCTCTCAGGCCATCCTGGTGTGGGGTGGAGGTGTAGAGGGATCGCACATCCATGGTGAATAGGAGGCGGTTAGGGCCTGCGAACTGGAAGCTGTCAATATGACGCAGGGCATCAGAGGAATCCCGGATGTAGGTGGGGAGGGAATGGACCAGAGGAGCGAGGATGGAGTCAAGATGAGAGGAAATAGGTTTGGCGGGTGTGGCGCACAAAGACTCCGTGAGACAAATAGCGTGAAGTCGATGAGGCTTTATTAAGCGTGTCTGTTCCCCCGCAGCTCGATAGTAAACTGGCCTGCGGGGGAAGACTCCGGCTTCTTATACTCCGCCTTCAGGGCGGAGTATGAGGTCAACGGCCAACCAGGACCCGGGATCTGTCAGCCAATGACATTAGGGCTTCCAGTCCCACATGACCCCCAATACATACTACCACAGTGGGGCAAGAGCATGCTGACACAATGGGCCTGCCGGGACAGTCCTTTTTGTGGATTTTGGGAAGTCGGTAAAAGCGGGCTGTCCGGGGCTGGGAGACTGAGGTTGGAAGCCGTAGGGGGAAGGCTCCATCGCTCTTCGCTTCTTTCTCGAAAAGAGGCCGGGACAATTCCCATCCACCACCACTCTCCTCCACCTGGCTGAACTCGTTCTATCTCTCAACAATTTCTCCTTTAACTCATCCCATTTTCTCCAAATCAAAGGTGTAGCAATGGGTACCCGCATGGGTCCTAGCTACGCTTGCCTTTTTATGGGGTATGTGGGACATTCCTTGTTCCAGGCCTATCCGGGCCCCCTCCCACAACTCCTTTACTGATACATTGATGACTATTTTGGTGCCGCGTCATTCTCTCGTCCGGACCTGGAAAAATTCATCAACTTCACTTCCAGTTTCCACCCCTCCATCACTTTCACCTGGTCCATCTCAGACACTTCCCTTCCCTTCCTTGATCTTTCTGTCTCCATTTCCAGCAATAGACTATCCACTAATATCCACTACAAGCCCACTGACTCCCACAGCTATCTGGACTACAGCTCTTCGCATCCTACACCATGTAAGGACTCCATCCCTTTCTCTCAGCTCCTTCGCCTCCGTCGCATTTGTTCCAATGATGCCACTTTCCAAAAAAGGGCTTTGAAAATATGTTCCTTCTTCCTCAACCGTGATTTCCCACCTACAGTTGTGGACAGGGCCCTCAACAGCGTGTGGTCCATCTCCCGCGCCACTACCCTCGCCCCCTCCACTCCCTCCCAGAACAAGGATAGAGTCCCCCCTCGTTCTCACGTGTCACCCCACCAGCCTCCGTATGCAAAATCCGACGCCATTTTCGCCAACACCAGCGTGATGCCACCACCAAACACATCTTCCCTTCACTCCCTCAGTCAGCATTCCACAGAGACCGTTCCCTCCGAGACAATCTAGTCAACTCCTTCACCATACCCAGTACCTCGCCCATCACTCATGGCACCTTCCCATGCAATCGCAGAAGGTGTAACACCTGCCCTTTTACCTTTTCCATGCTTAACATCCCAACCCAAAAAACCCATTCCAGGTTAAGCAGCATTTCACTTGCACCTCTTTCAATCTGGTCTTTGCATTCGCTGCTCCCAATGTGGTCTCCTCTATATCGGAGAGACCAAACGCAGTCTGGGTGATCGCTTTGCTGAGCACCTTCAGTCTGTGCATATTCAGGACCCTGACCTTCCCGTCGCTTGCCATTTTAACACATGTAGCCACCTAAAATGGCTGATTCCCGATTAATTTGGCCAAAACCCGATATAAAATGGCTAACCGAAAAGGCTGATGGAAAAAGCAGCCAACAGGACACCAACGGACAGCTGCAGACAGAATAGCGTATTCAGCTCTGGGGAAGTCGGCCCAGATCGATACCTGCGACCATTAGCAGCACATCAACACAGACATCTGCAGTTTAATCGGCTATCCCCGGGAACAATTGCAACATATTAGCAATTGAATGCCGGGCCAGACCTCTCGGCGCCTGCAGTGGCCGAGACAAAGAGAGGTGAACGACCACCCCCCGATCGAGGAATCGCCCCATTATTGGAGCAAATCAAACCCAGTGATTGGGAACAAGTCCAATCACTTGGGACTCAGGGTCAAGAGCCGCCCCGAGAGGCAGGAAGCCCCTGGGCCCTATAAATTGAGGGGCCAAGTTCAGATCTCGCTCTCTCTCCCTTCTTCTCCTGCTCGCAACCTTCGTAAGAACATCGATCAGAAAACGTAAGTTTGACTCCAGCGATCGCTACCCAATAGAGACACCTAGACATCGACCCGTATCAGCCTTTTGAATCCCGCAGGCCAGACCCAATTCGATAAACCATTTGTTTCCCTGACCTGGTGGGCCATTCCCAAAAGTTAAGTATTGGCCAGTAGCGGTAGGTAGTGATATAGAAAGTAGGATTATTGTGTAAGTATTTATTGCTGTACATAATAAATGACCGTTGATTTCAATCTTACTAAGCGGTGTGCTGACCTATTCATCATAACTCGAGCTTGAACCACGTGGCGGTATCAGAAAGATACCTGGCGACTCGTGAGCAAAGGTGACATAATCAGAGCTAATAAAACTAAGGCTAATAAGAGCAACATAATTGGCAACTCCGCCGGGACCCGATCTAGAAGTGGAAAACCACTCCGGGAGAACCCCAGAAATTTGCATAGAATCTAATTGGAAACAAAAACAAACAAAAACCCACAAGTGTTCAAGCGGTTCTGGTTAATAATTCACAATTCGGAAGTATGTGTATGCATGCGTAACTAACAGGGTTATAGGGTAAAACTGATAGATATTGTTGCGTCAAAACTGTCGGAAGTCGGTATTTTTGGAAATTAGCGCAAGCCGTACCCGCATCTACGACACCACCTTAGCCCCCTATTCCAAATTCGAACAAAGCAAGCAGATAAGAGAGGTGGCCATGCAGGCAATGCAACGCCTCATGAACCCCGAAGAATTTGCGGTCGCACCGATCAGCAGCATTAAAGTGGGACAGTGTCCCATTTGGGAAGTGGAAATTCGCAAATTTCTGCAGGGCAAAGGATGGCCCGTGTGGAGCGGTTTCTGTAATAATGACGACTCAGGTCCCGGAAGTACAGGGCATACTTGGTGGGAGGACATGAGTGAAATCCAAAAGAAGAGCTTAGCAAAAGCGCGCAAGCCGATGGCAATCGTGTCCTGTATGGCACAATTGCGAGGCACAGAGGAGATCGTCAGGACGCGCCGGAAAGAAATAGAAGGCATACATCATATGAGTAAAATCGATGTATGCGAGATGGAGAAAGAGAACCTGGAATTGAAAAGGCAGTTAGAAGCCAAGGACAAAGAGGTGGCTGACGCCAAACGGGGTCACCAGTCTTGTCTGGCGCATTTAAGCGGTTTTCAATCCCAGTACGAGAAGGCTTATCAGGACACGCAGCGTGCAGTCCTGGTTAAGAAAGAGACAGAGAAGCAGGTGGAGACGCTACAGAAGCAATGTAGTGATCTCAAGGCAGCCTTGAGAGCGCTCCACGCTGCAAACACGGAACAAAGGCAGAGTACCATAGACCATGCGAAGTGCCGAAAGCAAATTGCAGACCTGCAATCCCTGCTTTCCGTCCAAAAAGGATTCCAAGAAACCTTTGGGGAAAGTTTAGAACAGGAAGACGGCCCTGATTGGGAAGAATTGCAGGAGACAGCGCAGAGATATGTTCAGGGAACATGTGTGCAGGGACAGCCCCAAAGGAGGAAAGCACTCCCACCCCCCACACAGCAGGTAGTTCAGGCTCCCATGAACCCTGTAACAAACCACCGCACCGCGACAGCAGACGAGGCGGAATTCCTATATTCCACCCCCTCACAGTGACCCAATTACGGGACGCGTGTGCTAAAATCACACCGTTCCTCCCCGCTTCAGACCCACACCATTTCTTTGCCACCGTCAAACACCAGGCGACCATGTACGGCCTGGATGAGAAAGAGCAGGTAAAGCTCATGGTCCTCAGCTTAGACCCATCGGTCGCAGCAGCCTTCCCGACCCACAGAATGTAGGAGGAGGCACCCTTGCAGAAATGCATACCGCGATCCTGGATGCGATCGGGTATAACCGGGGCGACCCCGTAGATGGCCTAAATAAGTGCAGACAGAAAAAGTCTGAACACCCCACAGCGTTCGCAGGACGCTTGTGGATTCACTTTGAAGCCGTTTTCGGAAACATAGACCGTGCCCATTTTGTCTGCAGACAATATGGCCAAATGGACCCGCACCCTTATCTCTCATGCCACAGGACAGCAGGACAGAATGCCTGTAGTAATTATGACCCCTCGGAGGAGGCTCATAATGAGAAGTGGGTGGTCAAAAGATTGTCCCGCGTTTGGGAACAGTCTGCTCACAATGAACCCGCCGTTAGAACCCCCGAGGAAAAGCAAGCCGCCGCAGACGTGCAGGCAGTAAGAACCACTCTTCACAACCCCGCCTGGGTAAACGAGGGAAAGAGCAGCCCCCCAGCAAAACCATAAGAATGCTACAATTGCGGACAGTTGGGACATTTTGCCAAAGAATGCAATGCCCCTAAAAAGCCAGAGAGCCCAACAGACAGGCACTCTCACTAAGAAAAAGGCAGAGCCCGTACATGGCGTTAGCGCCCAGTCGGATCAGACAGATTTGACTGGAACGGACTGACGGTGTACAGGCTCCCCCAGTTGGGTCTACGATACCCTTTGGGATAGGTCAGGACGACCCGTAGTCGCAGCGAAAATTAGGGGACAGCCGATCGAGCTTCTCTGGGACACGGGAGGGTCCCGCACCACCTTAAATTCCTCCACCCTTGGTAAGGACACGTGGCCCACCACAGCCACTATCACCCTCAGCGGCTTCACAGGCCACTCACAGCAGGGACACATCACAGCCCCTGTACCCATCCAAATCGGAACCGTTAACACAAAACACCCCGTAGTTTTAGTCGACCTGCCCCCAACAGCAGAGCACATTTTGGGGATCGACTTCATGAATTCCCACCACCTCTCTTTCGATCCAGTCAACCAGTGTGTCTGGAAGATGGCGAAATCCGCTAGAGCCCCCGCAACGCTCAATATAGCGGACTATATGAACAATATTAGCGCAGTAGGCGTGTTTTAGTTCAACCCCACCACACTCAGCACGGACCGGCAGGTTAGGGCAGTCCTGCAAAAAAACAGGGCAGCATTTGCGACCCACAAGCACGACTGAGGATGGATGACTGGCTCCGTACAAATAACAGGACCGGACCCTAGACCCCAAAAGCAGTACGGATTCCCCCGAGAAGCAGAGGGAGAAATCCTAAAGGTTATAGTAAGTTTATTAGGGCAGGGCGTCCTAAGATCGGTAGCCTCAACTAATAATGCCCCAATTTGGCCAGTAAGGAAGCCCGACGGATCATGGCGCTTGACCATAGATTATCGGGAACTCAATAAAGTCACCCCTGTAGCAGCCCCCACTGTTGCAACAAGTCCCGAGACCATGCTCAAACAGGGACTCCATGCTCGATATTTCACGGTTTTAGACGTCAGTAATGGATTCTGGTCCATTCCATTGGCAAAGGTGTGCCAGTACAAATTTGCCTTCACTTTTAAAGCGCAGCAGTACACGTGGACATGCCTGCCACAAGGCTTCCACAACTCCCCCTCCATTTTCCACCGACAGCTCGCAAATGGACTAGCGAAATTTTCTCGCCCCGAATGTCTGGTACAGTATGTGGACGATCTACTACTGCAGACAGACACAAAGGAAGAGCACATTGAGCTTCTGTCCGAACTCCTGGAATTACTATATTCCATTGGCTGTAAAGCCAACCCCAAAAAGGCCCAGATATTGGAAGAAAAAGTGGTATAGCCTGTGAGAGGCACCTGCTCGCAGTTTTCTGGGCAGTCCAGTACTTTTCATACATTACCGGACTGAACCCCATCACCATTTTGACCGAGCACACCCCCACCCAACTTTTACTAGACGGACGACTTAAAGACGGTACCGTCAGCCAAATACGCGCTGCTCGGTAGACCCTTCTCTTACAAGGACGGGACATCACAGTCAAACGAACCAAGACACACACATACTTAGCGGACAATCTACAGTACCCCGGAACCCCCCATGAGTGTGAAATCATCTCGCCCCACCATAATACAGGCCCCTTTATCGCGAAAACACCCCCCAGAAAACTAGCCACTCCATCTCAGAGCCCCCCTCAACCGGACACGTGTGATCCCATTAGGATCTATGTGGATGGATCTTCCACAGTCCTGGATGGGCAACGCATAACAGGTTGTGGGATTTATGTGGAGGACGCGCAGGGACGTGCTCTCGAGGAAATCGCATTAAAATTACCCGGACACTTAGGCGCGCAGGCAGCAGAGCTTGAGGCCATCGCTTACATTAAAGAGCACCCAGATTCCTTCCCCAGCCCAGCAGACATATGTTCAGACAGTCTATACGTCTGCAACAGCCTCACCGAATTTCTGCCCCTCTGGGAAACAAGAGGATTTGTTTCCGCGGATGGGAAACCCCTCCCCTCAGCCCCATTACTCCGCCATATTTTGCAAAAAGCCAAGGACAGGACTTTTGACATTATAAAAGTCCGCAGCCACCATCGTTCCTCCCCCCCTGGAAATGTAAAAGCCGACGCACTGGCTAAGGCAGGATCCAGACATGGGTATTTTTGGAAGCCCCCCGAAAGCGCCCCAGTGAGCGCGCCAGTGAGTGCAGTCCAGGTCACGCAGACTAGGATCGAAGATCTAGTCGAGGTCCAGAAGCAGGATAGCGCTCTCACTGAGATTGTGAAAGGGAAGTTTCCAGCCCCATACGAGAGGTACAGAAATACAATAACCACACATGACGGTGTGGTGTTGAAAGACACCCTGTTTATTCCATGATGGTCATGGACACCAGGGAATCGATCCCACCGCAGCCCACCTCAAACAGTTTTGCTGGTGGCCAAATCTCAAACAGGATGTATCCCATTACATTGAGAATTGCCTCATCTGCGCACAGAACAACCCCGATCGATATGCCAAAAAGGCACAACTCAGCCACACCCGACCCGTTAATGACCCCTGGACTAACCTCCAGATCGATTTTATAGGTCCATTGCCCCCTTGCAGGAATGGCTATAAATATGTTCTGGTGGTCATAGACACTTTTCCAAAGTGGGTGGAAGCATTTCCAGTCCGCACCAACACCACGAAAACCACAGCCAAAATCCTAACCCACCACATCTTTACAAGATGGGGACTCCCCCGCAGTATTGAATCGGACCAAGGTTCTCACTTTACGGGACGGGTCATGCAGAACGTCCTCACGATATTTGACAAAACCCAAAAATTTCACATTGCATACCGCCCACAGTCGAGTGGTATAGTGGAGCGCATGAATCGGACCCTAAAAACCACCCTCCGAAAAATGGTCCCGCAGAACAACACCACTTGGGACTCAGTCCTCCCCTTTGCGCTGATGTTTTTGCGTAACACTGTTTCCACCTCCACAGGTTACACCCCACACACCCTCATGACCGGATGCCCCATGAAAGGGACAGAATACTTGTTAGGTTTAGACCTGACCAGCCCTGAAGTTACGGCCCTCACCCACGAGAAAGCCGTTGAGCAATTAATTGCGAATGTAAAAACGGCTCAGTTAGCAGCCGCAGTTAAACTGGGCACCAAAAGAAAACAGAGCAAGGCCTGTTTTGATAAGGCAGTACATGCAACGGAGTATAATATAGGACAACAAGTGATGTTGTCTGTGTATAACCCCAGCACATTTCTGTCTCCGAAATACTCGGGTCCGTACTCCATTACGGATAAAATAAGCCCATCGGTATACAAAATCAAATACCCAAATGGTAAGACTGCGTGGTTTCACATAAACCAGTTAAAGGCTTATGGAGCACAGTCAAACCACGCCCACCACGTCATGCTTGATGCAGCAGACCACACCCCGCCCACAGCCAACGTAACCACACCAACCCCTGCCACGTCCAGCCCAGACACGGACTCGCCCCCGACTCCATCCCCAAATTCTATACTCCGCCCCGGAACGCCCACAGACTGCAGCAGCAGAGACAGCGACTGTGACTCGGACGATAGCCACAGCACGCCTCCCTACTATCCTCATACAACAGGACCCACACCCAGCGACTCCGAGTTCAACTCCAGTGATCCCTTCCTGATCACTTTCCTAAACAAACCACCACTGACCACCGAACCATACGGACGACCCCGACTTTGTCCCTACACAACTTGACGAACACCATTGGCACCGCGACAACTCCTACAGACTCGTCCGCAACGACGAGAGCCCCAACTCACACCACGCAGCCCTCTCAACATTAATTCACTCCAGAGTTTGGCACCCGGGAGAAGGGGACGACCTCGAGTCGGACCCCCAATCCGCCAACCCCTTTGCGACCCTGTTCGCAACAGAGAACTGAGGTGTCCACATGATGATTTAAAGGAGACACTTGGGGAAAAGTGTCCTTCCTGATGGAACCTGCAGGATGTTTTATGTTGTTTGTATGTTTTGTTTAAGTGTTGTTCGTCTGACAGGAGAAGGTTTCTCACCGTCACACACCCATTCACCTGAAACCTTTTAGCTCTTTCCAACGGACACCCACCGCGGCCAGATGCTTGTTCAGCGGTACCAACTTGTCCATAGATACCTGGTCAACAGACCAGACGCTCGTTCAATGGAACTAACTTGTCCACAGATACCACAATGGTACCAACTTGTCCACAGATACCTGGTCAACAGACCAGACGCTTGTTCAGCGGAACTAGCTTATCTGCAGATACCTGGTCAGCAAACCCCACGCTCGTTCAGAGGAACTAGCTTTTCAGCTGGTACTGGTTCGAGTACCAGACGCCCAATCTGATTTGACGGGAGAATCACAGCAGCAACCCCACCATGATGACTACATTTTTGCCCGTTCTTGTCGGTTGCTCAGGCAGTGGAGAAACGGCGTGAGACCCGCCCTGCCTGGGGAACCCCCGCTGGTCAAAAACGCTCGGGTAGGGGACTCCATCCAAATCTTACCCGTCGCGGCCCATACGCACCTCATTCGACCTTTTCCTTTCAAAACTGTTTTATTTATTTAGGCGATCTTTGGGTTGCTGCCTCATGCTATTTACATCCAGGAACATTTGGATGATAAACTTAGCACTGGTCCACCATTGGGAAGTGTGCCGTGTCCTAACATTTGTTTTGAAAAAAAAAATGGGGGAGTCACATATAGTGACCAATTATTAGGGTTTAATTGGCCCCAAGAAGGACAGACACACTAACACACCAGATATTATACCAAGGTAGTTACAGATACTTTGCTTGCTTTACAGAACTCCAGACGCTCCAGGACCGGAGAAAACAGAGAGCACAAAGAAAGACAAAGAAAGAGGACAGCCATGAGGACTTCGTTCATCGTGCTCAACATATTTCTTATGAACACTTGGTTGCGCGGGAACGCGGACCCCATTACTTCAAACCCCCCAGCCGTTAATGTTTCACTGCCCCGCAGTACCCAAAGCCCAGTCACCAGCGACACTGCATCTTCCTGGTGTGCCAGGTTCATAACCTGGTACTCCCTGTCTTACGTAATTGAAGCACTGTTAGCGTTGGCGATACTCTGCTGTGCAGTGCAGACTATGCGCCTCCGCAAATGGAGAAGGAGAGCGTACCGCGCTCGAACCCCGGTATATCGGATCCGATCCCCTATGTTCGGGTATGACCAGACCCCAGACCCCCGCGACCTATAAAACAAAACTAATAAAACATTCACTTGCGTTTTTCTGTAAATAAAAAAATGTACATAACCCCATTAACAGAAAATGTATGATCCTGCGTTTGACTGCCAAGCCAGGAGAGAGTATATTGAATGTTATGATTGTTGTTGTATGTTTTAGAGAGATAGGATGATGCAATGCTTGATGAGTGTATTTAGGTAAAATTAGAGGTTCCAAGTTTTTATTTTGTAGATGCATGCCCCTGCCTGACAAAGCACCCTCAAGAATTGTTTAGGTAAATTTTTGTGCATAGCTAGGGTCAGAGTAGTGGCCATGTAGGAGGTGTCCCCCTGGTCAGGGAACAGAAAGGACAAAATTTATGTGATTCTTCACGCTTCGCGTTAGGATCACAAGGAGGATATGTAGCCACCTAAAATGGCTGATTCCCGATTAATTTGGCCAAAACCCGATATAAAATGGCTAACCGAAAAGGCTGATGGGAAAAGCAGCCAACAGGACACAAACGGACAGCTGCAGACAGAATAGCGTATTCGGCTCTGGGGAAGTCGGCCCAGATCGATACCTGCGACCATTAGCAGCACATCAACACAGACATCTGCAGTTTAATCGGTTATCCCCGGGAACAATTGCAACATATTAGCAATTGAATGCCAGGCCAGGCCTCTCGGCGCCAGCAGCAGCCGAAACAAAGACAGGTGAACGACCACCCCCCGATCGAGGAATCGCCCCATTATTGGAGCATATCGAACCCAGTGATTGGGAACAAGTCCAATCACTTGGGACTCAGGGTCAAGGGCCGCCCTGAGAGGAAGCCCCTGGGCCCTATAAATTGAGGGGCCAAGTTCAGATCTCGCTCTCTCTCCCTTCTTCTCCTGCTCGCAACCTTCGCAAGAACATCGATCAGAAAACGTAAGTTTGACTCCAGCGATCGCTACCCGATAGAGACACCTAGACATCGACCCGTATCAGCCTTTTGAATCCCGCAGGCCAGACCCAATTCGATAAACCATTTGTTTCCCTGACCTGGTGGGCCATTCCCAAAAGTTAAGTATTGGCCAGTAGTGGTAGGTAGTGATATAGAAAGTAGGATTATTGTGTAAGTATTTATTGGTGTACATAATAAATGACCGTTGATTTCAATCTTACTAAGCGGTGTGCTGACTTATTAATATAACTCGAGCTTGAACCACGTGGTGGTATCAGAAAGATACCTGGCGACTCGTGAGCAAAGGTGACATAATCAGAGCTAATAAAACTAAGGCTAATAAGAGCAGCACACAAGACTCTGCTCCCATGCCCACATGTCTGTCCTTGGCCTGCTGCAATGTTCCAGTGAAGCTCAACGCAAACTGGAGGAACAGCATCTCATCTTCCGGTTAGTCATGCTACAGCCTTCTGGTGGCAACATCGTATTCAACAACTTCAGATAATTAGCTTTACACCTCCTCGACCCATTTATTTTCAGCCCATTTCATTTTAACTGTCTTTTACCATTTCTTTCTCTCTCGTCTTTCTTTATGTGGAGATGCCGGTGTTGGACTGGGGTGAGCACAGTAAGAAGTTTTACAACACCGGGTTCAAGTCCAACAGGTTTGTTTCGATGTCACTAGCTTTCAGAGCACTGCTCCTTCCTCAGGTGAATGCAGAGGTATGTTCCAGAAACATATATATAGACAGATTCAAAGATGCCAGACAATGCTTGGAATGCGAGCATTAGCAGGTGATTAAATCTTTACAGATCCAGAGATGGGGTAACCCCAGGTTAAAGAGGTGCGAATTGTGTCAAGCCAGGACAGTTGGTAGGATTTTGCAGGCCAGATGGTGGGGGATGAATGTAATGCGACATGAATCCCAGGTCCCGGTTGAGGCCGCACTCATGTGTGCGGAACTTGGCTATAAGCTTCTGCTCGGCGATTCTGCATTGTCGCGCGTCCTGAAGGCCACCTTGGAGAACGCTTACCCGGAGATCAGAGGCTGAATGCCCTTGACTGCTGAAGTGTTCCCCGACTGGAAGGGAACATTCCTGCCTGGTGATTGTCGCACGATGTCCGTTCATTCGTTGTCGCAGCGTCTGCATGGTCTCGCCAATGTACCACGCTTCGGGACATCCTTTCCTGCAGCGTATGAGGTAGACAACGTTGGCCGAGTCGCACGAGTATGTACCGCGTACCTGGTGGGTGGTGTTCTCACGTGTAATAGTGGTATCCATGTCAATGATCTGGCACATCTTGCAGAGATTGCCATGACAGGGTTGTGTGGTGTCGTGGTCACTGTTCTGAAGGCTGGGTAGTTTGCTGCAAACAATGGTTCGTTTGAGGTTGCGCGGTTGTTTGAAGGCAAGTAGTGGGAGTGTGGGGATGACCTTGGCAAGATGTTCATCTTCATCAATGACGTGTTGAAGGCTGTGAAGAAGATGTTGTAGTTTCTCCGCTCCGGGAAAGTACTGGACGACGAAGGGTATTCTGTCGGTTGTGTCCCATGTTTGTTTTCTGAGGAGGTCGGTCCGGTTTTTTGCTGTGGCGCGTTGGAACTGTCGATCGATGATCGATTCATGTCGCATTACATTCATCCCCCACCATCTGGCCTGCAAACTCCTACCAACTGTCCTGGCTTGACACAATTCACACCTCTTTAACCTGGGGTTACCCCATCTCTGGATCTGTAAAGGTTTAATCACCTGCTAATGCTCGCATTCCAAGCATTGTCTGGCATCTTTGAATCTGTCTATATATGTGTTTCTGGAACATACCACTGAGTGCTGAATTTGGTGCATTTGAGTGCTATAGTGAGAGTTTGGTGACCGAGGGAGTACAAGGCTTCATTTTTATCTAAAATCTAGTCTTTCTTTTATTTAGTTAATTAACTTAAAAGTTGCTGTTTGGTTTAGAAGAAGGTGAATTTTCAATCAGCTTTAAACAAAGCTTCTACTTGTAGGTACTTGCGGCTGGACCTTGTTAATCAGAGTTTGGTGACCGAGGGAGTGCTGAATTTGGTGCTTTTTGAGTGCGATAGTGAGAGTTTGGTGACCGAGGGAGTGCTGAATTTGGTGCTTTTTGAGTGCGATAGTGAGAGTTTGGTGACCGAGGGAGTGCTGAATTTGGTGCTTTTTGAGTGCGATAGTGAGAGTTTGGTGACCAAGGGAGTGCTGAATTTGGTGCTTTTTGAGTGCGATAGTGAGAGTTTGGTGACCGAGGGAGTTAGGTGAGGAGGGAGGAAGGTGCTCCTTTCATTTTGTTTCCGACATTTCCGCAAAGTGCGAAGAGAGCCAGGAGTTTACAGGAAGTGTAGCTGACTGGGAGCAGAGTCGGAGGGCGGAGATCTAGTTAGTCCACACAGCAGCTATATTCTGTAAGGTAAGAGGGGATGGAGGCTAGGCCAGTTACATGCTCCTCCTGTAGGATGTGGGTGGTGAGGGATACCACCGGTGTCCCCACTGACTATACCTGCGGGAAGTGCACCCAACTTCAGCTCCTCAAAGACCGTGTTAGGGAACTGGAGCTGAAGCTGGATGAACTTCGGATCATCCGGGAGGCAGAGGGGGTGATTGAGAAGAGTTACAGGGAGGTAACCACACCCAAGGTACAGGACAAGAATAGCTGGGTTACAGTCAGGGGGAAAAAAACAAACAGGCAGACAGTGCAGGGATCCCTCGTGGCCGTTCCCCTTCAAAACAAGTATACCGTTTTGGATGCTGTTGGGGGGGATGACCTACCGGGGGAAGGCCCTAGCGGCCAGGTCTCTGGCACTGAGTCTGGCTCTGGGGCTCAGAAGGGAAGGGGGGAGAATAGAAAAGCAATAGTTGTAGGAGATTCAATGGTTAGGGGAATAGATAGGAGATTCTGTGGTCGCGAGCGAGACTCCCGGAAGGTATGTTGCCTCCCGGGTGCCAGGGCCAGGGATGTCTCGGATCGTGTCTTCAGGATCCTTAAGGGGGAGGGGGAGCAGCCAGAAGTCGTGGTGCACATTGGTACCAACGACATAGGTAGGAAAAGGGGTGTGGAGGTAATAAACAAGTTTAGGGAGTTAGGCTGGAAGTTGAAAGCCAGGACAGACAGAGTTGTCATCTCTGGTTTGTTGCCGGTGCCACGTGATAGCGAGGCTAGGAATAGGGAGAGAGTGCAGTTGAACACGTGGCTGCAGGAATGGTGTAGGAGGGAGGGCTTCAGGTATTTGGATAATTGGAGCGCATTCTGGGGAAGGTGGGACCTGTACAAGCAGGACGGGTTGCATCTGAACCAGAGGGGCACCAATATCCTGGGAGGGAGGTTTGCTAGTACTCTTCGGGAGGGTTTAAACTAATTTGGCAGGGGAATGGGAACCGGATTTGTAGTCCAGCAACTAAGGTAGCCGATATTCAGGACGCCAAAGCATGTAATGAGGCAGTGGGGAAGGGAACACTGACAAAGGAGAGTATTTGCAGGCACGGAGATGGGTTGAAGTGTGTATACTTCAACGCAAGAAGCATCAGGAATAAGGTGGGTGAACTTAAGGCATGGATCGGTACTTGGGACTACGATGTGGTGGCCATCACGGAAACGTGGATAGAAGAGGGGCAGAAATGGTTGTTGGAGGTCCCTGGTTATAGATGTTTCAATAAGATTAGGGAGGGTGGTAAAAGAGGTGGGGGGGTGGCATTATTAATTAGAGATAGTATAACAGCTGCAGAAAGGCAGTTCGAGGAGTATCACCCTATTGAGGTAGTATGGGTTGAAGTCAGAAATAGGAAAGGAGCAGTCACCTTGTTAGGAGTTTTCTATAGGCCCCCCAATAGTACCAGAGATGTGGAGGAACAGATTGGGAAACAGATTTTGGAAAGGTGCAGAAGTCATAGGGTAGTAGTCATGGGCGACTTTAACTTCCCAAATATTGAGTGGAAACTCTTTAGATCAAATAGTTTGGATGGGGTGGTGTTTGTGCAGTGTGTCCAGGAAGCTTTTCTAACACAGTATGTAGATTGTCCGACCAGAGGAGGGGCAATATTGGATTTAGTACTGGGTAATGAACCAGGGCAAGTGGTAGATTTGTTAGTGGGGGAGCATTTTGGAGATAGTGACCACAATTCTGTGACTTTCACTTTAGTAATGGAGAGGGATAGGTACGTGCAACAGGGCAAGGTTTACAATTGGGGGAAGGGTAAATACGATGTTGTCAGACAAGAATTGAAGTGCATAAGTTGGGCACATAGGCTGGCAGGGAAGGACACAAGTGAAATGTGGAACTTGTTCAAGGAACAGGTGCTACGTGTCCTTGATATGTATGTCCCTGTCAGGCAGGGAAGAGATGGTCGAGTGAGGGAACCATGGTTGACAAGAGAGGTTGAATGTCTTGTTAAGAGTAAAAAGGTGACTTATGTAAGGCTGAGGAAACAAGGTTCAGACAGGGCATTGGAGGGATACAAGATAGCCAGGAGGGAACTGAAGAAAGGGATTAGGAGAGCTAAGGGAGGGCATGAACAATCTTTGGCAGGTAGGATCAAGGAAAACCCCAAGGCCTTTTACACATATGTGAGAAATATGAGAATGACTAGAGCGAGGGTAGGTCCGATCAAGGACAGTAGCGGGAGATTGTGTATTGAGTCTGAAGAGATAGGAGAGGTCTTGAATGAGTACTTTTCTTCTGTATTTACAAATGAGAGGGGCGATATTGTTGGAGAGGACAGTGTGAAACAGACTGGTAAGCTCGAGGAAATACTTGTTAGGAAGGAAGATGTGTTGGGCATTTTGAAAAACTTGAGGATAGACAAGTCCCCCGGGCCTGACGGGATATATCCAAGGATTCTATGGGAAGCAAGAGATGAAATTGCAGAGCCGTTGGCAATGATCTTTTCGTCCTCACTGTCAACAGGGGTGGTACCAGGGGATTGGAGAGTGGCGAATGTCGTGCCCCTGTTCAAAAAAGGAACTAGGGATAACCCTGGGAATTACAGGCCAGTTAGTCTTACTTCGGTGGTAGTCAAAGTAATGGAAAGGGTACTGAAGGATAGGATTTCTGAGCATCTGGAAAGGCACTGCTTGATTAGGGATAGTCAGCACGGATTTGTGAGCGGTAGGTCTTGCCTTACAAATCTTATTGAATTCTTTGAGGAGGTGACCAAGCATGTGGATGAAGGTAAAGCAGTGGATGTAGTGTACATGGATTTTAGTAAGGCATTTGATAAAGTTCCCCATGGTAGGCTTCTGCACAAAGTAAGGAGGCATGGGATAGTGGGAAATTTGGCCAGTTGGATAACGAACTGGCTAACCGATAGAAGTCAGAGAGTGGTGGTGGATGGCAAATATTCAGCCTGGATCCCAGTTACCAGTGGTGTACCGCAGGGATCAGTTCTGGGTCCTCTGCTGTTTGTGATTTTCATTAATGACTCGGATGAGGGAGTTGAAGGGTGGGTCAGTAAATTTGCAGACGATACGAAGATTGGTGAAGTTGTGGACAGTAAGGAGGGCTGTTGTCGGCTGCAAAGAGACATAGATAGGATGCAGAGCTGGGCTGAGAAGTGGCAGATGGAGTTTAACCCTGAAAAGTGTGAGGTTGTCCATTTTGGAAGGACAAATATGAATGCGGAATACAGGGTTAACGGTAGAGTTCTTGGCATTGTGGAGGAGCAGAGAGACCTTGGGGTCTATGTTCATACATCTTTGAAAGTTGCCACTCAAGTGGATAGAGCTGTGAAGAAGGCCTATGGTGTGCTCGCGTTCATTAACAGAGGGATTGAATTTAAGAGCCGTGAGGTGATGATGCAGCTGTACAAAACTTTGGTAAGGCCACATTTGGAGTACTGTGTACAGTTCTGGTCGCCTCATTTTAGGAAGGATGTGGAAGCTCTGGAAAAGGTGCAAAGAAGATTTACCAGGATGTTGCCTGGAATGGAGAGTAGGTCTTACGAGGAAAGGTTGAGGGTGCTAGGCCTTTTCTCATTAGAGCGGAGAAGGATGAGGGGCGACTTGATAGAGGTTTATAAGATGATCAGGGGAATAGATAGAGTAGACAGTCAGAGACTTTTTCCCCAGGTGGAACACACCATTACAAGGGGACATAAATTTAAGGTGAAAGGTGGAAGATATAGGAGGGATATCAGAGGTAGGTTCTTTACCCAGAGAGTAGTGGGGGCATGGAATGCACTGCCTGTGGAAATAGTTGAGTCGGAAACATTAGGGACCTTCAAGCAGCTGTTGGATAGGTACATGGATTACGGGAAAATGATATAGTGTAGATTTATTTGTTCTTAAGGGCAGCACGGTAGCATTGTGGATAGCACAATTGCTTCACAGATCCATGGTCCCAGGTTCGATTCCGGCTTGGGTCATTGTCTGTGCGGAGTCTGCACGTCCTCCCCGTGTCTGCGTGGGTTTCCTCCGGGTGCTCCGGTTTCCTCCCACAGTCCAAAGATGTGCGGGTTAGGTGAATTGGCTAATGATAAATTGCCCTTAATGTCCAAATTGCCCTTGGTGTTGGGTGGAGGTGTTGAGTTTGGGTAGGGTGCTCTTTCCAAGAGCTGGTGCAGACTCAAAGGGCCGAATGGCCTCCTTCTGCACTGTAAATTCAATGATAATCTATGATTAATCTAGGACAAAGGTTCGGCACAACATTGTGGGCCGAAGGGCCTGTTCTGTGCTGTATTTTCTATGTTCTATGTTCTATGTATTAGTTAATTGGATTAGGCCAGTTTTCAGAGGCTAGATTCACAGTATAAAAGTGATCCCCTACAGTGCAGACTTTGTTTGCACTGAGTGCTGAATTTGGTGCATTTGAGTGCTATAGTGAGAGTTTGGTGACTGAGGGAGTGCTGAATTTGGTGCATTTGAGTGCCATAGTGAGAGTTTGGTGACTGAGGGAATGCTGAATTTGGTGCATTTGAGTGCTATAGCAAGAGTTTGGTGACTGAGGGAGTGCTGAATTTGGTACATTTGAGTGCTATAGTGAGAGTTTGGTGACTGAGGGAGTTAGATGAGGAGGGAGTAAGGTGCTCCTTTCATTTAGTTTTGTTTCCTACATTTCCGCAAAGAGTGAGAAGAGAGCCATGAGTTTACAGAGTGCAGCTGACTGTGTTGCTCTTATTAGCCTTAGTTTTATTAGCTCTAATTCTGTCACCTTTGCTCACGAGTCGCCAGGTATCTTTCTGATACCGCCACATGGTTCAAGCTCTAGTTATGATTAATAAGACAGCACACCACTTAGTAAATGTTAAATCAACGATCATTTATTATATACAGCAATAAATATTTATACAATAATCCTACTTTCTAGACTACTACCTACCACTACAGGCCAATACTTAGCTTTGGGAATGGCCCACCAGCTCAGGGAAATGAATGGCTTATCGAATTGGGTCTGGCCTGCGGGATTCAAAGGCTGATACAGGTCGATGGCTAGGAGTCTCTATCGGGTAGCGATCGCTGGAGTCAAACTTACGGTTCCTTGTCGATGGTTCTTGCGAAGGTTGCGAGCAGGAGAAGAAGGGAGAGAAGGGTCGATCTGAACTTGGCCCCTATCTTTCTAGTCCTCAGGGGCTTCCCGCCTCTCGGGGCGGACTTTGACCCTGGTCCCAAGTGATTGGACTTGGTCCCAATCACTGGGTTCGATATGCTCCAATAATGGGGCGATTCCTTGATCGGGGGGGTGGTCATTCACCTTTCTTTGTCTCGGCCACTGCTGGCGCCAAGAGGTCTGGATCGGCTTTCAATTGCTAATATGTTGCAATTGTTCCCGGGGATAGCCGATTAAACTGCAGATGGCTGGGTTGATGTGCTGCTAATGGTTGCAGGTATCGATCTGGGCCGACTTCCCCAGAGCCGAATACACTGTTCTGTCTGCAGCTGTCCGTTTGTGCCCTGTTGGCTGATTTTCCCATCAGCCTTTTCAGTTAGCCATTTTACATCGGGTTTTGGCCAAATTAATCGGGAATCAGCCATTTTAGGTGGCTACAACTGGGAGCAGAGTCGGAGGGCGGAGATCCTGTTGGTCCACAGGGCAGCTATATTCTGTAAGGTAAGAGGGGATGGAGGCTAAGCCAGTTGCATGCTCCTCCTGTAGGATGTCGGTGGTGAGGGATACCACCGGTGTCCCCGCTGACTATACCTGCGGGATGTACACCCAACTCCAGCTCCTCAAAGACCGTGTTAGGGAACTGGAACTGAAGCTGGATGAACTTCGGATCATCCGGGAGGCAGAGGGGGTGATAGAGAAGAGTTACAGGGAGGTAACCACACCCAAGGTACAGGACAGGAATAGCTGGGTTACAGTCAGGGGAAGAAAAAAAAACAGGCAATCAGTGCAGGGATCCCTCGTGGCCGTTCCCCTTCAAAACAAGGATACCGTTTTGGATGCTGTTGGGGGGGATGATCTACCGGGGGAAGGCCCTAGCGGCCAGGTCTCTGGCACTGAGTCTGGCTCTGGGGCTCAGAAGGGAAGGGGGGAGAATAGAAAAGCAATAGTTGTCGGAGATTCAATGGTTAGGGGAATAGATAGGAGATTCTGTGGTCGCGAGCGAGACTCCCGGAAGGTATGTTGCCTCCCGGGTGCCAAGGCCAGGGATGTCTCGGATCGTGTCTTCAGGATCCTTAAGGGGGAGGGGGAGCAGCCAGAAGTCGTGGTGCACATTGGTACCAACGACGTAGGTAGGAAAAGGGGTATGGAGGTAATAAACGAGTTTAGGGAGTGAGGCTGGAAGTTAAAAGCCAGGACAGACAGAGTTGTCATCTCTGATTTGTTGCCGGTGCCACGTGATAGCGAGGCTAGGAATAGGGAGAGAGTGCAGCTGAACACGTGGCTGCAGGAATGGTGTAGGGGGAGGGCTTCAGGTATTTGGATAATTGGAGCATATTCTGGGGAAGGTAGGACCTGTACAGGACGGGTTGCATCTGAACCAGAGGGGCACTAATATCCTGGGAGGGAGGTTTTCTAGTACACTTCGGGAGGGTTTAAACTAATTTGGCAGGGGAATGGATTTGTAGTCCAGCAACTAAGGTAGCCGATGTTCAGGGCGCCAAAGTGTGTAGTGAGGCAGTGGGGAAGGTAACACTGACAAAGGAGAGTACTTGCATGCACGGAGATGGGTTGAAGTGTGTGTACTTCAACGCAAGAAGCATCAGGAATAAGGTGGGTGAACTTAAGGCATGGATCGGTACTTGGGACTACGATGTGGTGGCCATCACGGAAACTTGGATAGAAGAGGGGCAGAAATGGTTGTTGGAGGTCCCTGTTTCAATAAGATTAGGGAGGGTGGTAAAAGAGGTGGGGGGGTGGCATTGTTAATCAGAGATAGTATAACAGCTGCAGAAAGGCAGTTCGAGGAGTATCACCCTACTGAGGTAGTATGGGTTGAAGTCAGAAATAGGAAAGGAGCAGTCACCTTGTTAGGAGTTTTCTATAGGCCCCCCAATAGTAGCAGAGATGTGGAGGAACAGATTGGGAAACAGATTTTGGAAAGGTGCAGAAGTCACAGGATAGTAGTCATGGGTGACTTTAACTTCCCAAACATTGAGTGGAAACTCTTTAGATCAAATAGTTTTGATGTGGTGGTGTTTGTGCAGTGTGTCCAGGAGGCTTTTCTAACACAGTATGTAGATTGTCCGACCAGAGGAGGGGCAATATTGGATTTAGTACTTGGTAATGAACCAGGGCAAGTGATAGATTTGGTAGTGGGGGAGCATTTTGGAGATAGTGACCACAATTCTGTGACTTTCACTTTAGTAATGGAGAGGGTTAGGTGCATGCAACAGGGCAAGGTTTACAATTGGGGGAAGGGGAAATACGATGTTGGCAGACAAGTATTGAAGTGCATAATTTGGGAACATAGGCTGTCAGGGAAGGACACAAGTGAAATGTGGAACTTGTTCAAGGAACAGGTACTACGTGTCCTTGATATGTATGTCCCTGTCAGGCAGGAAAGAGATGGTCGAGTGAGGGAACCATGGTTGACAAGAGAGGTTGAATGTCTTGTTAAGAGGAAAAAGGAGACTTATGTAAGGCTGAGGAAACAAGGTTCAGACAGGGCGTTGGAGGGATACAAGATAGCCAGGAGGGAACTGAAGAAAGGGATTAGGAGAGCTAAGAGAGGGCATGAACAATCTTTGGCGGGTAGGATCAAGGAAAACCCCAAGGCCTTTTACACATATGTGAGAAATATGAGAATGACTAGAGCGAAGGTAGGTCCGATCAAGGACAGTAGCGGGAGATTGTGTATTGAGCCTGAAGAGATAGGAGAGGTCTTGAACGAGTACATTTCTTCTGTATTTACAAATGAGAGGGGCCATATTGTTGGAGAGGACAGTGTGAAACAGACTGGTAAGCTCGAGGAAATACTTGTTAGGAAGGAAGATGTGTTGGCCATTTTGAAAAACTTGAGGATAGACAAGTCCCCCGGGCCTGACGGGATATATCCAAGGATTCTATGGGAAGCAAGAGATGAAATTGCAGAGCCGTTGTCAATGATCTTTTCGTCCTCGCTGTCAACAGGGGTGGTACCAGGGGATTGGAGAGTGGCGAATGTCGTGCCCCTGTTCAAAAAAGAGACTAGGGATAACCCTGGGAATTACAGGCCAGTTAGTCTTACTTCGGTGGTAGGCAAAGTCATGGAAAGGGTACTGAAGGATAGGATTTCTGAGCATCTGGAAAGACACTGCTTGATTAGGGATAGCCAGCACGGATTTGTGAGGGGTAGGTCTTGCCTTACAAGTCTTATTGAATTCTCTGAGGAGGTGACCAAGCATGTGAATGAAGGTAAAGCAGTGGATGTAGTGTACATGGATTTTGTAAGGCATTTGATAAGGTTCCCCATGGTAGGCTTCTGCAGAAAGTAAGGAGGCATGGGATAGTGGGAAATTTGGCCAGTTGGATAACGAACTGGCTAACTGATAGAAGTCAGAGAGTGGTGGTGGATGGCAAATATTCAGCCTGGATCCCAGTTACCATTGGCGTACTGCAGGGATCATTCTGGGTCCTCTGCTGTTTGTGATTTTCATTAATGACTTGGATAAGGGAGTTGAAGGGTGGGTCAGTAAATTTGCAGACGATACGAAGATTGGTGGAGTTGTGGATAGTGAGGATACTGTTGTCGGCTGCAAAGAGACATAGATAGGATGCAGAGCTGGGCTGAGAGGTGGCAGGTGGAGTTTAACACTGAAAGGTGTGAGGTTGTCCATTTTGGAAGGACAAATATGAATGCAGAATACAGGGTTAACGGTAGAGTTCTTGGCAATGTGGAGGAGCAGAGAGATCTTGGGGTCTATGTTCATACATCTTTGAAAGTTGCCACTCAAGTGGCTAGAGCTGTGAAGAAGGCCTATGGTGTGCTCGCGTTCATTAGCAGAGGGATTGAATTTAAGAGCCATGAGGTGATGATGCAGCTGTACAAAACTTTGGTAAGGCCACATTTGGAGTACTGTGTACAGTTCTGGTCGCCTCACTTTAGGAAGGATGTGGAAGCTTTGGAAAAGGTGCAAAGGAGATTTACCAGGATGTTGCCTGGAATGGAGAGTAGGTCTTACGAGGAAAGGTTGAGGGTGCTAGGCCTTTTCTCATTAGAACGGAGAAGGATGAGGGGCAACTTGATAGAGGTTTATAAGATGATCAGGGGAATAGATAGAGTAGACAGTCAGAGACTTTTTCCCCGGGTGGAACAAACCATTACAAGGGGACATAAATTTAAGGTGAATGGTAGAAGATATAGGGGGGATGTCAGAGGTAGGTTCTTTACCCAGAGAGTAGTAGGGGCATGGAATGCACTGCCTGTGGTAGTAGTTGAGTCGGAAACATTAGCGACCTTCAAGCAGCTATTGGATAGGTACATGGATTACGGTAAAATGATATAGTGTAGATTTATTTGTTCTTAAGGGCAGCACGGCAGCATTGTGGATAGCACAATTGCTTCACAGCTCCAGGGTCCCAGGTTCGATTCCGGCTTGGGTCACTGTCTGTGCGGAGTCTGCACATCCTCCCAGTGTCTGCGTGGGTTTCCTCCGGGTGCTCCGGTTTCCTCCCACAGTCCAAAGATGTGCAGGTTAGGTGGATTGGCCATGATAAATTGCCCTTCGTGTCCAAAATTGCCCTTAGTGTTGGGTGGAGGTGTTGACTTTGGGTAGGGTGCTCTTTCCAAGAGCTGGTGCAGACTCAATGGGCCGAATGGCCTCCTTCTGCACTGTAAATTCAATGATAATCTATGATTAATCTAGGACAAAGGTTCGGCACAACATCGTGGGCCGAAGGGCCTGTTTTGTGCTGTATTTTTCTATGTTCTATGTTCTATACCTCTGCATTCACCTGAGGAAGGAGCAGCGCTCTGAAAGCTAGTGACATCGAAACAAACCTGTTGGACTTTAACCTGGTGTTGTAAAACTTCTTACTGTCTTTCTTTATATACATTTACCCCCCTCCCCCCATCCTATCCACCTTTCCTTACCCTTTCTCCCCTTTGTGTCCCCCTTCCCCTCCCCCCACATCTACATTTGTTTATCCTCTAAAGTTAGTTTTGCTGCTGTTTGGCCTTTCGTGCCTTTTGTTCTCTCTGGGGACGGCCATTAGCACTCTTTCCCCTTGGTTTCTGTGGCCATTAGCACCCTGTTTCCCTGGGTTTCTGTGGCTACGACTCATCTTTCATTCTCACTCCACAGTATAAATATTTCCCACTTTCTCTGTCTTTAGCTTTGACAAAGAGTCATCTGGACTCGAAATGTTAGCTCTTTTCTCTCCCTACAGATGCTGCCGGACCTGCTGAGATTTTCCAGCATTTTCTCTTTGCTCCCCCCCTTCAGCCCCATATCCCCCCTTCACCCCCATCTCCCCACCGTCACCCCATCTCCTCCCTTCACTCTATCTCCCCCTCCTTCACCTCCATCTCCCCCTCCTTCACCCCATCTCCCCTTTCTCCACCCCATTTCCCCCTCCTTCACCCCATCTATCCCTCCTTCACTCCATCGCCCCCTCCTTCACCCTCATTTGACAAAAGCGATTTTCATTCATTTCATTCATTCAACCTCTCCTTCACCCGATCTCCCCCTCCTTCACCCCCATCTCCCCCTCCTTCACCCCATATCCCCTTCCTTCACCCCATCTCCCCCCCCCCTTCACCAACATCTCCCTCTCCTTCACCTCATCTCCCTCTCCTTCACCCCATCTCCCCACCTTCACCCCATCTCCCTCTCCTTCACAACCATCTCCCTCTCCTTCACTCTCTCTCCCTCACCTTCACCCCATCTCCCTCTCCTTCACCTCCATCGCCTCTTTGATTGGAATTGTCACCAGTGCTGTAAAATTCTGCAATTCAATTTGACAAAATGAAGCTATTGCGATGAGTCAGTGGTTTTATTGATGATGCTAATGATCAAAAATAAAAGACGAAATCGTGTTTTGTTTCAATAATTCACTTCCTGTTACAATTTTATTCTCATCACCATTCAGGACGGGAAATAGTTTTGAACTTTTGACATTCACTGTTAACACTCGCAGGCCAGGTTTCGCAGATGGTGAAGAAAACTCCTTTTTCCTCCCCCCGAGCACGATCTCTAACCCAGTCTCTGAAGGCTATTCCCCACTGTACATTATCCATGTCTTCCATCAGCCTCACTCAGTGAGGATGTAAATTTATGTTGAATCATAACAGTTTTCACCGTGTCCCCATTAGAGACCAGGTCCAATTGTACTGAACCCATTTCCCACACTGTCACTGATGAGAGGCATCCTGAAAGCCATCAGCCTGGCCGGGATTTAGAATCCACAGAATTCCTATAGTGCGGAAGGAGGCCGTTCGGCCCATCGAGACTGCACGCTCGTAAATCTCGGGTTCCCAAGTCATGCTTGAATTTTAAAAATGCATTGCCTTATTTCCCAGGAATCAACACCTTTATAAAATATGCTACAGATCTGCATTCCTGATTGGAATAAATCTGGATTTCCCTTTCCTTTGTCCGGATATATATTCCCAACATTGTTCCCTGCAACAGTGACAGCTGCCCTGGATGCAGATCCAAACAATGGTCTGAATAATAAAATGGTATAAACAACAGAAATTCCAGTGGAATAAAGTGTCCCACTGAACGAACATACCTCAGCAGCAATTATGTGCAAGAATTATGAGAAAGATTTACAGTTTAATCTGGAACTTTTGCGGCACTAACAAAACCCTACTCGTTGACGATGGATGGACTCACTCCCTGGAGTCTCAATGGTTTGTGAAGAATACACCGAGCTACCCCCACAGCTGATAGGGACAGCTTCGGGCGCTCCCCATGCCCTTAGCCTAGGGAGAGTGGAAATAAAAATACAGGCAGTCTTTAGCAATTCCGTGAGCACGAATGGAAATTGGTTTGGTCATGGGGCAATGGTGGGAGCCGGTTACGCAATGAAGCCAGTATACCGACCGTCTAGGTGCTAGAATGTGGACAGTGCCGATGGGCCATCAACACCGCCTGTGGGAGGATGGGACTGGGGGGAGGCCGTTTGCGCGGCAGTGCAAACTTTCAGCTTCAATGTATTTGGCCTGGTGGCCATTCATCCTTTGCTGGATGGTCAGTTTTCACAGGTAACCCATTTTAACCTGTTCTGGACGAGACGTTATGTCTGGTGCACGTAAAAGACCCCATGGGACGTCCGATGGCGGCCATGGCGCGAGTGGCTGTGCCTTTGGCGGCTCCCGCTCGAGGGGGAATATCTGGTCCTTTTTCACCCGATGTAAAGGGTGTTTGCTGGTGTGAGGTGCAGGAGCACTGAGGAATAGAAGTACTCCATCCTTGGGGCCAGTTTATGGCATTCAAGACGAGGAGTATAACAAGAGGAAGCAGCATGGGAGAGAGCTTATTCGAGGTGTGACGCAGGAAAAGATGGCGGAGGGTGCTGGGGCGTCGTTGCCCGCCCAGTAGTCCACTGAACAACTTGTGGACTTTTTTTAATGCAAAGTTCCAGCCCCAGAGGCAGGAGGCCTCAGAAGACCTGGCAGAGGTGGTGGAGACGCTCAGCGCGGCAAACGAATGGAGCAGAGGTCGCAGGTGGAGGGTGTGGCACTCCAGAAGGTGGAGGAGACGGTGGGAGAGCATGAAGACCAGCAACCTCACAAGGAGGGGGTGAGGTTTGGCATGTTGTATGCTGCACGTCTATGGGTCACGCATCAGAATCAAGAGTTTTATTTTGATACGCTGGAGGAGATGAGTGAATTTATTTATTTATTTTTATTTTATTTTAATGGCGATGCGCGATTGAGGCCGCACAAAGTCCTGTTTTTACAATGGCAAGGGTTCCTCAACACTCATGCCGGGCAAGCCCAGCTCGATCGCGCACGCACAAAGAAATGCCAGCTTGGCACCCTGGCAGTGCCAACCCAGCACCCTGGTATAACCTCCGCCAACTGGCAGTGCCACCTGGGTACCCTGGAACACCAGGCTGGCACCCACTTGGCAGTGCCAGGGTGCCAGCCCAGGGTACACAGGCAGCACCAGCAGTGCCAGGGCACCACCCTGCCCAGATGGCATGCAGCAGGGGACCTCTGATCCCTTCGGAGACCCCCACGAGTGGCATTACGTCTGGTTCCAGTTTGTAGGAACCTGTACCAAAGGCGCTCACCCGAGGTCCCCGAGGCTGAGGTGAGTGAATTTATCAGAGACCATGGACTGGGAGGTGTGTGAGGACATTGAACTTTGGTGATGCTAAAGTGGGAAAGTGGGTTTACACACCAGGCGGCTGGTTGCATTTAATGAATATGGGTGCAGAGTGGGCGAGTGTGTTCTTTTTCTTACTTTCTTGCTGTGCTTTGGGGGAATGGCAGGTGAAGGGCGATTGGGGGGAAGAGGGACAGGCGGAGGCCTCGAGTGGGGGCCACTATGCTAGCTGGTTAGCTAGTTAGGGGTTGGTTTAGCACAGTGGGCTAAACAGCTGGTTTGTAATGCAGAACAAGGCCAGCAGCACGGGTTCAATTCCCGTACCAGCCTCCCCGAACATGCGCCGGAATGTGGTGACTAGGAGCTTTTCACAGTAACTTCATTGAAGCCTACTTGTGACAATAAGCGATTATTATTATTAACAGGACTGAAGTGGGGACTTCGATCTGTGGAGGGAGTGGGGAAGGGGGGGAAATGGTTGGGTTTTCTTTGTCCTTGTTTATGGGGGGGAAGGGAAGGGGAGGGATTCTGATGTGAGTGGAGTTGATGTGGTGCAGATGGTTAAGAGGAGATGGCGGTGGGGATCTTGGGGAGGGTCCGAGGGGGTGCGAGGCGTAGACTTTGGGGAGCTGATTAAAGAGGGTTCATGGCTGATCGGCGAGGATAGGGGGCGGGGCAGCCCCATGACCCGGTTGATTACGTGGAACATGCGGGGTCTAAATGGACTGATCGAAAGATCTTGCATTTTCACACATTTAAGGAGTTTGAAGGCAGCCATTGTGTTTCTTCAGGAGACGCACCTGAAGCTGGGGGACCAGACGAGGCTGAGGAAGGGCTGGGTGGGGCAGGCGGTCCACTCAGAGTTGGATATGAAGACGAAGGAGGTGGCGGTGCTGATCAATAAGAGGGCGGCCTTTGAGATCGGCAATATTGTAACTGATGCAGGGGTAGGTTTGTGATGGTTAGCGGGAAGCGAGAGGGGATGCCTGTGGTGCTAGTGAATGTTTATGCCCCAAATTGATATGATGTGGATTTTTTGAGGTGGGCCTTAGCAAAGATTCCGGACCGGGAAAAGCACTGGCTGATTATGGGGGAGATTTCAATATGGTTCTGGACCCTGGTGGATCGGTTGTGTCCTAGGTCCCTGAGGTTGTCGGCCACGGCGAAGGAGTTGTTGGGGTTTATGGAGCGGATGGCCGGGGGGGGGGGGGGGGGGGGTGGGGGGAGGCTTTGGCGATTTGAGAGGCCAAGGGCGAACAAGTTTTCATATATTTCGCACGTGCAGCGGGTGTACACCCAGATTGATTTTTTTGTATTGGGCAAGGTAACATCACCAAGATCGGAGTATTCTGCAAATGTGGTCTCGGATTACGCGCCACATTGGGTGGATTTGTGCAGGGGTAGGTTCAGCAGCGGCAGTGGGAGGCACTGAAAGCGGTGGGAAGGGCGGAATTTATAACGATTCGACCGTACAGAGAGAGAGCGGAGCGGGCTGAGAGTTTGGGGTTTGTGGGGGTCATTCAGAGGGTGGACTGGAAATATTCGGTGGCACCAGAGGAGGCATTGCTGAAGGAGAAGCAGAGGATTCCGATGGAGTTTGGGCTGGTATCCACAGAGACAGAGAGGGTGAACAGGGGTTTTGAGGCTTTTATCGGAGGCTATATAGCTCTGAGCGTCCGGTGGGGGATGAAGGGGTTTTTGGACGAGTTGGAGTTTCCGAGGGTTGAGGAACAAAGAACAAAGAAATGTACAGCACAGGAACAGGCCCTTCGGCCCTCCAAGCCCGTGCCGACCATGCTGCCCGACTAAACTACAATCTTCTACACTTCCTGGGTCCGTATCCCTCTATTCCCATCCTATTCATGTATTTGTCAAAATGCCCCTTAAATGTCACTATCGTCCCTGTTTCCACCACCTCCTCTGGTAGCGAGTTCCAGGCACACACTACCCTCTGCGTAAAAAACTTGCCTCGTACATCTACTCTAAACCTTGCCCCTCTCACCTTAAACCTATGCCCCCTAGTAATTGACCCCTCTACCCTGGGGAAAAGCCTCTGACTATCCACTCTGTCTATGCCCCTCATAATTTTGTAGACCTCTATCAGGTCTCCCCTCAACCTCCTTCGTTCCAGTGAGAACAAACCGAGTTTATTCAACCGCTCCTCATAGCTAATGCCCTCCATACCAGGCAACATTCTGGTAAATCTCTTCTGCACCCTCTCTAAAGCCTCCACATCCTTCTGGTAGTGTGGCGACCAGAATTGAACACTATACTCCAAGTGTGGCCTAACTAAGGTTCTATACAGCTGCAACATGACTTGCCAATTCTTATACTCAATGCCCCGGCCAATGAAGGCAAGCATGCCGTATGCCTTCTTGACTACCTTCTCCACCTGTGTTGCCCCTTTCAATGACCTGTGGACCTGTACCCCTAGATCTCTTTGACTTTCAATACTCTTGAGGGTTCTACCATTCACTGTATATTCCCTACCTGCATTAGACCTTCCAAAATGCATTACCTCACATTTGTCCGGATTAAACTCCATCTGCCATCTCTCCGCCCAAGTCTCCAAACAATCTAAATCCTGCTGTATCCTCTGACAGTCCTCATCGCTATCCGCAATTCCACCAACCTTTGTGTCGTCTGCAAACTTACTAATCAGGCCAGTTACATTTTCCTCCAAATCATTTATATATACTACAAAGAGCAAAGGTCCCAGCACTGATCCCTGTGGAGCACCACTGGTCACAGCCCTCCAATTAGAAAAGCATCCTTCCATTGCTACTCTCTGCCTTCTATGACCTAACCAGTTCTGTATCCACCTTGCCAGCTCACCCCTGATCCTGTGTGACTTCACCTTTTGTACTAGTCTACCATGAGGGACCTTGTCAAAGGCCTTACTGAAGTCCATATAGACAACATCCACTGCTCTACCTGCATCAATCATCTTAGTGACCTCCTCGAAAAACTCTATCAAGTTAGTGAGACACGACCTTCCCTTCACAAAACCGTGCTGCCTCTCACTAATACGTCCATTTGCTTCCAAATGGGAGTAGATCCTGTCTCGAAGAATTCTCTCCAGTAATTTCCCTACCACTGAAGTAAGGCTCACTGGCCTGTAGTTCCCGGGATTATCCTTGCTACCCTTCTTAAACAGAGGAACAGCATTGGCTATTCTCCAGTCCTCCGGGACATCCCCTGAAGACAGTGAGGATCCAAAGGTTTCTGTCAAGGCCTCAGCAATTTCCTCTCCAGCCTCCTTCTGGGGTAGATCCCATCAGGCCCTGGGGACTTATCTACCTTAATATTTTTTAAGACCCCCAACACCTCATCTTTTTGGATCTCAATGTGACCCAGGCTATCTACACACCCTTCTCCAGACTCAACATCTACCAATTTCTTCTCTTTGGTGAATACTGATGCAAAGTATTCATTTAGTACCTCGCCCATTTCCTCTGGCTCCACACATAGATTCCCTTGCCTATCCTTCAGTGGGCCAACCCTTTCCCTGGCTACCCTCTTGCTTTTTATGTACGTGTAAAAAGCCTTGGGATTTTCCTTAACCCTATTTGCCAATGACTTTTCGTGACCCCTTCTAGCCCTCCTGACTCCTTGCTTAAGTTCCTTCCTACTTTCCTTATATTCCACGCAGGCTTCGTCTGTTCCCAGCCTTTTAGCCCTGACAAATGCCTCCTTTTTCTTTTTGACGAGGCCTACAATATCTCTCGTTATCCAAGGTTCCCGAAAATTGCCGTATTTATCCTTCTTCCTCACAGGAACACGCCGGTCCTGAATTCCTTTCAACTGCCACTTGAAAGCCTCCCACATGTCAGATGTTGATTTGCCCTCAAACATCCGCCCCCAATCTATGTTCTTCAGTTCCCGCCTAATATTGTTATAATTAGCCTTCCCCCAATTTAGCACATTCGTCCTAGGACCACTCTTATCCTTGTCCACCAGTACTTTAAAACTTACTGAATTGTGGTCACTGTTACCAAAATGCTCCCCTACTGAAACATCTACCACCTGGCCGGGCTCATTCCCCAATACCAGGTCCAGTACCGCCCCTTCCCTAGTTGGACTGTCTACATATTGTTTTAAGAAGCCCTCCTGGATGCTCCTTACAAACTCCGCCCCATCTAAGCCCCTGGCACTAAGTGAGTCCCAGTCAATATTGGGGAAGTTGAAGTCTCCCATCACCACAACCCTGTTGTTTTTACTCTTTTCCAAAATCTGTCTACCTATCTGCTCCTCTATCTCCCGCTGGCTGTTGGGAGGCCTGTAGTAAACCCCCAACACTGTGACTGCACCCTTCTTATTCCTGATCTCTACCCATATAGCCTCACTGCCCTCTGAGGTGTCCTCCCGCAGTACAGCTGTGATATTATCCCGAACCAGTAGCGTAACTCCGCCTCCCCTTTTACATCCCCCTCTATCCCGCCTGAAACATCTAAATCCTGGAACGTTTAGCTGCCAATCCTGCCCTTCCCTCAACCAGGTCTCTGTAATGGCAACAACATCACAGTTCCAAGTACTAATCCAAGCTCTAAGTTCATCTGCCTTACCCGTAATACTTCTTGCATTAAAACATATGCACTTCAGGCCACCAGACCTGCTGTGTTCAGCAACTTCTCCCTGTCTGCTCTGCCTCAGAGCCCCACTTTCCCTATTCCCTAGTTCTCCCTCAATGCTCTCACCTTCTGACCTATTGCTCCCGTGCCCACCCCCCTGCCATACTAGTTTAAACCCTCCCGTGTGACACTAGCAAACCTCGCGGCCGGGATATTTATGCCTCTCCAGTTTAGATGCAACCCGTCCTTATATAGGTCACACCTGCCCCGGGAGAGCTCCCAGTGGTCCAGATAACGGAAACCCTCCCTCCTACACCAGCTGTTTAGCCACGTGTTTAGCTGCTCTATCTTCCTATTTCTAGCCTCACTGGCACGTGGCACAGGGAGTAATCCGAGATTACAACCCTCGAGGTCCTGTCTTTTAACTTTCTGCCTAGCTTCCTGAACTCCTGCTGCAGGACCTCATGCCCCTTCCTGCCTATGTCGTTAGTACCAATATGTACAACGACCTCTGCCTGTTTGCTCTCCCCCTTCAGGATGCCCTCTACCCGTTCGGAGACATCCTGGACCCTGGCACCAGGGAGGCAACATACCATCCTGGAGTCTCTTTCACGTCCACAGAAGCGCCTATCTGTGCCCCTGACTATAGAGTCCCCTATTACTATTACTCTTCTGCGCTTTGACCCTCCCTTCTGAACATCAGAGCCAGCCGTGGTGCCACTGCTCTGGCTGCTGCTGTTTTCCCCTGATAGGCTATCCCCCCCCGACAGTATCCAAAGGGGTATACCTGTTCGAGAGGGGGACAACCACAGGGGATTCCTGCACTGACTGCCTGCCCTTTCTGGTGGTCACCCATTTCTCTGCCTGAACCTTGGGTGTAACCACATTTACATAACTGCGATCTATGACGCTTTCCGCCACCTGCATGCTCCTAAGTGCATCCAATTGCTGCTCCAAGCGAACCATGCGGTCTGTGAGGAGCTCCAGTTGGGTGCACGTTCTGCAGATGAAGCCATCCGGGACGCTGGAAGCCTCCCGGACCTGCCACATCTCACAGTCAGAGCACTGCACCCCTCTAACTGACATTGCGTCAATTAATTAAAATTAAAATTTAAAAAAAAATTTTTTTTTCATATATTTTAAAAATGTCTTCAAAGTTACTGTTAACTATCTGTTTCCTAGCACTAGATTTCTAATAGAAATGCGAAAGCTAAATATAGTACTCTCCGATCTCTGGCTTGGATACCCCTCTAAATTATAATTAAGTAATTATGTTTAATTAGTTACCAATGCTTAATTTTTTAAATTTAGTGTAGATTCCCAACCAGCCACTCAGGCCACAGCTTTTCTGTGATGTCACTTCAGTTTCCCCCCGACACACACAATTTGAAAAAGGTATAAAAGTAAAAATGAGTAAAAATCACTTTCTTACCTTCTGAGTGTCTTAGATGTTCTCAGGTTCTCTCCCTGACAGAGACTGCTCCTCCTCCTCCGAACGGCTCCCGAAACTAGGCCGCGATCTTTTAAAATCTCCGCTCCGACTCGCAGCTCCCGCGCTTTTTAAATCTCCCGCGCTGTTTTCAGAGTCCCGGCTCTCTCTCCTCCCGCGCTGTTTTCAATGTCCCAGCTCGCTCAGCTCCAGCGCTGTTTTCAGAGTCCCGGCTCACTCAGCTCCCGCGCTGTTTTCAAAGGTTTTCAGAGGCGAGGGTGCAGTGACTGGGAGCCCCGATTGGGCTGAGGGAAGTGATGGATTGCGCGGGGTCGAAGCAAGCGGGCAAGGCCCCAGGGACGAATGGGTTCCCAATCGAATTTTATAAGAAGTTTGGGTTGGAGCTGGGGGCACTGCTGGTTGAGATGTACAAAGAATCGATGGTGAGGGAGTGCTCCCCTCCACAATGTCACAGGCCTCGATATTGCTTATTTAAGAAGGACACAGACAACGAGCTGTGTGGATTGTACCGCCTGATCTCTCTGTTGAATGTGGATGAAAAGCTGTTGACGAAGGTACTAGCGACGCGAATAGAGATTTGTGTGCCGTGGTGATAGATGAAGACCAAATGGGATTTGTGAAGGGGCGGCAGTTGTCGGTGAATGTATGGAGGTTGCTTAATGTTATAATGATGCCCTCAGAAGGCTGGGGATGGGGGGGCAAACCATGGATATATGTTTTGAGCATGTCTGAGGTTGAGGGGGTTTTGGAAGGGGATTTTGGACATGATGTCAAAGATTTTGGCGTGGAGGCGGAGAATCCATTTCCCCCCACGGAATTGGGACCGGCGCCGGTTCACCGATTCTGCGGGCCCCAAAAAGCACGTACTCGGCGAGTTTGCCACACCACCCAGCCATTGATGGAGGCCCGCTCCGCCATTCACCGCCCCCAACCGGTCGAAGTCCTGACGGCGTGGATCTAATGTGATCCAGCTGGTTGAGAAACTAGCGTGGCGGCTGCGGACTCAGTCCGCGGCCGCCCTGGTCGGCGACAGATCGATCGGAGGGCAGGGGGTGCCTTATAGGCGGCCGGGAAATGTTTGTGCGAACGTTGAGGGTCGGGCGTGCGGCCGATCAGGAGGTCTATTTTCAGTGTCCAGCTCCGCAGTCTGAGTCGCTATGGAGCATGGTGGGGCCGCTGGAGGCTGCCGCGCGCATGCGTGACCTCCGACCCTGGAAGTGCGTGACCTCCGACCCGGAAGTGCGGGGGCCCGTATCTGCAGCAATAGCTGCCAGATCTATGCCAGGTCCCTGCTAGCCCCCTGCAGGGTGAGGAATATGTGTCCCTTTCATGCCAGTTTTTCTGGCGTGAAAGTCTAACGCTGGCGTGGGGACATAGTCCCAATAATGGAGAATCCAGACCCCTATTGGTGATTCAAAGAGATTTTTTTTTTAATGACAGCAAAGAACCTTGTTACCATGGGCAACCACGTTCAGAATTAGAAGCAGGCAGCTACACAATAGGTTGACTTGCTCTATGTACAAAGTGCAGAGTGAGGAATGCCGATGTGAAGACCATCTTCAAAAAGCTGATGCTGAAAGTGCTGTTTTCAGTCGCTGAGAAAATAACCACTATCGGTGTTTTTATTTAATTAAAAACTTATTGATTGATGTTGCAACCAATCACAAAATGATCCTCCTTTGGTCCAGCAGCCCTAATGGGTTTATTCAACACTTCAGCTGTCTGCTTGACAATGGAGTCTTGGGTTCTCTGGGCGCAGGTCACGTCTGCTGGATCTGCAAAACATATGACAGCAATCACAGCAATTTAACAGCAACCATAGTAAACAAACTAGTATTACGATCTCAGCTGATGTTACGACTAGACAGATCCCAGGGTGGAACCTGGATTCTTGGATCCTAACTTCTATTTTCTGTTGAGATACGTGGAGGGCAGCTACAGAACCGAGTCACAAAGAATTAGTGTTTATTAGACTATATTAGACTGCTCCTTCACCCTCAACTATACTTTACAGGTATATACAGATTCATAAGGATAGCACAAGATCTTATCTAATGTTCTCAGTAAGTGCACAGTCCATGTAGACCAATGTGGTCAGACAGCCCACATTCCAAAACCAAGATGGCAGACACCAGCCAATACAACTTCTACAGATTTCTCAGCAATTACCCCCGATGCTCTTCACACTGTGAGTCAGTGGGTCTCACTAGAACTCTGTCTTCCACATGAGAGTTTCTAATCTCCACTTTCGAAGAACACACCTTGGAATCTTCTCCCAAATGACACCTTCTCTGGGGTGTCAACACCAAGGATCCAGCTCCAAGATTTCAACCTATTTCCATTATATCTTTTCAATTAATTTTTACAAGAATATTTCACGGGATGTGGGTGCCTATGGTGAGACCAGCATTTGTTGCCCATCCCTAATTGCCCTGGAAAAGGTGGTGGCGAGCTGCCTTCTTGAACCACTGCAGTCCACGTGGTGTAGGTGCACCCACTGTGCTGTTGGGGAGGGAATTCCAAGATTTTGACCCAGCGACAGCGAAGGAACGCCGGTATATTTCCAAGTCAGGATGGTGAGTGGCTTAGAGGGAAATTTGCAGGTGGGTGGTGTTCCCAAGCATCTGCTGCCCTTGTCCTTCTAGATGGTAGAGGTCATGGATTTGGAAGGTGCTGCCTTGGTGAGTTGCTGCAGTGCATCTTATAGATGCTTCACATTGCAGCCACTGCATCAATGGTGGAGGGAATGAATGTTTGTGGATGGGATGTCAATCAAGAGGGCTGCTTTGTCCTAGATGGTGTTGAGCTTCTTGGCTGTTGTTGGAGCTTCACTCATGCAGGCAAGTGGAGAGTATTCTATCACAATCCTGACTTGTGCTTTGTGGACGGTGGACAGGCTTTGGGGTGTCAGGTGGTGAGTTACTCGCTGCAAGATTCCCCAGGCTATGACCTGTTCTTGTAGCCACAGTATTTATATGACTGGTCCGGTTCAGTTTCTGATCAATGGTAACCCCCAGTAGGTTGATTTGATTTTGCGATGGTAATGACATAGAATGACAAGAGGAGATGGTTAGATTTTCTTTTGTTGGAGATGGCCATTGCCTGGCACTAGTGTGGGGTGGATGTTACTTGCCACTTGTCAGTCCAAGCCTGGATATTGTCTCGGTCTTGCTGCATTTGGTCGTGAGCTGTTTCATTATCTGAGGACTCACGGATGTTGATTAACATTGTGTAATCATCAGCGTACACTCCCATTTCTGATCTTATGATGGAGGGAATGTCATTGATGAAGCAACTGAAGATGGTTGGGCCTAGAATATTGCACTCCTGCAGTGATGTTTTTTTTTCTTTTTTTAAATTTAGAGTACCCAATTAATTTTTTCCAATTAAGGGGCAATTTAGCATGGCCAATTCACCTAGCCTGCACATCTTTTGGGCTGTGAGGGCGAAACCCATGCAGACACGGGGAGAATGTGCAAACTCCACACGGACAGTGACCCAGAGCTGGGATCGAACCTGGGACCTCGGTGCCGTGAGGCAGCAGTGCTAACCACTCTGCCACCGTGCCACCCTTTCCTGCGGTGATGTTGTGAGGTCTCAGGCAGGTTTGTTAAATACAACCTAGCCTTTCGGAATCTGACTATTTTTGATTATATTTTCTGTCTCTTAATGCTCTTCTATTACTTATTTTGGATATAAATTCCACTATATTTCCTATCACTGTCGATAAGCCTACTAGTCTATAATCTCCCAGTTTTGTTCTATCTCCTTTTATTTATACAGG
Organism: Scyliorhinus torazame; assembly: GCF_047496885.1. Classification (NCBI taxonomy): domain Eukaryota; kingdom Metazoa; phylum Chordata; class Chondrichthyes; order Carcharhiniformes; family Scyliorhinidae; genus Scyliorhinus; species Scyliorhinus torazame. The sequence continues at coordinate 149,549,483 of NC_092718.1, read as the reverse complement.
AACAACATTAGATGAACTCCAGTCCTCTGGCATCCCCTTTCTCCAACGGAACCTTTCCAGATATAAACTAGAGCTTCTGCAATCTTCTCCCTGGTTTCTTAGCACAGGGCTAAATCGCTGGCTTTGAAAGCAGACCAAGGCAGGCCAGCAGTATGGTTCAATTCCCATACCAGCCTCCCCGAACAGGCGACGGAATGTGGCGACTAGGGGCTTTTCACAGTAACTTCATTTGAAGCCTACTTGTGACAAAAAGTGATTTTCATTTAATTTCATTTGAGTATATGTGGGTGTGAACCAATGGCATTTGGCCTTTACCTTTCATTCTTTGTCTATTATTTTCTCCCTTTCTGCATTAATATTCTTGTTAAGTTTATCCTCTATTGAAGGGGTGGCACGGTAGCACAGTGGTTAGTGCTGTTGCTTCACAGCGCCATTCGGCCCATCTAGTCTGCACCGACCCTCCGAAAAAGCACACTCCCCCGCCCCATCCCATAACCCCACCTAAACTTTTTGGACACTAAGGGGCAATTTAGCATGGCCAATCCACCTAACCTGCACATCATTGGAGGAAACCGGAGCACCTGGAGGAAACCAATCAAAAAACTCCTGAGGGAAGAGAACGCTCAAGTTGACCTAGGAACAATCAACAAATCAATCAAGGATTAACCAAATCCACCTTGCACCAATACTCATTTCCAAAGAACACCAACCTCAAAGAAAGGTCAGAAGGACCCCAGTCCTTCCCGGGATATATAATCCGCACAGGCCATCGACGGAGATTGGCACAGATTCTTCAATTCAAAATAACAAAAAGCTAAATAAAAACCCAACATGGTTAGCTCGAACTGGGGGACTCTACTCAATCTTAGTGAGGACTTAACTAACCCTACCACCTAACTCCACACCAACCAACCACCCATTACTCTGCCCTGACACCACTCATCTTTCCCTTCCCCCCCCATAACTGCAAGGACGACAGCACATAAAAAGAAAGGAGTAAAACTGTGCACAAACCACGTGGGGCGGGATTCTCCGAACCCCCGCCGGGTCGGAGAATCGCCGGGGGCTGGCGTGAATCCCGCCCCCGCCAGTTGCCGAATTCTACGGCACCGGATATTCGGCGGGGGCGGGAATCGTGCCGCGCCGATTGGCGGGCCCTCCCCCCACCGGCGATTCTCCGGCCCGGACGGGCCGAAGTCCCGCTGCTGGAATGCCTGTCCTGCCGGCGTGGATTAAACCACCTCTCACTGGCGGGACAAGGCGGCGCGGGCGGGGTCCGGGGGGGGGGGGGGGCGCGGGCAGATCTGGCCCCAGGGGGTGCCCCCACTGTGGCCTGGCCCGCGGTCGGGGCCCACCGATCCGCGGGTGGGCCTGTGCCGTGGGGGCACTCTTTTCCTTCCGCCTTCGCCACGGTCTCCACCATGGCGGAGGGGGAAGAGACCCTCTCCACTGCGCATGCGCGGGGATGCCGTGAGCGGCCGCTGACGCTCCCGCGCATGCGCCGCCCGGCAAAGTAATTTCCGCGCCATCTGGCGGGGCACCAAAGGCCTTTCCCGCCAGCTGGCGGGGCAGAAATCAGTCCGGCGCGGGCCTAGCCCCTCAAGGTTAGGGCTCGGCCGCTCAAGATGCGGAGGATTCCGCACCTTTGGGGCTGCGCGATGCCGGACTGATTCGCGCCGGTCAGCGGACATCGTGGCGATTGCAGAGAATTCCGCCCCACATATCACGTAATTGGTTCAGTATGGTTTTTGCTAGAACAGGATAACCGGCGACCCTCACCCTCATTCTCCCACCTCGCCTGTCCTTGCCAGGAGAAAGAACAACAATAAACAATCAGCAACATAATCACAAGGGAGTAACGTCCAGGATTATTGAAGAATCTCACTGCAAATAATGACACTATCCATGCTGATTGAAAAGGCCAAAGTCTTGACAGGATCATCGAACATTCCTCAGACTTTCTTAAGGATTTTAATGAACGAAGCAACAAGTCGTTGCCATGCCACCCAAACGATCAACAGCCCAGTTGCCAGGCGGAGAGGGTTGGGGGTTGACTTGACACAACCGGCCACCTCTACCCCCTCACAAGAATCATTAAAGACAGGATAATATAAGGCCAGCGGACGGGGTCCCGACCCACCACAGGCCTTTAAGACCGGATACATTGCGCTCTGTCAAATCTGACACACCCAGCCTCCAAATCAGGATGATTAAAGCACGGCAACCAATCTCCAAACTCAGTCAGGAACTCGCCTCATTATGGATCATCCAGGGACACGTTACCAACAATATCTCTCAGGAAAAGACAATGTCCCGCAGTGAGGTTCTTCAGTAATCCTGGGCGTTACTCCCTTGTGATTATATTGTTGATTATTTATTGTTGTCTTTTCTCCTGGAAAGGACGGACGAGGTGGGAGCATGAGAGTCATCAGCAACAACGCCACTGCAAACTGGGCTCCACCTCAGCAAACTCCGACCACCTCACTCACACAAGGATCCTTTACAATTTCATTCAGTTCCTCATTGCAAAACTCCAGTGTTATGGGCCAGGGTTTAGAGAACCCCAAAGTGTATCATGGAGTTCACCTGACCCACAATTTCTAATAGATTGTGGTATGGGGAGCCCACTCTACAGATGTGGTACAGCAGAAATGGAAAGTTTTTTTTTAAAGCAAAACAATGTTTATTCTATGAACGCAAGTTAACCTTTTTAAAACAAAGTGAACATCTAAGCAACTATTAATTCAAATATAACCCCAAAGAATACAACACTAAGTAACCTTGTAAACTGTCCTTTTAACATCAAAAAGACTTAACAAACCTTCAAACAGGAGCACATTAGGTTTACATTCAATACTGAGACCTTTTACCAAGTGATCCATAGATAGTCTTTGGGTGGCAGAGATCAACAGTACAGCTCTTTGTTTAAATTTCAGATGCAGCTCACTGAAAAAAACACACACCCAAGCTTTTTCTCAAACTGAAACTAAAAAGCAGAAGTAGAGCTCAGCTCCACCCACACTCTGACATCACTCCAGTAACATGAGCAGCTCCATTTCTTAAAGTTACATTTCTTAAACACACATTTCTTAAACCTCACATGACACCAGTCAGGATCATCCAGGGACATGTTACCAATAATATGCCCCAGGAAAAGACAATTTTGAGATGTCCACATGGATAAAATAAAAGATGAGCAAAGACAGCTCGCGAAAAAGCAGCCACTCCTGCTGACCTCCCCCTCCCATTCAGGCCATAGTTAAGGGGGAGCAGCCATGGAACAGAACAATCTGGAAAGAAGAAACATGATAAAGTAATCTTGTGCAAGTTGAGAGGTGGAGTCACCTACCTATTGGTTTTGCGTCAAGAATAACCAAATGGTACACTGCAGAGTTGGACAAATCTGATTTGAGTCAGTTTATGAACACTCGGGGCTTGAAGAACATCATGAGCTGAACGCCATGGGATTCTCCTGCTCTCTGTTCTTAACGGTGCGAGGATGTCAGAAAGGTCCGAGAGCAAAGGGCTGTTCTTTACTTAAAAAAATTTAAGAGTATCCAATTATTTTCTTTTCCAATGAAGGGGCAATTTAGTGTGGCCAATCCCCCTACCCTGCACATCTTTGTGTTGTGGGGGCGAGACCCACGTAGACACGGGGAGAATGTGCAAACTCCACACGGACAGTGACCCAGAGCCGGGATCGAACCTGGGACCTCGGTGCCGTGAGGCAGCAGTGCTAACCACTGCACCACCGTACTGCCCTAAGCAAAGGGCTCTTCTTGATGCATTCTTTCAACTGTCTGCGGAACTTGCAGGTGCCTTTATCGAACCATCGGTGTGTAAACCGCACCATCTGGAAAAGTGTAGCCTAAATCTGGATGTTTCCCTTTGTTCTTGTGACACCACCCCACGGTTAACAGTCATGCCTCTGAACAGCAACACCTTCTGTTCTGACAGCCAACAATCGCCTATCTGGCCAGCTCAACCAGACAGAGCACAGGGGTTTAGCAGATGTCTTTGCGGAAGGATGATTGCTGGGAGGTATTTCTGACTTTGAATCCATTAACCCCATCATGTAAATACGAGACTCGATTCGGGACAAGGCAGGGTGCAGATGGATTTCACAAAGCGATGCCACCAGACATCCTCAATGCAGCAAGGGTGATATTTTTACTCAAAATCAATAACAGCAGAAGAACACAAAGTGGTTGAACCACCAGGAATGTCAGCCAGTGTCTGGGGAGTGAATGGACAAGTTTATGTTTTGGGTGTGGACCGTTTATCATTACTGAAAAAATAGCAGGCAGAAGGTGGGAGTGTCAACACAAACATAAATGGGAAAGGTTTGCATGAAGTAGACACAAACCCGGAGAGGAATGGGGAGCAGATAGAAACATGAAAAATAGGAGCAGGAGGAGGCCATTCAGCCCTTCGAGCTTCTGCCATTCATTATGATCACAGCTGATCATCCAACTCAGTAATTGTAGCCCCAAAAGCAATACCTAGCTCCTTCTTGAAAACAAGTGTTTTGGCCTCAACTGCTTCCTATGGTAGTGAATTCCACAGGCTGACCACTCTCTGGGTGAAGAACGTTCTCCTCATCTCTGTCCTAAATGGTTTATCCCGTATCCTTACGCTCTGCCCCCTGATTCTAGACTCCGCCACCATCGGGAACTAACTTCCTGCATTTACCCTGTCTAGTCCTGTTAGAATTTTATAGGTTTTTATGAGACCCCACCTCATTCTTCAAAACACCAGCGAATATAATCCTAATGCTGACTCAATCTGTCCTCTTCCTTCAGTCCTGCCATCCCAGGAATCAGTCTGGTAAACCTTCACTGGACTCCCTCTATAGCAAGAACATCCTCAGGTAAGGAGAGCAAAACTGCACACAATATTCCAGGTGTGGTCTCACCAAGGCATGTGAGAGTACCTTTAAGAAATGTGTGTTTAAAAAATGTACCTTTAAGAAATGGAGCTGCTCATGTTACTGGAGTGATGTCAGAGTGTGGGTGGAGCTGAGCTCTACTTCTGCTTTTTAGTTTATCTTTTATCATGGACTCTAGCATTTTCCCCACCACTGTTGTCAGCTGGCTGATCTACAATTTCCTGTTTTCTCTCTACCTCTCTTTTTAAATAGTGGGGCTACATTAGCTATCCTCCAATCTGTAGTAACAGCTCCAGGGTCTATAGAATCTTGGAATATGACAACCAATGCATCCACTATTTCAGGCCATTTCCTTAAGTACTCTGGGATTTGATTATCAGGACTTGGGGATTTATTGGCCTTCAATTCCATCAATTTCTCCAGCACCATGGGCGGGATTCTCCAATAATGGGGCTATGTCCCCACGCCCGCGAGAAAACGGGCGTGAATCATTTCAGACTTTTTTCTAGAGAGTCCGGGGTGATTCTCCATTTTCAAGGGGGCTTGCAGGGCCCTGGAGTAGTCCTCGCAGCTCTGGCTGCCAATATGGCGCCCTGCACTTGCGGCCCCGGATCCACGCATGCGCGCAGAGGCTGCCTGTGGCGCCGGCCCCGCTAAACATAGCAGGCCTAAACATAGTAGGCCCCCACCCCAGATCACGTGCGCCCGGTGATCGGTGGCCCCCGATCGCGGGCCTGGCCATCATGGAGGCGCGCCCCCCCCCCCCCCCCCCCGGTGATGGATCCCTCCGCCCTCCACAAGGATGGCCACCGCAGCCGCGACTCTGAGCTCCTGCCAAGTGGAATCATATGCAAACCACGCCGCAGGAACTTGGCCGGTCGTCCATGGAGAATTCACTGCAGGGGCCTCTTTCAATGGCCTCCGACTGGCGGCGAATCTCCGGTCGGCAGAGAATCGCACAAAGGCGTCGCGGGTCCGACGTACCATTATCAGCCCCGGCGCGATTGCGAATCCAGTCCCATTTCCTCCCATTCACTAAACCCTGTGTTCCTCAACATTTCTGGTACATTATTTGTATCCTCCTTTGTGAAGACAGAACTGATTTAGTTGATCAGCCATTTCTTTGTTCCCCGTTATAAATTCCCCTGTTTCTCACTGTGAAGGACGTGCATTTGTCTCTATCAATCTTTTTCTCTTCACACACCTATAGAAACCTTTACAAGTCAGTTTTTATGTTCCTCAAAAGCTTACTTGAATGTAAAGGGTTAACTTCATCTTCAGCTGCTTCACCAACGACCTTCCCTCCATCATAAGGTCAGAATATCTCTTGTTTTATAATCTTTATTGTCACAGGTAGGCTGACATTAACACAGCAATGAAGTTACTGTGAAAAGCCCCTAGTTGCCACATTCCAGCGCCTGTTCTGGTACATGGGGGGAGAATTCAGAATGTCCAAATTATCTAACAGCACATCTTTCGGGACTTGTGGGAGGAAACCGAAGCACCCGGAGGAAACCCACGCAGACACAGGGTGAACGTGCAGACTCCACACAGACAGTGGCCAAAGCCGGGAATCGAACCCGAGACCCTGGTGCTGTGAAGCAACAATGCTAACCACTGTGCTACCGTGCTGATGATAGGAACATAGAAGCAGGAGTAGGCCATTTAGCCCATCAAATCTGTTCTGTCATTCAATCATGGCTGATTATCAATCCACTTCAATGCCTTTCCCCCCCCACACTATCCCCATGTCATTGAAGATTCTGAAATCTGTCAATCTCTGCTTAAATGTTTCCACAACCCTCTGGGCTATGAGAATGACTGCACAATATTCAGCACCATTCACAACTCCTCAGGTACTGAAGCAGTCCATATCCATAGAATCATAGAATCCCTACAGTGCATCGGGTCTGCACCAAACCTCCAGAACAGCACGCTACCTTGGCCCACTCCCCCACCCTATCCCTGTAACCCCACCTAACCTTTGGACATTATGGGGCAATTTATCATGACCAACCAATCACCCTGCACATCTTTGCGCTGTGGGAAGAAACCAGAGCACCTGGAGGAAACCCACGCAGACATGGGGAGAATGTGCGAACTCCACACAGTCACCCAAGGTCAGACTTGAACCCAGGTCACTAGTGCTGGATGCAGCAGTGCTAACCACTTAGCCACCGTGCCACCCATATGCAGCAAGGCCTGAACAACATTCAGACTTGGGCTAATAAGCAGCAAGTTACATTCGCAGCACACAATGTCCAACAATGACCATTTCTAACAAGCTAGAACCCTAGCACCTCCCTTCGACATTCAACGACACTGCCATTGCTGAAACTCCCACTATCAACATCCTGGGGGTTGCCATTGACCAGAAACTGAACTGGACTAGCCACATAAATACTGTGACTACAAGAGCAGGTCAGAGACTCGAAATCTTGTGGGCAAGTAACTCAACTCCTGACTCCCTAAAGCCTGTCCACCATCGACTGGACAAAAGTCAGGAGTGTGATGGAATATTCACCACTTGCCTGGATGAGTGCAGCTCCAACAACACTCAAGGAGCTTGACATCATCC